>NC_133802.1:11360496-12031746 GCF_043250625.1 Sebastes fasciatus | reverse complement strand
GTGAGAAAACTCTATTTATGGTTGCATAAATAAATGTTTTCATCTTTGTGACTTTTTACAAGAAATTCGCTTCATTTTTTTTGTCTTTTTTTATTTGCTTTTCTAGGAGGCACTTCTGAACTCTGCTTGGGGGATGTTGGAAAACAATACTAAGACAGACCTGGAGAGTCAGCTGAACTGCTGTGGACTGCTCAACGTCACCGCCAGCCGGGCACAGTTTGATCGGGACGTGCAGAGCTGCCAAGCTGTGAGTCTTAAATATCACATTTTTCATCGCAACATCAAGAAAAACACTGTATTTCTTAATAGAAAACCTGCATGTACAGTGCAATCACAGACTTGATTTGCTGCATAATGAAATCATATTGTGTTTCTATTTTATTCACATTATATGTGGTGTTCTTTAAATACAATTTTCAACTCCATCATACAGTAAATAAATATTGCAGTTTCACAGTATATTTCCTGTTACACAACATGCCCCACTGAATAAAAGTCACGTAAGCATCCCCCTTAACCAGGATAAGTTAAAAGTAGGCCATTTCTGTAGTTCTCAGAATAGATTTTGGTAGCTAATACTGGCTTAGCTGACAAACCGTTGACTCGTACTGCTCAAGACTAAAGGCATTTTCTTCTTTTTTTGTCTTTCACTCCAGTTATGCAAAAAGAACACTGGCTGTTACACCTGCGGGGATATGATGCTGACTCATGCAACAGAGGCTCTGAAGATCCTCGGGGGCGTCGGGCTTTTCTTCAGCTTCACAGAGGTGAGTGTCCGGTCATCTGCAAACCATCCACTCATTAAAAAAGTCTAACAAGTCTTTGAAGGACAAGAGAAAGACGCTGAATTGAGTTTAACGTTGCACGCTAACTTGACTGATTGCTGCATCCCCATGGCCACTTCTTGGGTTTTTCTCAGAAGTTTTTACTGAGCAAATCATCCAGTAATCACAAGGTTGCCAGTTTGGTTTCTTGTTCCCCCTAAAGGCCCAATTACACCAGCTTTTAAAATGGCAACATTTGTGGCGAAATTAATTTATTTTCATGGAATCTTCTCAATCAGTGGACTTGCTGTCAGTAATATTTTGGATCAACTTTGGTGAATTTTGACGCCCTGGTATACCGTGTCAGCGTCCGTCGGCCTAGTTTTTACGGTGTGTCCTGCACTGTCTGCTCTAGTCTGCCCGTGTTTGGAGTTTTTCGGCCGATTCACCATGTTGAATCGGCGGCGGAGCCCGACAGTGAGAGAAATAACTCTGATTGGCGGCTCAGCTTAAATGAATCAGTGCACAAGAAGAGAAACAGAAGTGAGGAAAGCAAGCAAACAAGTGAAGTCTAGAGGAAAAACACAGACAGCTCTTCTCATTTTTCATCTTCATCTCATCTTATCATTCCAATACACGGATATATTTACAACGACATGGCCATCTGGAATGAAGTGAAGTGGTGAGTGAGAGTGGTGTGAAAATGGTCGGCAGACGCAGGTTATTTCATGTACTTATCATAACAACTGCTTGTATATCCGCCTTCCACCCCAACCTCCTCCCTAGGCGGCGTTTGCCGCTATTTATATTTCCTGGTTCACAAGTAGATTAATTACACACTAATTGATTTTGTGGGATATACACAAATTACAGTGTATTACTTTTCGTAGGTATAGCTACGAATAGTGTATGAGACCAGCCTGCTTGATGGCAGGGGCAAAGGAAATCCACGCAAATATTTTGGATCAAGTTTGACTGTGGTGAACTTTGTCTCTATTGTGCTGACTTCTGAGGGGACGGAGAGCCAGAGATTCAAAAATGGAGGAAGCTATCGTAGCACATTAACTGTGTTATAACATCCATTCTGTGGGAGTCTAAACTGCTTCACAGAAGAGGAATAGTTTGCAGACAAGAGTGGATGGCTGAATAAACTCACTCTGAATGGAATGATGTACAATACTGAGAGCAAAATGCCAGAAGGGAGTAAACGGCTCAGCGCAGAGAAGATAAGAAGAAGCTATCGTGACTGACTAGTGCACGGATGGTCCTGGCTGGGGAGCGTGTTAGCGGTTAGCTCACCAACTAGCCCTGCGAGTCGTCACTACGTCAATACACACCACATATCTCGTGATGACTTTCTGATGAATTTTGTTGTGCCATTTTCCGGTGTGACCAATGCGTTTATCTTTTTGTCTGTCATGATCTTTAACAGATCCTGGGAGTGTGGCTCGCTGTGCGCTACAGGAACCAGAAGGATCCACGAGCAAACCCAAGTGCTTTCCTATAGTCTGCCCCACGTACGCAGCACCGCGCCGTAGATGCAGTTTCAGACACACTGGTACACATAGAATCATGCACATCTAGAGGCAGACACGCCGGCACACGATACAATACCACACCAACCACAACAACGACACAGAATGGACGAGCGCACGCGGCACCTGACAAACACTGAAAAACAAAACACACCTTCACCTGAGACTGAGAAACTACAACAACCTGTCCAGAAACGTTGCCAGAGCTCCAGCTGGAAGACCTGGATACTTGTGTATGAAAGGATAACTTGTAATACCAAGAAGTGTGACTTGTTGGTATGGCGACCCAGCCTTGATGTGAGTACCAGATTTCCTGCTAGTTTCCAACTATGTAACAAGGGATGAAACATCTCTGCATGTGTCCTACGCCTGCACAGACAAACAGCCTCTTTGTTGATTTCATTCCATCAACCAAATGACTGTGCCGTGTCCAACAAAATAACTTGTATGCACCTTGAATTTTATTCCCTCTTGTCTCTTATGTAGTGCCACCACATAACGACGAATAGTCAGTGCAGTCGGTGATGTGTAGAACTGTATACTCCAACATGTCCAGTGCGATGTTCTCAAAGTCAGCCGAGAGGCAAAAGAAGGCAAATACTGGACATGTGATGTAAAGTAGTTTTCGAATTGTATGTAAATGTTCTTTTTTCAGATGCCACAAATGCCGGGATTTAACAGGATTAGGAAGCAAGAATAGATGTTAGGTAACGTAGTTGCTAGTCATTCGGGTTCAAAAATATTTATGAACTGTAACTGAGCCAACTAACTTGTAACAGTCTGAGTTATTAGGATGCCAATGGACTGCAGCCTTGATGTTGTACATACTCTTTTAGAAATCATGCTCGATGGGTTTGCCATGTAGTCGCCCCTCTAGTCGGGAGGTTTGCCTGCATAGTTGAGGTCTTTGAAGGCCACAATAATCCACCCTTTCTGTATGTTCCTTTGTGTTGCACAGTGGTAGTATAGAATCTGGTAGTAGAGAGGTGGATCCAGGTACGTATCGTGACCTGTGTAACTGGAAGAAATCGAAACAATTTAAAAAACATAATAAGTGCTGTTTGATTTGAAATAATTGGGGAAATTTGGCCAAAACTGCTTATCGCAAACCCATTTTTGTTTTTAATAGTGTTAATTGTGAAAATGTGCTCTTGGTTGCAATTTCTTTTATTTTATTTTATGTTTTGAACCAATTATTCTTTTGTGGAATGATTTTGTTCTGAGTTGCCATCAGCTGTTTTTCGTTCATCAGTGTTAAATGCTTTGTAAAAAAATAAATAAAAACGTGTTCAATATTTTCAGGATCTATTTAAGTTAAGTTTGAGGACGCACATTAGGCTAAAGTTATGTCGTAGTTTTGATATGATTTTGCTGCCTAGCTCGATGTTTGACATTTCCTGTTGTTAAATCACTGCTCATTAATTCTTCTCTTTTTAAAAGTGTGTTTTCTCGTTTTTTAATTGCTTTTAACTTAAAGGACTAACACAAACTGTAATTACATGTCTTACTTGAACCTGTCAACTTGGCTGATATGGATTTCCTGCTGCTGATTTGGAGTCATCGCTGGTGTAAACAAACATTTTGACAGATCTTAAGCATTGTTATGCCATATATTAAACCTCACTTTGAAGTTGTGTGCACTTGTTATTCAAATGTATCTTGAACTTTTGAGACTTAATTTTCCAAATAATAAAACCTCAAATTGGAAAGTGTTTCACTTGAGTCGTTGCTTAAGATTATATCTCTGTGTCTTTTTAAATATGTTATTAATGTGTTTTCTTGCTTTGAAGTAGTTTGCTGGACCCGATACAACTGTTATCAAGCCACTAAATAGGCGTCATCAATCACTATAAGCACCATAGATATGGGTCATTAGGGGCCAACTATGCCTACTACATTGTAAAAGTGAAACTTAAAAGCAACACGTTCTAAATATGTTAACAGAATGAAACGTCACATTTTGAACACAACAAAAAGGCTTCCTTAAGTTTAGGCAACAAAACCACAACTTCTTTAGGTTTAAGTAAAAATCAACAAAACAGTCAAGTTTAGGGAAAACATGTTTTGGGTTACATTAACTACAAAGACAACTACACATTTTTGGTTTCACAAGGGATGCAAACTCCAGTCTCCTGTGTGAAACCCTGTGTTTTGTGTTACATCCACTGTCTCTGACCTTCACCTCATATGGAGTTTCCCACTGTCTATACTACAGCGCCTGACTTCTGCTTCTGCTACTGTCAAAATTATACAGTCGCTAAAGGTCGCCGTCGTGTTCTTTTATACCTTCTTTCGGTGATCTACCATGTGGATAAATGATAAAACCTTCTAGTGGGTGTAGTAGGCCGGTATTGACCCACATCTATGGGGCTTATAGCGACTGATAACGCTTATTTAATAGCCTGACCATCTAATTGGTTGTTTCTTTAGGGGTCTATTTGAAGCTAAATCAAGTACTGTACTTGAGTACAATTTTTAGGTACTTGTACTTTACTGGAGTATTTCTATTTTATGCTACTTTATACTTCTACTCCACTACATTTCAGAGGCAAACATTGTACTTTATACTCCACTGCATTTGTCTGACTGCTTAAATTACTTTGCAGATTTAGATTATTAGAACAAAATATAAATCAGCTAATACATTATGTATTATTACAGGTTAATTAAGCTACCCAGCCGGATATAAAGTAATTAAAATGAGCTCCACCTTTACCAGCTGCAACATTAAAGTGATGAACACATTAATGCATCAATAATTATAATTCAATAATATATATACATCTGAAATGGGCCATTCTGCATAATGAGTACTTTTACTTTCGGTACTTTAATTCTATGTTGATGCTAATACCATTGTACATTTTTACAATTTTGAAGGCAGTACTTTTTCTTGTAGTATTGCTGCAGATCTGAGTACTTCTTCCAGCACTGTTGGCTACAAAATGTCTTGTGATATGATGTTGTTCAGAGAAGAGGACAGCATTTAGGTGATATGACGCCTTCCACCACTTGATGGCAGTATAGAGTCTCTGCAGCTGCCATTTCTTCTTGGTTAGCTGTTATTTCAGCTCTGCTCTGACATGGGTAAATACCTCCAGACAAGCAGGGAATCTATACACAGCGGTGGCCTTTTCTAGTGACTATTATCTTACAGATTGATTGCATCCAAGCTGAAGGTGGATAGCATCAACATGGCAGCTGTAAAATTCATTTACTCAAGCAGTAGGTTTTGATTCCCTGTGATATTCCTTCAGAAGGCCATTAATCCCTTCAGCTGGGCCGGGTCCAGTAATGTGGGGGTGGGTTGGGGGTGCAGAGCAGAAGGAGAGCTCAAGTACACTCTGATAGGGGAATAGAGACAGTACACACGAGGAGATTATCCGGATACCTTTCTACCAAGGTTGTCCTAAATGAGGATAAACTGCTACTCTGCCCTCATCCTAATGGCCCATGGCAGACTGTCCCCATCACCGGTGCCCCTCCTTCATGAAAAGGCGTGACCTAATCTCTGGCGTCGGTGCACCCCGCCAGGGAGCACCTGCAGGTTCACTTTCCTGAGACGCAGGAACATTTATGTAAGTGAAATGTGCCTGGTAAGGGCTTTGGGTCTTGAGTGCTGCCGGTAGCTGGGGACCAGCATTTTTGGGAAAACTGCAGCACATATCGCATCCCCTATCCTGTCAGCGTGCTCTCCTGAGGGCCCGGTGCCAGTCCCCACCCTGTGATGCATGTCCATATGCCGGGTGTATTAGCTCGGAGAAGCTGTGGAGAATTGCACCAACAGGGATGGCCATCTGTCCTCTTACAGATATAGCATGGGCTCTGCAAGCGCATGAAGGCAGGATCTTAAAACATTTGGTCCATGGTGAATGGGTTTTACAAGGGCCTGTCCTATAGGCAGAACTAATTATGTATAGCTTTTCAGCATGGGGCAAGATAAGCCAGCCTTCAGATCAGTAGGGACCTATACATTGTTTCTTATTATAGTCCTGTTTCCAGTGCCAAGGGAAGTATTCAGATCTTTCACTTGAGTAGCTTACAAATACCAATACTGTAAAAATACTTAGCTGTAAGTAAAAACAACACCTCACTCAGGTAGACAAAAATGGAAAAGGAAAGATAAAAATAAACTGAAAAAACATAAATAAATCATAAATAATAGTACAACAACTGGGTTGTGTTTAGTGGGACCACAGGGAGGTGATTCAGAGGAGTATCTTTGAATAAAAGGTTCCCATATCCTGTTATTCTCTGTAGCGGTATCACATTATTTTGTGTATCTCAAAGCTAAGATTTTAATTCTAATTTGGTTCAAAATGTGTAAAATTCGGCTTGAGGCCTAAAATCTTGTAATACACTGATAAAAATCAACAAATACATCACCATGTATTATTGAGTCCCACAAATAAACTTCCATATTATTCCATATTTAGGAATGTTATGTGGATGATTACTGCATTTTTATATTTTATATCTGGAGATTTTAACACTCAATCTCATAATTTTGTCTTCAAGCAGTCATCTGTATGCAGAGAAACTAGGAGTTCAGAGAAATTGTGCAGTGGTGGAAGAAGTATTCAGAGCCTTTACTTAAGTAAAAGTACAAATATTAATGTAAAAATTCTCCATTACAAGTAAATTCTGCAAATCCTACTTAAAGGTGCTAAATGCAAGATTGGGAGCATTTCTATTGCCTCCGTACAGCTCTCAACATGGCGACGGCTGAGCCAGCAGCTCGCAGCTAACGGTGCTAACAGAGCTAACAGTGAAAACAACGGAAACAGTGGTGACAGAGCTAAAAGTGTTTACCTGAGGAGGAACCGGAAGGTTGCCGCTATGCTTCTGCAATGGCGCCGTCGGTTGCAACAGTGTTATCAGCTGTAACTGCCGTATGAGCGCAGTGCAGAGCAACGGCTATGAGCTAGCCTGTGGGGCACGCTCACATGCAAGATCATGCACTAAAAGTATGTGTGGCCGGCCCGGCTTTGTCAACAAAGCACAGAAGAGCACCTTTAAGTAAAAGCACAGAAGTATTATCAGCAAAATGTACATAAAATAAAAGTACTCATTGTGCAAAAATATCACTGTGACTGATATAATAGTATTACATTATTAATACTGATGCAACAATGCATTAATAGCATTTTACTGTTATAGCTGGATGACGTGGAGCTACCTTTAACTGCGTTATATTCAGTCAGGTAGTTCGGTTCAGTGGTTCCCAATCTAGGGGTCGGGCCCCTCCAAGGGGTCACCAGATAAATCTGAGGGGTCATGAGATGATTAATAATCTGATAAGAAATAAGAAAAAACATAGTTGTGCAAATTTTACTTTTTAGGTTTTAATAACATTCTATATCAACTGTGTGAGTTTCCTCCGACACTGGGAACAGAGGATAAACACCAATGTGTTTTTAATGGGTTAGTATCTGGATCCACATTCTTCTCACAGCTCTGCGAGGACAAACAGGAAGGCAAATCATTCTCATCAGTGAGGGGAGACAAACGGGTCAATATAGCCTATCAATAATGAAACAGAGCAGGGAAGCGTGTTGTTAGTCCTCAGATGGAAGGGCACTACAGGTGATGTCGGGAGTCAGTCAGAGCGTTCAAGTCTTAAAGTGCTATTTCACTTCAAAATGGCACTTCGTTTTTTCATTCCGCTATGTCCACAGTTGAAATGGAAAGGTTCACATGTTTTCAAGTCTGTCTTAAAACAATAGTCAAGTATGGTTTTGCTTGCTGTCGTCATTTCTCCTGTTCATACTGGTCATTAACACATCCCTTCCTTACATGCTTTCAAAGGAAGAGATCTGGGTCAAAATCCACAGTCTTTGTGCCGTGCATAATGTATTCAAAAGTTCATCTGAAGTTAATATGAGGCTTAAACCATCTGAGTTCATCAAATTAAGCGGATATATTCCAAAGTTACTGTCTCTTTAGTACAGAATTTGTCTCAATCTGTCTCTGTCCCTCCTCTCCAGCCACATTTCCTATTCTCCAGGTCTCTTCATTGCCATTTTAGATGCCCACGAACTTCCCCTCTTTTTCCCATCACCTTACTGCCCCACCCACCTACTCCTCACCTGTTCCCACTTCCCTCATCTGTTGAAATAGAAAACTAAAAGTATCAGATAAAAGGTTGAAATTTCCAGCCTCGGCCACACAATTAAAGGAACACTGTCATATTTTGGGGATCTTTTAGCAGGAATGGAAGTCTTCTTCAATACAGAATGATGTTCATTTAGTAAATTATGGTCCCATTTAGAGTCAAATAGACCATAAAGCAGGGTATGTTTTAGGGCGTGGCTACCTTGTGATTGACAAGTCGCTACCACGGTGTTGTCCGGTCTGTGTTCTTGTCTTACAACTTTAACCCTTTCCCAGTGTTTTGTGTGCATGAAAGTTAATTATAACATTTTGGTCGCTTAAAAATGTCTTATTCGCGTTCGGTTGTACTTAGCTCCACCCTCTCGTGTCACTGCTGGTTGCAAAAAACAACATGGCGACGGCCAAATACCAAGATGGCGACGGCCAAAATGCCAAACTCAAGGCTTCAAAACGGCAATCCATAAACCAAAACCACTTCTTATATACAGTCTTTACCTGAAACTAAGAATCGTTGTGTTTTAGTTAGCTTAGAATGAGCTCTTCACATCTGCATAGGGAGCGGGTCCTCTTCACGGAGTCCGCCATATTTCTACAGTAGCCCAGAACGGACAAACCAAACACTGGCTCTAGAGAGAGTCTTATATGTTTTCACGTTACCCTAAGGCCACCGTAGTTCTCCGACACACTTGTGAAACTGCGTTAACGTGAGCCACAGAGTGCAAAACCGTGGTACCCCCAGTCGCTGTCTGACTTCCGGTGTGCCTAAAATTGCATTATTATTGTAAGGATGGCCCCTGAGCGAGGCGAACGGCGTTACCACCGTTGGTTCTGTTGCCCACTTTTGCACTGGGCAACTCACGTTACAGCAGTCAAAGGGAGGAGTGAGTGGACGGGTTCTCAGTTGGTTGCAATCTGCAACCACACCATTAGATGCCACAAAATACTACACACTGCACCTTTAAATCAATTCAACAGAACTTATTAAGAAGACGTCGGCTAGTGGCGATATGGTTATTTGAGCTCATCTGATATCATTTTATGGGGGTACGTTACACAAAAAGGGAACCAGAGCTGATGAGGAAAATAGAAGAAAATACTTTTAAAATGAGAAGAAATGGAGGAAGAAAAAGGGACAGGATGAGGTGAGGAATTCAGGTTTACATTACAGTGACTTCCTGATGAGCAGGCATGAAATCTTCATCTTATAAATCTGGGATTTTCAGTCCTTAGGATACAGACAGCATCATCATTTTTTTTTAAATGATCACCTCATTAGCATTTACCACCAACCGTCATAAAATAGCCCTCCCACACAATGTACCATCATGTAATTCATACATTACATACACACTGCAGAACAGTTTATTCCAAAGGTGTGTACTAACGCTAATGTATGTTGGTCAAATTACGCCGGAAAGATGAACAAATTTACCTGCAGTGTTGTTTTTTTGTGTCATTAATTGCTTTGCATAAGAACATGTGAGCAGGATGCGTTTATCGTTGCGGTTATGATGTTCAAAAGTCCATAAACAAACAATCAGGTTCCTCTCATGGCCCCCTGTTTGGTCATTACAAACAACTGAACATACAGGACAGTATACTGTAGTATATATAGTGGTGGAAGAAGTATTCAGATCCTTTACTTAAGTAAAAGTACTAATACTACACTGTGAAAATACTTATACGTACAATGCACAATATGCAAATACATTCAAAACTTTACTTCAGTAAAAGTATGTAAGTATTATTAGCAAAATGTACTTAAAATATGAAAAGTAAAAGTATTGATTGTGCAGTAAAATGTTCCCTGTCAGATTTTTACTAGTATATATGATGTTTCTGGATTAGTATTACTGCTGCATTAATGTATATTTTGCATATACTGTATGAATGATGAGTGTGTGTGTGTGTGTGTGCATATATATATATATATACACACATATATGCTACATATACATTAAATTTAGCAGTAATATAAAATTGTAATCTGAATAACTAAAGCTGTCAGACAAATGTAGTGGAATAAAAGTATAAAGTTGCATGAAATAGTAGGAATACCTTGAATTTGTACTTTTGTACAGTACTTGAGTAAATGTATACGTTGCATTCCACCACTGATAGAGGTATGGCATTGCATCTCAAATCAAGTGTTATGCTTAAAGTAAATCCATATCTGTAACAAGCAGAGTGTGAAAAATCAATCAAGATCAATGTGACGGGGGGTTTTGTGGGAAGTGTTGCTATGGAGGAGAATGCAGAGTGTGAGAAAGAGTGAGAGAGAGGCAATAAAGCGGCTTCTTCTCTGCAAACTGCAGATTAAAGTGACCTCTGGTCTTGTGCCTCTGATGTTTCCCAAATTACCTTGTCTCACCATCCTGATAAACTGCTGTGAGACAGTTTGCTCATCTGCTGTTTACAGCCTCATTCGTAACTTCAACCAACCTGACACTGTGACGGGCACACGCTGAACTTTCACTACGAGTATTGTGTGTATAGATTGTGGTTGCACTGCTGTCTGTATTACAGGAACAGTATCAGTCTCAGCATAGTGGCTTGAGTAATGGCTGGTAGACACCTCAGAGTCTCTGCTGATACCAAGTACCATGGTAGTATTGGATTGATATTGACACTGATGGAAGAAATATTCAGATCTTTTATTTAAGTCAAAGTACAAAAGTACTAATATCAAAATAAAGTACCAAAAGTAAAAGTTCTCATTATGCAGAAAAGCCCATTGTAGATATTATAGTTATTGATGCGCTAAAGGTCTTTTTGATACAATTTTCATGTAGACAAATATTAAAATAATAATATTAATAATAATAATAATAATACAGCCAGGTTTAGAAAGGTGCCAAATAAAAGTATATATTTTCCTGAAAAAAAATATGATTGTGAAATAATCATTTTAAAAATGTTGGCGGGTCCAAAATTAGTGGATTTTCTTTTTTATCTCTGTGGAAGATATCTGACGTTTGGCTCCCACTTCAGTAGAAAAACGACGTTGGTATCATGTAGTATCTCTGGGTCGCCTGTTAGTGCGGAAAAAACGGATAAATTGCTGAGATTGACTGTACGATTTGGGAAGTGAATGCAATGGAACGGGGGAGGGAGAATGTGACATCTAGTGGCTGAAAGTTATCAATGTTATCAATAGCACCTTTAATGTGTTCATCACATCCTTTAATGTTGCAGCTGGTAAAGGTGGAGCTAATTTTAATTACTTTTTAAATTGCTGGGTAGCTTAATCTGTAATAATACATCATAATTTATTTATTATTTTATTTTATTTATTTTAATCAGTTGATTTATATTCGGTATCTGCAAAGTAACTAAAAGTATCAAATTAATGTAGTGCAGTAAAAACTACAATAATCCCCTCTGAAATGTAGTGGAATAGAAGTATTAAGTAGCAGAAAATGGAAACTCAAGTAAAGCACAAGTACCTTAAAACTGTACTTAAGTACAGTACTTGCGTAAATGTTACTTTCCACCTCTGCTGACAGTATATAAAGTAGTTATAACTAGCTCCACCTCGAGCATCTACAACAGTAAAATGCTGCTTACACATTGATGTATATTCATAATCTCCTAATATCATAATAATACATCAGTCCTAGGGAACATTTTACTGCAGAACGAGTACTTTTACCTTTGATGCTTTAAGTAAGTGGGCCTACATTTTGCTGATAATACTTGCCAGATTCTTAGGTACACAAAACCAATGCAGTGCGGGGGACAAAATAATAGGAACTACTGCATGGTGTACCTAATAAACTGGCAACTGAATATGGTTGTAATTTAGTATAAATACCCAGCAGTATATATTACCCCCACCTTTACCAGCTGCAACATTAAAATGATGAACACATTAATGCATCAATTATAATCCACCGAAATAATAGTAAATATATAAACATTCATCAACAGCTGCCTGGGGCGGATCTTGAGCATCCACTGGCCAGAGGCCATCAGCAACAATGATCTCTGGCAGAACGGAGCAACAACTGGTGGAAGAGGAGATCAAGAGAAGAAGATGTGGATGTATTGGCCACACACTGCCAGCATCACCAGGCAGGCCCTTAGATGGAACTCCCAAGGCACAAGAAAGAGAGGCCAGCCCAAGAACACCTGGTGAAGGGACCCCGAGACTGACATGAAGCAGAGCGGGCTAACATGGAAACAGCTGGAAAGGAAAGCCCAGGACATGAGACTCTGGTGAAATGTGGTCAACGGCCTATATGCTCCACAACATGGAGGCGCAAGTGAGTAAGTAATATATATTATTCTGAAATGGGCCATTCTGCATGATGAGTAGGCCTATTTTTACTTTTAAGTACATTTTGATGCTAAGACTTTTTTTTACTTTAAAGGGGATATATCATACTCCTTTTCAGGTTCATATTTGTATTTGGGGTTTCTACTAGAACATGTTTACATGCTTTAATGTTAAAAAAAACACATTATTTTTCTCCTACTGTCTGTCTGAATACACCTGTATTCACCCTCTGTCTGAGACGCTCTGTTTAAGCGCCTGTCTCTTTAAGCCCCCCTCCCGAAAAAGCCCCGTCTGCTCGGATTGGCTTTCGAGCACCTTTGCAAAGGTACTTCCAGTGGGCAACCTCCGGGACTGAAAAGTGAAGCCAATGCGGAAGTGCCTTAAACTTGCATTCTTTCCAATAGCCAGCAGGCGGCGACTCCTCTGGTTGCAAAAAGAAGTCTGATTGTATAGAAGTCTATGAGAAAATGAGCCTACTTCTCACTTGATTTATTACCTCAGTAAACATTGTAAACATGAGTTTATGATCTCAGTCGCTAGTTTCAAGTCTTCTTGAATACAACATGATGTTCATTTAGTAACTGATGGTCCCATTTAGTGTAAAATAGACCATAAAGCAGGGGATGCTTTAGTGTGTGGCTGCCTTGTGATTGACAGGTTGCTACCACAGCGTTGTCCGGTCTGGGAGTTGTCTGTGTCTTCATCTTAGAACTTTAACCCTTTCACAGTATGTTTTCTGTTCATGACAATTTAATTGTAACATTTTGTTTTATTCAGCGTTCTATTGTACTTACCACCCTCTCATGTCACTTCTGGTTGCAAAAAAAACAAGATGGCGATGGACGAAAAACCAAGATGGAGACGGCCAAAATGCCGAACTCAAGGCTTCAAAACGGCAGTCCACAGACCAATGGGTGACGTCACGGTGACTATACGTCCACTTCTTATATTCAGTCTATGGGTAGTTCTCAAGTTGTGGGGCAGTATATTCTAATGAGGCTGCATTGTGACATAGGAAGGGGAGCCAAAACCTGATTGGCTTGTAGAATCACATGTTTTCTGATCTATAAGCAGCCCACAAAAAACTGATTTGCTGCGTTCCAAATCGCACACTTTTTCTTTTTACTTCAGTACATACTGCAGCTGCCCTTATAAAGTAGGTACTGTTGCATGCAGTATGCATACAATTGGGACATACAACTTTATTATAACATTGTCCCGATTATATGCAGTACATACTACTTCATCATAACATTGCGCAAACTTTGACCCTCTTGCTCATCTATTCACTGCTCAGAGGTATGCGACCGGCTGTGCGCTCCTCCAATACTCATACTACCATACTATTTAGTATGCCAGAAAAGATTTGGTATTTCATAGTATGTCAAATGCAGTATTATTTTCTGGCTATTCTGACCCACAATCCTCTGCACAGCAGATATATGAGCAAGAGGGTCAAAGTTCAAGGCACAATGTTATGACAAAGTAGTATTTCCCAATTGTGTGCATACTGCATGCAACAGTAGTATGTACTTTGTAAGGGCAGCTGAAGTACGTACTAAAAGTAAGAAAAAGTATGCGATTTGGAACGCAGCCATTGTCTTATTTCACAGTTTGTGGGTTGGTTGGCACTCCAGTTACCCAAATGTATGTGAACAAGCACTGAGAAAGTGAGTTTTTCATGATATGCCCCCTTTAAATGCAGGAGTATTGTTTCACTGTTGGATTGGTACTTTTACTTATAAAGGATCTGTGTGTAGCTACTTCTTCCACCACTCAATGAATACCTGCTCTCACACACATATTAGACATTTTCCTACAAACACACATTAACGGAGGGAGAGAGAGAGGTCAAGGTCCGGTTTGTACTTGGCGGGCTCCCGGTTCATGTGGCCGCAGCGTCCACGTCAGCAGAGAGAGATCAGCACCCTGGACAGCGGACAGCGGCTGGTCAATAATAGAGCAGCTCTAGAGCTGCTGGGCGCACTGGGAGAGAGAGAGAGAGAGAGAGGCGCATCACCACCATCACCCATCAGAGGCGGATGGATGGACCACAGGAAAAAACACCGACTTGTTTACAGGATGGAAGGTTTTTCTTCTTCTTCTTCTTCTTCTCCTCATTCCGGAAGTAGCTGCTGCGTTGGTTCAATCTCCAAGCCGACCATTTCGAGGAGGAAAAATCAGCGCCAGCAGCAGTATCATCAGCACCACCATCTATCTGATCCAATAATCAATGCCATTACTGCTGCGTAATTGCTCTCGGATGCGAAGACATCTCCACGCGTCTTTCTCTCTGATTATAGAAATCTCAGAGTGCCTTTTATTATTATTATTCTCTTTCTCTCTGACCGTGTTTTTTTTTACTGGGGGGTGCGATGAAATGCTGATGGACATCGAGGCGAGGATGGGAAACATTGGGGCTTTATGTGCCTCCAGCTTTCTGAGGAAATGAGAAGGATTGTGTTTTTTTTTATCTCGACGTGGATTGTCTGGCTGAATGGCTCGGATTGTTCGTGGAGGCTTCACAACAAGGAGATGAAATAGAGAAAGAGAGAGAGAGAGACAGAGAGAGAGAGAGAGAGAGAGAGAGAGAGAGGGGAGAAAAAAATGGACCATGATCTGACGCTTGGGATGCTACAGTGAGAGGGACAATAAAAAAAAAGATCTTTTTTTGTTGTTGTTGGATTATGATTCTCGACAAGAGTCCCAGATGTGACTGTATGGATGGCAGGTCGTTGTATTTCACATCCCATCTCCTGTTTCCTGGCTCTGTGCTGCTGCTGCTCTCTCTTCTTCCACTCGTCCACTCTTCTCTCGCGGTCTTCTGCTTTGGGTAGCAGCAAAACATGTAGGCTGATCTCTGCTGCTGCTGCTGCTGCTGCAAGCACACTGAAACAACAAGCTGTCTTTTTGGAGGAAAATGGACCAGAACCAGTCCAAGTTGTAGTGTTTTTCCTGTGTGTGTGTGTGTGTGTGTGTGTGTGTGGGGTGCGGTGGAGGATGCATCTATCTATAAGGCAGCAGCGAGTTGTTTTGAGTAATGAATATTGAAAGAGTGTGTCGGCCAGCTGAAAGGGAAAATCTTTCATCCGCATTGGCTTAGACACACACATGCCATCAGTGAGGCTGAGAGCCTTTATTCCTCTGGATCCTGGTTATTAATGAACAATAAGAATGAACACACCGGGTATATGACGAAAAATAACAATAATAATAATAATAATAATAATAATAAAGGAAGAAGAGGAGACACTTTCTTTTATTCCCATCTGGTGGATTCTTTATGTAGCCAAACATGTTCAAGTATCGGATCCGCATGTTTTTTAATGAACTGAAAGTCCTGGTGTTTATGCGATCCGATTCGAGACAGTCCGGCTCAGACACAGATAGACCGAGGTCCACCACCAACAACACCACCACCACCACCACCAGCAGCACCATGCGAGGTCTGGGGATGGGCGGCTGCGGCTGGCCGCCGTTCGACTGCCATTCCCGGGATGACGAGGAGGAGTACTACGGCAGCGACCCGCGGCCCCGGAGCCTGGCCTTTGAGGACAAGGAGCCCAAGCTGACAGTGGGCCTGGACGCCGTGTCCCTGGCCAGCACCAACAGCAGCCTAAGGAGCCCCCAGTGCCGGATCTGCTTCCAGGGCCTAGAGCAGGTACATAGAGATGCTTTCCTATAATGCTAGTGATGCCTGTGTGGATCAGACGCACTGTTTGTTTCTGTGCTGCTGAGCCTTTGTGCTGCTGTTGGAGAGCCGTTTCAACCATGCATGTATGTATGTATGCATGGATGCAGGATTTTTTTTTTAAATTTTATTTTATTTTTAGGAAGTTGTACATTTTTTAAGTTCTTTTAGTGTAATCTGCCATTATGATTTATCTATTTTGTTGTAGCAAACCACAAAGGATCTCTGATTCAGAGGAGCTACTACAACCATCCTGTCCTACATCGCTCTCTCTCTCTCTGTCTCTCTCTCTCTCTTTCTCTCTCTCTCTCTCAATATCTCTCTCTCTCTCTCCCTCCCACCCACATTCCCCTCAAATACCTCCTTTGAAAAAAACAAAAAACACAATCTAGGATGAAGCCAAGATTATAATCATGTAAAATAGTCAAATAATTTCATTTAACTATAGCCCCCAAATCACAAATATGCCTCATAGGTGGCTTTACATCCACACACACCCTCTGTCTCTAAAACCCTGGATCTGGATGCCACTATTGTCCTTTTTTTCTCTCCCCATGATGATTGCTCAGTGATGTGGTTATCTAAATAACACTGTTTTCATAGCTAAGCTAATCAGCGGTGGAGAGGCAGCAGTTCCCACACATCTGAAATCCGGCCAGCATAGCAACAAAGAAAGTTAGCCAATTAGGTCTGCAGGATGACAAATAGAGTGAGAGGGACTGAATATGCATGAGTCACAATCATTTTGTAAATGTAAATCAACTGTCCCCCCTCGTCCGCATGTGTCACAGAACAGGATGATCAACTATTGATCTTGTGACAATCCCTTGTTCCTGGCCAGACAATGGTGTTGACTGTGACGACAAATGACAAGCTAAATGAATTTGTCATCCTCTTTTGGGGTTATTTCTATACCTCCTCTTCCTCTCTGCTTAATTTTTTTTTCCCGGAGCCCCAAAACAAAACAATAAGTATCTTCTTTGGTCTGTGGCCAAATGTCGATCTCACCAGATGTGCAGAAACCTGTGCCGCCTGGCTCAGCAGGTAGTCCTGAAGCCAGAGATAATTAGAAACACTGTAAATCCTGTAGGAGCACAGATGGATATTACCATTTAGTCACTTCTCTAAGATAGGCGTATATAGGCCTTAGTGTTATTACAGCCCATGTGCTAATTTATGGCATCTGCCTGAGAGTTTCTATTGTGAGACATAGTAAACTGGGGAGCCACAGGACAGAGTGTATATCAGTCCGGGCTTGTTTTGGATACGAAGCCATTTGATGTTACAGACGGGGATCAACCCCAGGTTGCTGTCTTGCCCAGTCAAAGATCCTCCTTTAATAAAAGGTTGGTGTTTGGGGCTTTGGGCTCTCCGGCAAGGTGACTCATCGTGCAACATGGCTCTGAGCTGCCTCTTTTAGCTACAGACAAAGAGCGAGCAAACAAAGCACTGAGGGAAAACCCTGAGACTACACTACTACATCAGCTCTGATATGCCTTTTTTTTGCCTCCACAGCACTCAGAGTGCCTTATAGGCTACCTTCTTGGGTGCAGGGTGCCGGGTGGGGGTGTGTGTGGGGGGGGGGCTCACGTTTGCCATTTTATTGTTATTTCATTATTCAAGCAGGTCACAACAGGGGCCGGGATCATGTCGCTGTCAGCGGGCCAATTACCTACAGACATAATCACCTTGCTCTGTGGGCCGCACTGAGTATGAATCCTTATTAACTGTCTGTCAAAGGTGTAAGAGTGTGTGTCGCGGTACAGTAGGTCTGGATTCACAGAAGCGGCGCCAGAGCCTGCTGGAGGGGCTGGCCGTGTTCGGTTTGCATGGAGAGAGGCTACAGGCATGTTGGAGTGATGAGGAGGGGTGGTGGTGATGGTGGAGGTGGTGGAGGTGGTGGTGATCACCCCTGCCTGCCCTTTTCAGTAGCAGTGCCCAACAGCGTGTTTCCACAGTGACACACAGGCTGCAGCTCAGGGGGGGGCAGATTTTTTTGTCTAAAGGTTACAGCTGAGGAAGACCATTTCCTTAGTCATACAAGTGACACACCAAATTAACACCTTCCTGCTCTGTGAAGTGGCCTTGAGGGACAAACCCACGCCAGATCATTCGAGTAGGACAAATGTGTGTGTGTGTGTGTGTGTGTGTGTGGGGAGCAGCCTTTATGTTTATTGGAATAGTCATTATGTGTTTCTTATTGTCAGCAAATTCCATGAAAAGACCAAAACCGATAATGAATTGATCTACTAACACGTATTGTGTGTGTGTACCAAAGCCAGATATATCTTATTCATCTGTGCTGCAGAGCTCCAGTGTTGTCCAAGAATGATTCAAAACATACGTCCTCTAAATTAAACAACACAATACGCCGTTTGTTCAGCACATATAGCATTTTCTGATCTGATGCCACGATCAACTAGTGGTGGAGGAAGTACTCAGATCTTTTACCTTAAGGTGCAGTGTGTAGGATTTGGTGATATCTAGTGGTGTGGTTGCAGATTACAACCAACTGAGTACCCCTCCGCTCACTCCTCCCTTTGCAAGACTGAGGTAACGTGAGCCACCGAGTGCAAAACAGTGGTAACGCCGTTCGCCTTGCTCAGAGGTCATCGTTACCATAATAACAGGAGCAACGGAAGTCAGACGGCGGCTGACGGTACCACAGTTTTGCACTCTGCGGCTCACATTACGACACAAGCGTGTGGGAGAACTACGGTGGCCTTCAGGTAACGTAAAAACGTGAAAGGCTTTCTCTAGAGTCAGTCTTGAGTCAACATGGTGGAGCAACATGGTGGACTCCATGAAGAGGACCTTCTACCTATGTATATATGAAAGGCTCATTCTAAGCCAACGAAAACACAACGATTCTTAGTGTCAGGTGACTATCTACTAATGAAAACATAGTTAAGAAAATTATATTCCATTTCTACGAATAGATCCCACTAAATCCTACACACTGTACCTTTAAGTAAAAGTATCAATACCACAGAGTTAAATACTCTGTTACAAGTAAAAGTCCTGCCTTCAGAACTTACTTAAGTGAAAGTACAAAGCTATTACTTTAACGTAATATACTTGAAGTGCCAAAAGTAAAAGTATTCATTATGCTGCCACAAATGCTTATAGAGCACCAAATTTGGATTAATCCGCTGCTGAAAATAGTCCCAAAAAATACACTATTTCACTAACGTTTGATTAAAAACTACAGTGACCAAATTATTTAGCTCTTTTAAAACATTTAACTATATATTTGTGAGCCATTTTTAAAGATTTTCAGTAGGAGCCACATTGTTGATTTTGCTCTTTTAACAGGATTTGTTTTCAATAACAAAAATATAGAAAAACTCCAGCCCTCGCCTTTAAAATGAAGTAGGTTAATGTAAAGTGTGATGTTGCTTTATAGCCGGCTTCACTGTTTGTTCAAACACAGTATAACTCCACATGTTCTAGTTTTATGTGAGCATCAGTTCATCCTGTTAGTCCAGATGTGACCTTTCATATCTTGCCCTATTTTAACCGTTTGTTGCATTCAGGTGTAAGGATTAATTGGGAGAACCTGCAAATAGAAAAGTCACATTACACAAATACATATAGGCCAACTGTAAATGTGTGTGTGTTTTACTTCTATTTTTATTTAGTTAATTGCTTCTGGATTTAATCAATTGGATTTGATTCAGTTCAGTTTCATAGCTTTTTTATTTGCCCCGCAGCCTGGATCATCATATGAAAGTATTACTGCACATTAGCTTATAGTATTACTATATGTGATAAACATGCAGCTGTGATATTCTGGTAAATTTGATGTTACTAACTGTACTGTCCTCTTTGCATTGACCTCATTTGCAGAACATCTTTTACTGCATGAAGCTCAAAACAAGGTTTGATTTCCTGCAGGTTGTCCTGGAGACACAAAGTTTTCCCCCAAAAGCATGTTTTATGTTCAGTCATTATTAGACTTCTGTACATCAAAAAAACATCTTTCACACCTGCAGTTCGGTTTCCCGAAACTAAACGTACATCCTGTGATCTGTGAGCAGGTCGATCGATATTTTGTGAACATCAAACAACGCGCCCTCAGAGTTTGAGTCTTGAACCTTATTCTGGGAAGAATTCATGAGACACTTTGAAGGATTGTGCAAATAACACAAGCTTTTACATATAAATACACTTTATTACTTGATAGTGATAATTGCCCGCTTGTGCCGAGGAAATCCCTTTAAAAAATATGGTCTCTCTTATTCATCATTAATGGAGCAGCTCCAGAAAATGCGTCTCTTGATTTTCTCTTAGATGAGACTTAATTTAGAAAAAATTATCATATTTTCTGCTTAAACGTCTTCTGTTCGAGGAGATGGTTAAAAATCATAATCACAGCTTTTAAAGGTCTTTGTTTTTATTTCGTTCTAGTTGATCGTGACATTAACGTCCTCATACAAACCTGAAAATGTTTCCTCACACACACACACACACACACATACACAGGAACACACTTTCCAACGACAGCTTGACATTTTAGAAATGTTTGCTTTCATATGTTTTTTATTTAGTTTCACATATACTTGTGACCTTCTCCGCGTTATCTTTATAATGTCAGCAGGCAAGTTATTTTAAAGTTTATGAGTGGCATGTGGCTCATCTGCCAAACCCAATCTTTTATGCGGTGGGACACTTCAAGTCTTTTATTATAAGTGGGAAGGTCAAACGAGCCAGATGGGGGACCGACAGAGTGCAGACAGACAGCAAAAAAAATGAAGCATTATTTGTGTCAACGCGGTCCTCTGGTGCATAAAATCTGTATTGATTACACTGGTGATTCTCTGGCGGATTACTATACATGTATTCTGAGTCACCATTCGGAAATGAAAGATTTTGATTTGAGCTGACGTTTTTTGTACAGGAAACAGCAAATTGACATCAGCTGATTTTAATCTGCTTTTTAATTGAATTTGATTTCCACCATTATTTTAGTCACTGCAAGGAAATAAAACTTAATTCTAAATTCACTTTTTTGAGCAACTGAACTATAAATTGAGCCTGTCCCACTCTATTATTACTATATAATATTCATTAAAACTAAATATATTTTCCCTTTTCCAGAGAAAATCCAATCATTCTGTTTTATAGTACAAAACAATCTGTGAAAAATGTATGACATTGCGTGGTACACATATACGAAGTGGATGTAGTCACCGTGACGTCACCAATTGGTTTGTGGACTGCCGTTTTGAAGCCTTGAGTTCGGCATCTTGTTTTTTTGCTGCCAGAAGTGACACTGGTGGAGCTAAGTACATCCAAACACTGAATAAGATATTTTTAGGCGATCAAAAAGGTTATAATTAACTTCCATGAACTGAAAACACACTGTGAAAGGGTTAAAGTTCTAAGACGAAAACACGGACAACTCCCAGACGGACAACGCCATGGTAGCGACTTATCAATCACAAGGAGGCCACGCCCTTAAGCATACCCTGCTTTATGGTCTATTTGACTCTAAATGGGACCATAATTTACTAAATAAACATCATTAAATTCACATGTTCATCAAGGCATTTGGTTCATGTTTTGTAATTTAGTCCAGTTTACAAACAGTTAATGCTTTTCAAAAAATAACAACTGTTGAATTCAACACCACTGAAGTGAACTCTCCCGGCAGTCGATATGTATGTATGTTTGATGTCTGAGAGATGTAAGTTTGCTATATGAGCAGAGCCGGCCCTGACCAATTTGGTGCCCTAGGCAAGACATTAGCTGCCTGGGTTGCATCGCAGCCAATATCATTGTGTTCACACACTCACACAGAAACTGCATAGCTTTATGTCTTAGAGATTAAGCCATACAGATCACACTTTAAAGAAAAAGTGTATTTCTCAAAATGATCTTGTAGGTTATTCCCCAAACACCTGAATAGTCTTTCCAACTATTCCTAATGAATTTAAAGTGAAAGCAACCAACGTTAAGTCTTGCTATTTATTAAACTAGTGCAGTGCCCGGGCTGAATGCTTGGTCTGAGGTGTTGCTGCTTGCAGCTTTCTTGAGAACCGCTCATACAAAAAACTTCACGCTCGACACTGCGCTTCCTTGCAATACACCTGACATGACATAGTTGTATCACACACCAAGTCGAGGCTACACACGGTTAGAAAAAATGGTGAAATACACATTGGATCACGGGAGTAACTGCGACCTGGGGTTGCTGCTTTATAGTTAGATTAGCAAACATATCGTCCAAAGTAGGCTAACACCAGTCTTCTCCGACGGTATCTACTATGCAACACACTTAAAAGACAGTGTATTCCTCAAATGCACCCGGGTGATACTGAGGGCAACCCAGAAAATATAGCGCCTATTTAATAGGTCACGTAGTTATGTTGTTGTGGGCTATTTTTGTAATATTTCGAAATAATAGTATTGAAATAGTATTAGTAAAATACTGTAAAAGTTATACATTTTGTATTTTTTTCCTCCCCTCATTTGGGGCGCAGAGGTGCCCCTAGCATTCCTCTATGCCGAGGGCAGTCCGATCGCACGAAAAGGTGTGCGAATGACATGATAATGTGCAAGGCAAAAGCGGAACGCCGTTCTTGCTTTAGGCGTGTCATTTTTCACGCCATGTAGTCTGTGCTGACTGCAATGTAAATGCATCTGCGTAAATATGCTACACTCAGATCTAGTGACGTAGAATAAAAAATAAGAGAGACTGCTTATGGTGGGCAGGAGGGGAAGTGGATGGGTCTAACATACACAGGACTTTCAACCAGGAGACGTTTGTCAAAGGCCAACCATGGCGTTTTTCCTAAACCTAACTGAGTGGTTTTGTTGCTGTACCCTGCTGGTACTGCACCGAGGCAAAACGTGACCCTGACACGCTATCCTCTGGTGGACAGGTGGGCCTATTACAAGCTTTGCACGCACATATTGGGCCCTGTATCAAGATTTACCAATGATCCACACTGATGTACCCAGCACTGTTGTTGTAAAAGCTTTCATTCAGTTGTGATGCAAGAGTTTTTTTGATTTTCATTAAGTGAGAACTTTGCTGACGTCTGAGGCAAAACATGCCTTCAAATTTTAAGCCTTCTGACAAAATGGATGTTTGACGCTGAACGGTGATGACAGCCCGAATGTGGTCATCCTGAATGTGGCGGATATGCCAACACGCTGGAGGTGCTGGAGTGGTGCTGAAGAGACACTAACCTGTTTCTTAGAGACTGTACCAAAATGATTAGAGAGAGAAGGGGTGCTCAGAATAGGAGGAGGGTATTATCATTTTTATTTTTGCTGAAAGGAGAGTAGTCTGACGTTTTCAGACTCATTTTTTTATTCTCACCTAGTATTTATATTTTATTTCAGCCATCCCTTGCGAGTTTTATTATATTAAAAAGAGATGAAAATGGTTCCATAAGATGCTTTCATGTGTGCCACCGGTCATAAAGGAGCATTTTTCCATAAGCAGAGGAACCAATATGGCCTTTTGAGAAAACACAAAGAAAATACTGCAGTAACATTAAATGTATGATATAAAGTTAGCCTGTAATGCAGGTTCAGCACCACAGTGCAGTTCAGTGTAGATGAAGCATATATGATCTAAAATCTAATCTAATACGATAATTTCTCACATTTTCAGTTGAACTCACAAACAAATCATCCATTCTTCCACAGTTAACCGGACTGTAATCAAAACACTTGTAGCTTTGTTCATAATATATCACCTTACATGTAAAACCAAATCCACTTATAAAACAAGAACTTAGACAGAGGCTGGAATATCTGGTAAAAGGGACGGATCATTTGTTTGGCTTGTTTGGATCATGATTATTATTTGATCCCATAGACACTCAACAAATGAGCCAAGATAGTGTAATATTACAGTTTGACATAACTTCAGACTACATCAAATACATCAAAAAAGGTCTGTCCTAATGCATTTATTCGTTTCTGACTCTGGGAAAGTGGGAAAACAGTAAAAATCTGTTTAACCAAATCACACACATTTAGACTACTCTATGTGATCTTCTTTTAGATAACTAATGAAATAACAATTGTAATTTTTTTCACTCCCATTCATTGAACATCCCCTGAAACATTTTGGAGCCCCCCTGGGGTTGGAGAGACCCCCCTCCCTCTTTGATAACCTCTGGATTAAGATATTAAATGTTTAAATCGGGGTACATCATTTCTAATGATTTAACTTTTAGTTATAAATGGTTAAAGGAATAGTTCCACATCTTTGGACTATATTTGTATTCATATTCTTGCAGAGAGTTAGATGAGATAATCTGAGTGGAACCGATCTTCTCATCTAACTTTCTGGCAGAAAGCGAATTTAATTATTTTTCAATACTGTTGTATAATTTGAAGAGGAGGGTGTTTTCTTCTAAGTCAAGGGGAAGGTCCAAAGAAAATATTAATAATCAATGGGGGGGTTTAAAAAGTGAAAGGTTCAGCCCTCCACCCCTCTACAATACTTGTCATACAGTCCCTTAGGATAAACACAATATATTTTATTTAAAGCAGCATCTCTGTTTGTATTCTTACTTGCAGGTCTCTAAATAAGATCCATATATTTCACTAACAGAAATTAGATCAGAATATATTTTTTGAAAATATCTAAATATTTGTTTTACCACTGAATTGATCATGCTGTGTTTTTCTGTCCTGCAGGGTGAGCTGTTGAGCCCCTGCCGCTGTGACGGCTCAGTGCGCTGCACCCATCAGCCCTGCCTTATCCGCTGGATCAGTGAGAGGGGGTCCTGGAGCTGCGAGCTCTGCTACTTCAAGTACCAGGTCCTGGCCATCAGCACCAAGAACCCTCTGCAGGTAACATGAAGGCAACACACACCACGTAACACCCACTGTGGGTTTAAACATTTTAACACAAAGAAAAGCAATTGTTGGGGGGAAACAAAGCTTCACACTCCTGTCTTGGATTATTACTGCTGCAGAACTGAAAAGCTTAGGTGGAAAGTAACAAAGTACATTTACCCAAGTACTGTACTTAAGTAAAATTTTGAGGTACTTGTACTTGTACTTTAAGATAAGATAAGATAAGATATTCCTTTATTAATCCAGCAGTGGGGAAATTTGCAGTGTACAGCAGCAAAGGGGATAGTGCAAAAAACAAGATGCATCAGCTAACACAGTAAAAAAGAGCTAAACAAAGTGTAATAAAATATGAAACATTTAAATAGAAGGAAGTATAAAAAATAGGAGCAGTATATACAGTATTGACAATAAACAGATATAAACAAAATTGCACAAGTGGAAAATGATATTACACACTATGAATTACACCTGAGTAGTACTGATAGACAGTTGGTGTACAGTAAAGTGCAGTTCTTGTCAGTTTTTGGTGTGTAAGTACCACTTTACTTGAGTAATTCCATTTTATACTTCTGCTCCAATACAAATCAGGGTAAAATATTGTACTTTTTACTACGTTACATTTATTTGATAATTTAACTTACTTTGCCGATTCAGATTAATAACAAAAATGTAATCAATAAATAAATTATAATGCATTATTATAGATTAGGATACAACTTTATTGATCCTCTGGGAGGAATTCACAAGCTACCCAGCAAAAGTAGTTAAAATGAGCTCCACCTTTACCAGCTGCAACATTAAAGTGATGAACACATTAATGCATCTCTAGTTATAATCCAATAATAGCATACACATATTATTCTGAAATAGTTCGTTCTGCATAATGAACACTTTTACTTTTGGTACTGTAAGTATATGTTTATGCTGATACTTTTGTACTTTTATGGATGTCAAAATTAAATGTGCGGGATTTTTGCTTTTAACAAAGTATTTCTACACTGTGGTATCACTAA
Source organism: Sebastes fasciatus (assembly GCF_043250625.1). NCBI lineage: Eukaryota > Metazoa > Chordata > Actinopteri > Perciformes > Sebastidae > Sebastes > Sebastes fasciatus. The sequence continues at coordinate 12,005,524 of NC_133802.1, read as the reverse complement.
TTTTAATTTAATAAAAGTTCTGAGTACTGCTGAAAAGCCACTCAAGCGCTGATACTGTGCCCGTCCAGATGAACCAGACTCAAGTTGCACATGGGATTTAATTTACAAACAGTTCAGTTTGGTGTGAAAGAGTCTCCTCATCAATTTCTTTACAAAACACGCCCCAACACTCCCTTTTTTGACACAGGGTTCAGGTTATTGGATAAACATCACACAAACAAGATGGAGATAGTTTATGTGCATATGTAAACCTCGTCTCCTCATGCAGACGCTGTCATGCTGTTCTTTTAAAATTCATGAATTCATGAATCAGGCAGAGAGATCTTTATCGTATGGGAGGGAAAAAAAGTCAGTGCTGACAGAGACATTTCATAATAACACACATACAACATACAAACGCTGCTGCATCAGACCCAACACTCTCTCTGATAGAACAAATCTCAGGCCGTCGCCGTGGTGTGAGGACTGTTTGCCATATTGTGCTGACACATTTTCCCTCTGCGTCACCGTCCTTCTGCCCTCCTTTACAGCGGCAGCCAATGGCTCTGAAACCTATTGAGAAGATGCCATGTGTGTGTGTGTGTGTGTGTGTGTGTGTGTGTGTGTGTGTGTGTGTGTGTGTGTGTGTGTGTATGCGTGTGTCTTTGTTTGACATATTTGTTAATGTGCGTTTTCATTATGGATTCATATATGGTGATTTCTCTCTCTGGTGAGATATAATGTGGTGGAAACTGTACAAGTACTGTAATCATGTACAATTTACAGTACAGTATTTCCATTTTATGCTACTTTACACTTCTACTACACCACATTTCAGACAGAAGATGTTGTACTTTTTACTCCTCTGCATTTATTTAACAGCTATGTCACTATAGTTACTTTACAGATTAAGATTTTACATTAAAAAAAAACCACATGATACATTTACTATTTATTATAACAGATTAGTTGTTTACTTTTTATTACTTTTTTAGTTTATGACTCCTCAGTACTTGTTTGAGGTGTTAATTAAATCCCATGTGCTCAGCTTGAGTCTGATTCATCTGAATGCGTAGAAATACTCTGTTAGTAAAAGTCAAGCTCAACTAATTTGAAAAAAATAGAAATGATTAATTTGATTCTAAAAATGTATCCACATATTTGTGAGTAGGAGGAAATAAATATCCAAATGCTGATCTTTAGTATATTTACTGTCACAATAACCAGTAAGCGGCCAGCTGGGCTGACTGCATAGTAAATACCTCCCACTGTTATATTGTGAGTCAGTTATAACACCTTAAATACCATGTCTTATTACCATTACTTGAAACTTAGTTAGCAAGTGAGCAGAGAGGATGAAATTTTCAGCTAAAAGTAATGGATACATGTTTTGAATAGTTAGCTAAGAGAGGATAAACATATGAAATAATAATTGGATTATTATGTTATGCATATAATTAAGCCCAGCCCTCATGGGCTTACAAGACACCAAATCAAATAAGCCTGGACCAGAATCCAGAGCACACATTTTTAAACAACAAAGACGATTGAAAAACAACTAAAGCATCTTTCATAATCAAGTCATCATTCAGTAGAACAGAGTTCATACATCACTCACAGCAACATTTACTACAGTATGTAGTACTGAAAAATACAAATAAATACTTTAAATAAATACTAATCAAACAGTCTATCTTTCCTTTTTTCCAGGCTTTTGAGACCAAAGTGGAAAACTTAAACAACCTTTCCAATCTTTGCTCATCTGAGCACCAGAGTATTCCAGGGTTTAGTCGAGTCATTTCATGAAACATTAAGTCTCTTAAATCATCCTTATTTGTACGGTACGAAAGAAAATGTTTGAAATAATTACCTAAAAGTAATGAGTTAACAGTTGAAATAATTAGCTAATAGTATAAATGGCTGAAATAATTACCTAAAATTAATGGATTAACTGTTGAAAAAGTTAAAATCCACTTACAACACTTGGAACATGACAGGTGGTGTTGATGAAGAGGAGGTACTTGAGCTCATCTGATGTGGGGATACATAAAGCAGTGTCTAATTGGGTCTCCTTGTCATGGTTCTCATTTAAATAACCGTAAAAGTGTCCAATATTTCACAGAAAAAGATTAAAGAAAGTCTGAAAAATGAATATAACTTTGTTTAAAGGAACAGTGTTTAACATTTCGTGGGATCTATTAGCGGAAATGGAATATAATATTCATAACTATGTTTTCATTAGTGTATAATCACCTGAAACTAAGAAAGGTTGCGTTTTCTTTAGCTTAGAATGAGTCCTTCATTTCTACGTAGGGAGTGGGTCCTCTTCACGAAGTCCGCCATGTTGCTCCACCATGTTTGTATAGTAGCCCAGAGCGGACAATCACTGGCGAGAGCCTTTCACGTCTTTACGTTACCACTGTTTTGCACTCAGCAGCTCATGTTACCGCAGTCTTGGAGAGGGAGGAATGAGCGGAGGGGTACTCAGTTGGTTGCAATCTGCAACCACACCACTAGATGTCGCCAAATCCTACACACTGTCCCTTTAAGAGAATTTTTCTCTCCTCTCCCATTAATCATCTCATGACCCCTCAGATTTATCTAATAATAATAATAATATATTAGATTTTTATAGCGCTTTATAGTATTCTCAAAGACGCTTTAACATAGTCGGGGGGAAAACGGTGTGAGACAGACAGACAGGAGACGAACGACAAAAAGCGACATACACAGGTACAATCACATACATACACATGGACTGATCTAGTGGCCCTTTCGAGGGCCCCAACCCCATAGGTTGGGAACCACTGGACTAAACCATCAAACTGTATACAGTAAAGTAGTTAAAACTAGCTCCACCATTGAATTAGATGTATTATATTTTCAGTGATTTTCAATGGCACAAAAACGAGTTGGAATAAAATCACTTCACATGCAAATAGACTGTAGTATACCTTTATTTTGTACATTGTTCTGTTGTATTTGTGTGTACAAGTAGTGAAACAATATTTTTTTTACAACTTTTAACCGTTATATAATAGATTTATAGCTGAGTTTGTGCTGAATAAGAGGGATATCATGCATGTGGGGTAGGGCTGCAATTAACAATTATTTTCACAGGTGATTAAACTGTTGATTATTTTCTCAATTAACTGATTAGTTGTTTGGTCTATATAATGTTGAAAATGGTGAAAAATGGCGATCAGTGTTTCTCAAAGCCCAAGATGACGTCCTCAAATGTCTTGTTTTGTCCACAACTCTGAGATATTCAGTTTACTGTCATAGAGGAGTAAAGAAAACAGAAAATATTCACATTTAAGAAGCTGGAATCAGAGAATTTTGACTTATTTTTCTTAAAAAATGACTCAAATCGATTAATTGATTATCAAAATAATTGGTGATTAATTTAATAGTTCACAATTAATCGATTAATCATTGCAGCTCTCAAGTCGGGGTAAGGACAGTTTAAAAGGTGCTAAAAAAATAAAATAAAAAAATGATTGCATAAAGCAAAAATGAACCTTGATTTTGGACAGGATTTTGAATGCAGGGCTTTTATTTGTATGTTTACATTGTTGGTACTTTTACTTAAGGAAAGAATCTGAGTAGTTCTTCCGCCACTCATTTAAACGTGTTCCTCCTCTTCCAGTGGCAGGCCATCTCTCTGACGGTGATAGAGAAGGTGCAGATAGCGGCCATCATCCTGGGTTCCCTGTTCCTCATCGCCAGCATCTCCTGGCTCATCTGGTCCTCCCTCAGCCCCTCAGCCAAGTGGCAACGCCAGGACCTGCTCTTCCAAATCTGCTACGGCATGTACGGCTTCATGGACATCGTCTGCATAGGTAAAGTTGCAACCAAAATTTGCAAACATGAAATCACATGGCGGTATTAATAAATGGCGTTATAGATTAATTGTATAAGAATACATCGCATGAAAAGACGGGTGTAGTAGAAAGTTTGGGTTACAGAGCACGAAGGGATGCATTATGCAACAACACAAAAATATATTAATAAACACAGGTTGCATTATGCAAGGACAAACTAAAAAACATGTATTCAGTTCACATTCTGTTGGTTGTTAAGGTCATAGAAAATTACACAGAAAGCAAACTAAATAAGCAGATGGTGCAAAGGTAGGAGGATGACAACTCCACTGAAAGAGCACATTTTGAAGATGTCGCAGAGAACAAGAGAGTCTGTCTTCTATGAGCAACCTGGTTGACTGTTCTTGTGTAACAGTGAGTTGTAAGACAACCCGGAGAACAGATGGCGTCAGATATCTGCACTGTGATTACTGCCAACTGTCTATTCTCATCCACCGGCGAGTTGGAAAGTTCCTACCTATGATGCTGAAAAGCATAATATTTGATGTGAAGCGGTGGGAATTCATCCATGCACTGTCCTTCTTCTTTCTGCCCAGGCCTCATCATCCACGAGGGATCATCCGTGTATCGAATCTTCAAACGATGGCAGGCTGTCAATCAGCAGTGGAAAGTACTGAACTATGAGAAATCAAAGGACTTGGGCGACCCGCTGAGTTCGAGCAGCAAGACGGGGAATCGCGGCTCCCGCGGTAACCCTCATGGTCTGGCCAGCAGCAGCGGCGGGCGACAGAGCAGGAGGTTAAGAACTATTCTGAACCACCACTGTGGATACACCATCTTGCACATCCTGAGCCAACTGCGGCCCCACGACCCTCGGATCAGCGCAACCACCAACCGGGAGGTGGTGATGAGGGTCACCACTGTATGAGTCGGGCCAGACATGTGCGAGGATGGGATAGACCTCGTCTTTGTGTCCAGATGTATATGAGAGGACGGACTCGTGGACCTATTATTAAATACTACAGACTTGTGTAGTCGACAGGAGCCCAGAGAGGAGCCGAGTGATGCCACATCAACAGACACTTGAGGATTTCTCCTCTTGTTTTGTACAACAAAAGGAAGCCAGATGCTCCCTTTCAATAATTACAGAACTGATGAAAATAAGGATGCATTAAAAGACATCAAATGATGGAGTGGAAAAAAAAGTGTAAACAGGCTTTATAACCTAATCCAAGATGATGAGACGTTTTTTCCAGTCCAATATCAGGATGCACAGACATTTTTCTTTGGTTTGAACCTCTCGGTTTGATTTGTATCTTTATTCTTTTTTTGTTTGTTTTTTACTCACTTTGATTTTGTACGGATGTCTGATTTTAGAGGAAATCATGTAACTCCATACATGCCAAGCATTTTCAGACAAATATGTATAATGAGATGCTGGTAAAAAGACCGAAAACTGAAACAAACAAACAAACAAACATGAGGGGGAACACAGAGGTGACAACGGAACAATTAGTCATTACAAGTTAAAAAAAAAAAAAAGGAAAAGGAAAAAAAGAATAAAAAAAGAAATCAGTACGATTTCAGTAACACTTAACCTTTCTGCAATAAAGATACGTATGTACATTTCACAGGGAATTTTGCATGGGTATATAATTTTATTCTTCATCACATAACATAAGCACATGACAAATTTGCTCTATTTCGAATGGTGCTTGCCAAAATAAACACTTTAGAGACATCTGATTTCATTGCACCAACTTTTTGTCAACATGACAAATGGCAGTGTGTTACAGCTATTTCAGCTAAAATACAGATTGTTGCTGCTGTGTGCTGATTCAGATTTGGTAATAAGTAAACTATTGGATTAAAAATGGGGATCAGATGATCTCTTACTACTCCGTCTCACTCAGTCTCTTCTTTACTCCACCTGTAGCTGAAAGCATGCCTGGTCTGGTCCTGTGTGCTGCTGTTTCCTGCTGTAAATGTAGTGACACAATGTTGTTTTAGGGAATTACAATGGGACATTTATATTCTTTTACTTATTTATACTTTATTTTTAATAGTTTCATTTATTAACTTGTTTGAACTAAAACTCTTCTTTACAGTATGTAAAATGAAATCACTGGCAAGCAGATCCTGATAGAGGTCATTTGATCGGTGCAACGAGTAGTCAATTAATCAATTAGTTGATCAACTATTTTATAATTAAATAATCCCTTTTAAGCAAAAAAACTCCAATCATTCTCTGGATTCAGCTTCTCCAATGTGATGATTTTATATCACTGTAAAACTGAATATTTGGGGGCTTTGGACAGTTGGTCAGACAAGAAAGAAGGAAACTGTGGTGGACATTTTCCACTATCTTCTGACATTTTATAAACTAAACAATTAATTGATTAATTGTTAAACTATTTGGCAGATTAACCAATAATGAAAATAATCATTAGTGGCAGCCCTAGTACCATTTCAAAACCTTGATTTTATGTATTTAATGTTTTATTTAAGTGTCCAATATACAAAAAAAACTGTTGCTGGAATTCAGTCTGTCATTTTCAGATCAAAAAATTCAAGTGAGCAAAATCCAGTTGCTGAATATGTATTGTTTAAATCCAGACACCAAAATTCAAAATGAAAAATTCACATGAACATCTGGGCTCCCAAAGATAATCAGTCGAACCTGAATGAAACTGATCAGACCTCTAATATTATAAATGAATATTTGCAGCTCTTGTAATTCCTGTATGCAATAAAACTATTAGATTGATTACTATGATAACATATAGGGAGAAGTGATACAGATATCACAAAGTAAAAATAAATATTAAAACTTGTAACATTTGTTTGAATCATGTAGCAATAAAATAATTATTGGTTCCCACAGTTGAAGAAAACACTATGGGGAACAAGTGAGTCACTTATTGGGCATCTTAGAGGAACGGAGAAATAAATTATACTCTAGTATTTTTGCATATACTGGGAACCTTCAGGGAACAGTACTATGAAATGAAACTGAAGTTTGGGGGGAAAAAACAACACTGAAATTCTGTGGAACCTATACAGAAATATGCAATATAGTATTTCAGAGTAACAATAAAACTACGAGGGTATAGTGAGGTATCAAATCTCAGATTGAGGGAGTTATTGAAGAACATATCAAATATGTTTTACATTCCCAAAATGACAACAAGGCTGTTTTTACTCTTTCATTACACAGTAAGAACTAATCATGCATTGATGAGTACAGATGTCATCATTTTGGTAGCATATTGCAACAGTTAAATACTTTATACTATAATTACTTTATAGGTTCTGCAGATTATCAGTGTTGCTATCACCATTTTTCCAAACATCCCAGAACCCCGTAGATACCAGTATTAACAAAATATACTGTATTTTATGGTTGGTTCTCCATAGTCTTGTGTTCTCCCACTGTACCTACATTTAAGTACCCATAGCATACAACAACATTATACTGTAAACCAGGGTCTGTATTATTAAGTGTTACTGGATATTATAGTAATAGAAAAAATCCCATTAATTACAATAAAAATCACTATAAATCTTGATGATACCTTATAACTTGCTGTAAGAATATACAAGAATACATCAAAAACATGCTTATAGCGACACTTTTGAACATTTAATAGCATATGTGATTACAGTAATGTCATACAAGCTCTCTAGACACACAGAAATCCCCCAAAACAATATTACAATAATTCATTCATGATTCATTCAACCTTTATTTATACTTTATTTATATATATTTATATAAGGTCAGTGGCGGCTGGTGGAATTTTTTCTTGGTGGGGCTGACCCACATCCAATCAATTTCAGCAAACATCCCGGTATGATTTAATGCAAAAAAAGTGAAGGTATCAAAAACACATTTTTACTTTGCAGTTAAATAATTAACAATTACTTTATTCCAACAGGACGGGTAAATAATGCTTTGAAAAACACAACAGTATAAAATGTACTCAGTGGTGGAATGTAACTAATTACTTAAATACAATTTTGAGGTACTTCTACTTTACTTGAGTATTTCCATGTTCTGCTACTTTCTACTTCTACTCCACTACATCTCAGAGGGAAATACTAGACTTTTTACTCCTCTACATTTATCTGACAACTTTAGTTACTTTACAGATTCAGATTATTAATACAAAATATAATCAACTAATAAATAATGTAATATTATAGATAGTATATAAAGTCATTCAAATGAGCTCCACCTTAACCAGCTGCAACATTAAAATGCTGAACGCATTAATGCATCAATAATTAGAATACAAAATTATACATTATTCAGCATAATGAGTACTTTTATGTTTGGTACTTTAAGCATTCAGATGCTAATATTTTTGCAATTTTACTTTTGAATGCAGGACCCTTACTTGTAACAGAGTATTTCTACATGGTGCTACTTTTACTGAAGTACAAGATCTGAGCACTTCTTCCACCACTGCATGTACTATAATACAATAAACATGTAATACAATACTAATATAATATAACAATATAACATGTAATAGAAAATGTTTACTTAATGCGATGCCCCTATTGACCTTGCTTTGTTTGGTAAACCAATAGTGAGGCAAAGATCAGGGGAAGTAAACATGAAGTGCTATTAGAGAAACTGCTGTTAAGTCCTGAAGCTATTCAGACACCTGAATGTACATAAGCACGGGACTCAAGTGCTCTGAGGTGTAGAGATAGCAAACTCCAGCAACACTTCTGCTTCAAAACTCTCTCACCTTACTCAAAAGGCACAACCACAAATATTAATACTACATAAAATACAGTTAACAAGAACAATACAACTAATTTACCTCTCTCAATTAAATCGTGATGCTATGTACAAGAAAAGTCACTGTGGTGAGAAAGCCTGCATATTTTTGATAGCTTATTTGTAGAGGAATTTTGCTCTTCTCTCCTTCTGAGTGGCAAACCTCTCAATGACCTTCTTATTAAAGTCAGGAATGTCTCTGATGAGTTTCTTCTCCATGGAGAGCATGGCCAGAGCATTAAGGCGATCCTGTGTCATGGTGTTTCTCAGAAAGGTCTTGATCCTCTTCAAAGTGGAGAAGCACCTCTCAGATTCAGCTGTTGTCATGGGGTGTGGTGATGAGGATCTTGAGCAGACTGACCGTCTCTGTGAAAGTGCTCTGAAGGTTGTTCTCCAGGAAGAACTGGTACAGAGGCACCGCACCACTGCAAGCCTTGAACTCGCTGCTCTCATAGATGAGGGACAGTTCTGTTTTGAGCTTGGCCTTGTTCAACATGGGGTACGCCTCCACTGTTGTTTCAAGTGCTGTGTCAGGGAACGTCACACTGTGTTGTGGGAACAACTCTCCATGCAACAGTGTTGCGCTGATGAGGTGCTGGGTGAAGGAGAAACCGCTCCTTAGCATGCATCAGGATGGTATCACATACCTGTAGAAGATATATCATCAGCTTAAATATGCAATAAAGCTATTTTGATGAAAGTGATTCTGAACACATGCATATTTCCAAGTCCAGTATGTGACTATTAAGGTTTTAACGGCATTATTCTTAATTGTACTTTACAGTATGTTTACTTCTCCTGATCTTTAACTCCCTATTGGTATCTCCAGGAAAACAAGGTTTACAGAGGTATTGCAATAAATTAACCACATATTTGCTGTTACATGTGAGGATGCCTTATACACTCAATTTCTTTCCTATGTGTTTGGATGACAAAATAAATCCTCACGCTTCCTGTGACTGCTCTGTCTTCAACCTGGAATCTACCGGGAGAACAAAAATATGAATGCAAATATATAAATTGCAGACTGCCTGCAGCATCACTCGACCGAAATCAGCTGTGACAATATGCAATCCTCTGTGTCTGTATAGTTTTGTTTTCTACATACCACTAGGTCTCCTGCTGGAAGCATCCTACGTCGCTTCATGGGCTGGTGCTGCTGGTCAGGTGCACTGTCCTCACACAGAGAGGAAATGGAGGCCCTGGTCCAAGAAATATAGTTTGAGTTGCTAATTTGCCATCAGACTCCTTAATGTGCAATTCTATTAATTGTGTGCAATATACGTCAGAAGACAACGTTTATTTTTTGCTTTTTAGCCACACTATCAGTCAGTCTGTTGGTCCACCACCTTGATCCAGACTAACATAGCTCAAAAAGTTTTGGGTGGATTGAAATTTTCTACAGACATTCATGGTCCCCAGAGGATGAAGCTTGGTGACTTTGATGATCCCCTGACTTTCCTGTAGCACCACCAGCAGATCAAAGTTTTCACTTGTGATATCCTGTGAAATATCTCAACGCCCACCTGATGGTCTAACGAGAGCAGTTCACTCTCTTTTGGGGACAACGGGGCTTTAAGCTATAAACAGTTATAATGGAAGCATGGCAACGTGCTCGAGACATTTCACTCAAAACCACAAATGTCAGCCTCATATTGAAGCTAGAGGAAACGGCATTGTCAAGTCAGATAAATCATCTGGAATCATGAGTGTTTGTATAAATTCATGGCAACCCCATCAGGTTGAGCTATGTTAGTCTGGATCAAAGTGGTGGACCAACAGGCTGACTGATAGTGTGGCTAAAAAGCAAAAAATAAACATTGTCTTCTGACATAATCAAATGAATGATGGCTGAGGTCTTAGCTGCTTTGGTTTCAGGGTCCTGGTGTCAGGAATGCTGTCACACCGTCATCATAGTTTACTGGAACACTTGAATACAAAAGACCTTTTGTTACTGCTAGTAACACCTGTTCTTCCTGCTGCGACAGAGTCAAATGTCTGCAGTGAAAAGATATTTAAATCCAGATCAGGTTTGGGTTAGAGAAGGAAAACTGTCCTACATTTGGTTTGTGGTGGTGTTTATTTCAAACCCTGACATTTATATGTGTAACTGAAATGTATCAGTACAAAAAAAGAAAAATCAGTGAGTATTTGTCTCCACCCAGTGGCTGTTCCTGCTCTCACTCCTTCAATATGAAACCATTTCTTTTCTCTGCAGGACATGAAAAAACACAACCCACTCCTTTCTGCTGCTAGAGGGTGTTATAGATACCTGCAGCAGGAGGGAGCTGGACATCACATGTCTGGTAAGGTTTTGAATCTTTCTTTGTATATTTTTTTTGCATGAATATCTTCTATATCATCTCTCCTTTCTGACCATATAGAGGGAACAAAAAAGAAATATTAAATTGCTTTGTAAATTACATCTTTTCATTTTATCAAATACATATCTAGATTTTGTATCAAAGCAAATATAGATGTATATTGGCTGTAGCTACTCTACCATTGAGGTCATTCATTTTGGGGGATTTAAATTATATTGCATGCTATAATGTTTTTTAAAATAAACATATGGTGGATATATTATAGGCTGATTCCAGTATCTTAACGCTCAATATTGTAAACAACTTTTAGGCCAACCAAAAAATAATTATATTGACAAATATTTATAATAAATAATCATTATAAATAATTTGATAAAAACAGCCAGAGTTTTAATCCTGGCAGAGTCGAGAAGACTTTGAACCAGCGTTTAAATATATGTTGGCTCTAAAAAATTACAGACAATTAAACAGCTAGCAGAATAGATAAAATATACAATATAGAAATCCAAATAATTTTAACATTTTACTTTATTTTTTGAAATAGGTATTATATGTTGAGAGGAACTTGGACTCGTGGAATCTAAAATAAGGCCACGAGTGACTTTTTTTTTTTATTATTGATTGTTTGTTTTGGGGTTGTTTTTTTGTTTCTTTCAATATTATATTTATTGGTTATTTGTTCATTTTGAAACAACAGAACAAACATTCACAAACGTCCCCAATAATAACATTCTTGGTACAAAGAAACTTAACAAACTTAATATTAATATAAAATAAGCCAGTATAGATACAGGAAAAACATATTATATACCAAAAAATAGATAAATAAGTAAACAGAATATACACAACTAAAAATAAACTAAATAAATAAAATAAATAAAAAACAATAAAATAAAATAAAATCTATTTATATATACATAAACAGTATATACTGTATACATATATACATACATACATACATACACATATACGCACACGCAGTATATACACATACAAAAACACATATACATATAATCAATTAAAATCAATCAGTGTACAATTCAGTCATCATCTTATTTTTGTTATATATATATATATATATATATATATATATATATATAATATAAAACTGAGGAGTTACAGATTTCAAAATAAAACAGGCTATTTTTTTAATACATAGCCTATATAGGCTATGTATTAAAAAATAGTCTGTTTAATGTTAAAAACAAATATATATATATTAATATTAATATTATAATTGAATGAAACAAAAATAGCCTGTTTAATGTAAAAAAAATATATATATATTAATATTAATATTATAATTGAATAAAAAAAAAAATAGCCTGTTTTATGTGTGTTTTATTTTGAAATGTGTAGCTCCTGAGTCTGTCTGGTTTCCTCTCCTGAACTGATCCAGGATCAGCTCAGACTGGTTCACTGTATTAACCGGGTCACGTGACAGAAACAGGACATCGAGTTCGTTGTGAAACACATTGCGGTGGTGTCGGTGTGTCGGTGGTGTAGGTAGTGTACTTTGTCCTTAGGCGGTTTCCCCCCTGGTTCTTCCTCCTCCACCACCTCCTCGGTCCTCACCTGTCCGGTGAGACAACACGTAAGTCTGAGGGACGATGTCCAACCTGCCGGATGTACCTGCTCCCCATAAAGTGGAGATTACAGAGCAGCGAGCAGGAGAACACAATGAATCACTTTACCGGAATGTAGCGGCTGCTTTTCCTCTGATGGGTTAGAAGTTTTACAGGGTTTAAAGAGACCATTAATGTCACAGAGGAAGAGGAAGATGTTCTCCTTTCTGCGGACAGGTGAGTCAGTCTCTCATGTTAAAGCCAGCTGTGGTAGAATATACAATGTAAATATAAGTACATTTACTCAAGTTATGTACCTATGAATTTGAGGTACTTGTAGACTACTTTACATGTTCCATTTTATACTACTTTCTACTTCTACTTCACTACATTTCAGAAGGAACTATTGTACTTTTCACTAAGATTAATTCATTAAAAATTAAGATTATAGTTTTACATTAAAAAACAGAAGATTGTTTTTAATCTAAAGATGTCAAATTATCCAATGTTTTACAAAAAGAGCAAAGATATATATATATGTGTATATATATATGTATGTGTATGTATATGTATATATATATATATATATATATATATATATATATATATGTATGTATATTTATATATGTGTGTATATATATATATATATATATATATATATATGTATGTATATTTATATATGTGTATATATATATATATATATATATGTATATTTATATATGTGTATATATATATATATATATATATATGTATATTTATATATGTGTATATATATGTATATATATGTATGTATGTATGTATGTATATATGTATATACTATATATATTTATGTATGTATATACTGTATATATATGTATCTGTGTATATTATATATGTATGTGGATATACTGTATGTGTATATATATATATATAATTTGTTGTTGTTTTTTTGCAAATTTGTGTGTAAGAACTTTGTCCCATTAATCATCTAATGACCCCTCAGATGTGTCTGGTGACCCTTTGGAGGGTCTTGACCCCTAGGTTGAGAACCACTGGACTAAACTACCTGACTGAATAATAATAATAAAAAAAATATTATACGCTTTTCTTGAAACTCAAAGACACTTTACACAGTTAAAATGATCATGAATAAGAACATCCTAATATATAAAACACAACATTAATCACACATTAAAAGCAGTTCTTAAAAGGTGAGGTTTGATTTATGATTTGAATGTGGACAGGTTGGTGCTTGAGTCTGAATATTATACACCTTGAGCAACTACAACAGTAAAATGCTGTAGCTATATCATTACTGCACAATGAGTACTTTTACTGTTGGTACTTTAAGTACATTTTGCAGCTAATAGTTCTCTTTTACTGAAGTAGGATTTGAATGCATGACTTCTTTAATTGTAACGGAGTATTTTTACATTGCATATTATTACTTGAGTAAAAGATCTGAATACGTCTTCCAGCACTGTTTATACTCTTCTTATCAAATGTTGCCTGAGATTACTTTTCTCCTCACATGTCTCCTGATATATTTCATAACATTTAAAAAAGGATTTACAGTGTAACAAAGTTCAAATATACCTCATCAGGTTTAATGGCATTTATCATTTCCTGTGGTATAATATAATATAACATCCCCCATAAAGTTCTCACAGGAACTTACTGGTTTGCTGAGTTGAGGCCGGATTACCAACAGAAACCCCAGATTCACTCCATATTAATTGGTTGCAATTTGATTAATTGCAAATTTATTTAGGAATTTGCACCATTAAGTATAATAACAACTAAGATTGCTCCTTTGTTGACTAATCTTGTGGCCTTATAGAGGGTCTCAAAATCTTTTTTTCTTTTTAAAACCTTAATAATTGTAGTGTATACGTATAATTGATGAATCATTTGGTCTCCTATAAAATGTCAGAAAACAGTGAAAAAGTCTGAGATGCAATTTTTGGGTGGATACCATTTGTTACACAAATTTGGTGCTAAATTTAACTTTTTTTTTTACTAATTGAGAATTGATAAAATAATCCCTTCAAAATACCACATGCCATGTTGTGATTTGGTATCAGAAACCTTTGACATTTTGAGATTTCTGCAAGAATAGCATTTTTTGGCAATTGGATGGCGAGCACTTGTGTTCTGGAAACTGCTCAGAAACCCCCTTATTGTCAATCTACCTGGAAAAGCCATCCATCCTCTGAATGCTCTAGGTCTCTAGTTTGTGGCTGTAAAGTTTCATGAGGCTGTGATTATCCTAGAGGTCACCACAGGTCATTTTATACAGTGAGGTCAAGTTTCAAGAAATGGTCTCACTACAATGAAATGGCTACTATGGGGACTAACATCATCACACATGAATACAGTTGGGCTCATTGGATCCATAAAAGTCTCAGCTTTACAGTGATACCCAATTAATGCAATTCTAAGACTGTTTAGGAACCCCAGTATGCAGAAATATTCAAATACACAATTTTAGAATAGGCGGAAATAACACATTTATACTGCATTCAAACAACTATCAGATAGATAAATGTGGTGGAGTAAAAATATTTGCCTCCAAATTGGAGTGGAGTAAAAGTGGAAAGTAACATACAATTCAAATACTCAAGTAGAGTATAGTTACCTGAGAATTGTACAAGTACAGTACTTGAGTAAATGTATTTAGTTACTTTCCACGACTGTCACGCACACACAAGTGACTAAACACCTAAAATAGTGTTGCAGAGGTGAAACATGAGCAGAATTATTGACATTATAACATTACTGTGCAAAGAAGAGCTGCGACTAACAATGATGATAACCTGATGATTATCTTTGCACTCTTTTCTCATGGTTCAATGTATGTATAGGATTTTGATTTGTGTGCACTGTGATGGCGTAAAGTGCGTTCTAATCTCAGTATAATCACCTGTTTGCTTCCAGTCAGAGACCCCCATCCTGAGAACATCCACATCTCCTCTCTGCCGCCCAGTATTCCCACAGACCTGGAGCCAGAACCAACTGGAGGAGAAGGTGAGGAAGGTGAGGATGTTTGTTTTGTAGACACTTCTTGTTTTTGTTGTGTGTCGGGCGAGAGAGATGGCTCCTCTGATCCTGAAGCATCATTCTTTCTCCCTTAAACCAAAACAAACTCATTAAGTTACTAATGAATCTCTGCTCATCCAGCACTCTTCATCTGTCTGCTTTCACTCACCAAGAACTGTCACTGTGTATATTCAGAGCATGATCCTAGTGTTGTTTAGCCAGTGTCCACCACTTTGGGCCAGACTGAAATATCTCAATAACTATCTGATGGATTGCCATGAAAGTTTGCATATATATTAATGGGGACCAGAGGATGAATCCTTCTGACTTTAGTGACCCCCTGACTTTTCCTCTAGCGCCAGCAGCTCAGAGTTTTCACCTGACATCTATTAGGCAAGGCAGCTTTATTTATATTGCACATTTCAAATACAGAGGCAATTCAGAGTGCTTTATATAGGCCAAGAAAAGCATTAGGGCATGGTCACACATGTGAAATTCGCATCTTCGCATCACGTGGAGTTCAGCTTTGGTGAACTTTGACCTGCGAAGTCGCTGTCTCAATCAATAGAAAAGAAGTGTGTGTCGTTAACTCCACCTGGCACCGCCCACATTCAGCACGAATATCGCCTCATTTGCGCATATGTGACCACACCCTTAGAATGACATTTAAAAACAATAAGCAATTAGCATAGCAATAGCATTTGTCATTATGAGCACCACCTTTCTCTGTCTGTCTGTGTCTGTCTGTCTGTCTGTCTGTCTGTCTGTCTGTCTGTCTGTCTGTCTGTCTGTCTCTACAGGCTCAATTGTGCATGAAAATCATTCAGACATCTCAGACAGGAGTTGTTTTGTTTTACACCTAAGACACTTAATTTCACCTAATTGAATGACTTTGCTCTGCTAATGGACACAAACGGCCTCTTTACAATACAAAGCACTTTACAGTTTTTCTCAATCGGTTTGGCTCATTTTTCGTAACAGTCTTAACTTTCTCTAAACTGTAAGTTTAATCGTCAGAACTGTTTCATTGGACATCACAACTCTATTGCATGTCTGCAAAAGGTAGTAACTCACCCAAAACACTTTATTCATGCTTCAAAACCTCGTTATCGTGTCAGTAAGTTGGCCAACGCCACCAAAAGGAAACGCCATTCAACCCTAGAAATGTGTCTTATATGCAAATCTCTGTTTGTTCTACTTTTTGTTGACACTGACTGCTGACTGTACTATACCAGAATGTCAGTTCTGTCTAGCTGAAGGCTGTTGTGTACCGCTTTTTAGATTCCAGGTAAAGGTTTACTGGGAAAAGTCAGTACTGTACAATACTGTAGTAGACAGAAACAGGATATGCACCTTTGTATGTATACAGTAAATTTATTTATGTAGCAATGTGTTACATGTACTGTTAACAGAAAATTCACCTTTGATCTTTCATGTAAAGTCATATACAGTGAACAGAATATTTGCCACAAAATGACATCCATGCCAAAAATAAGTGATGCAAAAAAACAACAGATTGTACCTCCTCACAGTGGGTGACACCATGTCATAGATATTAATGGAATATACAGTACATGTATGTCTGACAGATTTTGATAATTGAATGGATCATTTGTACATGTGATGGCTCAAACGATGAAAGAATGTTTAGAAGTTGTGAAGAGTACGACAGTTTCACTGAGAATCAACTCATCAGTTTTGTTCAACAAGACATGTGCAAGTGGTTGTTGGACAAACTTTAGAAATTGTACACTCTTTTGCACACGTGCCAAAACACGCGCAGCTTGCCTGAATGAATGAGAAATTCAAACCTGTTGCGAAACGACAAACTAATTGTTCAGAGATTTGAGCTCATTGTTTTAAAAAAATGTATTCTCATTCAAGAATTGAGCCAAGGCGAATGAGAAAAACTGTAACAACCACAGTGATTTATTTATTTATTATAGTAGAATTGTTCTTATTGTTGTTGAATCTCCTTATTATTATTATTATTATTATTATTATTATTATAATATATATGTTTTTTTTAAGGGATGAGAGAACCGGAGTAGATGCATTTCACTGTTTTTGAATGTACAACTGTACTACTTAATGTATAGGACAATACACTTGAAAGATTTTTTTGTCATTGCACCATGTTTTCTGTCATGTTTCAGCCGATGATGTCGAGGGAGAGAAAGCAGTGGTCCAGACCACACACACACACAGAGTCCCCGCCCCCTCCGCCTTCCTCCAGAAACAGGATAATGAACCAGTTTCTAGCACTTACTTTGAACAGAGGGTCCAAGTTCCTGAGGAGGAGAGCGAGGTAATCCATGAGTCCATGACAAGTACCAAATAAGAAAACCTGTATTCAAAGTTCTGCCAGTTTACTTTATAGACTTTTTTTTAATTTATTTTTTTTAGATTGATTTTTTCAGATTGATTACCATCAGTATGCAGTATAGTATGTAAAGTGTTACAGCTTGTAATTTTGTCTCCTATAGAGGTGGTTCAGTTTCCGAAAGTTGTGGGCCTTCACTGGGCCGGGGTTTCTGATGAGCATCGCGTACCTGGACCCAGGTAACATCGAGTCTGACCTGCAGTCTGGTGCCAAAGCTGGCTTCAAGGTATCTAAAGCAATGCTTGGGCTATAATAATTGACGTTGACAGTTGTGTTCGCTTTATGTTGGTTGATTAGGAATGGCCTAATGTGTGCTTGAAATAATTAGTATGATATTAAAGGTGCAGTGTGTAGGTTTTGGCGGCATCTCGCGGTGAGGTTGCAGATTGCAACCAACTTAAACTCTTCCCGTGTGCCAAGAGTGTAGGAGAACTACACGCCAACGTGAAAACCTGAAAAAGCAAAAGCCCCTATCTTGTGCCAGTGTTTGGTTTGTCCATTCTGGGCTGTAGAAACATGGCGGCCGGTTCCGTGAAGAGGACCCGCTCCCTATGTAGATATAAACAATTGATTCAAGTGATTATACACTAAAGAAAACCTACTTATTAGTATATTATTATTACATTTCTGCCAATAGATCCCCTGAAATACTACACACTGTGCCTTTAATATGGATATATTCTGATATCGATAGCACCATATGGTAAATGTACACAGAACACATATACAATAATCAAACTGATGTCCAAAGCAGTGTACTGTATTCTACTGTTATACGTTACAAGAGACACCAAGCTCTTCACATGTAAAACAGAAACTTCAATAACTAATTTTGTTGTTTAAAATGCCACTTATTTTATTTAATAGAGACAAAGTTACATCAGGTACACTTCCAATTAATTAGTTTCAATTAAATGCTAAGCTAACGTAACATCTTAGTCTTTGCACTGTGGGTCCCTTTAACTTGCAAAAATGTGCAGTTTGTCTGCAGGTAAACATATAATCCAACTTGTATGAAGAACAAAGTTCCCAATTAACACCATTAACTACTAAACTAATTAAAATAACAGTCTAAAAATCGGTTTTTATTTTCCCTATAATTAGAACCACATTACATAGTTCTTTCTAGGAAATTATTGGGAAATAATGGGTCTCTAAAATAAAGCTTTTTCCTTTAATTGCAGATTGCACAGAAAAAATAATTTGGACATCAAAAATGATCTCACTGACAGACAATGAGCGATCACCGGGTTCTATCTAGACCTGCGATGATTAATCGATTAGTAATCAACTATTGAATTAATCGGCAAGTATTTTGATAATCGACTAATCGGTTTGAGCAATTTTTTTGTTGAAAAAAAAGACAAAATTCTCTGATTCCAGCTTCTTAAATGTGAATATTTTCTGGTTTCTTTACTCCTCTATGACAGTAAACTGAATGTCTTTGAGTTGTGGACAAAACAAGACATTTGAGTACGTCATCTTGGGCTATGGGCAACACTGATCGACAATTTTCACCATTTGTTTTTTACATTTTATAGACCAAACAACTAATCGATTAATCGAGAAAATAATCGACAGATTAATAAACTATGAAAATAATCGTTAGTTACAGCCCTAGCTCTAACACTACGTGGAAGAGTGTATCACTAAAATCTGTGAAAACAAATACGAATACGACCTGCTGCTTTCACACCCAATCTCCTAATGTTACTACAGTAATTGATTGAATTCTGACCTGAGCTGACAATATAAAAATAAGCTCACATGTTGTAGGCATGCTTTTAAGCAGGAAAAACTGTAAATAATGTGGGCTGGGTTGCGAGTATAAGTTGCTTGACTGGTAGGATAACAATACAATTCAACAAGTCGGTAAAATGATACAGCTTCTTAGCAAACACTTCATTGTCATCTCCCACAGTCTGTGTCCTTAATCACCGCCGGACATGCAGCTTTCCTCTCACTCTGCTGTTTGTGTTCTGTCACCATTCAGTCATATAATCTATACTAACAATAATACTACCTGAAGGACAGGATCATTTCCTTTCTCTCTCACATTGGCTCAACATTAGAAAGTCTCACGATACTGCAGGTCAAAGTTTAACAAAGGTGAACTTTGTCCTGCAAAAACCGGAAACACATTCTTGAATGAATTAGGCGCAAGAGCTTCAGATAAAATGAATGAGAGGTGGAGTGAATATTGACAGAGTGACCGAGCCCTCTGCCTTAAGCCTGACTGTCGACCCCCAATGTTGTGGCAAGTTTTCAGGATAAGGCTGCAAAATACTGGCAAAAAAACATCACTTATTTGTATTTGTAAAATACTTAATGTCCCAATATTGTTAGGATGAAATTGAAACATTAATTTTAGAAACATTTATGGTTGATTTCATTCAGCTAATGAACATTATATTGATGTATCATCCATCCCAACAGACCAAACAGAGAGACACACACGAGTGAAAGTATAACCTCCCTGGCAGCATGATGAAAGAATAAAACTACACTTCCTTTATCATTTTTAGATTTTCCAAAAAAAACTATGTATATTGCAAAAAAGGAAGTAGGTGCAGATGTTGTGGCATCAACACAGGGCCTGAAAGATTCTGTAGGTTGTGAACGACAATCACGAATAAATCCAATGTCTGAAATTGTAAAACACCGTTTGTATACCTGTGAAATATTCAAGTTGATGAACATGTAGAAGAGAGTTGAGAATGTGTAAAGACATTTTTTATATTAACGGTGAGGTTTTACACAAAGAATTAGACTATGCCTTCATCAAGCCGTCTAATTTTTAAATCACTGTTTTTGTGTGAAAACGATTTGTCACAGAGAAACACCTGTACAACATAAAACAGCTACATCTCTTCCTCTTCGCCCCTCTTTTTATTCGGCAAACAGCAAAACTGCATCGGCCATATCAACGTACAAAATGATCAATAGCGGAGAAAGTTGTCTTTACTTCGCTCCTCTCGCTGCCAAATTCACAATGTGTTTGTTCTCATTTAGATATTTTTCTCTTTCAGTTGTCAGACAACTGAACCAGTATGAAATAGTGATTTAATTGTATTTGATAAACACTACACATTAACCAGCAGTCACCTCAAAGCTGCTCCTTGTAACGGTTCTGCACACAGAGACACAAACGCAGGACTCAGAGGCAGAGACGTTGACAGAAATCAATGGTTTACTTGTTGAGCAGTTCAAGTCAGAGTTCAGCAACAGGGCACACAAAGTAGGCGAGAGGCTGGCTGGCAGAACCGAGAATGAAGGCTGAAATGCTGAGACTGGGTAGTATATTAATCGATCTGGCAAAAGACTGAAGAAAGAGGGCTGGTGTATATAAAGGGGAATGGGGAACAGGTGGGCTGGTGAGTGAGGGCAACTACAGGCCAGGTGGAGAATAGCAGGTATCTGAAATAACAGGAGAAGTTAATAACTGGAAAATGAGTTACAGGTTTAGAGGACTACAGAGAGAGGAGATGATAGTGGTATCGTGTGCAAAGACGTAAAATTTCACAGAATGATGCATGTTTTTTGGATAACATGGTATAAATATAGTACATACAGCATTTTTACCTTTGTAAAATGTTAAACTATGTCATACTGTGTTGCACAGCTGTAATGTATGCAAAAACATACAGACAACATACAGATTTACAGGATCTATCAGTCAACACTCTTTTTTTCCTCTGTCCATCTACAGTAGGCTACCCATTTATCATATTAGACTACATTGTGCTATATGCATTTACAAAAGGATTACAGAAACTTATGAAGAAAGGATATATTTCACTCTCTCCAGCATCCCAGCAAAAATTTGCTTCATATAGTAGACCTACAAAAGTTTTTCAGCTGGGCATGTGGCAACTGTTGGATAATGTAAGAGCTTATCCAAATGTAACAGGCGACAGATGGTGTCAAATCTATTTGGAAAATTAGAAAAGGTAAGCAACAAATAGAAAATGTACAATCGTGCTCACAGATGTGCTCACAGCTGGCTGTACTGTGAGGGAGAAAGGTGTGTTCTTGTAATTAAAGCACAGGTGTATAACTGATAACATTAAAAATGACTGCTTTGTATTTAGTTGCGTGACATGTGCATGCTGGTTCACTGTCATGGCTTACTGGGACACTTGATGGAAACTGAGCCATCGTTAATGTGTGGTGCCTGACTGTGCTCTCGTCCCACCAGCTCCTGTGGGTGCTGCTGGCCGCCACCATCATCGGCCTGCTGCTGCAGCGGCTGGCGGCTCGGCTCGGCGTCGTCACTGGGATGCACCTGGCCGAAGTCTGCAACCGCCAGTACCGCACGGTGAGATATCAGTGATCTGTCATGCTGACACTCACATGTGTTCACTGTTTTCATTTGTGATTAGCTTCTCCAGCAATGCAGAAATGGATCTATAGATAGTTCCCCTCAGTTATAACTAAGAGGCTGTAAGCAGAAGTAGTCCTAGTTTACTGTAACTGCCTCATTGCATAACCATCATTGAGCTTTGTTGTTACAGTAGCTGTAATCAAAACTGTTTAAATTTACAGTTAATTCCAGAGTCACTTAAAGGGAGAGTTTGTAGGTTTAGTGGCATATAGTGGTGTGGTTGCAGATTGCAACCAACTGAGTAGCCCTCCGCTCACTCCTCCCTTTCCAAGACTGTGGTAACTTGAGCTGACAAGTGCAAAACCGTGGTAACGCCGTTCACCTCGCTCAGAGGTCATCCTTACCATAATAACACTACTTTAGGAGCAAGAAGTCCGATGCTAACGAAAACACAACGATTCTTAGTTTCAAGTGATTATACACTTTTTCACAATTAGGGCTGTCCCAAATATCATTTTTTGGGCTTCAAAACTTAGGTGAGTAATATTCAAAGTTATTCAAAGCTTCGCTTCACTGCGCAGCGTGGTGCAGCAGGCTGACATGTTCGTCTGTCTCCATCTGCACCGTTTCAGTGCCTGAGACAGTGCTGGTGCTGCACTACTGTACACACACTTATCTCCACACAACGAACAGTGATATTGTCTGAGAATAGCTAATAATAATTAATGTTGAATATGAATTGTGGATATTTGGGGATTTATACGTTATTATAACATACTTATGTATATAAAAAGAAAAGCAAAACGAAGCATTTGAATACTGATTTGGAGGTTGATTACCATGGCAACGGTCGAAGCTTCAACGTATCCGGGTCAGCCCTAGCACTAATGAAAACATAGTTATGAATATTATATTCCATTTCTGCCAATAGATCCCCCGAAATGTTACACACTGTTCCTTAAATTAATTGTTGTGTAAAAATGTCTCTGCTTCCTTAATACGTGAGGTGGAACTGTTAACCACATGGCTATAAAATCATGTGACCAGCCCTTTTGTTCTCTGCAGCAGAACTACTGTGTTTCTGCTGGACACATTTTAAGAGGCTGCAATACGTGCGAGAAAAGTGTGCAGGGAGCTACATGAAAGGAACACTTTATTAAGTTTACATCTGTCCAACTTTTCTGATACTGTTCATTCATGTTTAAAGGACCCGAGGCACAGCTGAAGAATTCAAATTTCTTCAAATTCAGTTTGCCTGTTGACCGCCAGAATTGTGCAGCTAGTGTTTATGTACATGAACTGTTTTAAAGTTTAAAGCATTTCACTGAGGATGAATTAGAAACCGACTTTGGGGACTAATGCACTCTAATAATTACTGTTATTTAATGTCAGCACTGATAGTCCAGACCTAGAATGGGTCTATTTACTCAAAACGCCATCATGAATACAGTTATAAATACATAGTAAACAGGACTACTGAGTGTTGACATTTACTTTGAATATCACAGAAATATTTGACTTTGAAACCATCTCAATCTTTATTTATGTGGTTTAGATTCCCATCTTTGAAATTTCCAGAAGGACATGATCAGTGTCAGGATCTCTGTCCTGATCAGATCAGGACAGAGATCTGATCAGTTTTATTCAGGCTCAATTGATTACCCTCAGGAGCTCAGATGTTCATGTGAATTCTTCATCTTTTCATGTTGGTGAATCTGTTGTTAGCGTGGATTGTGTTTTCTAAATAATCACATTTAATTAAAACTGGACGTAATATCTCGTGATGCTAACTCGTGTCGTCTGTCCAGGTGCCTCGTATCATCCTGTGGTTGATGGTGGAGCTGGCCATCATCGGCTCAGACATGCAGGAGGTCATCGGCTGCGCCATCGCTTTCAACCTCCTCTCCTCCGGCAGGTGATGTGAACAGACACAGGCATTTACTGGCCGTTGGGCAGTGGTGGATGAAGTTATTCAGATCCTTAACTTAAATAATAGTACTAATACCACACTGTAAAAATACTGTTACAAGTAAAAGTCCTGCATTGGAAATGTTACTTGAATAAAAGTATGCAAGTATAATCAGGAAATGTAGTTAATGTATTAAAAATAGAAAAACGTCCCCTGTGACTGTTACTACTGTTACTACGATTATATATTATATCATCAGATTTGTATTACTCATGCATTCTTTTAAAAGCAGCATTTTACTGTTGTAGTTGGTTGAGGTGGAGTTCATTTTGAACTATTAACTAATGATTATTTTCATTAATCTGCCGTTTATTTTCTCCATCAATCAATTGTTTGTTTTGTAAAAATTAAAAAAATAGTGAGAAATGCTACACAATTACCCAGAGCCCAAAGTTACACCTTCACAATGTTTCTTTTGTCCAACCAACAGTCCAAACATCAAAATGATTAAAAGTACATTAAAAGTGTTTTTGCATTAAAAAATGACAAAGGATTAAAAAAAATAGTTGGCAATTAATTTTTTGTCAATCTACTAATTGCTAATCTTTTCAGCTGTACTTGTATAAACGGTTGGGAAGTTTAATTTATGATAAAGCATCATATTTTATACGCTCTTCATATGTTTTGTATAAAAAAAATCTTAATTTGTAAAGTAATTAAAGCTGTAAGTAAAAAGTACAATATTTCCCTCTGAATTGTAGTGGAGTAAAAGTATAAAGTGGCGTGAAAAGAAAAGACTCAAATAAAGTACAAGTACCTCAAAACTGTACTTAAGTACAGTACTTGAGTGAATGTACTTAGTTACATTCCACCACTGCTTCACTGGGACGGAGTCACAGTTTGATGAGTTCTTTAAAATGGCTTGATTACTTCTTTGGTGTTGATTATTTCCACTGTGTTTGTTTGTGTGTGTTTGTATGTGTGTTCAACAATAGGATTCCCTTGTGGGGTGGTGTCCTCATCACCATCATTGACACATTTGTCTTCCTCTTCTTAGACAAGTATGGTAGGTTGTGGTCGTACTCTCACAGTGAAACATGTCGCTGCAACAACAATAAATAAAACCTCCTCATCTCTGTCTCTGCAGGCCTGAGGAAGCTGGAAGCCTTCTTTGGTTTCCTCATCACCATCATGGCCATCACCTTTGGATACGAGGTATAAACATTCACATATCTGCAGACAGGACGTTTCTCCTCCAACCATGTCTATGTTCTTCTGTCAGTCAGCTTGTTATAACATCTTACAGTAACAGTCCTGAGCCGGTCAGCAGTATTGAATAGGACACAATATGACAGACAGAATAAAGATCCGATTTGCACTCCCACAATGTGGCTCATATCATATACTTCAATAATCCCCTTAGTTTGACAGAGAAAATAGCAACTAAAGGTGATAAATCGCTGGTCACTGCTCATAAATTTCACACGCGAAAACAACCAGCACATTTAATCTCAGGCTGATTCAAGGGATGTGGCTATGAATTTTCCCTCAGGGAGTTAGAATAGGGAAGTGGCACAAACAATAAAAACAATTTCAAGTAAACAGTGCTTGAAGTGGAAATATATAAGTGCCAGTTCTCCAGTACTTATTCACATGTTGGAGTTGTGTGTATCGGCAATCATTATTACATTCTGAATTTCTACAGTGAATAATAGGCTAGGAGACATTGGGTTTGGGGGTTTTCGACTTAAAACTATGCGATTTCAATGCTTTTGGACCATATATTACTATAGATAACACCCAAATGCTTAAAGAGAAAACTTATTTTGTTATTTACACATATCACATCCTTCGTTTGAACATTTAATTCTTCTGGAAATGTTAAAAAAAACACAAAAATGCGAGTAGTTACCAGGGAACAAATGAGGAACAAACTGCTAGTGAACCATTAGCTAATGAGTAACTCCTAATCAAATTGTATAGAGTAGCTAATGATTAGTTAATGGTTATTTAATTGAGAAATGAAATAAGGAACGACTTGATAATTGATGAATCATTAATAAATACTTCTCTAATAATTCCTAATGGAGGATTATATAGTAGATTATGGTGAGTTACTAGAGAACAGACTGGGAGATTCTCTATGAAATAATCATTAAGTAATAAATATCATGAAAGTGGTCAGTGTGATTGATTCACATATATTCATGAACTAATCATGTTTAACTCATTATTCACATTTATTGCAGACTTAAAGCAACTAACAAGAACCTTTCATATTTTGTTGATTTTGGCGACCCCTGTGGACAAAAGTGGTGGTGTTTTTTACATTAGCAACTCCGCCTCATGTCTTAAAGAGCTCAATCTGTGTGTCCTAAATCGTTACGTCTGATTTTGGCGGGAAATAGCCACTCTTCCCGCTGATGGTCTCGTCTGCTTATGTAGGTCATATAGAGGCATCAGTATTAAATTGAGACTATTTCATAACCAGTTAAAGCTGCAGTGGGTAGAATTGGAGCAAATAAAAAAAGTTATTTTCCTGACAGTAGTGCATGAGACAAGTAATCTGAAAAAAATAATTTGCCTCTGTGTCCTCCGGTGCTCCTAATGGCATCTGCGAGATTTCACAGACCGGAAGAAAACAAGCAATCAGAGCCGAGCTGGAGCCTTGCCGTCTCTGAGCAGCTGTCAATCACTCGCGTACTCTGATCAAACGGTCAAACTAGGCAGCGCTGATCAAATATGAATCAATATTCTGTTACTGTAATGCCTATTTCTCTCCTCAAATGTTTTGAGAAGCATCTTGTAGTGTACTGTTTAGCTGTAAAATGAGAAACCTTGTGACCCGGCAGCCATGTTGAGATCAGTTGAGAAAATACCAATCACCGCCCACCAGCCGGAGCGCAGCCAATAGAAACGCTCAATAGGAAGGCTCTCTCTCTGAAATGACCTGTGATTGGCCAAAGTCTCCCGTCATGGGCTAGATTATTTAAAGCCTGAAAAGAGAACCATGAGGAGGTGCAGAAGTCTAGTTTTCTCTCAGAACACTTGAATTACAATATGCTGAAAGGTTATTATCGAATTTTTGTCCAATGATGACAAAGATATACTGCCTACTGCCACTTTATAAAGTCCTTGTAGTTGCTTTAAATTCTGAACTTGTAAGCGTAAATTTAGTAATCCATGCAACGTAGCATGTGTATTTTTAAATGCACTGCAGTAGATTATAGCTTATAAACAACTTTGACCCATGACTAGAGCCTCATAACCAAAAACGTTCTCACCATTTATTCACTCTTAAAATGTCACTTAAACATATACATACAATTAAAGAAACAAACACCCTGAAAATACCAGAAGGGCTGAGGAGTAACATAACCTGTGAAAACTTGTGTTTCTTCTGCTTATTATCTTATTATTTTTTAGATTAGATACAACTTTATTGTCATTGCACATAGTACAAGTATAACGAAATGCAATTTTGCATCTAACCAGAGTGCAAACTAGTAAAGTGCTGAATTTTGCTTTCTTGGCCATCTCTACTTCTGTGAAATTCTGAGCTCTTAGCTTATCATTTAGCTCTATTTAGTTTTGTTGATTGCAGTGATTCTTTTGTTTTTGCTGTAATACTCTCCGTGATATATATTTAGCATAGTGACGCACTGAGTCTGTGAACATCGTAGGTTCTTTACATTTCAGTTTTCTTTATTGTGACTTGATGAGCTCTTTGCCTGATGTCTCGGGTATGTTTTTTAAACTGGGCTTGACTTAGTCAGCTCACATCAGACCTAAGATAGCTATATGAAACAGTTTGTTTGTGTTTTACAATAAGACTTCATTTCTGAGCCAACTTTTTGGTTACACTGTGTAATCAAGTCTGGACTGGTTCCTTATTGATTCCTTCTTATTTGCTTATCATGCACTGCTTCCTCTCTGGCAGTATGTGACGGTGAGTCCAGACCAAGGCCAGCTGCTGAAGGGGATGTTCGTGCCATACTGCGAGGGCTGCGGGCCGGTTCAGCTGGGTCAGGCCGTCGGCATCGTGGGAGCCGTCATCATGCCTCACAACATTTACCTCCACTCTGCTCTTGTCAAGGTGCGATCAGCTGCCGGATATTTATATCACCCTTTTTTCAATCAGCTGTATGAAACTTGTATCAGCAAAGTATCCAAATGTCCCCTCAGTCTCGAGAAGTGGATCGGTCGAAGAAGAAAGAAGTAAAAGAGGCCAACAAGTATTTCTTCATTGAGGCGACCATTGCGCTGTTTATCTCTTTCCTCATCAACGTGTTTGTGGTGGCTGTTTTCGCTGAGGCTTTCTATGGACGCACAAACCAAGAGGTGGTGAGTATCTCTGCAGCCGCTCTTATTATGTAACAAATGTGAAACTTCACGCCATCTTCTGGAGTTTCAAAAGAAAGTGTGTTTTCTATGGCTGCTGTGCTACAGATGTGTGTGTGTGTGTGTGTTTGTTTTTATTATTCCAGTACAACGTCTGCAATGAATCAGGAAGTCCTCATTCCGATCTATTCCCTCTGAACAATGAAACTCTAGAGGTGAACCTCTACAAAGGGGTGAGTGTAAAGCTGCTACTTAAGCCACTATTACTACAGCACTGTTGGTATCGTTCAGCAAGTTAACGTTACTTGAGGTAACAGAGGTTCTCCAGCTGTTGAGTAGTGGAGACAGATTTATAAAAGAACGGTCAAAATCGAAACCACAGAGACAACCTGACTTTTAGTCTCCAGTATGGGCAGTGGTGGAATGTAATGAAGTACATTTACTCAAGTACTGTACTTAAGTACAAATTTGAGGTACTTGTACGTAACTTGACTATTTCCACTTTATGCTACTTTATACTTCTACTCCACTACATTTCAGAGGCAAATATTGTACTTTTTACCCAACTACATTTATCTCACAACTTTAGTTACTTTGCAGATTTAGATCAACAACACAAAATATAATCAACAAATAAATTATGATGTCATATTATATAGTAATATAAAACTTTATTGATCTCCGGGGAGAACTTCGCAAGCCAACCAGCAGTATATAAAGTAAAAAATGATCTCTGACTTTTACCAGCTGCAACATTACAGTGATGAACACACAATTCAATAATATAATATACATTATTCTGAAATGGGCCACTCTGCATGATGAGTACTTTTGGTACTTTAAATATATTTGATGCTAATACTTGATGATGATGATAATAATAATAGTTTTAATTATATAGCACTTTTTTTTTTAAATACATAAAACAGAACAAAGCAATGAAAAGCCGTGGGTGAAAGAGACAAAATAGGTCAGTGTCAGGTAGCAAAGCAAGTATTACTAAGACAATTACAAATATGAATATAAGAACAATACAATTGTTTTAAAGAACAAACAGACAATGAAATAAGTGAAAACCCAAATAAACAAATATAAAAGCATTGGAATCAAGAATTAAAAGCAGCTCTGTAAAAGTGTGTTTTGAGGAGTGATTTAAAATGGGGCACTGATTTCAGCACACCTGATCTCCTCAGGCAGGGCGTTCCAAAGTCTGGGGGCTCTAACAGCAAATGCACAGTTACCTTTAGTTTTAAGCCGTGACTTTGGAACGGATAACAGGGTTCTGCCTGAGGATCTCTGGCAGCGTGATGGGTCATATGGGAAGGGCAGCTCAGAGATATAAGGAGGTGCCAAGCCAGACAGGGCCTTAAAAGTTAGCGTACTAAGAATTTTGAATGCAGGACTTTTACTTGTAACAGAGTATTTCTACACTGAAGTATTGCTACTTTTACTTAAATGAAAGATCTGAGTACTTCTTCCACCATTGAGTTAAGCTCCTCAAACCCTGGATCCTACACTTCCCATAAAGCACCCTAGTTTGTAATGCAGGCTTTCTGAAAGTTAAAAATATTTTATTTATGGTCTCTACCTTTCATTCCTCTCCTGTGTTTATTGAAGTGCAGTGGGACTTGACTTGTTTTCTGGTGAATGTAATGCTGCTGTTGTGTTGACCGGTTTCTCTGTTTGCGTGTCTGTCTGCAGGGAGTGGTGCTCGGCTGTTTCTTTGGCCCGGCAGCGCTCTACATCTGGGCCGTGGGGATCCTCGCAGCTGGTCAGAGTTCCACCATGACTGGAACGTACTCCGGCCAGTTTGTCATGGAGGTCAGTGGAGGAGGGCACAACAACACACACGTGTAGCACAAACAGTGGAAATGTCCAACCTGTCTTTACCTTCATCACAGTCACACATCAGTCAATTGTTTAAAGATTTTTGTTTTAGTTGTAGCCTCGTTTTGTTAGTTTTACATTAAAAACGTCAGTGTGAAATCAGGGTTTATTAATTTAAGCGAGGTAATGATATGCTCACTGTTTGCTTTGCTGTCACAAACAAGTGCAGTTTTCTTGTAAATGTCACAGACTGATGTGTTTTCCCGCCCTCAGGGTTTCTTGAACCTGCGCTGGTCGCGTTTCGCTCGGGTGCTGTTGACCCGCTCCATCGCCATCACTCCCACCCTGCTGGTGGCCATCTTCCAGGACGTGCAGCACCTGACGGGCATGAACGACTTCCTCAACGTGCTGCAGAGCATGCAGGTCAGACAGCTGGTTCACTGTCAGCTTCATTAACACCACTCCACCTTCCCTTGCTTTATCTTTCTAGCATATCACCTTTTAGATCACCTTTTGATCTCATAGCGCTCTACCTGTGAAGTGATTTTCAATTCAATCTTATAACCTGCGGTACAAAACATTAATATGATCAAAATACTGGATTCAGATTCTATAAAATGCTGTTGAACCAAAACCATTCAAGCAAGTAGCAATAATGAAAAGCAATTAAATACATATCTAAATAATAATATGTGATAGAAATTGAGTTAGAAAAATATCTCATAGAAACAAGGGAAGAAGCACCACTATCTGACACAGCAAGTGCTCCTGATGCAACACACAAAAAACACAAATTCCCCTAAAGCATCAAGGCACATTGCTTTTTTAAAGTACAAATATATATATATATATTTAAATTATTATTATCATGTCTTTTTTGGGGGGGGAAATCCAAACCCTCTCTTATGTGTACAGTAAGAAAAACATCTGTTTTAACTTTGGTTTGAAATGTCTATTAATTGCGTGCTTCTCATGAATTGGTACAAACTACATTTATGTTTTATGTTTTATTTGCACATTTTTTAAAAGTAAGGTCAAACAGAGAAAAAGTAAACAGAAATGAAATAAATGTGCAGGTGAGGCAGAAACTTACTACGGGTTTATCTAAAAAGCTCTCCTAAAAGAGAGAAAAATATATAAATATGTAAAATAAAAAATAACTATGCAAAATAAAATATCAATTAACATGCATATCTTTTACATGTCTAATCAAATTGTAAATTATGATAAGCTGCTGTTGAAAAAACAAAATACAATCATTCATTTTCTAGATTCTGGATATAGATATGGACATGGATATTATTCATAAGTTGGGCTGCTATAGATAACGGCAAAAAAGGCTGAAGACAAAATAAAGATTATTCAATACAAAATCTGTTTGACATCGAAGCACTTTTGAGTCTCATTTTGTATATAGAAAAAGACCGAATCAGTCAAAGTACAAGTTTGCATTCTATAATTGGACTCCAGGGTCTTTTAACGATTACTGTCCTCAAGATGTAGAATGTATTGGTAGGTCAAGGTTATTGACTTTTTTAAAGCTTTCTGGCGAGCCTGTACTCATGTACTTCACTTTCAAAATAAAGGTACATATTTGAATAATGTTAATATCAATAGCCAATACATACATACATTTCAAGAAAAGTCTGACAAAACATTTCTGCTGCAGTAGAGTTTTATGAAGATATGTGGGGAAAGTGCTTGCCCATACAATATTACTGTAAGTAAGGTATGGGTATATTAGACTGTAGTACATTTTAATATTGTAACTCATATTCATTCTTCTCTCGCAGTTGCCATTTGCCCTCATTCCCATCCTCACTTTCACCAGTTTGCCATCTCTCATGAATGAGTTTGCCAACGGATTGTAAGTTTATCGACATCATAAAGACACAAAGTCAAATGATCATTGTTTCTCCTTCAACTCATTCTCTTTTCCCTGCAGAGTGTTTAAGATCGGAGGAGGAGTCGTGACCTTGATCGTGTGCGCCATCAACATGTACTTCGTCGTGGTCTACGTGTCTGCCCTCAACAGTGTGTGGCTGTATGTGCTGGTGGCGTTCCTCTGCCTAGCATACCTGACATTTGTGGGATATTTGGTAGGTAACGTTAAGGAAAGGGGTCTCGGTTGTTCCACTGTGAAACCTAAAACTCGTTCCAGCAACTTAACCTTCAACTATGAGGCAGTACAGTCAGAATATGTCACAAAGTATAGACACAAAACCAGAGAATGCTGACTGGTCCATTAATATTTACAATGCTGTTGCTTTAAAGCTGCCCGTTAGTCCGTCAAAGATGGTTGAAGGTTTCATGGTAAACTAGAGAAAATCTGACAATGTAAGGGAAGTATGAACAACTTTTTATGTCTTCTTTTTCCATGGTCACTGGGATAAAAAATTGCCATGGAACTAAAATGATTAATCGATTTGTCAATATAAAATGTATCTGCACCAATGTTGATGATCAATTTAAGTATTTTTTAAAGCAAAAATGCCAAAAATTCATTGCTTCCAGCCTCTCAAATGTCATATTTGCTTTTTTTCTTAGTCTAAAATGAATATCTTTAAGTTTCAGGACTGGATTGGACCAATCTGCTCTGGAAAAACAAAACTTTTCACTATTTTTTTTACATTTTATAGAACAAACAATTAATCGAGAAAATAATAAACTGATTAATCGATAATGAAAACAATCATTGTGACCCATAGCACCCCTTATGTGCACGTATATAGGATCTTGTGAATGAGCTGTATCAACATATACCTTCTTTCTATATGATAATTCCTTTGGTTTGTTATTTTAGATTTTAAATGTATTGTTGTAGCTTGTTTGTGCATGCTGGGATACTTCTTTTGTATAACGTGGAAAACTCAGTAAATACAGTAAAATATGGTGATGTCACACCGCAGCATTGTTCACTATTTGATGCTGCATTTTATACTGAATATGTGATCTTTGTCCGATCAATCGACTGATTAATGTTTAATCTCTCCGTCTGTGCTGCAGGTGTGGTTGTGTCTGATAGCTCTGGGAGTTCCCTGCCTGGATTGGACCACCAGGAGAGAGAACGACATGACCATCCTGATAGAGCCGCAGCCAGAGTTTGACTCCTAACTTAAAGGTGGACATTTATTTCAAAGGTGCAGCTGTGAGCAACCCGACTGACTCTCTTTCAGCACATTTAGTCTTCTTAAAGTGACAGTCTGTAGGATTTGGCAGCATCTAGCGTTGTGGTTGCAGATTGCAACCAACTGAGTACCCCATCTGCTGACTCCCCACTCTGACTGCGGTAACGTGAGCCGCCGAGTGCAAAACCGTGGTAACGCCGTTCACCTCTCTCAGAGGCCACCCTTACCATAATAACACTACTTTAGGAGCAACAGATGGCGGCTGGTGGTACCACGGTTTTGCACTCTGCAGCTCACGTTACCGCAGTTTTAAAAGCATGTCGGAGAACTACGGTGGCCTTCTGTTTAATGTAAAAATGCGAAAGCCTGTCTCTAGAAACAATGTTTTTTTTTCCGTTCTGGGCTACTGTAGAGACATGGCGTACTCCGTGAAGAGGACCCGCTCCCTATGTAGACATGAAGGGCTCATTCTAAGCTAACGAAAACACAACGATTCTTAGTTTCAGGTGATTATACACTAATGAACACATTATGAATATTATATTTAATTTCTACTAATAGATCCCTCAAAATTTTACACACTGTTCCTTTAAGTGCTGATTTATTTATTTGATTTATTATAAAGTTCAGAAATGAATGGAATAAGAAACTGTTATTGTTAATGTGTGTATCTTTAGTCAGACCCCAATTACTGATTATACAAAACAGTTAAGATGATTTTTGACAAATCAACAGGTTTACAGGTGCGAATTAATTTTTACTGTAACGCTGGTTACGCTTAGATTTAACTATAGAGCTGATAGTTGCTTCATTAAAACCACTTTGGTGTTTGAAGCAGAAGCACATGGACAATTTCGCCTGGTCCACTTTAATGTCCGCCTCAAGAGTAGGACAATTGAACACTGAAAACAAAACGCGATACATCACCTCACTGTCTTACATGATATCACTCCGCCTTTAATAACATTGCAAGCAAGGCACACCACGTTATGTAGTTCCCTTTCTAAATTAAAGAACAGAATACAGTTTATATATGTAGTTAATATTAATTTAATTATGCAAATTATCTCATTTTCATATAATTTAATTAAATGAACGCAACCTGGACCCAGATAACCAATTAAAAAACACAACAGCCTCCTGCATCAACTGTTGCAAAAATTCCATGTTTAGTTTATAATTGTGTAAAGTTTCCAGACATCCTGCAAGAGAAGCAGGCAAATTAAAATTAAGCCTTTCTTATGCCCTCTGAGGAGGAAAAAAAGGAAACTGTTTAACTGTGCTTTTTAAGACTCTGTGCAGTTTCCCTTTGGACCACAGAGAGGCAGTGCAGGCCACCAAAGACACTCCTCAGATACAGTAAATGTCTCACCACCAGAGCTGAACAACATAACACAACACATTAAATGACACAGTGTGTTACATCACATTTCATGTGTTTTTAGAGCTGCACAGGAACGGCATTCTTGTATCAAGCAAATGAAATGAGTTGCAGTGATTTCACTGTAATATTCTTTGAGCTACATTCAGATGTGTTTGACATGCCTGAGGTGGTGGTTATGTCTGACGAGTTGCAACTATTGTGTAACTGCAAGCAAGCACTGCTGGTTTCAGTGTTGCCTGAATTCCAAGTCCTGAAGTGCTCCACCGTTTGCAAGCCGAGGAGAGGCGGACAGACAGGTTTTTCTTTGCATTGTGGCGGGGAACTTTTTTTTTTTTTCCTGTCATGGAGGCAGAGTTATGTAAGAGGGGAGAGTCTTCACACCGCCCCTCTCTGTTTTTGTTTTTCTCAATGAGCCAATGTCTCCCTGCCTAGGCCTCACAGCCTGTCCAGTAGGCCCCTTTCCTGGAAACATAGCCTAGCAGAGGCCACTCAGGGGCAGGCCTGCGAGGTGGGAGGGTAGGGGAGGAGAGGAGAGGAGAGGAGGGAGAGAGAGGGAGGGTGGGAGCTTCCAGCAAATCACATGATGGTAGACCCTACAGTCCCAGCCCTACATGAGGCTCAGATGCTGCAAGCACATTTCAACAGCTAGTTTGTCATCAACATGGTTGGATGTAGCTAATGCATGGCAGAGTGCATGAGGCTGTAAGTAGACGCCGTGGATTCCCAGGTGTGAAATGTAGAAATAGAACCACAACCTCTGATGGATGGAGTGTGTGTGTATGTGTGGGGGTGTGTGTGGTTGTAAGAAGTTAATGTGATTTAAATTTTTTTTACCAATAATGTCAACATAGCCATAGCTTTTAGCCATGCAGTATAACTTGATGAACAGTTTTGTACAGAATATTTTTGAATCTTTTCTCATATATTTACAATTGATTTGGATTATTGTGCTATTTTAACAGTGTTGTTTTTGTATATTTTGCTTTAATGTGTCGACATGTAACAGATTAACGGACTAAAGTCGTTGATTTATTTTTGCAAAAAGATATCCTTGATGTATTTGTTACAGCAGAAAGCCCCATGTTGTTTTATTATTGTGGCTTGCCAGAACTGACTGATTTAATGAAATGCAATTATAAAAACAAATCATTAAATGCGTTATTGAATTGTATTCAAACAGTCCCACTGAACAAATACAATAAACCACAGCATGAAAATACAGGAATTGTATGATTATTTTAAAAATAATCACATTCGTTTGCACTTCATATATTTTCCTTTCACTCTGTGATTATGATGAATTTCAGGTTTGAAATGTGCCACACTTGTGATTTATTTCTCCTCTCACCTCCTGTTTGCTTGCACATTAACTGGTGAAAGATGGATGTAGCTTTAACTTGTACCTGATGTTTGAATTCACATGTTTTGGACAGCTTTTTTCCAGGGGTACAACATCTGCAGCAGTCTCAACACTAAGCTCAGTTCAGGGCCTCAAACGCCAGCTGACCCCCTTTACTCTTCCTCTCAGAGGAATGCAGAAGAAAAAGAGGGCAAGACGCACCAGTGATCAGGCAAAGATAATGAATTTCAAGTTGATTTAGTAAACAGTGGCATCAGCTGCAAACCGCATGACATTTTCCAGCTGTGCGGTCCATACTTATTTAGTATATATTTTTACACGGATCTGTCAGTGCTGCCCTAAAATGTCCGACACCAGGAATGCAAACAGCAGAGCCATTCTTGTTTATGTCTTGCATTGTGGCCACTGTGGGCACTGGCTGAGCTTGTGGTGTAATGGGTCCACATGTGTTTGCAATGGGGAGAGTGACTATTTCAACTGTGTAGATATTCCTTTATTAACAAGTTTATTTTATGGTTTCTCAATGTTTTCTTCAGATAAACAGTTTTAAGGATGTATGCAGGTTCTCTACATCAATTATATGTGTGTTTTATGTGCTTAAATATAGCAAATATTTGCTTTACGTCACAGGTGCTCACCTTGCATTACAGCAAGGGGATCACTGTGGTTTTACTCAGAGATTTCAGACGATAAGGAGGCGCTACAGAACCTCCATGCTGTAAATATAAATATCTGGGGAGCCACTGGTTGACCACATTGCCTACCGTGATGTCAAACCCACTTCTATTTATGTGAAGGAGGTAAAACAAATGTTTTCTGTTTTAGTTTCACTCAGTATAATGAAAAATATTTATAAAATATACAGAATTTGTCTGCAGCTGACTACAACTTACTTTAATTAAAAACAATAGAAACAGCAACTGTTTATGTATTTTTTTCTAATTAATGACTGGATTTAGATGTAAATAATGACTAATCTTAACAGGGTTGATTAAATATTACATTTGTCTCTATGTTTACATGGTGTAACCACCATGTAATGTAATGTAACCACCATGTAATGTTTATGATCAGCATTCTCATGGTAAAGTAACTGCATTTGAGCTTGTTGTTGCACAAGTGTTCGGTGATTGCCATAACCCGGTGGTTCCTAGGAAAAGTCCCTCAGCAGTTTTTAAGCAAAAACAAGTTACAGTTTCACTTTACTATTGTGTCAGAAAAGGAAAGCAGAA
This sequence comes from Sebastes fasciatus, assembly GCF_043250625.1. Lineage (NCBI taxonomy): Eukaryota > Metazoa > Chordata > Actinopteri > Perciformes > Sebastidae > Sebastes > Sebastes fasciatus. The sequence continues at coordinate 11,968,134 of NC_133802.1, read as the reverse complement.
GGAGAGAGAAAATGAAAGGAGCCGGGGTCAATGGTTTCACTCTGCCCTCTGTTACCCCCAGAAATAACTACTGAGGGACATTTAGCATGTAGTTCTGCATGGAGCTACAGCAAAACTCTTAAGATGGGGGGATATTCAATGCAGAGGAGGGGGTCCATCAGATGAATTAAAACTGGAAACATCTGCTAGGCTGTTACATGCATCATTCATACTGTATGTTTAGTGTTTTTGACTTAAAATGTCCTTTAAGCCTGTAAAAAATTACTGTTTTTGGTTTCCCTGCAAATCAGAGGTTGTGAAATCGAGATTTTACACGTTAAAACCGCGATTTTTATTGCTTGTAAGTTATCACAATTAGCAACTTCCGGGTAATAATAGCCTACAAAACTAAACATTAAAGGCAACGATTAACCTAAGTAGGCTACCTCCAACTCCTCTGATACATTTATTAAAGTTGAATAACAGTCTAAAAATCAAACTATAAAAAATGAATAAATAGCCTATATTTGTAGAATTAAAATATAAATAAAGAAAGAAAACAACAGATTAAACAAATACAAAATTTAACAGATATAATACATACTACACTCCCTGCATATATACATATAAATGAATTATATGTTAATAACAATAGCCTACAAAACTAAACATTAAAGGCAAAGATTAACCTAAGTAGGCTACTTTATTTTTTGGAAATAATTGCATTATTTTATAATACCTCCAACTCCTCTGATACATTTATTAAAGTTGAATAACAGTCTAAAAATCCAACTATAAAAAAAATTCATAAATAGCTTATATTTATAGAATTAAAATACAAACAAAAAAAGAAAACAGATTAAACAAATAAAAAATTTAAGAGACAAAACATACTTACCCTCCCTGCATATACATATAAATGAATTATATGTTAATAATAGCCTACAAAACTAAACATTAAAGGCAACGATTAACCTAAGTAGGCTACTTTTTTTTTTTTTTTTTAAATAATTGCATTATTTTATAATACTTCCAACTCCTCTGATACATTTATTAAAGTTGAATAACAGTCTAAAAATCGAACTATAAAAAAAATGAATAAATAGCCTATATTTATAGAATTAAAATATACGATACAACTTTATTGTCAGTTTGCGCTGAAATTCATTTTGCATCCATAGGCAGCTCAGTTTGATAAAAAGTACACATACGATAGTCATACTTTTACCATAGACAGACAGACAAGTAATAAATATAAACAAATAAAATAAAAATAAAGAAAACAACAGATTAAACAAATAAAAAAAAAACAATTTAAGACACATAATACATACTTCACTCCCTTCATAAATACATATAAATGAATAACATGTTAATGTAGTTGCATAAATGAACATTATTATTAAATCATATACAAACAATGTATCAATCTCATTCGAACGAGCAGCGCTGGAATGTATTCGGTGCGGCGCGTGCAGGACTGGGTGGAATGCTCTGACCACGCCCTCTCCTCCCGGGCAACCAATCAGAGATCAGACACGGTTTCAAGGCGCCCGCGGAGCCCCGACCGTAGAAAAACAAAGCCCCGGATAACAACAAAACTCACATTTTTACATCTAACTGCACCCGGGAATCCGTTTTATTGAATCGAAACGGACCGTAGGGGTCGACTCCGGGTGTTTTTCGTCGCTCTTTATGTCATTTCGGGCGATGTTGTTTATCTGTAGTAAGGGGGGGGCTTGAAACCGCCATCCCTTGCCCCATTTCCTCGGTTGTTTTCCTTCTCTTCTCTTCTCTCGCCTGGATTCTCCATGTTGTTGCTGCAAGAGTGAAGACTTCAGCAGTAGAGAGGGGGGCTGCTCGCTGATATTACCCCTAATAGTAGTGGTAAACCCGAGCTGACAGACTCTCAAATAGCCTCCAAAACAACACAAGTGCCTTGCCCCCTCTACGGGCGGCGGAGCTCCGAGAGAAGAAGAAGAAGAAGAAGAAGAAGAAGCGGTGGTTAGAATAAAGAAACCCACTGGAACAAGATATATAAATCCTCCTACTCTCTCTTCATCGAGGATTGTTGTTACTGAGGCGGATGACAAGTTACCTCGGTAAATAATTGAGTCAACTTGTCAATAAAAGCCAATGAGGGATGCCCATCAGTGCTCGGGGACAGGATTTGAGGATTTTGAGGGCTCCGTGATTGTCAGATGGAAAGTTCTGTTATCACCCAAGTGCAGAAAGAAGACGTTCAAGTGTCACCGAAAACAGGTGAGATGGATTATTGTGTGTGTGCTTTTGAAATACTATCATACCTGCTTCCTTTGCTGTGGTATGTGAGTATTTTGTGATATTGAGAAAGAAAGCCTGTAGAGAGAAAGCCTGTAATGTAGTGCGCCCATTTGACAGTTTGAGCGCTGCGGACGCTGGTTGTTGAGCGCGGTCAAAGAGGCGCATTGCCTCCTTTTTTATATATTTATCAAACAAATCTTTAATATTTAGATGTAATCACCATTTAATACAGAGCCATAGAGTCTGAACGAATCATAATGTGCTTATTTACTGATACTATTTCAGCCCAGAAGCTGTTTTTCTTCACCCTGCAGATCATAAACTGAATAAAAAATAAAATAGCATCTATTATGTAGCTTTAAGTTGCCCCTGAATATAAGGTCAAGTTTTAAGTTCACAGACTCCATTACGCACTGGGTTTGCCAATGTTTTGTTTTTTTTATCTCTTATTTTTGTGTGTAAATCTCTCTCTTCTAACACATGTGGTGTTGTGATTATGGCTGAGTTCTTCTCAGTGGTGGTTGGTTGGTGATCATGGGCCACACAGCTCTCCAAAAAAACACCAAGCTGCCATGTATTTATGTCGATCAGGTTCCAGCTTGTTTGGCACCATCCCATATCCTACTACTACCAGGTACAGCGTGAGGAGCTCGTCTGTCACCACAGGCAGCGCTATAGTACAGTGTAAGCCAAGCTGTTGGGTTCATTTATAAACTATGATGTTGTTCCTATATTTAAGAGGGGGGAGGGGGGGCATTAGCCTTAAAGACTGCTGCACTCTTCACACATTTGCTTGTATTTTACTAGACACACAAACAAGTGCAGTGTCTGTATTAAATCACAATACATATTACAGGCTGGTATAGGTGTATTAGGGGTCCAGAGTGGCTGCTGGTTAACAGGAGGAGTGTGTATAGAAATACCAGGTGCCGCGGTGTTGACAGCGGAATGCACAAACACACCCCTCTCTGCACACGCCCATTGTAGCACCGTTTCAAAGATATCGTTGTTTGCACGCCTTCCTCAGGCTTTAAAGAGGCTTTTGCTCATTGATTCTGGCTCACTACTTGGTTTATGACATCGTGCATATTGCATGATTGCAGATACTGGTTTAGAAAATAATGTGTATATTTTTTATTTCCCGCATGTTTTTTTGTTAGATCTAAAGTGATATATATTGTCACTAATATAGATCTCTGGTTTAATCTGTCCATCCTTTCACATGCAGGGGTTGGGGGGGGGGGGGGGAGGATAATGTATGTGTTATGTCATACATGGCCAATGCTGCCTTCCTGTGGGAAATCAATAGGCTGCCTTACACAGATTCACATTAATCATGTGGATTATATTGAACTGGGATATCTGGATATTTGTGCAGGATTAATGAAGGACATCTGAGGAATGACCAAATCATGCTCCTTTGTCCTCTTAAACACGGTGTTGTGTAACATGGTCGTTGGCAGGTCTGCATTATGTCTTCAGAGCACTGAAACTGTAGATTATTAGGGATAAAAAAAAATGTGTTTCTCTCTCCACTTTTGAGTTGACTGTTTATCACCAGTTCCTCTTTCTAGTAGCATGTTTACTATGATGACTCTGGATTGATGGGTTATAAATTATGTTTGCAAGTCCTCACATGAAACACTCCGATGGGACCTTGCAGGAATGTTTTTCTCCCGTTCTTTCACTACATGGGTCTGGGACACTCATGGTTGCGGTGACTGATCAAAGACCTGCACAGGGCACTGAGGTGTGACTGCTTGTCCGGCTCACTGACTGACTGACTGACTGCTTGTCTGTCTGTTCTGGCTAGCTTCAGGCAGCCCTGAAAGGTCTTTGAGTTTAAAATGGTTGGAATGTTTTCTGTCTGTGTTTTCTGTTGAAGGTAGTGCTGAAAAGTGTGGGTTTTCCCGCCCTCTGTGATTATATAACATGTACCAGCCATTTCCAGCAGCAGCAGCAGAGGCAGGCGCATTAAAAACAGATTTCATGTGCGGGCTGTGCCATCCCTGTAGACAGATGGATGGTGCCCCTTAGGAACGGGAAAGCTTGTTCTACACGTTACAAGTGGCTCCTAATTAATTATACTGATTTTAATAATATTTTTCATCTATTTTCATGTAACAAGATTTGTTCTGTGTGTGGAAAAAACAACATTACGTGTATCTGACGTGTGATTCAAGGCCCCACTTAACATTTCCGTGTTGACAACATGCGTTTACTTGGTTTCCTCATGAAAGTCTCCCTTTCTCTGTTTCCCTAAACAGGCCAGGTGAGCCGGTCTGCCCTGAAACAGCCTCGGAGTTGTAACATCTTCAAAGCACTCTTCTGTTGCCTCCAAGCTCAGGATGGCCCCAAACCACCAACACCAACACCACCACCTCTCCAGCAGGCCTTGCTGGAGTCACAGGAAAATGGGATGGTTGTCAAGGTAACACTATTCTCATTCCAGCAATGTTTCACATCACCGAAAACAATTCAAAGCCCTCAGTTCAGTCCTGCCTTTATTATTGTTTATTTAAGATTTCACTTCCTTGTCGCACCCACCCACACACCAACACACATACACACACTGCTTGCCATAAAGGAGGAGGTGTTTGAATAGTTTGGCCATCTGTAGGAATAAACCAAACACCCTGTTGTAAAAATGTGCTTATTTTTGTCTTCAAGCATTATTCTTTACAACTGCAGCGCACACTAAAACCACTACTGCACCTGCTCTGAACATCTTGAAAGCTGACCGCAACTGTCTGCGGATACGGAATCACTTTGATGTTCACACTTGATCCTCCAAGGAAGATAAGGGCGACAGAGCGACTATCAATCCTTTAGGCGGAGAATGGTGTATTGTGTGCCCTGTAATTGCTGAGGTGGAGAAAAATAAAGCCCAGAGCGCCTGCTGCTGCACACGGCTGGCCACGCTGGTGAACGCTGTCAGCCTGATTAGAGCTTCAGTAGCATGTTAAGGGGCATTTTAATGAGATGCCATGTTTGTTCACATTGAGGAGTGTCCTCCAGCGTCAGGGGCAAACAGGAAGCAGCGTCTGTAGGGCCTGGTTATTGTCTGGCACTGAAATGAAACCAAATTAAAACGTTGGCGCCAATGGGGTTTTTGTTTGCGTTTTTAGTTGGCGAAATAAGATTGCCGTTGCTCATTTATAGTATTTGTTCTCACTCTTAATTTGCCGTCCTTAACGGATAAGATATTTTCGTTATGTAATATATTAATAATTCATTTCGGATTGATTGTGCTCATAAAGAGCCTAGAATGAAATAAATTAATAAAGGGGGGAAATTGTATATCTAAAAATGAGATCATATCAAGCTAATGTGCGTTCCCCCTCCAGGGTAAGGCCTGTAGAGACGCTTTTGGGACGTATAATGAAAGACATAAATATGCTAATTGTACAGATATACAACATGGAAGCTGTTACAGTAAACAATGAGGCTCCCACCCTCATCCACACATACATGCAGCTCTAAAACTGAGTCTGATCTAATTTCCCAGAGGTAAAATGAAACAGCCACGTTCTGATTTTCATATGAATCACTGTACTATCAGGACTAATCATGCTCTCTTAGGTGTAAACATGGCACAAGACAAATTATACAGGTGTGTGTGGGACAGTGCCATTAAAAACAAGTCTTTGTGTGTCTCCTTAGCAATATGAACCAAGCCTCCTGCCTGAGATGGAGGACCAGGACCAAGGGAAGATATGTGTGGTCATAGACCTGGACGAGACCCTGGTGCACAGCTCATTCAAGGTACTAAAGCAAAGAAATCCTTCACTTGGAGGTTATTTTTCTTCATGTCCATGTTTAATATGTTTAGTATTGTTGTGCAGTTTGAGTGAAAGCCCCTTCTGATTCACCAGAAGTAACAAACATCATGTAAATGTTTATTTATTTTATACATAATGGCATCTTGTAGCAGTGGTACATTGGTCTGGTTCTGCTGTGGTTGTTTATTAATCCTTCTTCTCTAAATTCATCACATGTGCTTGAGGAACATCAAGTGAATTCTATTCTGTTTGTGTAGCTCTTCACTGTGATTTATGGCAGCGGTGTGTTCAGTTGTTATGTAATGCCATGCGAATGTACACACACAGCTCGGCTCATGTGAATGAGCATGCCAACCATCTCCCTCTGTGTTCTCCCCCCTCCAGCCTATTAGTAATGCAGACTTCATCGTGCCTGTGGAGATAGAGGGGACCACACACCAGGTAAAATGCTGTGTGTGAGTGTGTTTGCTGTGGAGGGGAGGGTGGGTGGGTGGGTGGGTGGGGGGGCTGTGTTTGTGTATGTATGTTGATGTGTTTGCAGTGGTTGCTGAGCTGAAAAGGGATGGGTCTTGTAACTGATCAGCCAGGTTTTGCTCTGACGGGCACACGGAGCCCTCTACTGGCCAGATGTTAAACAGGGAAACGCAAAGTGGAAGTGGATGCTTCAGCAGTAAAATGAGTCATTTCAACCCAGTCCATCTAAAATGTAATTAATAAGTGATGCAGAACATATTACTGCCTCTGTGAAGATGTTGGAAAAAGTGCTCAACTAGCACACTGTGTTGGACCATTCGTTCAACTTGGGCTTCTTGCTATTGGACATGTGGAAATGTAATTAACTCAGAAATGTGATTCCCGGGACCCCATGCCACTGTGGGCCTCTGCCTGGTTCAAGTAATCCAGGATAGGCTGGTTAACACTAGCGCGGCCTATTCTTGATTACTTGTTTCAGGAACTGGCCATTAGCAGCCAACGGACGGAAACGATAATGGTACAAATGTGACAAAAATACTTTTTAAATAGTCCTGTCGGTGTGACTGTTTCCTGATGGCCTGTTTGTTTTCCAGGTGTATGTACTGAAGAGGCCATACGTAGACGAGTTCCTGCAGAGAATGGGAGAGCTGTTTGAATGTGTGCTGTTTACAGCCAGTCTCGCAAAGGTACTTTACATCAGATACTGACACAGATCCTAAAATAGATCTTTTTTTTTTTTTATTCAGCACTGAGTATTTGCTGTTTGATGTCATATCTGATCTATCAGAGGTTGTTCTGCTTTTTTCTTGCCTTTTAGTTCTCCTTTTACTGTGATAGCAGCTTCTTAACACGCTGTTAGTCAACTTAGTAGACACCCTGCTCACGTTTAAAGCTATAGCTTGTTTCTGTTTTCATCTGGAGCCGCTTGCATCAACTCTTTTTAAGTTCTAACTTAGCCCAGTTGTAACGTAAGCAGAGATTTACGCTTAAATACATTAAAATGTGTTGCACCACACACACTATGAAGATAGCTGTTACTAAATACTTACACATACAAGCTGCTACATGTAAATGCTACCTGGCAAAATGAACCAACCGACAAAGCTATTGTTAGCTCGCTAACATATGACCTGTTTAGATTGAAGATAAAGAGGCAATATTATATTGTCGACATACAGTATCTGACCTGGCACCTGATAAAATGCTTTTTAATAATGATATAAACTAGGAAGATTTTAAATTACTTTTCATAAAAAAACATGACACAATATACCTCAGATTACTAAATGTTATATAATAACGCCAGATTAAATGACTAAATAGCGTTGCTGAAGTTAGCATAAACGTAAATTTCCCACTCATTCTACAATGCACGAATACTACTAACTTTGAGACACATATTTATCCAGTATATGTAAATTAATCAAAGTAAAGCCCCCTAAAAGTGTTATTTCATGTTACATCTCGTGTTGCTACAGTGACTTCCTTACGTATTTTTGGTGCAACCCACTTTAGTAAACCATCAGTTTGACTACTCAGTAGTTACTGAGAACTTAAAGATAACTTTACAACACAAACGTAGGAATCGGTTTACGAATAGCTGGTGCAACCTAATCCAGATAAGCATTTTTTGGGATGTGTGATGCTATTTCTTAGAATTTAATATCCATCATTAGCTGAAAGTGCTTCATTAGTCCAACCTGCTTTTCCCTCTCCTGCTCCCCACCTCCCCCGGCCTCCACCAGTATGCAGACCCAGTGACGGACCTGCTGGATCATTGTGGCGTATTCCGGACCCGGTTGTTCCGGGAATCTTGTGTATTCCACCAGGGCTGCTATGTCAAAGATTTGAGCCGCCTGGGCAGAGACCTCCACAAAACCCTCATCCTGGATAACTCTCCTGCCTCCTACATCTTCCACCCTAATAATGCTGTGAGTTTTCATCTCCTTCTATCAGCTATGATGTACCTCCTTGTGTTGGAAATAGCTCTCACAATTGTGATTAACATCATTCAAAAGATGTGGCACCTGCTTTTAGACATCTGTCTCATCAAGCTCACAGAGGCCTGGGCAGGCACAAGAGTTGGTTTTAAAAAATGGAAGGGACACTGTGGGACCAAAAAAGTGTGCAAAAGATAACTTGTTTGTACTAAAGACTAGATCTTATATTCCTAAATTTTTCTCCAGACCTCAAGCTTGATGAGAATGAGGTCCGACAATATGCTCTTACAAAATGACAAATCCCACAAAATGAAAACAAAGTAGTTGGCTAAAATTAGCAGATTTAGTCCCCTGTGTTTTGAGAAATATTCAATGTTCAAAGTGTATTCCTAATTTCATCACAATCACTAATGATTATTTTCATCATCGCTAAATCTGCAGATTCCTTTTCGATTTATCGTTTTGTTTGTAATATGGTAGAAAATAATGAAAAATAGCCATTATAGTGCCAGCAGATGTCTTGTTTTGTCCTTCAAACTGTCCAAAACCCCAAAGACATTCAGTTTACTCTCATATATGACAAAGAAAAGCAGCTGTATTTGGTTTATATGTGATTATTTTATCTAAAAGCCAACAGCTTGTGAGTGACAGTTTGTTTCCTGTCAGGTTCCTGTGGTGTCATGGTTTGACGATGTGGACGACGCTGAGCTGCTCAACCTTCTGCCTGTGTTCGAGGAACTTAGTCAAGCTGATAACGTTTACGACCAGCTGGACCAGCTTCGTGGACATTAAGCCCTCAATGGACCCGCTCCTCAGCTCCTGCTAAGAGCTCCAGCTTCACACTTCTTCAGCTACAATATACGTCGACAATAGATACTAGAGTTTTCAGACGTTGTTCTCCTTGCCTCTGCACAAAATCCTTCGTTTAGAAAATTGTATTAACATGAGGCTTAAGGAAATTCCAAGCCTGGAAAACACAATGTGTTCGGCTCAGCAGAAACTATAGATTGCAATCTGAGGCCTTTCTTCCGAACCTCAGTGCTGACATTATTGACAACCACTATTTGAAAGAACGGGAAACAACAACCAAAGCAATCACCATCACAATCACTCCAGTTAGAATATTAAAGTGGTTCTTTTGCCAAAGCAGAAGCCTGCCTGCCCTGACTTGACTTTTGGACATTGTTTTTTTTTCATTCTTGTGCCTTTTAAGGAACAACAAAAACAAAAAAAACAACATCAGCTCTTTTTTGAAATTTCCACCAGATTTTATACATTTATTGATTTCTTTTTATAGGTTGTTTTATAAGGAAATCTATTTTTAAACAGTGAACATGGTTCCTCTATGCAACCCAGTTCTGTAATTACATGGACAGTACCTCCGAAGTAGCCAGTCAATAATTGCATTCAGCAGATGTAAACATTACTGTAGCCTTATTTACCTGTAAATGAGCGGCAAAACAAAAGTGTATTTTACTTATTTGTACTATAAGCATAATTTCTACAAACCACGCAAATATACATCATAGTGGTCGGGTAGATATTTGATGTAAGTTGAATAAACAGGGTGAAATCTTGTCTTTGATGGTCCGTTGAAAGCAGACACACTGGAATATGTTGGCACATAGGACGACCGTAAATGCCACAGTTTTCAGTCAAGGTTTAATAATAATTCATTTGTTACAACGTTTTTCTTGTATTACTATGTGACAAACAACTTGCACTTGTTTTATATTGACAGTGCTGAAAGTAAAAACTGTGCCTTTGAAATTCGGACAGAGAATGGTGTTCTGCCTGAAAAGAGATTTGTAGGCCTACACACTCTGATGTGTCATGCTGAGCGTGAGAAAACACTGTCAAGAGCAAGTGTAATGCCATGTGGCTGTGGTACTTGCAGTGCAACACTTGAAAATATCAAATTTGATTTTTTTAGCATGTGTGAGCGTTTGTTTTCTATATTTATTGGCCAAAAATCTGTATTGTCCAGTACTTCTTACTGCTTAACATTTTGTATTGTAATCCACTTGCCTACTTTGAGGCTGGCCTTGTGTTTAACTGTTTTATCTGTGCCTAGATAACACATTTTGCTGTCAAAGATCATAAATAATTCAAAAACTTAAGCAGTTCAATCAAATAAAAAAATAGATGTAAATCCAAAATTCAATCATACAAGAACACATTTTCTTTTTTCCATTTTTAATTCAGTACAACAGATATTTTGTGGGGTTATGTTTCCTGGGTAATATGGTTTTTCTATGATGTTTAAAGTCTGATGCAATTATTGCCTGCATGTTAACTAGTAAAAGATGACAATGAAATTGTACCAGTTGTGATGACCAAAAGTATTCGTTTAGACAGTCACAATTTGTCTTTGTGTATCAGAATAAATCAAACACTCATTTTGTCTACCCGATCTGACCAAAACTCTAAAAGACAAGGTGCTACCAGTTTTTATTTTTTAAATAAAAATTGGTTATGTTATGCTGTCTTTGTGCATGTTTTTCTTGTCTGTGACACTAAAGAATACATCTCTTCATTGTCTGAAAGTATAAAATAACTTTTGCTGTATGTCCTCTCATACAAAGATTGAGTATCTTTTAAATCATTAAACCTTTTTGGTCTCAAATACATACTGTATTATCAAGTTCTACTCACATCTCTTGGTTACTACAGTTTAGAGAAAAAGTAGATTAAAAGTGTCATTTTTATTTTTATCCACTTCTTGCATACATGACCATATCCTAACTATGGCCACTCTGAATATATTTTATATTTTAAACACGTACATTGGTGGAATTTACTCAAATACTGAGCTTCAGAACAATTGTGAAGTCCTTCCATTTTATGCTACTTTATACTTCTACAGAGAGAACTGTTATACCTTTTTACTCCACTACATTTATCTGACAGCTATAGTTACTTCAAATTAAGATTTTAGATAAAAAGCCCAGGATGTGATATCCAACTCCTAATAAAGCAGTTTAATTAAATTATTCTGATTATTATATTTATAATTAAGTATGACAAGGACCATTGAGTATAATTATTTGACTTTTACTACATTTTGTTGTTGTTCTTTTGTACTAAATGACAGTTTTGGATGTGGGACCTTTACATATGATTGAGTATTTGCTAGTTTTACTAAAGAGAAATATCCGAATACTTCTTCCACCACACCACAGATACTAGTTCAACATACATTTATTTTTCATTATAAGTCTAAACATAGATACGTGTATGTAAAATGTATAATTTAGTTTCAAATATTTTTATTGTGAAGCATCATTTTCAAAGATAACGTGGTATTGCCATGCTTCTCCATATAAACAAACGTATGCCAAAAGACATTACAAAAGACAGAACACATTTAAAAATAAATAAATAAATAAAGTAAAACAATAGTAATAATTTATTTAAAATTAATAATAATAATCTTCACTATTATGTAGTCATATTATTTATTTATATTAATCTTGTCTCTAGGTGGAGGCTTCAGATAAACCCAGTGTTTTTTTTTTGCCTCTTCCTGCACTGTATATTCATTTATTTTTTTGTTATGTTGTATAGTCTTAAATTGTGCAAAACAAATAAACAAAAACAGGATTAATATCAATAACACTACTACTACTAATAATAATAATAATAACAACAAAAATACTACTACTCCCTGTATAACTTCACCTGCAAAACATTACTACATATCAAAGAAAAACACGACATCTACTCCTTAAAAATGTAGAATTTCAATAAAACCATTCACATGTTGCATGCTGTTGCATCATGTTTGTTTTGATTGCACAACATTCACACTCCTTTACACTCCTACGGATATTCTTAGATTACGGTATGGTAGAGACAGCCTAGTCTTTGTTTCATAGCGGTTAATAAACGTATGGTCGAGCCTTCAACTGTTAAGGCTGCTATAGAACACCTGTAGATGGTTGTTACATGTCTCTGCACGGATGCACTGAAAGAAGAAGTGACTCTGCTCTGGAATGGTGCAGCTACATTTATGAGTCGGCCATTTTAGGTGTACCCGGGGACATTACTCGGTGACACCACCCGGAAGTACCTTTTTCATATAAAGGATTCTTGACAACGTAAAGATAACAAGAAATTGTGGTTCAACGTTCAGTAATTATAAAATAAACGACTTGTTTAATTATGTCCATTAGCGAAGTGGAAAAATCTCCGTGTTTTACATAATGAGAGTAAGGACTACAACCATGGATGTATTAAAAGAACTACAACTCTCTCTGGGCGTTACCGTGGTGACGTCATCCGGTGACTGACACGTAGTGTTTTGTAAAAAAAAACAAAAGACAGAAAGTAAAGCAGGAAGAAGAAAGGCTGCCAAACAGTAGTTAGCTCGTAGCTGATGAGAGGTAAGCGCTACCATAACGTTACCAACACTGCGCCTAATGCCCTCGGTGTAACGTATTCAACTGTCACATTGATGGCGTTATGTTGCTGAGGAATGACGAGACGTCGAGTTGTGTTGATTAAACGAGCTAAACGTTAGCCTAGTTAGCTTAGGTAGCTTAGCTAGCCTAGCTGCTCGCTGTTTAACTAACGCTAGCTACCTAGCAACGTTAGCATGCTAGCAACGTTAGCTGTTAACATGACAGTCTCATGCGTCAAAGAATAGTTGTTGGCAGTGGTTCGACTGCCCTATTTGTAACAGCGTGTTCATTTAAAGGAGTTGCTTTGTTGCTTGTGTTGCCAGTTCAGTGGATATATATCGTTTACAGGGATTTACAGCATGTTTGTAGGAAGCTTGTTAGCTTACTAAGCTCTAAATGCTAACCAGTTACGGTTAACCTGTTGTGCAATTTAAACGTCGCAAATCATCATACGACTAAACTGCGCACTTTGATCTGCGACATGAGAGAGTACCATCTATCATGACCACACATACCATATCATAGTGGTGAAGCAGTATTCAGACTATTTAAACTACACTGTTTAGATAGAAATAGCGATGAACGTTACCAAAATACTTTTTTTATACTTTATTTTTTGCTTTTTTTCAAGGCTGTTTTCATATATGCAGTCCACTGTTCGTTATTACAACAGTTTACTAACCAACTTTTAAGTAGATGAGCTTTACAGACAAACCCATCAAGTACACCAGAGAAAACAAGCTCAACATTCAAAACCGAAACAAAACCAAGAAAAGAAATAACAATAATAATAATGACAAAAAGAAAGAATAGAGTTTAAAAAAAACAATAATAATACAAAAATACGAGAGTAATAATAAATTAAATCAACAAATAAGTTAATAGAAAATAAAAGGGGGGGGGGGCGCAGATATATAGTAATATAATTTACATGGGCACACACATGCATCCTCCTCTACCTCAGGTCACCTCCATGATATGTATATGTGCATGCGTGTTTACCCATGTAACTATATTTTTCCTTCTGTTAGACTCCATCTCTTCTCGACATTACCAAAATACTAATACATGTTGCTTAAGTTAAGTAAAAGTACAGATATACTAACTATAAGAACAAATCATGTCATGTTATTAGATTATTGGATCATTTATATTGATGTTATACTGTCGAGTTGTTTAATCCACCATATTTTACTAACTGATTATGTGTTTTGTTTGTAAAATCTTAATATTAAAAGTAGCTAAGCCTGTTAATTAAATGTGGTGTAGCACAAAATACAAATACTCAAGTAAAGTACTTTTTTTAATTTAACCTTTATTTAACCAGGTAGTACTCATTGAGATTAAGAATCTCTTTTGCAAGAGCCACCTGGCCAAGACAGCAGCATTTAAGCATACATTATAGTTTCAGACGCCACAACTTTAAACATGTGCAAAATAAATACATAGCATAATATCATACAAAACACATTAAAATCAAGTGTTGGAAGCCAACGTTAAAGTGAAAATATTCAGAAACACAGACAGCTCCCGATTGACTCTGCCTTTAGGTCTTTCATTAATGTTTTGAAATTCATCAAACGTAATCAGATTTCTCAGTTTCAACCTAGCTTGCAGTGTATTCCAGGAAAAGGGAGCGGAGTAGCTAAAGGCCATCTTACCTAGTTCTTAGGTACAGATAATAAGTACAGGTCAGACGAGCGTAGGCTATAGCTGCCAGTGTTGCGCGATATGAGAGTGCACAGATAGGAGGGGAGTATACCAAGAATGGACTTATAAATAAATGTGAGCCAATGTTTGTATACATTTTGGCTATACAAAATTGTATCTGAGTAAATGTAATTAGTTGTCTCCAGTACTGATCATTAACAAATGGTTGTACCTGTGCTACCTTTTAAATACTGCAGTTATAGTTTTAAAATAATTTTGATTCTGACCATTAAAGCAGAAGTGAAGTGTAGGCCTAATCCTCTGCGTTTCTGTTCACAGGAGAGTTTGTCTGTTCAAGAATTTCTCAAGATCTCGATCCTTGGTTCCATCATGAACGTGTTTGACCGCAACATCAACTTTGACTCCCTCCTCAAGTTCTCCCAAATGTGCGTAAGCTTGCAGAAGATTGCTATCTCAGTCACATACTTTGTCCACCATAACTCAAGTGTCCACCGCCCAGCCTTGTTCATTGTTATCTTTTTTTTTATTTTTTTTGCAGATCTCATTCCACCCAGGTGCACTTGAAGAATGTGTACTCCAGCCTGGCAGTTTGTATGTTTGTGGCTGCAGCTGGCTCCTACGTCCATGTCGTCACACGCCTCTTTCAGGTAATACTAACAAGATACAACAGAGTCTACCTGTCCAGGTCGATCCTGTATTTCAATGCAAATGGTGCCTTAAGCAAAGCACCGAAAGGAATACTTTATCCTACCTAATCTAACCAAATTTTTGCATTACGTTTTAGTTACCTGGTGCTTGCAAAAATTTACTGTAGATAAATCTATGTTTTTTAAGATTTTAGCAGAAGTGGTCTTTATCTTTGGTGCGAACCGCCTCCCCTATAAAACACTGAAGGGAAACCCTGAAGTCAGTGTTGTTTGTGAAGTTTACAGTGAGCATTATCATCACAGCCACTTTATTTATTTACCTCTATCCATGTTTCATGTGACAACAGCATATGCGCTGGTAGAAGAAAGTGAAACTGAGCTAAACAGACTGCGTGTGTCATCGTTGCTACCAGCATTCCCCCGTTGTTATTTAAGGATTTAAAGTTTTAGAAGATACTGAATGTATGATGGATAAAATACCGATGGTAAAATTCCTTTTTTCTTGGTCTCAACGTCGGAAAAATATTGGGCCTAGCCAAAAAAGATCATCATATTTGGAAAACCTGTAATTTGAATCAGAATCACCATAAGATTTTAAGATAAGACAGACTTAAGACATATTCTCTAGAGGTCAACCCACCAATTGTACACTGGACGTCGAAAGATAAGATTCGCAACAAAAGCATCTATCTAACAAGTTTTAAAATGTTGTTGTGTTTAATACATTAGATTGGACGGACGCCATGAGATGTTAAGATAAGACAGAACTTTATTTGTCTGAAAGGACTTTTTCTGTCTTATATTTATCTTATGGTGATTCTGTGGCTTCAGCAATATTCATCCAGCTGCTGTGAGAAATTGACACTGCACTTCCTTTAAAAGGAGAGGAGAAACCCGAGAGGTCAGTATCATAGTCACAATTTTTCCTGCCCCATCTTAACCTTGTGCCCTTCTTCTCAGGGAGGTTTGCTGTCTGTGCTCGGCTCCCTGGGGATGATGTTTTGGCTCGCCATGACGCCACACAACTCTGAGACAGAGAAGAAGAGACTGGCAATCCTCGCAGGATTTGCCTTCCTCACAGGTAAAGTAATGATATTGCGGGCAGGTTAAAGGCAAAATTGTCACTTTGCATGTGAACAGACCTGTCGTGGTTAATTTGCAGTCATGTAAGAGTCTATGAGCAGTCTTTGCCTTCCTCTATCCCTCCCCAGGTGTTGGCCTTGGCCCCACACTGGACTTTGTCATCGCTGTCAATCCGAGGTATGTGAAAAGTTAACTCAGTGTTTAACACCTGCACATAAGCGGGTGGCAGCTAGCTGACTAAAAAGTTAAACATTATAAAACTGAACAGCAATGAGAAGAGTATTGAATAATGATTGGTAGACATCTGTGAGTCTGTACACATCTAATTGAATGTGTGTTTTTTACTGGTTTGTTTCTCCTCAGCATCATCGTGACGGCTTTCATGGGAACCTCTGTGGTTTTCATTTGCTTCACTCTCAGCGCTCTCTATGCCAAACGCAGGAGCTACCTGTTCCTTGGAGGTAAAGGCGGTTAATTAATGTTGTGACCCATTACACTTTGTACTTCTCGTCTCAACCATTTACAACAAGACTTTAAAGTACACCAATTTTTTGGCCATTATGCAGAATTTCTCTTGGTTTACTTGACCGATCCTAAGTCTCACTTCCCTTAGTTACTGTGCCAGCTCGGACAAGCTTGACAAAAAGCAACATGGCGCTGCAGTTTCGTTTAGCTGGGTGCCGCAGTGTGTATTATTATTAGATAGTTTCTGGGCGCCAGACAATATAGCTTCTAGAAGCCGACAGCAAGGACTACAGTATGCGATGGAAGGATATAGTCACGATCATAAACTTTACTCGGGTAACTTTTCCTGTTTAGATGGTAGACGATGTGTATATCAAAATAAATAATACCAAAAGTTACTTTGGGGCGGCACGAACCAGAAACACTTTCAGCTCAGAAATCCAGCGGGGGCCTCCAGCAGCGACCTGCATTCGGAGCTCTAGCGGAAGGTGGAGGGCACTGCACCACGGCAGCAGCGGCTTCTCCTCCAGCCAGGAGCAGAGCTTCGCCTCGCTGCTCTGACGGTCCCCTCCGGGAGCCAACATCGGCACCACGCTGCTGGAAGCCAAGGTCGTATTGCTGGGCCCACTGGTGGGAAGGGAGGCACGGGAGAATCATAACCAGGACAGCGCCGGGTAGACTGTCCGACCCTGCCTACCAAAGGGACTCCGGTGCTCGGAAACACGACCGCTTTTGTCCACAGGGACCGCCAAAATCAACACAAAATGAAAGTTCTTCGTAACTATGTACAAGGTAATGCGTCCGATTTGTCTTGCATAGTTATGTTACCTTTGAACAGACGTAGCATATCGAAGTATATGCGAAAAGGAAAAGTTGACCGTGGTTTTGCCGGGTTCCAAGCTTGCGCAACTGTTATTGGAGCACAGAATGAAAAGGGGCGGGACTTAGGAAGGGTCAATTAACCCATACGTGCCGTTTCCCTTAACTGATTATTCTTTTCAGGCACACTGATGTCTGGCCTTTCCCTCCTGTTCCTGATGTCTGTGATGAACATGTTCTTTGGATCTGTGATGCTGTTTAAGGTAGCTGAACCAAGTGGCACCATTCCTCACTAAACTTTTGATCAGCTGTGTGTCATAATGTTTCGACGTAAATCACATTTATCATCTTTTGTGACAGGCACACATGTACCTCGGGCTGCTCATCATGTGCGGCTTCGTCCTGTTTGACACTCAGCTCATTATTGAGAAAGCAGAGAACGGAGACAAGGACTACATCTGGTGAGGACTTGCATTCTTGTATTCCCTTATGTGTTGGCTCACACCAACAACCATAATAACCAAATACCATGCAAATACCATGCAAATACATCATCTCATAGTGAGCTGTACAACTTGGCATCAGTTCCTGAAAAAAAAAAAAAATGACCGGTTCAAATAAGTTTGTCTTTATTCAGAGGTGCAACATGGACAACAGATGGACTTTTTTTTTTTTTGAGTTATTGAATCATGTATGGTGATGTTTTTAGTTTTTCCGAAAAGCATATGTAACGATTCTGAAACAAACTTGATATACTTTGTTTTTTTAAGGCACTGTGTGGATCTGTTCCTTGATTTCATCACCATCTTCAGGAAACTGATGGTCATCCTCGCCATGAACGACAAGGTACGGAGTACAATCCTTAAAAGTTAATGGATAAAGGGCCATCCACCCCAAGAACGATAACTACAAATTTGTTGTTCTAACTCGAGTGGATGACTGAGTTCACACCACAACAATAACGACGACAGTGGCGAGCAATATCGTTGGGATCACTTTCAGAGCAATATGATGAACAATAGAAACACGGAGCCAATCAAAATGCATCCAAATTTATTATAATGTCTCGCCTCCTTATGATCAATAATCAATTAATAATCTGAGCCGGATTATCCATATATTGCATTAGAGTGCCTGGGGGAACCAGACAATTTGCAGAGCTGGGACGCGCCAACATGAAAAACGTAAATAGTTTTCGTGGTCAGAAACGGCAGATACAACATTTCTAAGCACTTGATTTAGCTTTTGTTTATCTTGTTCTTATTAATGAGAATAAGAAAACAGTTGAAAAGTAGCTGCTGCTGCACCATGGAGGCAAGAAGAGGGAGAGAGAGAGAGAGAGATACAGTTGATTTCAATAAGTAGCCTACTCTCTATTGCTGATAGAAAATAGTTTCAAAGACCATTTTACTTTTGTGTAGAACAAATACACCTTCGTACTCCTGAGTGCTACGGTTCATACGTTCTGTCGTTTCTGACCAGGAACTGATGATTATCGCCTCTTTGTGATCATTATATAAACAGCTAGCCATTTACATGTAGGTCATTTGAATGTGTATAAATAGACCCTACTTGTTTTTTTAAACGTAATTTGAACCTTCCCGAGGTGACGGTGCCCGAAAGAGGTGGACAGCTGGAGCGCGTAGTGCATGCTTCGTGCCACTGTTTACAAAACGTTATCGTTCATCAGTGTGGATGCTCACATTGTATATCTTTACATTTTATAGTTATTGCTCTTGGTGTGGACCCTTTAGTCTGTCTCAACAAAAAGCAGTATATTTTCTTATTTAGCTGTAGTAGAATCTAGCCATGCAGATACTTTTGGTTTTATTCACTGAGGTTTTGAGGTATGTGAGACTTCTGCCACCACAATGCAAGGGATGTGAGGGGAATTTAGTTTGTGGTGCACAAAACAATGGGAAAGCAAATGACATTTAAATAACTCAACGACAACATATCTTAAAACCTTGTTCAGGTTTCTGGACATCTGTGAGATTTTTTCATTGGAATTACATTTTTACCAAAGAAGGGGTTTCTCATGAAAACTGGTTACTTGTGATTTATCACAATTTTGTGCAGCAAAACAGGGAGTTTTAGTGACATGTTATCATGTTATCGGGTTATTATTACTGATGCATTAATGTGCAAGTAGTCAATGAGTGTAGTTGGTCAAGATGGAGCTAATTGGACCCTTTTTATACATAGTTGTGTAGTTAATCTATAGCAATGGTCATATTTAGTTTATCATACATTTTGTATGTAAAATGTTAATGTGTAAAGAAACTACAGCTGTCAACTAAATGTCATGGAATAGAAGTATTAAAGGGGAACTCTTATTTTACACATTGCGTGTTTACCAGTGGTGAAAAGTAACTAAGTACATTTACTCAAATACTCATCTGAGGTTGTTCTTTACTTGATTATTTATGGTGCTTTATATTTCAATTCTACTACATTTTAGAGGGAAATATTGTACTTTTTACTTCACTACATTTTGTAGACCGCTTTAGCTGCCATTTACTTTTCAGATTTAGATTTACTTGTGACCTCTTACAAATAGCAGTGTCTAGCTGGAACCTCTTCTCATGTTTCAGATGTTTATGAGGTGTTAGCAGTTCTATCAAAAACACATTTCCCCTCTAAACTTGTCAAATGGTTTCATTTAAATGATTGTTTTTAGTCCAAAGTTAGTTATCCAATATTTCACAAAAAAACTAATATTAAAAAGTCCAAAAGAATGTATATATATTTGTGTAGGAGAACATAGTTTTTTCTTCTTTCCTCGCCCATTAATCCTCTCACAATCCCTCACATTCATCTCGTGACCCTCTGAAGGGTGTCTGACCCCGAGGTTGAGAACCACTGAATTAAACTACTTGACTCTATATAACGTAGATTAACCAGTAAACAACAGTAAAATGCTGATTACACATTGATGCATCAGTATTAACAATCAAATAATGTTGGATATAATAAATTGAGTAGTACTTTTACTTTCGATACTTTAAGTACGATTTGCTGATAATACTACAGTACTTTTACTTTCAGTTTCCAAACTATCAGAGCACACTCTTTAACCACATCTATCTGCATGGCTCGATACCACTTGAGTAAAGTTTTTCTTTTGTTTTCATAACGTCTAATTTCTAAGAGTAATATGGTCGTGTCTTCTAACTCTGATTGTTTGTCCCTTTTTCAGGAGAAGAAGAAGGAAAAGAAGTAAAGAACATTTGGAAATTAAAAACAATTTGTCAGAAGAGGCACAATTTGCAACGCACTTGGTGCTTTTCACTTTCTGTCTTCATTTATTGAATTAACTCCTCCGTGGTCTTATATTATTGAAATTTTTCTTTGATTTATTTTTCAAACTTACAACAAGGGTTGAATGTAAGTTTCTGGTAAACTAATGCTAGTCCCCAACATGGCTGTGAATGGAGAATTAGACTAATGCTGCAGTGAACATGCTTGGCCTGTAGAGGGGAGCGTTGCCCTATGAAGGCTCCCAGAAGCTTGGCAGCACTCAATGAAGATACTCGTTATTTAGTGCCATAAATAAATGACATGATAGGCTCCTTTTTAGTGGGTCTTGTGAGCTTCTGAGGCTGATCATTGTTTTATTTGAAGTTATGTAATTACAGTTGTTGATTTGCTTATTTATAGTTTTCCTCCTTTCTCTTTAGTGGAGTGTCACAAGATATGGTGTCCCATGATTTTGACAACAGATTCCCCCCTTTGAGAAATTTCCCTGTAATTGTTTTAGTTCCCACAAATTTTGTTTTGTGACCAACATTTTGAGTAAGAATGGTGAAGCCTGGTAACACTGACCCAAACCCCGAAAGCCTGTCGGAGTCATGATGATCCACACTAACTCATTCAGACGGACTTTTGGGATTTTGGACGTTGGCAGGTGGAAGAAGACGAGTCGGTGCCATCTGTCTTTCCATCTTGGAAAAGCAGGCGAGTTCTTCAGACTTCTCCCAGTGTAAATTTCTCTAAATATCTGTTGTCTAGAAATTAGTTTGCCAAATGATGTGACGTTAACCTTTACGATCTTTTGGAAGTGTATACTGTGAAGAATTTATTTTATGGATGTAAAATTTAAACTAATAATTTGATACATTTGCTCAAATAAATGTGTTGAACGTATTGAAACAAAGTGATCTTTGCCCGTTTTCAATCTGGCTACTTTAAAATTCTCCCTGCATATTTTTTTTTTGTTGCTGCTGTTAATGGTGGAAGAAATATTCAGATCCTTTTAAATAAGTAAAAGTAGTAATACCTATAAAAAAAAAAAAATACTCTTATGTACTGTAAGTAATAATTATGCATTTAAAATGTTAAGGCCTAAAACGACAAGTTATCAATTAGCCGATCGTCTGAATAAATAATCTGCAACTGTTTATCGTTAGTTTACCAAGTACTTTTTTAAAAACAAAAATGACATTTGCTGCTTTTCTTTTTCACATCATTGTAAATTTAATATAGTTAGGTTTTGGACTTTTGGTGAGACAAAACAAGCAATTTGATGAAGTCAACTTTGGCACTGAGAATCTACCACAATGATCAGATTTGATAAGTTTACTATATATTTTGTATGTAAAATCCTGTGTGCAAGGTAACTACAGCTGTCAACTAAATGTAGTGAACCAGAAGTCTCCCTCTGTGCTTCTCCATGTTTGTTGACATAGCCGGGCATGCCTTTTAGTGCATGTGAGCGTGCCCCATTGGCTAGCTCATGGCCACCACTCTGCACTGCTCTCTTGTGGCGGCTACAACTGATAACACCATCCCGACCCACGGCTGTTTGGAACTCATTTAGCGCATTTAAAAAATCTGAATACTTCCACCACAGCAGAGGTCTTGGGGAGTATTACTGCACATGTGGAAAAAAGTTGTATACATTTTTCTCTAGATGCCTCAAAAATTGCGTCAAGGGATGTGACTTGTTGAAAAGTGTGGTCACTCGAGTCAGCGTCGGTTGGGACTGAAAACTACAAAATAACTGCTTCACACAAATAAATAAATCAAAACATTTTAATTAGAAAGTTGAAAAACGGCAGTAGGTACATAGGACCTCTATTGGCTAGGGAACGAACAGCAACAGAGATGTTGAAATACAAGATATGAACATAATCTACTAAGCGAAGAGACTGCAATTTCACAAAGATTACAAAAAGGAAAAAAAAGATGACAACTGCAAATGATGTACATTTAAAATAAATAAATAATAGAAATACATATTCATTGAATAGTGTAGCCATTTCTCTTATCTATGTTATTATTGCTGGTATATATTACCTTTAAATGTATTATGATTTAAAACGGACATATTCTGACAACCTTTCTCGGCCTCAAAACAATATCAACATGATCAATAAAATCGTTTATACATTTAAAATCGTGATGCATGAGTTTAGCAATAAAGAATCACAGACATGAACATTCATTTTTTAAGGGAGCTTCATGTTTGTTTGTTTTTCCAATACATTATGTGGCAAAATGATGTCCAGAACAGAATGGATGTATTGATGCAGATCGTCAGCTATTGAGCTGATCAGCTCTTCCGTGATGCTTGTAATGAAGATCCGTCTACCAGGATGATTTAAAAACAAAAGACAGGTTGCTGAACAACTACCAGGAGTGACAACTTTTGTGCTAATCATTAGCTTAGCCATGCGTTTTGTTTTTCCTGTACACATGAATTAAAGAGTGTCCACAGTCGAGTCTGATTGTGAAAAAAGTGAACAACCTATATTATTTGGGGTGGCTTTTGGCTTCATGTTTATTTGAAATCCTGAGGAGAAGTCTATTAAACTTAATCTTTCCAGTTGCAACAGAGAAACAGCTGATGAGAAAGCATCATCACCACAATATTCTTGCGGACATCAACAGGGCACAGTTTCTTTTCCTCAAAGGTGGCGTGGGGTCAGCAGCATCACAGTACAGCCAGCAACCAGGAGACCTGTTCAGAGCGGTGCTGGGTCTTCTTGTCTGTGGACTAGATGAGCTCCTCTCTTTCCACCCCCGTTCTTGGCTGGATCATCCTTGGCTGCCGCAGGACGACAGACTGTCGTACAGAGAATCGCTGAGGGACTCGGGGGTCTCCAGGACCTGAGGGCGGCTCGGAGAGAGGGCTTCCTCCGGCCGCTCCCTGAGCAGCTCCAGCCCGGCCTCCCGGCTCATCTCGGGGACGCTGGGAGTGCGTATCTTCCCCCTGCGGCTCATCCCCGACTGGGCTGGGACGGGCAAGCTGCCTGGGTCGACCACCCGGCTGGAGGAGGGACCGCCGGCCTTCAGGCTCTGAAAGGATACAGAATGGGGTGAGAAACATTTTAGGTCATGTGTTTCATCTTATGTAATGCCTTCAGGTGCAAAAAAACTAAACAAAAGTGGGCTACATAAATAATCCAACTGTGAATCTTTAATATTCAGCTGATTAATAATTTCTAACGGGAGAATGTGGTTCTGTGTTTTTACATTATGTAAGATGTGAGTGCAGATTTAAAAATGTATCTCGACTTTAGTGCCCGCAAAGTATTTTCAGTCTGTTCGTGACCCAGATAATTCCTTTTAGCATGCTCCTGCAAAGCAGTTTTTCAGTAAGAGTAGAACAAATAAAACACAATGTTGGTAGAAAACAAGAATAATAATTTGCGAAGTTAAGTCCATAATATTGTCATCCTGATTTTCCATAATTTTGCCTTTTCTGTTTACAAGGTATACAAGACATCTACTGCATGTCTGTCCATCCTTGAAGAGGGACCCCTCCTCTGTTGCTCTTTCTGAGGTTTAAGTTTTTTCCCTTTTTAAATGTAGTCCATTTTTTATACTGTGACTTTTTTATGACATTTTTTTTAAGTTTTCTTATGGCATATACTATACCATGACTTTTTAATCACTTTTTTTTTAACATACTATAGTATGACTTTTTTCAACAAACAATACTATGACTTTGTTAATCGCTTTTTTTATAGCATACACTAGTAAGTATTCTTTACTATGAGTTTTTCACAACAAACGTTTTTTTTTTTTTTTACATTGACGACTTTGTTATGACATACTACACTATTACTTTTTATGGCATACTATACCTTTTCTGACTTTCTATGACATACTATACTTTAACTACGTTCTACACAATGACTTTTATCACTATTTTACAGCAAACTATAATATGACATTTTAATGACCTGCTATACTATGATTTTTTTATGACAAACACTGTCTTTTTTAGCCCTTTTGTAAGGCATACTATACTATAATTTTCCTATGATATAGTATACTATGAGTTTTATAGCATACTATACTAAGACTATTTTTTATGGCATATTATACTTTGACTTTTGTACGAAATACTATCCTATGACTTCATGACATTTTGAATTTGTAATTTTTTCAATATAGTATACTACGACATGTCTTTTTTCGACATACTATTACTTTCTTTTTTCGACACTATACTTTGACTTTTTTTATCACTTTTTACAAAATCCTATATTATGATTTTTATCACTTTTTTTGACATACTATATCATGACTTTTTCGAAATACTATGACTTTTTCAACATACTATACTATGACTTTTTTATTTTTTTCCACATACTTTGAATTTTCATTTGACATACTATGACTTTTTTTTAATGAAATACTATACAATGACTTTTTTTTTAGATCTACTATATTATGACCTATTTATTTTTTATCATACCGTACTGTGACTTTTTCTTGACATACTATGCTATGACAATTTGTAAAGTTTTCGACATACTATATTACAATTTTTTAAGTTTTTGACATACTATACTATGATTTTTTTTTTTTTTTTTGACATACTGTACTATGACTTATTTAGTTTTTATCATACTATACTATAACTTATATTCGACATACTATATTATGACAATTTTTTAAGTTTTTGACATACTATGCTATGACTTATTTATTTTCTAACATACTATAGTATGACTTTTTTGGACATACTATGACAATTTTTTTAATTTTTCGACATACTATACTATCACTTTTTTCGACATACTATGTTTATCACTTTTTTCGACATAATATACCATGACTTATTTATCACTTTTTTCGACATACTATGATTTTTTTAATCACTTTTTTCAAAATAATATACTATAAATTGTATCACTTTTTTCGACATACTATACAATTACGTTTTTTATCTCTTCTTTCGACATACTATGACTTTTTTCAACGTAATATTCTATAGCTTTATCACTTCTTTCAACATTCTATAATGTATATCACCTCATGCCCCAATTACCAGGCCCGGAGAAACATTTTTCCAACATAATAAAATACACCGTGAATTTGAAAACATAACGGACATAGAGAAACCCCCATATTTACTTGGGGGATTCCAGCAAAATTCATCACCACATGTCATGACCTGAGGACAGCCACTGGAACCTGAGAAACATAACTGTGCATTGATTCTTCTTTTTTAAATTGTGAGATTTTCTTTTTTCGTTTCCTTCTTCTTTTGTTTACATCAGTCAACCTGGTCAGTATGCCTATAATTCCTCTCGTTAGACTAATATACATTATTTGATTTGTAAATAATTTAGTGATTACATTTTGCCATCATAACATGTTATATACACCGATCAGCCTTAACATTATGACCACCTGCCTAATATTGAGTAGGTCCCCCTTTGTCGCCAAAACAGCCCTGACCCGTCGCGGCATTGACTCCACTAGACCTCTGAAGGTCTGCTGTGGTATCTGGCACCAAGCCGTCAGTAGCAGATCCTTTAAGTCCTGTAAGTTGCGAGGTGGGGCCTCCATGGATCGGACTTGTTTGTCCAGCACATCCCACAGATGCTCGATTGGATTGAGATCTGGAGAATTTGGAGGCCAAGCCAACACCTCGAACTCCATCCATCCATCCATCCATCCATATTGATGTCAAAGAAAACTTTTCCAGCATTAACTTTTCCAGCAATTTGAGCTACAGTAGCTCTTCTATTGGATCAGACAACATGGGCCAACCTTCGCTCCCCACGTGCATCAATGAGCCTTGGGTCTGACCTAGGGCTGGGCGATATGGCCTAAAAATAATATTGCAATATTTTTCGGCGATATTGCGATACACGATATATATCGCGATATTTTCAAATATCCTCTAAGCACTTCACAAATGCTTGTTTAACCCTTTGATGCATACAATCACACCAATATGATGATTCTTGTAGTCCCTGCAGCATATGTCTCATTAAAACCTTGTTTATATTCATTAGTGGTTTCTATTGGAACAATTTTAATCTTGCATGCAAAAAGGGGGAAATCACAAGTTAAATTTAACAAAACAGTATCCAACAGTATTCACTTTTAACAAATAATTATCTGGCAATAAATGCTTTATATGTTTTGATAAATACATAACACTGACTGTTTTTTAGAGGTGTGTTATAAGTGTAAAGTACTTATTGTTATGTTTACCAGTAAGCTGTTATAACATTGCTGATAATAAAAATTATTATTTTCCCACTAGTGTAGAAAGACTCACCGATCGCGAGGTGCAGCCTGTGGTCAAAACTGCAGTCTTGTCCACTTTATTCAGGCTCACAGCTTTGGTTATGTTAGCCTGATGTTCAGATCGGTAGTTGTGGAGAAGTGGGTCACATCAGTTAGCTGGTTGGCCAACTTTTTGGATCAAGTGTCTTAATGAGTGTTTTGAATCCGGGCTTTTCAACTACGCTAACCGGCGTTGTGATGTAGTTGTTTACAGCGGCCGTGATTTCTTTCAATTTTGCACTTTTTTGTCATATGGGATTGCTTTGGAAAGCGAGGAAGCCAGAGTCATTTGCCTCTGGGCTGGTTCTGGTTGCTTTGGTCGTGTTCTCGCTACCGTACTTGCTTTGCCGCTTCAGTTCTTTCGCTTTCTCCGGGTTTTCTCTCTCCACTCCTTCCATCCATAAACAAAAACACGCTGGCCAAATACGTCACAAACAGTCGCCCAGGAGAGGTCTGGGACAAGCCGCGATACATCAACTATATTCAATGTATCGCCCACCCCTAGTCTGACCCTGTCGCCGGTTCACTGGTTTTCCTTCCTTGGACCACTTTTGGTAGGTCCTGACCACTGCAGACCGGGAACATCCCACAAGAGCTGCAGTTCTGGAGATGATCTGACCCGGTCGTCTAGCCATCACAATTTGGCCCTTTTCAAAGTTGCTCACATCCTTACGCTTGACCATTTTTTCTGCTTCCAACACATCAACTTCAAGGACAAAATGTTCACTTGCTGTCTAATAAATCCCACCCACTGCCAGGTGCCATTGTAACGAGATAGTCAATGTTATTCACCTCTCAGTGGTCATAATGTTATGGCTGATCAATAAAGCATGTTGACTTGAATTGGGAGCTAGAGAGGGAGGGAGGAGTCAGAGAGATAGAGAGGTACAGAGAGAGCAGTTACAGCAGCTGTATGGAACCATACTTATATACTAATACTTATTGCACATTTAACTTCTATCCCTACCCCTCTGAATGGAGATCCAAAGGACACCGCTTCCTCCTCTTCCTCCTCCACTGCCAGGTAAACCTCTGCAGGTCCTGCTGGAGTCTTCAGGTTGGGGAAGGTCCAAGTCTTCGAGCGAGGCGAAAACATGTTTGGTCCATGTGCCTCTTTGTCTGTAGATGGAGTGATTAAAAACACATTTTCATCTCTTTTCCACACGTCATTACTAAACAGAATCTATCAGGAGCAGAAACTGTTGACTAAATTCCCATTTCAAGGCGAGGAAGGTTAAAAATGTTTAAATGACAACCTAAAATGTTGGACACTTGATCCAAACTTAAATATCTCAACAAGTACTGGATGAATTGCCATGACATTTTGTACACACATTCATGTTCCCTAGAGGATGTATCTGAACTGATTTTTCCTCTAGCCCCACTATGAGGTTGACATTTGTGGTTTTGAGTGAAATGTCTTGATAACTACTGGTGTAGATATTCCTGGTCTTTATCAACTGTGGTGACGTCTCATCTGGCACCATCATCAGATCAACATTTTTTTTTTTTCAAACTTTGGTTTATGACCAAATACCTTCAAAGTTAACATCATTCCCATCAGCCTGAACTGCATATGGTATGTTAACATGCTAACACACAAAACTGAGATACTGAATTTAATGATGAATCATAAATTAACTATTTCTCACGTCATAACTAGAAGCATATTCACTATCAAAACCCAGGACTATTTTGAGGTAAAGGGTTCATCTTTTAAGACAAGCACATGAACAGAACAATTTACGTGAGCAGGAAAGCAATTGCCAATATTTTGAAATTATGCGTGACTTTTTTTTTTTTACTTTGGATGGATCAAAAACAAATTTTGCACCTAAACGTTTGTCTGTAACAGTTTACTTTTCTTTACAGCCTCACAGCATGACTGTACTTTTATTTTCAGTGCCACACGTCAGTCTGAGCTACAATAAACAAACAATACAACAATATTCTTTAAGATAGCAATAGAAAGTATCAACACCTGATCTTTTATCCTTGTGAATCAAACATTGACAAAGATATCATCAGAATATTTCCCTATTAGATGACCAGAACTTCTTGTTATAGCATCACTGCTTTATGTGTATTTGAGTGCAGTACAATTTGCAGACTCAAAGTTCTACAGTATGTAAATATCATACACAAGTACAACGTTTGGAGGCTATATAAAAGAACTGTGACGTCTAACAATGCTCTGAATGTTCCGTTATTATGGAAAAAAGTCGAACAATTTTACGGCACCTTCACGGATGACGCCGGCGGGGCTTCTTCCCTCCAGCACTGAGCCGTACTGAATGGTGGGAATCAGCTGTTTGTGAGGCACGTAGCACTCCTCCTGCGACGTGGGCTCTCTGTCCAGGGTGCGGGCCCGTCGCCCGGCCCTCCCCGGGGAGCCGGATGAGTGGCGCTCAGCCCCGGGCCTCGTCTTGGACAGGCTCCGTCCTGCTGCACCGCTGCTGCAGTCAGGCAGGGGGAATGTACCGATACCGCTGTCCAGGGTGTAAGTGGAAGCACCGGAACCTGCAGACGTGGGAGAGATTCTGTGACTGATGTGTAAATGCATAAATGAATGAATAATTGCAAACAAATTAATAAATACAAAAGGCACAAATGAATTAAGAAATAAATGTGTGAATTCATGAATTCCCCATAATTTATTCTATCTTTATCTGAAGCTTCTGAATAGATATTCCTCGGGGGCGTGGCCTCATTTATTTTTACCTTTGATATGCTAATTAAGGTGTGAGCCAAATTATTTCCCCTAAATATGCAAATTATGTTTCAGTAAAGCCCTTATGGATTGTTATAGATTTGTAATGCTGGAAGTACTCAGATCCTTTACTGAAGTACAAGTAGTAATACCTCAGTGTAATGGTATATTACAGATAAAAAAGCATTCAAAAATGTATCAACTACGGTCTGGTGCGTTTACTCCTTATGAGCATATTAATACACATGTATATGTGCCTGTATTTTTCAAATTAATACTTTTGTTATTTATATGTGTGTGTTTCTTCATTCATTTCACTTTACTTTATATTTTTATTTAATGTTTTCTTTTATTGTCACTGTTATTATTATTATTACAATTCTTATTTTTTATAGATACCATTTTCATTCATTACCACTACAATAGGTTGGGTTTATTATTAGTAATCATCACTGTTTTACTTGTATAAAAAAAAAAGGTTAATTTAAAACATAATGATTATCATCAACTTTAATAATATATACACAAGTACACTGGCGTGTATCAGTGTACGTGCATATTTTTCCTTTCTTTTAAATCTATTTTCTCATGCATGAATGGAAATGTTAAGGTTTCTTACATATTGCAATTGCACTGTAAATTGTGCATCTTTCAATAAAACAAATTTGTACCCCCCAAGAAAATATTGAAAATATGAGTTAAGTAAAAGCACTAACATAAATAAAATTACTTGTTATGACTTTTTTGACATTACTATATGACTTCTGTTACATAACTATTAATTAATTAATTAATTAATTAATTAATTAATTAATTAATTAATTATCTATTTCTGATTTATGACGAGAACAACCTGGCACACAGTGCTGAGCTGCATCTAAAATTAATCTTCAGGTTCCCAGATGATGTACACCACCTCTATGTGACATCTACTGAATGGAAAAGATTAATGTTGCAGCTTGTCGAGGCAGAGCTGATATTAAATACTTCTTATACTGAGAATTTAATCTATAACATTGCATCATATTTTATAAGTTGATCATATTTTCTGTATGTAAATTATTTCACAGAGAAGTAACTATAGCTGAGTGAAAAGTACAATATTTGCCTCTAAAATGTAGTAGAGAAGAAGTACTTGAGTAAATGTACATTCCACCTCTGATGTGTTCTCCTGTGATAATACATAACAAATATATTCATTTACTTACTTCTCACTCTGTGAAATTCTTTTTATATTCATTCATCTATTTCTAGTTCCCCACAAGTCTGGTTTGATCTTCCACAAGGTCGTAACGCTCATAAACCTTAAAAATGTGTGATATTTCTTTGCTCTGATAAATTCCTGGCAGACACTGTTACCTGCGAAGTGTTGAGAGTGAACTGAATCTGCGAGGTTTTCATCTGACGTGATCTTGCCGATTCTGTCTGATCCCTGCATGAAAGAACAACAAAGCAGCAGGTGGAGGAGTGAATGTACCGAAAGTCGGCTCTTCACATCAGTATACGCAGGAAACTAGTCGAACAAATTCCAAGCCAGGTTTAGGTGTGAAAGTTGATACGATGTAGAACAAACTTCACCAGCGGTGGGAGAAGTATTCAGATCCTTTACTTAAGTGCTAATACTACACTGTGAACATACTTCACTACAAGTTAATGTCCTGCATTCAAAGCCTTACTTGAACTACACAAGTAATATCAACAAAATCTAAATGAATTAATAAATTAAAGTATGAAAATTAAAAGGTTCTCCGTTAGTGTTTTACTATTATATATGATGTTTCTGGATAAACATTACTGCTGCATTAATGTGTATGTT
Source organism: Sebastes fasciatus (assembly GCF_043250625.1). Lineage (NCBI taxonomy): Eukaryota > Metazoa > Chordata > Actinopteri > Perciformes > Sebastidae > Sebastes > Sebastes fasciatus. The sequence goes on along the minus strand of NC_133802.1, from coordinate 11,936,525 downwards.
GCATTTTACTGCTGAAGGTTGTACTAATTTGAACACATGTATATACTGTTGGGTAGTTAGACAAATATTGTACTTTTTACTCCACTACATTTGTCTGAGATGTAGTGGAGTAGAAGTACTGTATAAAGTTGCATAAATTGGAAATACTCAAATAAAGTATTGTATTTTACTGATGCACTACTGAAACCTGAGAGCTTGATGCATTAAAGGAAAGTGAGTCGTGTCTTCCTCCCAGTCAGGTTGTTTTATCGCTATTGTGAATGTAAAAATCTTGTCAGTTTGAGTCTGACAACAGAGAAGTAAATAGTGCAACTAATGAAGTACCTTCTCCATATCGTCACGACTGGTGATGTGACTGATGATGTCGCCCTGCTGACAAAACACCGGCTTGGAGCTCTTACAGTCGAACGAGAGCCGGCGCTGGGGCACGCTGATCACGTCCTTCCCGTCCACTCTACATTTATCAAGCACAAGTTAAGTTTCAGTTTAGATGTCCAAGCTTTACCACACAAAAGGTAAGTGTTAGCATCCTCCCATTGGAAAGAGTAGTTTGCAACCCCAAAGATCCAGACAGGCTTGTTAATATAGCCACAACCCCAACTCACCTTTCCCTTTAACCCTTAGATGATAGATATGTGAATGTATAGTTACTTTATTTTCTATGAATCCAATTGGTTGGTATCTTTGTGTTTTTATTTATTAATTTATTTTAAGTTATTTTACTATTTATTTTACTATCTATTTATGTTTTACTTATTCCTGTGTTATTATGTCATTATGCAAAACTGTAATGGATAATATGATTTCACTGAGAATAAAAATAGAGCACATTTCTTTTTTAAAAGTATAGTTTTCAGTTTTGGGAAATACGGTTATTCATGTTCAAGCTGAGAATTAGATGAGAAGAACAAAAAAATCCAGCGTATTTTCATATTTGAGAAGCTGAAAAAAAGAGTTAAAAAAAGTTATATGACAAGCTGAATAAGCCGTTTCCCCAAAAATGTCAAACTATTCCTTTAAACTACTAATGGTTATTATGGCAGCCTTCCAATCCACTTGACCTTGTTGAGTCCTCACCTGTTCAGCAGCTGTTGCATGAAGTTGTCAGAGCGCGCTCCCCTGTACATGACCGCCAGCTGTCCCTGAGCTTGGTCCATCACCACCTCACAGGAGTGACCCCTCCCCGACCTCTCCACGTACGCCCTCTCCTCCTCCAGCGCCCTCCTCAGCCCCTCCGCCTTCTCCATCAGAGTCGAGATGTTCAGGCCTTCCACTCCTTCTTTACACCTGGTGGCCATTTTCACAGAGTCCCTGCCCACTGAGGGGATGTTGATCTTCCACTCCTTCTTCTCGTCCTTTGCTTTGGCGGCGTCCGCCTTGCGGCTCAACGCGGGCAGCTTGCTCTTCTTCAGGCCGAACCAGCTCGCGATGCCGTTGGAGGCTTTCTGCTTGACCTCGCTGCCTTGCCCTCCTCTGTCCTGCTCCTGGAGCTTCAGCATGTTCTCCTCGATGCCCTTCATCACCTTTTGCTCGATGGCGGATTGCGGGCTGGGGACCGGCGGCAACGGCTTCTCTCCCTCTGACATCGGAGGTCTCGGAGGAGGAGGCGGCAGGCTGTCTCCAAACATCGGATTCTTTTTCCCTTTCCCGCTGATCTTGGTCCTCTCCTCTGATTTGGACGAGTAACGCGGGGACTCTGCGGGCTTCCCCCCTCTGTGGACGGATGGGCCCTGGCAAGGTTTGGACGGCGACTTTGGGGGGATTTTGTTGGGGCTGTTGCTAATGTGAGGCCCAACAGGTTTAAGGTTATAGGCCAGATTCAGGGAGCCAGGACACTTGATGTTGTTGCGTAGTACCTGCGGAGCATCTGCGTTGGGCGACGGCAGACCAATTTTACTCTTGGAGACTTCTGTCTTGGTCACGCACAGTTCTGGTTTAACCACCACTGCACAAGAAGATTTTACAGCCTGTTCATACAGCTGAGATGAGCCCGGGTACTTCAAACCACCACTACTAACTTTGGGTTTGCCATCCAAAGAGTCTGTGTATTTTGAATGTCTCTGCTCCTCTTTAAGGAGCTCCAAGGGCCTCTCTGCTGCCTTATTCCTTTCTTCTTCATAAGTGCCCTCATTCACCGTGTCGATTGGCCTGAGGCCGACTTGTAAATCCTCAGAGCTCCTCAGCTTTCCCAGCGCAGCCAGCCTGTCTTTGAAAGCGTGGTGACTGGAATCAGCCTGGGGCCTCACCGCCCCGGCCGCAGGCCTCTTGGGGATGGAAGAGGAGTCGCCCCTCCTGGCTGGAGGTGGAGGCGGCAGCGGCGGCTGGGCCACCTCGGAGCTCTGCACAGTGATCTCCCTCACATCTGCCTCCTGTTTCTCTCTGGGTTGTGAGTAGTTGGCCCTGCCCTGTGAGGCCTTGCCGACGGCGGATGCGTTGGGCAGGCCGTGATGGTTAACCCACACCGGGCTGTCTGAATCCTCTTCATCGTCTGATGTGGACTCTGACGTGGACGAGGACGACTGCTTCCGTTGAGGAGGAGGGTTGAGGACACTTTCTGGTAGCGATTTAACGAGCTTCCTCTCACCGCCGTTCACCTTTGTTTGGGATGGAAGTGTGGTTCTTTTCTCGAGGCCCTGGGTTGGTTCCTCTTCTCTAGAGTTGGTAGACATAACGCAGACATTTTCATAATGAGGGACCTTCTGAGATACTTTGGGTGAGGAGGAGGACGTGGAGGGAGGAGCGCCCATCTTTGAAGCAGCACTGGCTTTAGGTGCAGAGAGGCTGCTATAGCTTATTTCCTTTGCGGGCGGGGAGCAGACGTCTTCAGGCTGAGGAGGGGAGGTCGGGGCTGAGTGTGTGGCGGGGTAGGACTCGGACCTGGCGGGCGGCGGAGGGGGCTGCCTGCACCTCTCTGTGGTGGTGGCTCTGCGTGTGGGAACGGGAGAGTGGTACACCTCGTAGTTGTTGGTGCGACAGGGGATCCTGGAGCTGCGGGTGAGTTGGGGGCTCAGACGGACAGCAGAGGTTGAAGGTTGAGACTTCTCCCCTATTGAGGGGATCTTCAAAAACTTGAGCAGCTTGGACGGCGAGTTGATGGCGGCGGTTTTGACCTCGCTGAGGCAGGACGGGCTGGGGCTGACGGAGGCACCGGCTCTCACAGAAGAAGCCTCCTGATCTGCGACGTCTTTCTCCGGGACGGCTGAGGGGTCGTTCGACAAGGCGGTGTTGACGCCATTGTGAACGCCATCACTGGTCTCCATGTCACAGTGGGAGATCTGTGCGCTCTCATTCACAGAACTGGGCAGGTGGGAGGTGGGACAGAAACCAGTGAGCTCTTCAGAGGCACTAGCGTTTAGACAACTCTCAGAGCTATCCTGCTCTTGCTCCACTTCCATCATCTCGGCTGCTTCTGGGACTGAAGAGTGGACGACGGCGGCGGCGGCGCCCGCTGGTTGCTGGTTGGCTTCATTCTTGGTGCATTGTTTAGGCGGGGGAACAGACTCCGCCGTTCTGCTCTTACTGTGACATTCGCTTATAGCAGCTGCAGGAACTACATGGCTCTGGGTGGCGGAGTTGGCTTTTGAAGGACTACAGACGTGGTTGCATGGCTTTGGAGGACTGTCTGGGCTCCTCTTGCAGTGTAAACAGCAGGTGTTCCCTCCCTCACACTTCACTGCCCCGTCGCCGTTGACATGCTGGTGTGAGTCAGTGTCAGAGCAGGAGCAGTGGCAGTGTGTGTGGTGGGATTTGCCTGGTAGTGGAAGGGGATCCGCTGTGGCCAAAACAGCCTCTGTGGACATGAGCACCTGGCTGTAGTCACAAAAAGACAAGCTCGCGGTGGCCGGGTGAAACTTCAGAGGGTCCGTCTCCTCCATCTTGCGAAGGACTTCCAGGATGTGTGCTTTCTTCTTGAAGAAGGGAGACAGGGCCTCCATGGAGGCGGCAGGGCCACGAGGGCCGGGGGAGGCATGTTGTGTGCGGTAGCCATTTCCCTTTGGACAGAAAGAGATCTCTATCAGCATGCAATTCAATGAACAATTTACTTCACCAAAGACCTTTATAGAGTGTTTGCGTACAGGATGTGAGTGCAGGGCAGATTAGCTTTTTTTAAGCACAATAGTTGAAAACAGGAGGAAATGTCAGAGCACGTTATAACGTCACACACGTCTCACTCAGAGGCTATGATATAATCCCACAGTTTCACTCTCAATGTTTGATAAAGTCTTTGCAATCACCACCTTGGCTTGTGCTTCAGTCTGTGCAGGCTCCACCTGTTTGGCAGAGTCATTGTGCAGCTGTGCATTGTAGTCTGGGAGGGGTCCCGCCTGGACCTGTAACGGGAGATTCATGAGGCAATTATGATGACACTGTATACACTACAGGCTATTGTATGCACAGACAACTAGGAGCTACATTGTTCCGGCATCTGCTGGAACAATATAGAGCAGAAGTGAAAAGGCTGAGATGCATTACTGGCTCAGCAGCGTCTGAAAGAATGAGGCTGAGGTGAAAAAGAAATTAGCATCTCCATCTGGTCTTTGAGAATCAGAGCTGTGCACTGTGTACATTTACTCAAGTACTGCACTCAAGCAAAATTGTGAGGTATTTCTGCTTAAGTATTTTACATTTACTGCTACTTTATACTCCAAAACATTTCAGAGGGAAATATTGTACTTTTTACTTCACAACATTTATCTGACAGCTGTAGTTACTGGTTACTCTGCAGATTATGATTTAACATATCAAATATATGATCATCAAATAAACTATAATGAATTGTTATAGATTAAATGAGCTCCACCTCCACCAGATACAACAATAATGTTATTAAGCAATTTGGAACAGGGGCACTGACTCTGTATTATGAGTACTTTTACTTTTGATACTTTGAGTACATTTTGCTGATAATACTTTTACTCAAGAGAGTACTCCCTCTACTCCAGCAACAATGTCAGACTCTCAATGGACAGGATCAAAATCGATGCAGGAGAAACCAGACACATCTTTTTTTTATTCCACACATTCTCCGTCCTTGACCTGGCGCCTACATTACCCACAATGCAACTCCACCGCTGACAGTTCATGCCAAGTACTTTATGTTAGGAGCTAGTAGCTAATGTAGTCTGGAGCCTCTAACCTGAAGCAGCGGTCTGGTAAGCTCACTTCTTTCTAACTCCACACACCCAGATTATTCATTTTCAAACTTGTAGTCTTCAGCCTCAGCCAACACTGACTCGAGTGACATTAAATACCATTATCAATACAGGACTTGCACTGGAGTGTTTTCACATTGTTGTATTACTACTTTCACTTAAAGCTAGGTTTGGTAATCTTAAGAAACTAGCAAGAGTAAGCTGGATTTCAATAATTATCCAACTGAACAACAAGCCCAGTGTCGCAAACTCTTTTCCAATAACAGTAGCTAGCAGCACTAGCTCCAAGTCCAGAAATCTACAGTAGCCAATTATTTCCCATTTAATCATTTAATTCGGGCCAAATTAAATGATTGGACAGGTTTATTACCGTCCTGCAACAGCCACAGATACCAGATTGTTTTTGTTTTTGTTTTTGACAGAGCATTTGATTTATTGATTGCTGTCAGGATGTAATGAACTAGAACTACCACCTCATGGTTGTATGCCTCCGCCAACCAGTTAAGTTGCAGTTTACATCCATGTATGTCCAAAATGTCGTTACTTCATCATTTTATCCTATAAGACATTTCTGTGAAATTATCATAATTAGCATATGAATTCTTGGCCAAAAACGTGTTTTATGAGGTCACAGTGACCTTCAGTTCATCCTTGAGTCCAAATGAATGTTTGTGCCAGATGTAATACAATTCCCTCCAGGCGTTCCTGATATATCGCTATCACAATGGGACGGACGTGAGGTCATTGACCGTCAAAATCAAATCACTTCATTGGACGTTTGTGCCAAATTAGAAGAAATCCCCTCAAGGTGCTCCTGAGATATCACGTTCACAAGAATGTTCCAGACGTACAGACGGACAACCCGAGAACATAATGCCTCGCCGGAGCAGAGGAATAAAATAATGTTTGTGAAGAAGATTACCAACTCCAGCTTTTAGTAAATGATCTGATAACAGCAGTGGAAGAAGTTCATTTGTGAATCACTACAGTTGATTTACCTGGTAGTGAGCAGTGGGGTGGTTGGGCAGTTTCTGCTGAAAGAGCTCACAAAGTGCTCTGTTCTGTCTCTCCAGGTCAAACACCAACATCTTCAGTTTGATGCACTCCTCTCGCAGATCCTGTTCAGTGACACACGGAGCAGTGAGACAACTGATGGTGCTACAGTTGGTTAAACTCCAACACAAATGCAGAACTATAGCTGTATGTTACCTTCTGATTCAGTAGAGCTTGGACCACATGGTTGGCCACCTGATAACACGAGAGAACATCACATTTGACACAGAATTTATAATTATATTCTTAAGTTTCTAAATGATATTCTGCAACGTGAACTCACCTCATCCAAGCATCTCTCATAAGCTTCTCTCTGGCTCTCATTCGCCAACATCAGAGCAGAGTTTTCTGCCTGGAAGGGAAACAACAATAAAACATTATTTATTGTGTCACGCACATATAATTGCCCAGCTCACATGGACTCATAAAACACCAAAAATACAGTTGCTCCGGTGAAACATGTGTCAGACGTGAACACAGTGTAACTTCTTATATGACATTTCAATGCGAGGAAATAACAAACAAATAAAATGAGCCAACAAAAAAAGGTTTCTTTCCAAAAACACAAATGTTTTCATAATCATCCAACGAGAAGAACTCATCAGAAAGGAAGAACATTTTACTAAAATAGTTCAACATTTTGGGAAATACACTCAGTTGCTTTATTGCAAAGACCAGTTGCCAGGCGACTAGCAGAGACCTAAGGGAGCTACTGGTCCCAGTCAATTAATAGTTCAGTGCAGAACCCCCCATGTAAAATGGCAAATTGTTGTTTTTACATTTCTGATTTTGTACGGCTTAAACAACGTGTTAATTTGTGAGCTAGCCTTTAGAGCCCCCTGTTTCCAGTCTTTATGCTAATCTAATCTAAGCTACAGACATGCGAGTGGTATCAATTTTCTTATCTAACTCTCAGCAAGAAAGCAAATAATCATATATCCCAAAATGTCGAACCTTTCCTTTAAAAGCATTATATAACGAGCAATACAGCATGAAATTAACTCTTCAATCTCACCTGAATCTCGTAACAAACAAGGTCTTTTCTCGTAAACGTTTACTCTTTTTAAAGCTAATGGCAGTTTATCTGAATATTACTGTGCACACAACATCTTTTAGACTTTTAGTTCAATTCTGCTTCACATAGAATGAACACTGAACAGATATCTTTAGGTCGACCTTTCTTTTAGGTGGCTAAAATACATTTTGCTGCCGGCCCCGCCCGACCACAGCAGTACATTGTTTTGCTTCCATGCGGTAACTCCTGTCTGTTTCTCCAAACTGGGGGCGTGCTGGCTGTCATCTACTGTAGGTAATACACTGACTACGGATAAGTACCTCATACAACCCCAATTCAAAACACCCGAACTCTCCCTTTAATATATATACTTTCTGTTGTTTTGACTGACAATCTCTGACCATCATGGCAGCACTGGGTCTTACACAAGTCTACTTAACTCCTTTAATTTAATTAGTGATGCGTGATGTGTGTTTTCTTTGTTTACTCACCTCCAGCTCCTTCAGTCGGTCCATGAGCTCGCTGCTGTTGTCCTCCAGGAAAGACTCCACGTCTCCCTCCTCGCCTTCCTCGTCCGAACCAAAGTCTTCATCACACATTCTCTGTTCTGCCTCATCAGACATTGTTCTCATCTGTAAACACACAAGGTGACACTGCGACCATCACCGTCACAATCTCTACAGCAAATCAAATGATTCGCTTCTGGACACAACACACAGCAATAAAACATCCGCCGCTCTGGAATGTGTCCAACATTATGAGACCGTCCTCTATTTCTTAAAAGTCACAGAGCACATCTTATTTCTTTGTGCTGCCCTGCGCTGTGGCTACGATTGCTTCTGTGTAATGTTCTTCTCATTTGCAAGACACAACTGATTATTTTTGATTAAAATCACACATCAGATCTGGGTCTGACAGAAACTACGAACAAATTTGAAAATAGTTAACGGTTGATACCTCACAGTTGAGCGGTCTGTCACAAGCTGTTATCCTGCTCCTATGAACCAATCTGATATGCAGCACCTTAAATACAAGTTTTATTGTCAATATCATAATAAAAATGTATTGTTTCTGTAATTAGTTCTATTCATATTTACTACCCACAAGCTGCTGATTCAGTTCAGCAACCCCTGGTCTCATGTTACCTTACATAAAAATAATTGCAATGAGCTCCAAGCAGTGAGATATACAAATCTTAAATTTGTGAAAAGAGAGTACCGGTATTGGATTACTTGCACTCTGTATCTGGAGATAGCCTGAGTTGAGGTATCAGAATCACAATAAAGTCCGGGCCTTTCACTTCATTGTCAAAAAAAACCCTCTAGTTTTACATCAATCTAGAACACAACACATTATAATGAATTTAGCAGCACTCCTTTCTATTCTCCAAAAGTACCACGACTACCGTAAATTAAATTTGTTCGAAAAGCAAAATAAATCCTCCAAAGCCGCTAACTCCATATCAAAAGGTTTAATATGAATAAATGAAAAGTTACACGTTAAAAAGATCCATCAGTCTCGTCTCATCCTGTCAAAAAAAGACTAATTTACTCCAACTATTAGGTATCGGCCATGTCGTCATCATTAGATGTAAAGGACAACACATAATATTTCCATATAGTAAATCAAAAATGCTTTTTTTTTTTAGCCCTGAGTGTCTTCCTCTCCCAACAACCTAATCACACAGGGCAGTGGAACACAGGGCAAAAGAAGTCCACTAATCACTCGCTGCTGCTTGTAAAGCTAATCGCTGTGAGCTCACAGTAATAATGAACGTATAAACATTTTAATTAACTCCCTGCTCCTCTCATCTAGACGTTGGTGGCTGGACTATAAGGAGGAGGCTGTTCAGAGAGATTACATAGATTAAAGTAATTAAAACTGAAAACTGTAAAAAGTGGAAAGGGGACAAAAATAGGATTTTTTATATCCTCATATCTGCAGCTGGGGTGCCAAAAACAATGAAAAACTCGAATTATCACCTCACAGTTGCATGCCTCCGTCAACCAGTCATCACTTCATCATTTTATCCTATTAGACATTTGTGTGAAATTGTCATAATGAGGATATGAATTCTTAAGTTATGGCCAAAAAAAGTGTTTTGTGAGGTCACACAGCAACCTTTGACCACCAAAACCTAATCAGTTTATCCAAGTCCAAGTGGATGTTTGTGCCAAATTTGAAGAAACTCCCTCCAGGCGTTGCAGAGATATCACGAGAATGGACCGGACGGACGAACAACCTGAAGACATACCGTAATGCCTCTGGCCACGGCTCTCGCTGGTGTGGAGGCATAAAAACATTAACAAGTAAACTTCTGTCCGAGATAACGCATGTTTCTGATAAACTGAAGGATGAAGTGTTTCTTTATGTGTTGAGGAAATCCTCCTACTTCTTAAGCTAAATACGGTAAACTATTTAAAAACCCTCTTGGATCAGCTGGAAAATGCATCGTCACTAAGCTGGAAACCGGCCTGTTCTTCTGAGCTCATGAAACGTTGACCTTTTAGAGATACGTGGTTCTCACAAACATTTAATGATTTTATACAATATGATGCATTGCTGTAGATTAAACTACCCAGCAGTATACAGTATAAAAGAGTTCAAATGAGCACAACCGTAAACATCTACAGCAGTTTAATGCAACATGAACAACACTGACAGAATGTTTTACTGCACAGTGAGTAGTACTTTTACTTTTGATACTTAAAGTACATTTTGCTGATAATACTGTTGAAGTATTTTCACAGTGTGGTATTAGTACTTTTACTTAAGTGAAGGATCTGAATACTTCTTTCATCACTGCTGATTAATTATTTAGTAAAAAAAAAAATGCCAATGTTGAAAAATGTTCCCAGAAATAAAGCTGACGTCTTTAAATGTCTTGTTTTTGTCCAACCAACAGTCTGATACCTAAAGATATTTAGTTTATAATAATATTCATTCAGTATATATCGTAGCATATTTACATCTACCCCTGACTGCTGGTTCTACATTGTATATTTACTGTTTATTCTGAAGATTACTCTGCACTTCTGGTTTGATGCTAAATTGCATTTTGTTGTCTCAGTACTTGTACTCTGTGCAATGAAAATAAAGTTGAATCTAATCTAATCTAATATAATCTATAAAACAGAAAAATGCAGTAAATCCTCACATTTCAGAAGAAGGAAACTGCAAATGTTTGCATCATAAATTATTTAAACGATTAATCAAAATTGCTGATTATTTCTTTTCTGTCGATCGACTAATCATTTCAGCCCTACCTGACTGTTTCTGCTGCAGTAAGCCCCACCCGTCTGGTTTCTCCAAGCCAACCAAAACAAACACCAGTTAACGGAGCTGAGGTCTGCTTCACATCGTGCACTGCTCTCATCTCCAACACTGACGTTAACATTATTACCACCGTTACACTGTTTATGTTCTGTTTATCTGACAACCACAACATTTACGCTTCAACACAGCTTCAGAGTCTGGACATGGACAGTCCACATCTACAGGGCTGAGACATAATACCTACTGAATATTGAGGATTAGTGAGCAAACGCATTAATCCATCCATCCTGCATTGTTTCAGATACACAGACTGAGTAGAATGATAAGTCTCCATATTCGTCTGCAGCTTCAAACGAGTCCACGGCTCAACCTGCTGAAACCACACTGAGCTGCACAGGCTGCCTGAGTCTGTGAGCACGCTACACTGCAGGACATATGGCTGAAGACCAGTCTAGTAGGCATGGCTCCAGGTGTGTGTGTGTGTGTGTGTGTGTGTGTGTGTGTGTGTGTGTGTGTGTCAGAGGGTAAGTAGGTGTGTCGACATGGACCGAGATCCAACCGTCACATCACATCAAAGAGTCATTAGAGCGGATGAGACGAGTCTGATTCTGTGGCTGAAGGCCAATCAGGAACTGGCACAGTTTACAGGTGACACATACAAACAAACAAAGTAACCGTGTATGTGTAAATGTACACTGAGACATTCAAATATTTAAAGGGCTGAGTAACCAAGCAACTAAAATGTGTTTTTAGCACTCAAAAACTGGAGTACATAAATTCCTGGTCAGATTATCAGACTCTTATTTATTCTTTGATAAGACATTTCCAGTTGATATCCTGTTGTCAGTAAATCCCATAAAAATATCTAAACCAACAACGAGTCTATCTACTAACAATTAATATCTGTGTAACCAAAGCCTGCTATATCTTATTCCTCCTAGAGCTCAATTGTTGTCCAGAAAATATGAAAAACACATTAAAGAGCCTCACTGTTGCTCTGGGTGACATGTTCTGTCATTACCATGAACACACACATGTAGTTTATTTTCACTTAATCCTACATACATTATCTTGCTGCCCCAAATACTCACTAGAGCACCAAATGTGGATTAATACCGCCACTGAAAATAGTCCACTACAGTGTCCAGCTGTTTCAGGAAATTACTGAGCCTTCATCAGCTGCTAAATGCTCCACTATGTTCACCAGCCAGTCTCTACCTACTCAGCACCGAACAGCAGACAGACACATTTAGTATACATGGGGTTTATCCATAGACTGTATATAAGCAGTGGACGTAGTCACCCATTGGTTTGGGTGGACTACGGTTTTGAAGCCTCAGGTTCGGCAATTTGGTCGTCGCAATCTTCGGCTAATCTTGTTTTTTTGCTACCAGTGACACGAGAGGGTGGAGATAAGGACAACCGAACACTGAATAAGACATTTTTAGGCGATCAAAATGTTACAATTAACTTTCATGAACTGAAAACACACTGTGAAAGGGTTAAAGCTCTAAAAAACCTGTCAATCACAAGGTAGCCACGCCCTAAAGTATAGCCTGCTTTATGGTCTATTTGACTCTAAATGGGACCATAATTTACTAAATGAACATCATGCTGTATTGAAGAAGACTTAAAACTAGGTATTGAGACCATAAACTCATGTTTACAATGTTTACTGAGATAATTAATCAAGTGATAAGTAGGCCCATTTTCTCATAGACTTCTATACAATCAGACTTCTTTTTGCAACCAGAGGAGTCGCCCCCTGCTGGCTGTTAGAAAGAATGCAAGTTTAAGGCACTTCAGCATTGGCTTCACTTTTCAGACCCCAGAGGTTGCCCACTGGGTTTATCAGAGAGGTGAGGGTGAACCAAAACAAGTCTCTGGCCATAAAACCAAAACAATGAGCTGAAACACGCTAAAAAGTTCTGTAGAGCTGAGGGGAACAGAAGAGACGGGTGATAATTGTCTTTGGTTTCATCAATACAAGTGATTCCTTTCACATACAAGAAGTCATGTGATCCATTGTTAGGATAAAAATATTGATTATAGCCGCTTAAATGATTTATGTCTTCAGCAGGGATGAATGATCTTAGGGGAAGTTGGAAAGTATTGAGAAACAGACTAATACATTGGATTTGTTGACAATAATGAAAATACAGAACAACAGCCTTATCCTTTAAATTCCATTAATCATTTAAGTCTTTTTTAAGCAAAAGTGCCAAACCATTTTTTATGCCATGTCATTATTACAGTTAACTGAATATATTTGGGCCGTAGATTGTTGCTCTGACAAAACAAGACATTTGAAGACACATTGGGCATTTGAAAAATGTTCAGTTTTTTTGATGTATTATAAACCAAAAGATAATCAGCAGATTAATCAATTATTAAAATAAGATTTAGTTGTAGCCTTAATGCATCATGTTGTCTTTGGTACAGGCACTCAGATTATTGGCACTGGTATCAAACATGCAGAGAGTATAAAAGCCAATACTGGGAAATGTTCAATAGTTTCATAAGAGATCAGTAGAGTCGTGCTGGCCTTGTGTAACTGGAGCTGTTTGCAAAGCGTTTACAGGAAGATTATTGAACATCACTGTGGATTGTGAAGCCCGACTGACAAACCTAAGCAGCACCATCCAAAGAGCAGGGCGCTTATTGAGCTGTGATTGACTGAATGCAGCCAAATCTACACGTATAATGGAGGGCTGATCAATGCAGCCCATCTAAGAACGGAAGCGGATTATTAGCCGTCCGTTTGACCTTGGATACCGAGCGGTTATAAATACCAGCTTTTCTCTTCACTAATGCACATTAAAGCTCGGGGCAGCAGGGCCTAGATACAGGCTCACATCTCTCTGTGAGAACATTCACATAGAAATTACAGCGTGGAGCAAAAGAAACAAAAGTGCAGCTAAATATAAACATGAAAATGTGGTTCTGCTGCTGCGGTTTCTTTTTGATGTGCACAGTTAACGTCACAAGCTTCACTGAAAATGCCACCAGAGAGAAGCATCTCTTAAAACAACTTGTGTCCCATTTATCCAGAATCCAACAGGCTTAAAACCAGTGCTGGATGTAAGACCTATTGATATCCCAACAAAGAGACAATCAAATGATGAAAGAACATGAAGGGGTTCAGTCATTATTAGTCACACAATCAGTCCAGTGCTCAGATCTTTGCACAGGCTTCCTATATGGCAAAGAATTTTAAATACTGTTGGTTTATAAAACACTGAAACGTATTAGGGAGAAAATACTGCAACTAATGATTATTTTAATTGTTGATTAATCTGCCAATTGTTTTTACTCAATTAATCATTTAGTCTGTAAAACGTCAGAAAACAGTGAAAAATGTCCATCTTGGTTTTCCAAGTAGTTCATTTAGCACAAGGTGACGTCTTCAGATGTCTTGTTTTGTCTGACCAACAGGCTGACAACCAAAATATTCATTAAATCCTCACATTAGGGAAGCTGCAACCAGAGAATGATTCACATCTTTGCTTAAAAAATGACAAATGATTAATAATCCATGATCAAAATAGACGCCAATTTATTTTCTGTTTGATCTACTTAGTTTTAACGCAGCACACATGTGGAACAAACTCCCAGAAAACTTAGACTTTTCTAAATGTGGGAGTATTTAGTCACACTTTAATCTTTATTATCTTGTTTTATCTGTTTTTTTCCATTTGAGCTTATTTTTTTAAATCTTATTTTATTGTTTTTAAATCTTATTTTAGTCTTTATATTGTCTTGTGTTTCTTTTATATCTTGTCCTTTTATGTCCTATATAAAGCACTTTAAATTTCCTTGTTGGAAGATGAAACACAAATACATTTTCCTTTCCTTAAAGCTCTTGAAAATATGGTTTCAAATTTTAATATATCTCTATAACATTAAATACTCATTAATAAATGTGCAAGTTTGGGAAAAAAAGCATCCTCTGGTATTATACCAAAGTATTTAACACTCAAAACTGAGCTAATCTGCTTCATCGGGACTGTGTGGGTGTAGTTTGATCTAATGCTTATTTTCATTATCAATTGTGTAAATTATTTCCTTGATTAATCATCTTGTCTATAAAATGTCCAAAAATTAGGGGTAGGAATTATCAGAAGCCCCGCCATACGATGTTATCATGATACGATCTTGTTGCGATTTTAAACATTTTGCAGAGTATTGCAATAAGATATAGTGATTTATTGCCTTTTATCAACTGCAAATTATGGAGTTTGTCAACATCTGTTTCATCTAATCTGTTTTCACTCTGTTCATCTCAGAGCCTCATTCACATGTCTTGAGGTCAGAGGTCAAGGGACCCCTTTGAAAATGGTCATTCCAGTTTTTCCTCACCAAAATTTAGTGTAAATATGGAGCATTATTTAGCGTTCATCCCAACAAGCTAACATGGTGATAACATGAACATGGTCGGTACCAATCAATTCCTTAGGTTTTTCTAGTTTCATATACCAGTACCTTCACTCTAGCTTTTAGACTGAGCCTGCTACAACATCTGAAATACAGAATAGGATCGTTAAAGAGGTTACTATTATATAATTTAAAATATCGCGATACTATGCTGTGTAGATTTTTTTCCCCCACCCCTCACAAAAAATTGTGAAAAATGCCCGTTATAACTTCCCAGAGTCCAAGATGATGTCTTCAAATTATTAGTTTTGCCCAACCAACTCAAACTAAAACTCAAAAATGTATTATCATTCATCACAAAGAAAAGCATCAAATTGTCACATCTATTTGTGTGACATTTGAAGTTTGATATTTTTGTGACATCGACTAAGCGTTGTACCTCTAATCTATATGTCTTTTTTTTTATAATCTTGGTATCTTTTACATCTCGTCTTAAATGCCTTCTTATCTCGAATGTACGGCACTTACAAGTCTTAATGTCTGAATTTACAAGGCCGAGAGAAAGAGAGAGAGGGAGCTGCCGGCTGCTTTGTAAACTGCAGTATTGTAATCGTGGTGGTGCATTGGGAGCCAGTGACTGAGCACACAGAGGCTCATTGACGGGGCAGAGGAGAGGGTCAATACGTCCCAGTGGGGCTGCAGTGCCAGGGAGCTCCTTCCACAGAGCTCTGCTGGCAGACTTACAGCCGCTGCTGCTGTCAGAGAGAAGCCACGGGGGGAATGCAAAGAGAGTTAATGCTGCTGCTGCTCAGCTCACTGATCTGCTGAGTGGTGGAGCAAGTATTCAGGTCCTTTACTCAAGTAAAAGTACTAAAACCACGCTGTGAAAATACTCTGTTGAAAGCCCTTCATCCTAAAGTATGTAACGATGCAATATTCACAGGACATCTATATACATTACCACGAGCTATTCATCATTGAAAAAACAAAATGTCCTTATATTTGTTTGGAGATTAATTTACTACCGTGAAAAGTCTGATGCTGTCATGATGAGGTCACTATGATGTCATCAGGGGGTTACCGCAGTTTGGGCTCGAGATATTTAACACAAAGTCTGCGTTACAAACTGGAGGTGTAAAGTTCAAAAGAAGTGTTGGGAGCAGGGAGGTTCTACAGTAAGTCACTATCCATTTACATTATGGGAAATGTAGGATCCAGCGTTTTTGACCCCACACTAGAGACTAAATGGCAGGATATCTCAGCCTCTGCTGCACCATTTTTACCACATTTCAGGTCTTTAAACCTGTCTCTTAAAAGTCCCCAAACGTCATGGAAGAGTCACTTTAAAACACACAGTGGGGAAAATATTGCAAATTTGAGATCAAATATATAATAAAAACTAATAAAAGTGTTTCATCAAAAAACAAAATTGAAGATAAAGAGACAAATGATTTGGATAAGAAAACTATATAGCAATAAACAAATGGCCTTGTGGGTAGAACTTCAAAGATTATTGACTAATCAATTAATGAACTAGACAGAAAATGAATTTGCTACGATTTAAATAACAATTTTAGTAATTTTTCAAGAAACAAAAATGCCAAACATTTGCTGGTTTCAGCTTCTCAAATGTGAAGATTTTATGTTTTTCTTTGTGATATATGATAAAACACTGAATATTATGAGTTTTGGACTGTTGGAGACGTTATCTTGGAATGTGGGATCATTTTTCTCAATTTTCTGACAGTTATTAACAGAACAAACGATTAATCCATTAATTGAGAAAATAATCATCAGTTTAGTAAATAATGAAACTAATCCTTAGTTGCAGCCCTACTGATGAGATACCATCACAGGTGAAGGGCAAGTGTAATGGATGCTGCCCAGTAACAAACATAACAATCAAGTTGGTTCTATCTGCAATGATCGAGCCATAAAACATTTTGTTTTGTTTACTGCGACTATATAAAAATAAAGAAATATAGCAGCAAATAAAAGAAAAGACGCCATAATAGATGATAAAAAGGAAAAAGGAGGAAGACAAATAGTGAACAGATAAGACTTGAGGTCAAAGTCAGCGCAGAGCTTTTTGTTTTGTTCTTGAAAATCCAGCCTAAAAAAAACAGCCATTCAACGCGACATTGCCAAGTGTAAACAAAGAGCAGCGAGGCTCAGCGCTCGCAGCTTAAAGGTCCAATCACTGAACAACACAAGAGGGGATCATGTGTTCGCCTCTGAGCCAAGAGAGCATGTGCTGCTTTTGTTCTCAAATGGATACCTGTACATGAAGAATGTGAGCTGAGGGGACACTGGTGAGCATTCATCAGCAAACAAATAAAGTGCAACGTGACACCAGAGGAAAACTTACGTGTCATATGCTGTAAATAAATATGCAACGTGTCCTTTAAACAAATTAGCCCGCAGCGACTTGTGCAAATGTCGGTTTAAGTTTTCATGGGTGTTTTATCACCAAGCCAGAAAGCATTTACCAACAAGCCTGCTGACAAACAAGCAGAGACAGAGGAAAAGCAAGTCAACAATCAATTCTTCTTCAGCTAAGTCAATTCAGGAAGCTGATTTTTTACAACAAGCTGCTCCACATTCTGTCAATAACTAACAAAATAAAACACTGAGACGATTAATCATAGTTGACTACTACTTTGGTAAGTAAGTATTTTTCAATTAAAGATCCCCAAGTTCTCCAGCTTGTCAGTTTTAACAATTTGCTGCTTTACAATCAATTTAGAGCAGAAACATTTCGTTGATTATTCGATTAGGTGATTTACGAAGATGCCAAAACATTCTCTGGTTCTAGCTCCTCAGATGTGAGTATTTGCTGCTTTTCTCTGTTTCACATCACTGTAAACTAAATATCATTACGTTTTGGACTGTTTGTTGAACAAAACAAGAGATTTGAAGAGGTCACATTTGGGCTCTTGGAAGCTTCGATGGGCATATTCACTTATTCACTTATCTCTGACATTAAAAGATGAATCAAAAAAACTTACAGGAAATTAATCTGCAACTATTTTGATAGTCCACCTTTTCTTTTGTTTGTCTTTGACATATAAAACAGTGAAATGAACATATTTTGGTCGGACAAAAGCAAATTGAAAGCTTCATCATGGATTAACCAATTGATTTATCATTTTTGTGACAACTTGCTGCTTTTCTGAGTATGTTCGGGGTTTCGAACTTGAAGTCGGACAAAGCAAGCAATTTAGATTTAGATTCATTGTTTCAGTCATTTTGAAACATGACTCCAAATTGCCCGTAGGTGTGAATGTGAGTGTGAATGGTTGTCTGTCTCTATGTGTCAGCCCTGTGATAGTCTGGCGACCTGTCCAGGGTGTACCCCGCCTTCACCCAATGTCAGCTGAGATCGGCTCTAGCCCCCCCCCCCCCCCCCGCGACCCTGAATAGGATAAGCGGTTACAGATAATAGACGGATTTTGAAACATTCTCTGGTTCCAGCTTCTCAAATGTGAAGATTTGCTGCTTTTTCTCTTATTTATATCATTGTGAATTTAATATCTTGGGTTTTGGACAACACAAGCAATTTGAAGACGCCACTTGGACTCCGGGAAACGTTGAGGGCATTTTTCACTTCCGTCTGACATTTTTTGGACTAAACGAATGATTGATCGATCAAGAGAACAACCGGCAGATGAATCAAGAATGAAAACAATTATTAGTTGCAGCCCTAAACCAATCATCACCTTCCTCTGGGTTATTGTGAAGGGCTTTTTCCACTTTCTCGCCAACATTTTATAGACCAAAGAGTAAATCTGCAGATTAATAGACAACCAAAACAATTGTTAGTTGTAGCTCTAGAGAACTGATACATTACTGTAGTCTACATAATGAAGACACTCACCTGCGGTTTCAGCTCTTGTTATGATCCTTGAAGAGGAGTCAGTCTCCTGTCAGGCACCTCTGTCTCCCAACAACAAAAGCAAGGAGCTGAGGGAGAGAAAACACAAGGACACATTTTAATGATTAAAATCTCAGCCTCCTTCATTCTTCATCGGGCTTTCTGATTAAAAAAACAAAACATCCTGACATCTCTGCCAATCCTATTTGTGTCTTGAAATCATAAGACAAAACCACAAGATTTGTCTGTCATGAGATCTTGAAGAGTTTGGGGGTCGTCAGAGGGGGGGTTGAGACCAATGTCACCTCCGTTATGTGGAGGGCAAAGGCTGCAGCTTTCCTCCGATCTGCGAGCGAACAGGAAACCGGGAGGAGAGGAAGACGCTGCATTGCCCTCGGGAGATACCAGCGCTCGGCAGACGCCAGCCATGCCAAGACCACAAGCCTCCACCCCTCCCTCTCGCTCTCCTCCTCTCGTCTTCCCTTTCATCTCTGAGTCATTGTAAAGTGTAATGAAAGAAAGATGGATGAATAATTCAGCAGACACAGCGTTTAAGAACTCCCCTTTTATGTCTTTCTGATAACGCAGGACTTTACACATTGAGTGCCACACAATGATTTTCCAGTCTGATGTGGGATTCCCCATTAACAGAGTCCCTTGTTAATTATGTTCACATTCTACAAAGGTTTCTTTTAAAAAAACTAAATGGGACACTCCGTCTGCGGCGTCTCTTCCTTCGACAGATATGTTTAGACGCCGAGCTGCAACAGTAACTCTTCATTTCCAAAAGGGTAACGCGGCCTGATCCTTTTAGATCTTGTCAAACTGAAAGGGGATTAGCGGTGTTGAGCATCTGCCCTCTCAATCTGGGTTTTAATAGAGCAAGAGCAGATCAGCTGGTCGAGCAGAGTCCTCCTCGGTACACCTGGTCCCGGGAAGAGAAGCAGGCCGCGATCTGCGATCCGTGTCATGAGAGCGAGATCACAAAGACGGCAGATCACAGAGCTCAAAAGTAAAAAAGCCCGAGAGACCTCGACGATTGCACATCACCAGTATTTATTTACCGAGGACGGACTTTGATTTTCGACGGCTGGACGCTGAGAAAATGATGAAATATAGAGTAAAGCAAATTTTTCAAAGAGGTTTGGTGAGATGCTGCAGAAGAGGAGGAGGAGATGAGATTCAAGGAATGAGGGCAGGGAGAAAAAAAAACAATTTCAAAGGCGACTGAGCCGAAGCAGAGAGAAGAAATGCACAAAAGCTCCTTAAATCATGTCAGTCGCACTCTTGGGGATTTGGCATAGGCAAGGCCGTCTCAGGATATGTCAAACACCACCCTTTCCATCTGCCAATCTGGGGAAGGCAGATTGAAGTTCTTGCTGTGTAGACAAACTGTGTAGGCGGGAGATGTAAACAATGTGACAAAAACCTAAATCCTCACATGGTGGAATTAAACAAGATCGAGGGGAAGACTGAAAATGTAGGCCAAAGTCGCCTTTTTTTTTTGCAGACACACCATTACCACGCGATTGTCTGCATCATTAATACAGATAAATATATCAAAGAGGAGGAGGGATGCGGGTGAGACGGAATCAGGCAGGGGGAGCTCCCTCGGTGCTGCTTCCTGTCTGATGTTTGGCTATAAGAACCGAGACGAATCGCACACAAGCAATATTTGGGATGAGGGAGCGGAGGCGGCGGAGAGGGGGTGGGGGAGGATGGAGGAGGGGAAGCTCTCTTTCCCAAAAGGGCCTGAAAGGTTGGATGTGCGCCATGTATGGCTGAGAGCAATCAAACTGATCGCAGGGATGCTTCTTAATATCTGTGCCAGGAGACCTCCACACCCAGGGAGGAAGCGCATCACGGGCTCCTCCATCTCTGATACAACACACACTGTGTTTTTGTTTCATCAATCACAAACAACATTTAGGCTGCGCTATCCACCACTGCTGTACACATTTGGCAGATTTATGACACTTTGTTCGCTGCGACCAAAACAATCCGACATTCAGGGTTGGTTCGGCCAAAATCAAAACGACACTCTGTGTAGTAACAGAGCTCCTGAAATCAGAGCTAACCTAAACACACACACACACACACCAAATCAGACCTGCCCTTAAGAGTCATCAAGTCCATTCATGTCAAGTCAACACCATAAAACCTCACAAAACATGTGCTCCCTCTCTGTCACATCACTTAAATCTCATACAAGTAAAAATCTGCGTGACACAGAGACGCCGTCACAACAGGAAGACACAGCGAGAAGCCCGGAAAACATCATGTCAGCTGAATCACATATTTACAAAAATCCCCGCTCCATCAAGTCTAGTTTTGGGTCACCTCACCTTCCTCCTGCTGCCTTCACAGTCATCCAGTCAGCGCATCCACAGATCTCCTCACAGCAGAACGAAAGGCACCAGAAGGAGAAGAGGAAAAAAAAAAAAAAGAGAGCGACAGAAAGGCCACTACCTTACATTTCTGTTTTCCGGCTGCGGAGGAGATTATTTTCATCCCTGTTAGAAGTGCCGTCACCCTGCTAGTGTGGCGAGGAAGCCGGTTTCCTCTGCGTTTCAGCTAGAAAAAGGCCTGTCCTTGGGCATGTGCATTGTGTGTGTGTCTGTGCTGTCTGCAGAGGCTGCCATGTCTCCCATTGTTCCAGGGCGAGTGAGGCAAGCTTCCTACCCCAATAGACCCTGCCTACTACAACAGCTGTGGACCAGCCCCCACCTCTCTGCCGCTCTCCTTCTCCCCTCCTCCTCCTCCTCCTCCTCCTCCTACAACTCCTGCCTCTCTGCTGCTGCTGCTGTTGCCGCTGCTGCTAAATATTAACCCTGCAGCTGCCGGCTCAGGCCCATAAAGAGGTGGAGAGGGGGGTTGTGTTTCAAAAGAGACCCTAGCATGTAGCGGACAAAGGAACTTAACAGAGAGAGGATATCCGACAGGCAGGCTGAACTGACAGGACTTCTGCAAAGAGTCATTCAGTGCCCTAGAAAGAAAACAGGCTCTGTGCTAAGAGGATTGTCTTTCTCAATCACAGCGGTGATAAGTGTTGGACTGAGTCCTGTGAGACCGCGCTGAGGAACAGAGAAGTCACAGGAGGTATAGGGATGCCACTAATATCATCATTTCTGTCATCAATTCATCATTTGGTATAAAATGTCAAAGAAATAGTGAAAAATTGACTATTTTTTAAAACCAAAGTTATTGAATTGTCTCATCATATGTGACAAGTAGAGCTACACCAATATATCGGCCCATATTAACTCATTGCAGAAATATCTATATCAGTGGATATTGGCTGGTTTCAGGTCATTTAAAAAAGTGACACCGTGGCAGTTTGTCCTCCAGAGGGCGCTGACAAGTGGATTTTCAAACTGTAAAATGTCACAAACTAAAAAAAACAAAAAATCTAATATAAAAGATCAAGATCACGACTAGATCACGTATCAATATTGTTTGTTTACATTATGTATTCATGTTTGAAGACATAAATATCAGTATCGGGCTCAAACATCCAGTATTGGTCTGGTCATGGCGACATAAGTGAAAAGCAAAAATCGTCACTTTTAAGAAGCTGAAACCAGTGAATGTATCTTTGGCATCTTTGCTTTACAAAGTTATTTCAAATAAGTATCTTCATTATCAATCAATCTAAAGCAGCAACCATTAGTCGATTAATTGATTTGTCAATCGACAGAAAATTAAATACTACAAAATACTTAAGCTATTTTCAAGCAATAATTCCAAAAATTATAATTCTGGTTAAAGCTTCTCGACCGTGATATTTGTTGTTCTTCTTTGTCATATCCGTTTATAAGCTGAATATTTGGGGGTTTTGGACTGTTATTGCAGGCATCTTTCACAATTTAGTAAAAAAATGTCACAAATACATTTTATAGACAATTAATCGATTTATTGAGAAAATAAATGACACTTCAATAAAAACTGAAAATAATCGTTAGTTGTAGCCGTAGATTAATCTGCTGATTATTTTGTGGATTAATTGATTCATTGTTTGGCTCATACAATGTCGGAAAATAGTGAATAAAACCTCTTTTAAGAGCTTGTTTTGTTCACCCAATAGTCCAAAAACCCCAAAGATACTCAATTTACTATCACATAAAAAAGCATCACAATTGAGAACCTGAAATGAGTGAATATTACTAATATTTACTTCAGTGATTAATCGATTATCCAACGGTTGCAGATTATCAACTAACCATTTCAACTTTAGAAAAGTGCCCAATGTGACTTATTCAGATAGCTTGTTTTGTCCAACCAACAGCCCAAAACACAAAGATATTTAGTTTACAATCATATATGATTAACATTATCTTTACATCTGAGAAGCTGGAACAAGAGATATTTAACATTTGGTTTAAAAAAAAAAACTCGTCAATCAACCAATCGATTAACCAACACTTGGTTTCAACTCTACAGTTACTCTCTCACATACAGAGATGACTGTTTGTGAATGAATATCACAGCAGCAGCATGTTTCAACTGGTCAGCAGCATGAAGTCTTTCTAAACGAGTGTCTCAGTGTGGTTCATCTCTGCAGGTTTTCCCCCGTGTGACTCATCTGCTCTCCTTGTTAATGAAGCCACATCATGCTCAGACATACCAGACACACCAAACCAAGTCTGATGACAAAATGACTGGGCGCCAAGGCAACAACAACAGCAGGAGGAGGAAAACACGGGTTTCGTGACTAGAATGTGGGAGGATAATACGATAAAGTAATAACGGAAGACAAAACATCCCAACGACTGCCTCTGCAAACTATTCTGTTAAAAAAGCAGATCTATATGTTCTCATTTCAGAGTTGAGCTTTTTCAATTTGACCCTAATTGAGTCGACAAGAGACCTGACCTGAATCGACTTTGCCCCCCCAACAGACTTCCTATAGTCTAAATCAAGCGCCCCAGGGTGCTCACATGAATATCAGTTGTTTCAAGCTATTGTCAATCAGATCTGCCCAAAACAGTCTAGCCAGTTTGGGGAGTATACAACTTGTCCCAGATTCACAGCAGACTTACGTACAGAGGTACTTGTAGTTTGAGTATTTCCATTATACTTCTACTCCATTACATGTATTGTACTTTGTACTACATTGTTCTGACAGCTGTCGTTACTTTACAGCTCCTTCCTGTCCAGTGAGAACCGTGCATCTCCAAATTTGGTGATTTTGACTGTTTGTTTGTGATAAACTGAAGGAGGAAGTTTGCTGTAATGAGAGAAGGAGAGCTATGCTTGGAAACAAAAAAAGGCACTGATAAATACAATATGGAAAATCAGGGGGAAACCCCAAAGTCAAAATACTGCACAGGTCATGAAGACTGAACAACTTCAAAGAAGAAAAAAAACACACGACAGACGCTGAGCTTCACATCAAAAATCACCCAGATCAAAAGAGCTTGTGTCCAGGGAGGATTTATCCTCTTATTACTGAACACATATGGCCCAGTCTGTCCTCATCGCCATGCCTCTAATCTGTGTCCACCTAGTGGCTGGAAAACACAGAGAACCTGCATGTGAACATCACCGCTTCAATTAAAACTGGTTTTAAAAGATAAGCAAACAGTCAGGTGCGAACAATGAGTCAGTGTTTACTTGCTGTAATCATTCATCCTGTTTACACCGGTTATTAAAAGATCCCATTATGTGCCAACAACATAAGAGATGAAGAACAAACTAAGTACATGTACTCATACTTTACTTGAGTGCTATACCTCTACTCCACCACATTTCAGAGGGAAATATTGTACTTTTCCTCCATTACATTTATGTGATACTAAAGTACTATACTATAATCTACCCAGTAGTATAAAAAAATCTAATCTAAAATTGCCAAACTACAACATTACAATGCTCTTACATGTATTTATTAGTGATAAAAACTGATTATATTACTATTCTATAACAAAATGAGCCATTCTGCATAATAAGTACTTTTATTTTTGATACTTAAGAGTACATTTTGCTGATAATACTTCTGTTTCCATTATCTTTTCCACATCTTTTTGTAAGTTTCAGGTTTAACCGGTGTTCTTTCATTTTCTTCTGCAATGCTTCAACAGCACCAACCGGAGAACTAGCTCCACCAACTGTTAACTCCTAATATTCGCATTGAGAAGTGCATGAAATTGCATTTTCTTTTGCAAATTTTCTGGAAATTCGTATAAATTTTGTGCTAAATTTGGATGGAAACTTTACTAGTGCAGGGAAACACAAAGAGGGACTTTCGTACTAAAAAGACTAACTTTTAAACTCAATCTGTTTTTTTCTGGGAGAGGGCTCCCTCCTCAGTTGCTATTCCTGAGGTTTCTTCTGTTTTCTTCCTTGTTAAACGTTGTTTTGAGGGGAGCTTTCCCTCATCTGAATCAAGGGGCTATAAGAACAGAGGGTGTTTTATGCTGTATAGATTGTAAAGCCCCTTGAGGCAAAGTTGTGATATTGGGCTAAATTGACTTGACTTGTTAGTAGAAATGTAAGATATTTTTGCACACAACCAGGACTGTGGATTTTGTCCCCCATGTCTTCCACTGAAAGCCTGTTAGGGGGGGGTCTTTTAATACCCAGCTATCTTTACTAGCCTGGTTTCCATACAAATTAAGCACTCATTTTAACAGTTTCCAGAAAATCTGCAAAAGAAAATCCTCTACTTCCTCTGCTGTCCTTTGAATATTAGGAATTGGGTTCATCGAGATTAACAGTTGGTGGCGCCAATATACTTCAGTCGAGTGCTATTAGACCTTTGCAGAAGAAGAGGACACAACGAGATGATGTAATTAAAAGAGCTCTAGTCAAAATGTCATGAAAATATGGCACTTATGTTTGTTTCATGCAATCTCCTGAAATGTTGTGATGTTTTTCATCTCCTCAGTGGAAGCTTGACTGACGTTTAAGTCACATGCTTCATGTAACTTTTCCCCCGCAAAATGCAAATTGAAAATGAGCGTTAAACTCTGGAAACAGACAGGAATTATTACAGCAAGCAAAGACAGTTTCTTCATTTTCATAACGGCATTTCAGTATTGTTTTAAAGGGGCAGTGTTTACTAGGATTTGGTGGCATCTAGTGTGGTTGCAGACTGCAACCAACCAAGTAACCCCTCCGCTCACTCCTCCTGTTCCAAGACTGCAGTAACGTGAGCCGCTGAGTGCAAAACCATCCTTACCATAATGACAACGACTGGCGGTACTACAGTTTTGCACTCTGCGGCTCACGTTACTGCAGTTTCACAAGCGTGTCAGGGAACTACGGTGGCCTTCAGGTAACATAAAAACACGAAAGGCTCTCAGTTTGCAGTGTTTGGTTTGTCCGTTCTGGGCTACTGTAGAAAACATGGAGGACTCCGTGAAGAGGACCCGCTCCCTATGTAGATATGAAAAGCTCATTCTAAGCTAACGAAAACACAACGATTCTTAGTTTCAGGTGAATATACACTAATGAAAACATAGTTATGAATATCATATTCAATTTCTGCTAATAGATCTCCCGAAATGCTAAACACTGTTGCTTTAAAGACAGACTTAAAAAAATATGAACTTATCGTTTAATAACCAAATGGAGGAATCTGTGTTGTTGTGGCCAGTGCAGACGTCACATAGCAGCACAACAACAGTCAACCAACACAACACTTGAATGGAGGACTGTCGCGGGATCGTCATACCTCTGCTGTGTCAGACATTAACGCACACAGACATCTGTATGGCATGAATGGGACATTGAGGGACTAGTTTCCTTCTAAAAGGCTGAACAGGCCGACATGACCTGAATGAGAGCCGGTCACATGGTCCCCTGGAGCAAACACAAGGAAATGAGGATAACTCTCCACATAAAAGCCTTATTGTCACCTCCCTCAGACATCCACTTTCCCCTCAAGTGAGGATCTTCCCCAAGTCAAAAAACTCGACTCGGTAATGTGGTGGACATAAAGAGAGTCAAGGGGCAATAAAAGGTGTCTCTTAATGGAGGGAAAGTTGCCTGGAAACTAAGTGGAAAGAACTTCTCCTACAGACAGACTGGACCAGCACATGTGACTGATTTCAAATTCAATGCAAACATCATGTAAAGCAGGACCTCGCGCCTCTATTTTAAACACATGCAGCTCCTCTTGTCCTGATTACATAAGATGACAACAAGGAAATACTTCAACCCCCGAAAAATAAAGAATAATATCATCCACAGAAAAAGAAGGGATCTGGAACAATTAGTCAATTAACCAGATGGAAAATTAACCGGCAACGATTAATCTTTTGCAAAATATTCTCTGGTTCTAGCTTTTCACTTTAAAGGATTTAATGCTTTTTGTATTTCATAAATGATTGTAAACTGAATATATTTGGGTTTTGGACTGTCAGTCAGACAACAAGCGATTTAAATAAGTCACATTGGGGTCTGGGAAATTATAATGGGCAATTTCTAATGTTGAAACACTAATTGATTAATTGATTTGTCGATCAACATAAAAATAATCAGCAGCATTTTGATAATCGATTAATTGTTTTAGTTATTTTTCAAGCAAAAAAAGACCAAATACCAAGTTCAAGCTTCTCAATTCTAATTCAAAATCTAATATCTTTGTGTTTTGGACTGTTTAGACAAAACAAGCAATTGAATTTGTAGCCCCAACAATTAAACAAAAATCAATATTGTAAATAAGTAAAGCGCTCGATTAAACCATGTTTAAATCTAAAAAATAAAAAAAAAGGTTGGTTCCAGCTTTTTTTGATGCATAATTGAGAATTTAACTGCATATAAATATGAAGATTTTCTGCTTTGCGCTTATGTTGGTAACAAAAAATAAACTGAATATTTTGGGGTTCTTTGACTGTCTATTTTATAGACTAAACAATTAGCTGTGAAAACAACTGGCAGATTAACAGATAGTGATATTAATGGTTAGTTGCCGGCAGCCGTAGTAAAAGATACAGAAAGCAACGATCCGTTAGCAGATGGTCCACCATTACGTGTTTGTGGTCAGATGGCGGCTGAAGCGAGGGAACTGTCAGGAAAGTTCTGAATTAGAGTTGTAAATCAGACTCGAGGGGTACAAACCTCCATTGAGGGTCCGACAGTTTAATGGGCACTGATGGCCACAGCGCCATGTGAGGATGGAGAGCTAATCCACCAACAAGAAATGTGACACTCAGGCCTCGGAGAGGAGATGTGCAGGGTTTAAAGCCGTGGCTATAAACACCGCGATGGTGTCGGTGGAGGCCCCTTGTGTTAATTTGCATGAAGCCTCAGCTCAGTCGGACCTCATTAGGAAGTCAGGAGTTGAAGCCAGTGAGCCATCAGCCGTGGCTTTGGGAGCCATGTTAGCTATTTGTGCCCAGCCAGTAGAAATTACCTTGACATGTAGAGCTGAAACGATTTATCGATCAAGAGGAAATTAATTGGCAGATATTTTGATAATCAAGTCATTTTTTAAGTAAAAATGCCAAAGATCACTAATTGCAGCCTCTCAAATATGACTATTTACCGGATTTCTTTGCCTTCTCTGATATCAAATTGAATATCTTTAGGTTTTGGACTGTTTGTTGGACAAAATAAGTGATTTAAATATGAGATATAGAACTTTTTGTTTATCCTGAGGGAAGTTGTTGTTCAGCAGTTGCAGAAAAAAAGTATGAAAGAGTGCAAATATAAACTATCAATAAGCGTGCAAATCCAAAATATACACAATGGCAAAAATATAAGCAGCAGGGGTGGGAATCATCAGAGGCCCCACGATACGATATTATTACGATACTTAAGTCACATTAAGATCTTATTGCAATTTTAAACATTTTGCGTTATGCTGAGTATTCTGATAAGATATATTGCGATTTATTACCTTTTTTCAATGAAAATTAGGCTGTTTGTCAACCTCTGTTTTATCTAATAAGATACAGCTTTCACTCTGTTCAGTTTTCATTCACATATTTTGAGGTCGGAGGTCGAAGGACCCCGTTGAAAATGGCCATGTCAGTTTTTCCACGACAAAATTTTAACATAACTTTGGAGCGTTATTTAGCGTTCTTCCCGACAAGCTTTAAGACTGATCATACTTGATACTTGACGTCTGTGTATCGATAAAATATTGCCACGCAAAATATCACAATACTATGCTGTATAGATTTTTTCTCCCACCCCTAATAGACAGGTTAGATATGCAAGTGGCGAATAGCTATGTATGTACAATATCAAATCTGAAGTACAGGTTAGTATATATAGCTAAAATATAAACTTTTAAAAAATTGTGAAAATGAGGCACTTTTCATTATTATCTGATACTTCATAGACCAAACAATTAACCGATTCATTAAGAAAATAATCTCAAAGAAAATAATCATTAGTTGCAGCCTTATTCATGATTTTAGAGGTAACTTTGCTTTTATCACTC
The DNA here is from genome assembly GCF_043250625.1 of Sebastes fasciatus. Taxonomy (NCBI): domain Eukaryota; kingdom Metazoa; phylum Chordata; class Actinopteri; order Perciformes; family Sebastidae; genus Sebastes; species Sebastes fasciatus. Next base: position 11,907,387 of record NC_133802.1, on the reverse strand, counting down.
CAGAGATACGGTGACATTCATAAATCCCTCACAGGTGAAAAGATTCAAAGTATGCTCTCCAGTTCATTTCTACAATCATAAAAGCACAGTAATGAAAGCCATTTGTCGCGGCTTCTATTAAAGGCAGGTTTCATACCACCGTAAATACTCCATAGAGAGGTGGCGTCCCCCGCCAACCAGACCACAAGCTGTGGAACCAGACTGACATTTTGTCCAGCTGCACACTACATTTCCGTGTGTGTCAGCAAACGGCTTTAATACCTGACTCCTCAGTGAGTCACATTCGCACCAAACTACTGAACCCTGACATGCCTGGAAAATATGTGGAGGTTGAACAAGACACGCTGGTGACGAAGCCAGACAAGTGAATCCAGGCCATCATGTCCAGTCTAATAGAGCTGCTATAGTAGCATGAGCACACTGTAAAACAGAAAGGCACCACAAAACCAAGATTAGTGAGTTATCCAACTATTTTTGGGCTTTCTGGTGTCATGACGCTGGCTCACTTTTATCACCATGGTAACAGGGGTAGATCATCATGGTAGCTTATGCTGCATGGATCAACGTGTAAAAACAGCCCGACTACTGACCCATCAGCTCGCTGAAGGGCTGTAACGTTTAATGTATTCATCCCGAACCGTTTTGGTACGTTCCGGTGCACGCAGCCGCACGCATAACACATGGTAAGTAGATTGATGCACGTAATGTGGAACCAAAGCGTGAGTTCCCCCTAGCAGCTCCCCCTTAGCAACATGTACTGATTGGTGTGCGGGTCAGGCGCAAATGAAACGCTGGAGCCAGAAGATCCGCCTGCAGGTTACCGGTCAGCTACAACAACAACAACGGAGAGAGAGTTGTGTATAAGACAATACGGGTGTATTGGTGTTGCTCTACCGCTGTACGGGATGAGAACAGAAATACATCCAACATGCTAATGCACATTCGACGGCATCATCCATATGTGCCAGGGATGATAACTGTTTGGGTACTTTGAATGTTGAATACAGTCATGGTGGATTTAATTAAAACACTCCTACTAATGCACACGTTTTTATTATTAATTTTAGTATTGTGTATATTCAATTTCATAGCACAAGAGATGCTTTTCAGTTTTATAGCCTTTTGTGACCTGTTTGAAGAAGAAGCATTTGAAATGTTACTTATTTTTTATCATGACAATAGTTTAGCAAACTTGCCAGTGGGCAAAATGCTGCCTCAGTCCCCAGCAAAAGGATTGTGTCTTTCTTCGACACTTGCACTACTGTCTATTCAAAATAAATTAAAAAGAAACGCATTCTTATGCATTTGTTTTTTTTCCCGCTGTACCGAACTCACACTGAACCGTGACTCGTAAACCGGGGTTTGAACCGAACTGTGACCTCTGTGTTCCGGTACACTCCTAGCTCACTGGCAAAATGGAGTCACTATTCAGACAAGAACCTGACATGGAGTTTACAATATAAAGTTACAAAGAGCTGCAGAGATATGTTCTGTGTGGGAAACACACAGAACCAGGTATCCACTCTGCGTTTAAAACAGAGATACTATAGTTTACATTTTTAGTTTAGTATAGTAGAAAAAAAATGTTTATTCTTATTCCAGAGTCCCGACAGGATTCCCGTTCCTCGATGGGACTTGAGAATAATAGAAACATTATTTTCAAAAAGTACAATATTTGCCTCTGAAATGTAGTGGAGTAGAAGTATGAAGTAGCAGAAAATGGAAATATTCTTAAGTAAAGTACAAGTACCTCAACATTGTACTTAAGTACAGTACTTGATTTAATGTAAATAGTTACTTTCCACCACTGAGTACTTCACTCATGAGCAGAATCAGCAAACCCAGTTAGAATCACTACTACCTGAAGCCAGGTGAGTTAAAGAGACTAAGTTGAACTTTATGATGTGAACATCAGATAAAAGAAGGTATAGGAGGAGCGTGAGTGGTTTGGCGATGGGCAGCGTCTCCACATCTGGCCACCAGCCGCAGCGGCTCAAACTCAACCAGGAGTCGGGCATACTCATCATCCACATCCTCTTCCCAAGGTCTGGCCAAGAGGAAGACCTATTTATTGTACAGAATCAGAGATAATATGGAGGGTTATATATGGAGATCCTTATTTAAGCCTCAAAACAATCTGCTCTCCACCACGCCGACAAACACGACCTCCCAGGGAAGAGCGCTGATGTTTTTCAAGGCATATAGGTTGGAGTTTTGAAACAGGAAGCTCGTGAGAATTTGAAAACACTGAAGCAGGAGCAGTTCACTAAAGCACCTTGTGGGAGAGGGTTTAGGGATTGGAGGGCTGGGGGGAGGGGGCGCATAAAGCTCCCCAATAACAACTTTATTTTAAGACAAATGAAAATAAACAGCAGGGGTGCACAAAGCAACACTGTTAGGATACAAGACAGCCTGAATGTAGATGATAACCTCCCACTGTCGCTGTTATTCTTTATCTATACAGTCTTAATCCGAGTTATCACAGGTCATAAATCTGAGCGTGGGATATAATACATCGTGTCGACATAAACACAGTATAAAATTATGGCTGTTTAATCCTTTTTTGGCCAAACAGGACGTGGTGGGGACCCGGTTTGCTTGAATTGATTAAAGCTAAAATTCCTAGCCATATTTTCTTTGGCCAGACCGATGAATTGGATGTTTGTTGCAGCTGCAGCAGTGAAAGCAGTGTTTTGCCAACTTCAATGTTTGCATGACCACAGATTCCTCTGTAGGGTGGGCTTTGAATGAGTGTGAGCTCTTTGCTCTCTCTCTCTCTCTCTGGTATACTATGAGGATTCCTCGGGCATATTCAATCACGCATATTTCAGACACAGCGGGCAGCCGACACAGTTCATGTGAAGATGGAGAAGACGTTTTTGAGTTGTTCCGACTTCTTCTGCTGATATTCTGCATGCAAATAATCACGATAACACTCGAGTTGAGGTGGCTCGACTCAGAAGAGACAACGCAGAAGATGATATCCCTTTGATCTAAATATCTGCATTGTAAACAGTCATGATGGTGCAGAGCTCCCTTTCTGTCAGTCTTCTCTCCTGCTGTGAGCTCTGCTGTGAGCTCTGCTGTATCGCGCCGACTCTGCGGGGTAATTAATGAATATTTTGCGATGCTAATGCAGGCTACAGAAGTGCCTTTGGTGTATAACCATGGTAACTACAGTACCTGCATACATGCATCAGACAGCGGGGTGATAAAACTCTGATAGCTGATAAGGAGGTCTCAGCCCCAGCCGCCTATCTTCAAAGCATGGTCGTTTATGCAGAAGGGAGGGGAGGGGGGGGGTCGATACTGGAGAGATAGGCCGACTGCAGGAGGCTCTGACCCGTCTGCGTACCCCTACCAGACTTCAAACTGACTAAATTACTGTCCCGTCGCTCTTTCCTCCCTGTAAAACGGCTGAACTACGACCTAATAAAGTGATATTTCACAGACGGACTGACCTTGACAGTCTGTAAGGTCTTTTGCTCTATAAAACCCACATTTTTGCCTCAAGATGGTATCACAACAGCTGCTGCTGCGTAGACGTGAAACTAGTTGAATTACTGATCAACAGGGAACTATTTTGATAATCGACTAATTGTTTTAGCCATTTTTCAAGCAAATGTAGTGAAAAATGCTAAATATTCTGTTTCCAGGTTCTCCAATATGAGAATTTGCTGCTTTTCTCTGTTTTATATCACTGTGAACATACTGTGTATATTTTTATATATTTGGGTTTTAGACTGTTAGTTGGACAAAACAAGGCATTTGAAGACATCATACTTGACTCTGGGAACTTGTGATGGCCATTTTTGTGGCATTTCATAGACTGAATGATTAAACGATAATGAAATGAAAAATGATTACTCAATTATCAAAGTAGTTGTCTATTAATTCTTCGAAGATATCAACTATTATTAGTCGGCTTTATTTGTTACTTAGTGACAGTTTGCAGTAAAAATCTGCTTCCTGAATTGACAGATGAGGAAGAGATAGCTTGTGATGGCACTTCCTCCTTTCATTTCCTCTGTGACTCTCGTTGTTTGTCATCAGGCTTGTTGGTAAAAACCTGATTTGATTAATTGTGTAATTATGATCAAGTGCTCGACTTATCGTTTCAACTGAAGCATGTTTCTTGGACTGCAACACCTAATAAATAACTAAAACCAGTTAGCAGGACCAACAGCCAAATTAAACACTTACTCCATGCCACGTTTCCCCTTTATAATAAAGTCTGAACACCGTCTGTGGCTGCAACAAGATGTGGGACACAAAGGCGTGCAGAACATCTGTGAACAATTAGAGGCGAACAGAGCGAGCAAGCACTTATACTGCCCATTACACTTGAATAAGTCACTGGCTCGGCTCTTCATGATGTAATGCGGCGCAGCTTGGATATGCAATCTCAAAGTTGCGCTGGGACAGAGCCCCTCACAAAAACTTCAATCGAGCTCAAACATGGAGCACACAGGCCGTAAATGTAATGCAGCGGGCGGAGAGTGGAACCAGATTTATCTGAAGCTCTGAGGTCATTCCTCAGGATAAAATGTTCACAGCGCCGCCGGGTCCTCGTGTTCTTGACCAAATATTGTTCCAAATGTGACACATTTATTCTTAAATCCTCCCCAGCCTCCTAAGCTCATGTTTAAATTATTTCTGTTACATGCATCCGCCAAAAAAAAGAAGCAATAATTCCAGCCAATCAACAGAGTGAACTTTACATTTACGCGGCTGAATTTCTGCCCTCGTGGTTGATTATTAACGTCTCCTCACACTCCAAACATCTTCACTTGGATGTTTAACCTTCACTGTGCAGGATGATGTTTGACGCTAACAGACTGATTTCACATTCATCTCCTAAAGGAGGAACGTTCACCTTAAAGGTGCTAAATACGGGATTGTGAGCATTTCTATTGCCTCTCAACGGCTCTCAACATGGTGACGGTGACAGCGAGGCGGCGGCTCGCATCTAATGGTGCTTACAGCGCTAACAGTGCAAACAACAAAGAAAGTGATGACAGAGCTAACGGTGTTTACCTGAGGGGGATGCGGAGGGTGGGTGCTAAGCTTCCCTGAGGGCGCCGTCTGTTGGGATGGCGTTATCAGCTATAACTGCTGTATGAGAGCAGTGCAGAGTGGTGGCCGTAAGCTAGCCAATGGGGCACGCTCACCTGCACTTCAAGCGCAATTTTGTTTGCGGAAAAACTTATTAGAAATAAATTATTATTTTACGTTTATTATACGGGAACTCCAACGATTTTACACATCACAGTCTGTTTACAGATGCCTCAAATTGTTGGTTTGGGCTGAAGAAAATTAAAAAAAAAAGAAAACTGTGGGTGTGGATTTAGAAAGCAGTGAGCTTCCCAGACCTCCGTACCCCGCTCTTCATCTCTGCAGCAGGCTAGAGACTCGAGGATACATTAGCCGCTACTAGCGTAGCACACTCAAATCTCAGACTGCACTGGCGGCAGTTGAGGTGCATTTTGGGTAATGTAGGCGGAAGGTTTTGACAAGGAAGACGAATGCATTATGTCTCTGGTTCTGCTGCATCGATTTTGATCCTTTTTGTTGAGTCCAACAATGTTACAGGAGTGCAATGATCAATCAGTGGAGCTTTTAAAACATGTCTGGATGGGATCTTTAAGTTCAGAAGATCAAACTTTTATCTGAATGACCACTCAAATGCTAAAAAGACGATTGAATCCCCTCGTCTCAAACTTGTTAAGGAAACAAGCCAATCACTTTGTTCCAATCATGAGGTCACTGTCTCGATGAGTCTTTGCGCCATGAAGTCTAGGATGGATTTCTTATATGATATACTGTATTTGTCTGCAATTGCCAAAAACAACAAACTGCACCATTACATCAACATACAATTTGGAAAAGGCACGAGGATACGTCATTTCTGCAAACACTAAAAGATTCATCGAGCATTTCATAGGAGATCTTCAGCGAAACTTAAATATTTTACAGCCTGAACGCCAGCCAGAGTTCAAACAATCCTTCCATCCTCATTTCTTTCGACCTAAAGTTTGGTCTTTGTTCAGAAGACGATGAGACAATGAAAAACAGCATGAGCGTATATCTGGCTTTAAACCAACAGACACAGATCATTAAGCGTGGATGTTTTCCCCTTCAAAAGGACTCCGTAATAGCTACACAGCAATATTTTAGATGTTTTAAATCTCCAAATAGGCCTTACAACTTATTAAGATTACTGGCACGTGTTTTATGGCCAATTAAATCCTTCACAATGTGAAAACAAACAAGAAACAATCCACTCCTCGTGATTAGAATGCCATTCAGAAAATGTGGAGGGTATCACATCTACTGAAAAGCAGCATTGTTAAAAGTATGATCCAATAACACGTACTCACTGCCAATACTGCTCCAAATAAGTTTCTGTACTGGCCAACATGGGCTCCAATCCAGCCCATTACTTTGAGGGGAGCACCCCAATTAAAGCTCAAACTACTAGTCAATTATTTTTCTAACAAAAATGCCAAACATTCCCCAGTTAAAGCCTCTTAGTTGGATTTGCTGCTCTTCTCCATTTTATAGGATCATTAAGTTTGGTCAGTCAAAACAAGCAATTTAAAGAAGTCACCTTGGGCTTTCAGAAACTGTGATAACCATTTTTCACTGTTTTCTTACATTGCATAGATCAAATGATTCATCAATAATGAAAATAGTAAGTTTGGTGCTACTAACACCAAACTCCATCCACCTGTTTTTATGCACATTTACATTTTGTGCATAAAAAAACCTGAGTGGAAACGCAGAAAATGCCAAACTTCTATGTTGTTTTCCCACCATTTGAAATTGAAATGGTACTCATTTATTTACGTGTGCATTCATTCACTTTTTTTGCCAAATTTGCTGGATATTTGATTAAAATTTGCTCTACATTTGGACAGAAATCTGTCTAATGACTCTTCACTTCCTTTCCCTCTCAGTTTGTGGAGTTTACAGCTACAGCCCGATCGATACTGGGTTTTTGAGGCTGTTATTGATATCAATGTTTGGGAGTTTTAAAAAAATCTGATAACAATATATATCGATAGTCATTTTCAGTCTGTCGTGTTTTTTCCCCACAAAAGTTGAATAACCTTACTCTTACATTTTTTTAAATGATATACTGTACTTCTCCTCTCTCATTGAAAAATCTATGAATCTATGAATATGTTCATGTTTTTCCTTTCCCAACACCTGACCCTCTTTAATGAAAAGTCTATTCTAGTTTATGTGTGCTGGAAGTTGCATATTAGATCATAATCAGCATGCAAACTAGTTGAGATGTCAACTTCCTCCCTTAGTACACAATCTTCTAGCATCAAACTCTACCAAAGCATGATTCTGCACAATGAAGCTCAAACATGATGCACAAATTAGCACATTTTGGTGTGGAGGGGGACTTTAAACCAGCTGGTAAAACTAAATTGGCATGCCTAAAGACTAGTGATAAGGTAAACTATGATTAATGTGTTTTATCCTCTTTTAAAATGATCCTAACTTTACATAACATGAACCAGGGTGGTTCATCCTCCACTACATCCCTGCTGCAGACACATTCACACCTTAATTCATTCATTATTTGGCTGATTTAAGAAAGCTGGTGGTTGTGTGTGTTTCACTGTCTCTAGTCGCAGCCAGGAGGTTTGACATAGTGGGGTTTTAATTCAATCATAAAAATGCTTCTTTTCTGCATCATTGTGAGGATAAAAATAAAACAGTATACCGTTAGGACTCGTGTGCCAGTTCCTTTTCCATGTTCCTCTTTCAGGTTTCACCTCTTTAAACGAGGCTAAATCTGCGACAAGCTAGCATGTTCATGCAGTCAAACAAAAAACGTAGGCTTCGAAAAATTACATTTTTTTTCCTGGGACAGGCCCTCCAAATAAAAAAAAAACCCCAAACCCTGCATCGAAATGAGTCCCCTCCGACACTACTGATGCTGTTACGCCCTTTCCTTTCCCCCACAAGCAGACAGAAACGGTGGAAACACCGGGGCGTTTAACGCTGAAGACAGATACCCTCAGTTAGCTGTACATCCGTTCAGACCTTCACTTCACCGGTGCTGTTAAATCAATGAAAGCATGCCAAAAGCCTCTGTCGGTATTCCAGCTAATCTCTCGACCAAGCGGACATGAAACGACATTTTCCTGGTCAAAACTCACCTCATTTGGTTGGAAACTGCCGAAGACGACGCTGCCTCTCCATGGTTAATAAAAGACAGAAATACACTAGTTTTTCTTTTAAAATATGTCTATCTTGTGCTCATTTTTGCAGCGTCCTCCTTCTGCAGCAGCAGCCGCTTTCTTCTCTCTGCCTCGGCGTTTAGTGTTTTGGGTTGAGGAAAAGTGATGTCATTGCATGAAATTGCATTACCCGCCCCAATTTTTTTTTAGAGGCTGTCCCCATGCTGCCAAACATAACTTCATCACCATATAGGCCTACTTTTTAAAGAGCTGCATGTATATTTGTTTTTTTAGTGCCTTGAAATATTCTCTGCACACTTTAAAGGTCCCGTATTATAAAAAGTGAGATTTTCATGTCTTTTATATTATAAAGCAGGTTTAAGCATTTTATAAATACTGTTAAACTATCAAAACGCTCAATATACGGAGAAATACACACAGCCCGTATTCAGAAATTGTGCGTTTGAAACAAGCCGTTAGGATTTCTGTCCATTTGTGATGTCACAAATCTACAATATTTAGACCATTACACGGTATTAAACGTAAACATTCTGAATGTGTCCTAGTTTATTTCCTGTTGCAGTGTATGTGAATGACATCAGCTGACAGGAAGTAAACATGGACCCAAACTGTTGCCTAGCGACGCAATTGACATGCACTAAAACGGAGCGTTTCAGACAGAGGGTAAATACAGGTAGATTTAGACAGAGAATACGAGGAAATAAAGTTTTTTTTTAAAACATTACAGCATGTAAACATGTTCTAGTAGAAACACAAAATACAAGTATGATCCTGAAAATGAGCATGATATGGGACCTTTAAATACTATCTGACATCATTAAGTTCAACAAAATATATCATAAAATTGTTTATTTGTGGATGAAAGATGAGTGTCCTCCTTTTAATTAAACAGACAAACTGATTCGGTACAATTTTAAGGCAATTTAACCAAGAAAAAAACTAAAAAAATACACCCACATGACGAACATATGTACAAATTGAATGTATAGTCTAATAATCTATTGAAATGGGCTGTAAAGGTCTTTGTGGGAGTGAAACATGTTGTTTATGTGATGCTGCAGAGGTTGTTTATCTAGGAGTGTCAACTGCAGCAGAGTCTTGGAGTGAATTATCAGTGGCTTCTTCTTCTTCTTCATCTCCCACATCCTCTGACACCACCTAGTTGGAAGAACAGGAAGTTAGGAGGACAGTAGTACATTTACTGCTCTATTGTTTTGGCTAAAATAAGGTGTAATTTTCAGCCAAAAAATGCTTTGATTATTTGCATTCATGTCATGGCTGAAATTCCTTTATGTTGTGTCTGAGATGCATTAAGAGAATGTAAAGTTATTGCTTTCTCTGTTGACTTGCTTCAGTGGCTTGTTTTTGTAAGTATGTTTCCATCCACCTGTTTTTATGTGCATTTTCAATTTGCGCATAAAACCACCTGAATTCAATTTAATATCAAATTAATACATGAAACAAACAGAAATGCAATATTGACATCATGTTTTCTACATTTCTTCCCCACCATCTTAATATTCAAAGAACAGTAGTGGATGGAAATGTGTACAAATTTGCATTTTTGTTTAGCTAGTTTTCTGAAAATTTGCCCTATATTTGGATAGAAACCTGGCTCAAGACAGGCTGCCTCAAAATTCTAAAAATGAAGGAGATTTAGGGCCAAAATCCCACAATGTGACTGCTGCTACAACCAAAGTCTACAAACCAACCAATCTGCTTCAACAAGAGACAAGACCCCAGACTCTCTACAGTTTATTAGATGTTCAGTCAGATTTTGGAGGATGAAGGACATCCGCTGCATGTGGACAGTGTGGATAGTCTTGTTCACCGCACCGTCGGGTTAAATGGTCTATTTTTCCTCCTTCTGGTGCAATTAAATCACACAAATCCCAATCTGTTATACTGTGAACTTATTAACAGTATCTCTAATGACTGATCAAGGCTCCCTCCCAGTGTGGCTGTGAGGAAAAATCAGTCAATCAATAAATTAATGAAAACACAGCAGATTTCTACATGAAAACTTTTTTTGTTCAGTAAATTTTAGTTCTGTTATTGTGGTGAAGACACTTTGACGGTTGGTTCTGAGGATAGAGAACTGAAGGAACGTTTTAATTCCCAGTAGGACCAGCTGTCTCACACACATTCAACGTTATTCTCTTAACAGCACGACCGGAAATTTCTAAGTAGCATGTAAACTGATTTTAAATGATTTTAATCTACTTTTATGTTGTTGTTTAGACGGTTCTATTTAACAGTTTTCAATAGTATTATTATATAATATAGTAATTTTTTTTACCTGTGGTTTAATTTTATGGGTATCTATTTCCCATGTTTTGGTCAATCAGCATTGGTTGGGGATGGGAGATGGGAGCACTGTAAGTTCCATGTTTTTTGGGGATGAATACAATTAAACATTAATATAAATGTTTAATGTCATTTTGTGTATTTTTAGACAACCGTAGAGAGATGACAGAAAATGAGTGGCAAGAGAGAGAAATGGGGAATGACATGCATCAAAAGGTAATCAGTCAGACTTGAACTGTGAATGTTGCAGTTCAGTCAGCACCTTAAACCTCTGAGCAAAAAGGAAACCCCAATAAAAAAACATCTACATCAAACTACCTCAATCCATATTTCCGTCTTTTACCGGCTTCACTCTCTCCTTTTTTTATGTCCTACGGCCAAAGCTGGTTTATAGTTTTGATACATTTTCAAAACATTGCAGAGAGATGTCATCAACCAATAGGTTCTCAATTTTTCCTAAACTGTCTGAGAACTATCGTCAGGTGTGATATGAACATTGGAAGAGCTTTTGTTTGCAAAAATCATCTCATGTTCATACCGTAGACTATATATAAATATATCTTTATATACAGTCTATGGATCATACTGGTCGAAGAGATGCCTTCCTAAAATGCTCCCAATGTACGAGGTGGGGGACAAAATCCACAGTCCTGATTCTGTGCAAAAAGTATTTTCCAAAGTTTATCTGAAGTTAATATGTGTGTATGTATCTTTTTAGTATGAAAGTCTTTGTTTACGTTTCCCTGGACACCGTTTCCTTGCTGAGCTCCTGTCGAGGGAGAGTAACACATGTTGGGACTTTTGTACTAAAAAGTTTGAGTTTGGAATATATCAACTTGATTTGATGAACGCAGACTTCTAAAGTCTCATGTTAACTTCAGATAAAAGAACTGTGGATTTTGTTCCCTATAATTTACACTGTCAGCACGTTAGGAAAGGATGTCTTAACGTCAGTATGAACAGGAGGAATTGTTGTAGCAAGAAAAAAAACATTGCTTCAATGTACTGTGCATGTTGTTTTAAAACAGAAAATGTAACAAAAATGTGAAGCGATCCTTCAAGTCACATCTTTTTTACGATTTACCAGTCAACCATCAACAATCTGACACGCCTTAAAATTGATGTTTTACTGACACAGATTGTGACCCAAGATTTTATTAGACCCATACATTACATACAATGAACAGTGTATGGGTGCCATCATTCAAAGGAAAGATTCAAGATCTTAAAGATGCCCCTGAGTGAGAGTTAACCTGGTCATGCATGATGGCATCCACATCTCTTTCTGAGAGCTCCTGTCCCGAGGCGTCCAGGTCAACCTGGTCTGGGTCTTCTCCAGTCAGGATGTCCATCGGGCCCTCAGCGATGGCTCTGATGGTCTGGTCCTCCAGGGCCAGGGCCGTGTCAAACTGTAGGGGGGACGGAGGACCCTGCATACCGTCCCCTTCCACATCCAGGTCCTGTATAACAGGATGAAATCTAAATCTCAACATATAACTTGTAGGAGCCATTTTAAGTTATATATTTATTTGTTTTATTTATGTTTACACCTCTGACCACCAGACGGTAAGGCAATCAGCTTCAGGTGTTGCTGCCTTGCATGTGGGAGAAGCATCCAGTTTTTGACAGAGCTCGTGATGCAGCCTTTGCGTATGTCCAATTTTGTGTTTATACTTTTCATAGAACATTGTACAATACTGAAACACCAAAATGGTGAGCTGCAAACGTCTGTGAAATAAATCAACTTTTGATCATCATGACGTCACAACTAAATCTCACAGTAGCAGCCCCGCAGTGGCTTGTTAAGAGTTGCAAACAGTCACTACACCTAAAAACACAAGTCACTTGCCCTTTGCTTCTTCTAAAGATGCCGGTCGTAGTATTTCAAGGGTGCTTTCACATATAGTTCGGTTCATTTGGTCCGGATCAAGCAAAAAAGTGATATATTTTTGCCTTTTTTGGTTCTGGTTTGGTTTGTGTTCACACTGACATTTTACAAACGAACCAAGAGCTGAAGTGATATTGACTGACAGTTAATGGACAGTTTTTGTAACCATTGTCCTGCATCATCAGCCCTGTACTCTCGTGCTACCATGATTACTGAAGGATATTGGTAAAATATAAATATATAGATCACGCGACAATTTATAATCATTTGAAGAATTATGAATTTAATGGTTTAACTTTTCAATTCATGCTAAAAATCACATCCACTATCACACAGCGGACCGGAGTTATGCTGGAAACACACCAAGCAACAGCCAAGTGCGGCTTGCATTAAATTTTTTCTCTGCGGACGTGAGGCGTGTCCATGTGTTTCAGGCAGGACGAAATTCTTGTAACATTGGTCGTGTTACAGGAGTTAACTGATTGGCTTCGGGTATTCTGTGCCACAATTCACCGCCAAAAGTTAAGCTATCCCTATCTTTTAGTTTGGACGCACTTCGCTGCAGAATCAAACAGCCGCAGCTCGCCGCAGGCCGCACTTCGCCACTGCTTGGTGCAATTCCGGCATTAGGGTGTTTTCAAACCTGCGTTGTTTAGTTCGGTGTAATCAGACTCCCCCTTTGATCATTTCATTTGGGCAGATTTGAGCACAATAATAGTGCTCGGTGCGGATCAAAGCAACCTCATCGAGGCCCTTTAGAAGCGGCCTCAATTTGGTCAAACAAATGGAGCGGTTCTTTTGTGGCGGGAACGTGATCTTACTCAACTACAAGGCATACTCTGCAAGTTTGAGCTAAACAGGTCCTGTAGCATGTCGAGGTCTGACCTGTTCTTGATATTTGATAGATGGATAGATCCCCCCCCCCCATTTACTTTCTCGCTCCCGCCCAAGACGCATCCAACCAATGAGTAAACGTTCTCATGTGGCTTTTAGCAATGCATTTTGGTTCGCTTGAAATTTTTCCTGTCTTAAAAGAAATCGCACCAATGTGAAAGTTCACCAACTCGAACCAGAGTGGACCACACAGGGAAACGCACCAGTTTGTTTGAACCGCACCAGCAAAGTTAAAGTAGTTGTGAAAGCACCCTAAAACACTAGCAATATTACCTAACCATAAGTGCTGAACATGACATTTTTAATATGATGCATATACATCAGAGGACAGTGATAGGGGAACATCATTTCTACGTACATCACTGAACTCTAGGGGAAGGCTCTCTGTGGGCTGAAGCTCTGCTGCGCTCAGATACATGTCTCTGCTTGCTGTGGTGATCTGCTCCTGTGGCGGAGGCTCTTGCTCGGGCTGGTACATGGGGGGAGGCAGGTTGAGGTGAAGCGGGCAGCGAGGATCGTCAGACTGACCCATGTGCACAGTGCGTTCACATGGGACATCTTTCGAGCCTGGACACATTTTGAAAAGCACCTGATTGCTGTCTTGGAAGATGTCTGAGGGTCTGGTTGTCAAGGACAATGACACATGATGTCAATACACAAACATGACTTCAAGAAATAAAGAAACCTGCTCCCATCTTAAAAATCTTCTTGTAATTATTTCTCAACATAAAGATACTTGTTGTGAAGTTGCAAAAGGCCCGACTGTATTATTGATATGCCTGAGTGGTTTTGTGATTTTGTCTGAGCATTAACACTTTGCAGGGTTTGTACAGTTCACAATGCAACACTGGTGTCAGGACAATGCTTAATCACCATCCAACTAAAATGACAATTAGAAGTACACAAAGAAAAGTACTTGCAATAAAACTATTGTTGTCGTTAGCTGATAGACAAAACTACTATGTAAATCCTGTTGAAAAATATAAAAAGCTTGAGTCTACCCTCAATGATTTGGGTTTAAAATTAAGGCAGGTTGGGAAAGGATTTTGTACCTTCCAACTGAAATGATTAGCCCCTTTGTAACTCTGGGAAAAATCAACAGACCACAGGAAGGAGTTTATGTAGGCTCCCTTTGAAACCAGCAGCTACCTCAAGCTGCTGGTCTTGATCGAGGCCATGGTGAAGATGGCTCAATAAGCAGAGAACCTCAGTTAGTTTGTCAATTTAAAAATAAAGGTTTAAATGTAAATATCTTCATTCAATTAATACAGGATTTGTGGTTTCTTATATGTAAACAGACCACACTATTGTGGTCAAACACATGCTGAAAACATCATTTAGGATACGTGAGACACAGTGCCGGGTCATGGGCAGGCAGGGGTTGGTACACCGGATTCCCTCCACAAACGAGATGCACTTCTCGTGCGCTGTTCTTGTGTGTGGCTACAACAGAGGAAAGAAGCGTTAGATAAGGTCAAAAAAGAACCTAAACAGTATTTCCTTTATAACTATAATCATCCTTAAACACATTATCAGTCCTGGGTGCCACAAAATTGTCAGAGGAAAAAGCCTATAAAAATGAAGAGAAATTCCATTCTGCTGCATTCAAATATGTTGAGCATAAGCTCAAACTCAAAAGTATTCATTTTCTCCCCTATTCACTGTAGTAATCAACATAATAGAGGACATGACTGCCCCGCTACATTTAAAGCATAAAGCCCACATCGACATTTTAAAACGGGACGCATTCTCTTTTTGAAATCAAAAAAAGGTCATGTTAAGTCAAACAAAACATCAGGAACATCCTTTTACACTTAGCATCCTGATGTTTTGGTTCTGTGCTCCAGAACGCTGGATTTTATGGGGTCAGTTCACTTTATAAAGGGCCAGTTCACCAGATTACCCAAAAATATCCCTTCTGGTGTTATCTAGCTATGCAGATTTCTGCTTTCACCGCAATACAGTGGAAGTGAATAATAGCATTTTGTTTGTAGTACTCACAGCGTTGAAAAAGAATACATTAAAAGCCTACAGCATCCTCTCTTTCCACAAAGAGTGTCTTTGTAAATATGGTAAATACATGGAGATTAAGTGGTAGGCAAACAGCGGCCCCTGACGAGAGCTCAAGCGGTCACTTTTATAGTTCACGTCAAAACTTTTACATGATTGTCAGGTCATCAGATATTAACTATCAAATACATCTCTAGTCCGGTAGTGCAACACAGAATATGAGTCATATATTGCCAAATGAGTATAGAGTATATTCTTCAACTTCCCTAATGGGAGAAATGACATGTGATGTTGATACCATTCTACAACAAACATTAGCGTTGAGCCGAATACTAGGTGATAGGTGAAACGAGTATCTGATTCGAATAATGTACCTTTTACGAACACGCGTATAGTATAAAATTAAAATGTGTCAATATCCAAACTTGCTTCCTCCCCTACAGAGAGCTCCCTGCAGCTCTGCACCACACACACACACAGACCACTGTCACGGGCAGCCACTCTAACACCCTTTACACCCTGCATTAAAATGCATCTCGTATCCAGATTGTATCTAGATATGATTTAACCTGATAACATTTACACCTGGTATTTATATGCATCTCCAGTGGCCACTACTAGGCTTGCCGCGGTAGTCAGTGTTACAGTGTTTTGGCATACACCGGTTACATTAATTGCCCACCGCCCCCACAGTCGTTCTCCTTTTCTTTTTTTTTCATAGAAATAAAACACATTTAGTTCATTTCCACATATCAGCACCATATTATCAATAGGCCTACACAGTCGAGCGCTACAAAGTGAAAGTGTCTGCTCCGTGCGGAGTCTCAGCACAGAGTAACAGGAGTCATATTTCACAAAGGAAGAGAGAGTTGACAGACAAGACGAGATGGCGGAGGATTTGATTTCACAGCGAAAAGCAAAAGTGCCTATTTGACAATATTTCAGATTTAAACCCAATGCTATAAGGGAACCATAACGTTAATGAGGCAATCGGGGTACGGAGGACGGAGCAGTCACGGCCAGTGTGCGTGGCGCAGCAGCGCCGAGTTGAAACCTGCGCCCCCGCAGCGGAAGCTCGACCGGAGAGGCCAGACACACAGCCATCCACCATTTAAGATCATAGTAAGTGCTTGAGTCTACCCTCAATGATTTGGGTTTAAAATTAAGGCAGGTTGGGAAAGGATTTTGTACCTTCCAACTGAAATGATTAGCCCCTTTGTAACTCTGGGAAAAATCAACAGACCACAGGAAGGAGTTTATGTAGGCTCTCTTTGAAACCAGCAGCTACCTCAAGCTGCTAGTCTTGATCGAGGCCAAGGTGAAGATGGCTCAATAAGCAGAGAACCTCAGTTAGTTTGTTAATTTAAAAATAAAGGATTAAATGTAAATATCTTCATTCAATTAATACAGGATCTGTGGTAGTACCGAGTGGAAACCTGCGGCCTGCGCATCCACCATTTAAGATCAAAGTAAGTGCTCTACAGATATTGAGCATCATCTTTTTGTTTTCCAAGATCTTTCTGCAGCGGTGTTAATATTTTGTTGTCCACATTGAGATCCGATTGTTCCGTCTGAAAGGGCTGAGCGGAAACCTCAGAGGCTGCATTACACACAGGCTCGCCACTGGACTGGGCACTGTGGAAGAGGCGGTGCATAATCCATGGAGACAGCCTCAAAATGCCGCCGTTTAGAGGGAGAGGCCTGCAAACGTTCTGTCTACACTCACATACACAGAGGGATGAGGGGAAAACCCTGCCCATTCCAAGTATGGATACAGATACAGATGATTTATTTGGTTGAACAGATACAGATGATGGTGTACTAGCTCATCCCTAACAAACATAATTCCCTTCCCAGATGCACACTGGAATGGCTGCAGAAGTTTCAGACATGGATATCTTGAAACCTGAACAGACAAACTTGAAACTATTTTCATAGCTAGATACCACTACGAGTAAGTGAGACAGTTTTTGTGGTTTGGTGAACGGACCCTTTTACTACTTTCTACTGTGATGGGGTCACACCTGAGGAGCTCCGTCTGTCACAGCCTGCCTCCTCTCTCTTAGTTGTTGGTGCAGCAAGGCTTCCACACCGTACCGACGACGGTATCGGCGCAGAGCTTTGAGCTTCTTCAGGTTTTCCCTCTCCTTCATGGACAGACCTTCAGGCCCTGTCAGCAGACTGCTTCCTGAGATCAACAAACAAATACAGATAACGCTCAGGGCTGTGAAGTCGCAAACATCAAAGGTGTGGGGTGACTTCCTACAAAGAACTATTGAACAGGTACGCAAACAATGCAAAACATCTGTAGTTAGTAACCAGTTAGTCGTATATTTACCTAGAGTTTCATGCTCCACTTTGCGGTTGTGCAGGTATCTGCGCTTTTTCTCCTTAAGCAGGTGCTGCAGGCGTTTAAACTGGTCGATGTAGAGGGACTGGAGTCTGATGAGTTTTTCTCGAGTGATGAGTGCCACCTCCTCTGCTGTGTACACCCCTGCATGTCTACGATTTACAAAGAAAAAAATAAACAAATGCATTCACTGTGAAAGGGCCATGTCATCGCTGTATTCTTTAAACTAGCTGCAACCACTCTGACTACTAGGCTTGCCGCGGTAGTCAGTGTTACAGTGTTTTGGCATGCACCGGGTACATTACTTGCCCACCGCCCCCACAGTCGTTCTGATTTTTGTTTTTCTTTCATAGAAATAAAACCCATTTAGTTCATTTCCACATATCAGCGCCATATTATCAATAGGCCTACACAGTCGGACGCTACAAAGTGAAAGTGTCTGCTCCGTGCGGAGTCTTAGCACAGAGTAGCAGGAGTCATATTTCACACAGGACGAGAGAGAGTTGACAGACAAGACGGGATGGCGGAGGATTTGATGTCAAAGCGAAAAGCAAAAGCGCCTATTTGGCAATATTTCAGATTTAAACCCAATGCTATAAGGGAACCATAACGTTAATGAGGCAATCGGGGTACGGAGGACGGAGCAGTCACGGCCAGTGTGCGTGGCGCAGCAGCGCCGAGTTGAAACCTGCGCCCCCGCAGCGAAAGCTCGACCGGCCAGGCCATCCACACAGCCATCCACCATTTAAGATCATAGTAAGTGCTTGAGTCTACCCTCAATGATTTGTGTTTAAAATTAAGGCAGGTTGGGAAAGGATTTTGTACCTTCCAACTGAAATGATTAGCCCCTTTGTAACTCTGGGAAAAATCAACAGACCACAGGAAGGAGTTTATGTAGGCTCTCTTTGAAACCAGCAGCTACCTCAAGCTGCTAGTCTTGATCGAGGCCAAGGTGAAGATGGCTCAATAAGCAGAGAACCTCAGTTAGTTTGTTAATTTAAAAATAAAGGATTAAATGTAAATATCTTCATTCATTTAATAATACAGGATCTGTGGTAGCACCGAGTGGAAACCCGCGGCCTGCGCATCCACCATTTAAGATCAAAGTAAGTGCTCTACAGATATTGAGCGTCATCTTTTTGTTTTCCAAGATCTTTCTGCAGCGGTGTTAATATTTTTTTTGCAGTTTCATTGTATTGTGGGACTATACTACTGGACATCTGTAGCACACTCAAAAATCCTGTGTTTTTCTTTAGTTTGCATATTGACTTTTGACTGAAATTAATTTTGTCACCACTCCGGTGTTAACACGCTACATACTCGCAAACCTGCTCAGAATTAGTTTGTAGTATGAATTGGATCACAGCTAATGCTTAAGGCAGTAAATTAACGTCTGAGCCATCATCCAAAAAATAACATTCACACGACAATATAAATCCAATTAAATGACTATGCAAGTTTAGATGAAAAACTTGAGACATGGTAAGATACTTTTACTTACTTTAGAGGATCCTCGTGATCACTGTCAGCGCTGTCAGCCTCGCTGTCAGGGTCTCCTCTCCATGTCTGGTCTAGTACCAAGGGACCCGGCTCCTCCTCACTCAGACTGTCCTCGTCTGTCCAGAGAAGATGTAGTTAAACATTAAAATCATATTCACGCAGGTTAATATAAACTGCAAGACGACTGACCTCATTGATTTACCTCTAACATAACAGAAGAAATGTCAAAGCACATGAGATTAGGTGCAAACACCTGAGCAAGAGGCCAATAAACTCTCAGGTGACAAGTGCAAAATGTGATCACTAGATGGCTCTACAGGATGTCAAGAAAGCAGAGAAAATAATGAAAATAAAATAAGAAAACATAAATATACAGATAAGACAGAAAAAAAGTAAATAAGTAATAATATATAACCATTTATACAGTACCAGCCACATGCATAAGAGCCACTATAAAAATGGACTAAAATCAATTTCTTCATTTAGTCCTGGATATGTTTGTGGCCTTCATTTGGTGGATGTAAAAAGTTTCCCCTATGCAGTAATAATTTTAGTCGATCACCACTCTGAATGTTCTGAAAAAGGGAAAGCTGTGTGCTGAGGGTTACACCCTGAAGAAGGCTGTTTGTGCCACTACACGTGGGTTGTTTATATTTTTTGCCAGAAGCGTGCCTTGGACTCCCCTTTTTTTAACCTTTGCATACCCCACCAAAGAGCACCTTCATCACACTGATTTGAACTTTCGAGCACTTTTTTGCATGTGAGATTAACTTGGGTCTACAATTGACAATGTCTGAACAAGATCATTTACCTAGAATACGGCTAGCTTCAGAGCGGCCTCCATCAATGCTGTGTGTCTCTGCACGGTTGTATCCACTAAGCTGAGACAACAGTGACTCTGGGGATGGACCGGCAGACGCTTTTTTCATCTGAGCTCGGAGGGCCATGGCATTCCTGCGAGCATGCTCTGCACAGAACGTCACCCTAAAGAACAAACATTGGAAAAGAAATGTCAGAAAGCTGCTAGAATTTGTTATTAGGTGTCTAATGTCTGTGTCTTCCATACTGAGACTTACAGTTAATAATAAAGCTGAGGTGTAACTTGTTTCTCACTTGTTAAAATCAGATGAAATTTTGACTTTTTACCCACCCATCTTTCCTCTCGACTTTTGGCGCAGCATTGGGGCAGCGCTTGCCGTTCTTGGCAGAGACATAGCTGCACTGTTTGTACGGGGCATTTTTATCCTCCAGTATGTGTTTGATGCAGAACTCCAGGCCGTCCAGGCGGGGCTGAGAGCATGGTCGCTGGGTGAAGGAGCAGGCCTGGGGCTCCTGAGGACGAGGCGTCTGGGTCACCCTGTTCCGGCTCGAAGGCAAAACGTGGATTCGTATCCTGTTCATAGCAAGTCTGCAAAAATAAATAGTTGAAACAAATGGTCCGTTGATTGATTAAATCGACTGAGAGACCAACAATGCAATTAACTATTTTGATAGTGGGTTAATCATTTGTTTCATTTTAAGAAAAAATAGAAAACACTCTTATTCTGGCTTCTCAAATGTGAGGATTTGCTGTTTTTCTCTGTCTTGTCTGACAGGAAACAGAATATTTTTGGGTGTTGTTATATCGGTCGAACAAAACAAAGACTTTTACAAATATCATTGGATATCTTCTGTCATTTTATAAGCAAAAAGATTAATCGAGACATGAAATATGGAGGCTAGAGCTATATTATTATATAATATTCCTACATTTCAGTTACTCATATGTGAGGACTGTTTGCTAATCTTTGGCACTTGTGAAATTAGCTAATGATGTTAAACTGAACATTTTAGGTTTAGTACTACTAGTCAGACAAAATATCTCATTTCATCATTTCATTTTATATAGACAAAAGGATTAATCGAGTAATATGAAGGCTAGAGGATACACCAACTACATATTACAAATAAAATAAATACATGTCATTGCAGATGATTCTGAATGGACCCCTTCTGGTGTGGTTACCCAAAGCACAGAGGCACACATAGCTGTTTTCAGACACAAACCCTGTGTCTGTGCAAAAAGAAAAACAGTTTGAAGAAGGGGGTGGAAAATGGTTATTTCTTCTTTAAATTGTGGAAATTACACATGAGGCTTTGAGCAGGTGTCACGGTCTAGTGGAATTTAAATGCCCACGTTTGAGAGATCTACATGGCTTATTTAGCCCTTTAATCACAAATTGGGTCCAAAGGTCAAAGACGTTAAAAGTATAACATTAACGTTAGGTAGTATATACACGCAGGATGCAAACAGAACTAAACTGCTATTATATGACTTAACATCAATAGAAACCGCGTCAACAAAAGTCAATCCAATTTGAATTACAAATGTTATTGTTCATGGTTACAGAAGGCGGTGGCAGGTCAGATAACGTTATTACACTAAGTAAATTATTAACATACATAACGGTCATTAATACCAAAACAACTAAAGCCCTGCTAACGTAAAGAATAAACTCATGATTATTGTAGGTTTAAATTTAGTAATAATAATAATAAATTGTATTCACGCAACTCAACTCAAAGACACTTTACATAGATAAAAAAGATCGTAAAACAAGGACATCATAAAAAAAAGATATAAAACACACAATATTAAATTAGACTTTAAAAGCAGTAGTAGAAGTAGTACATTTCTAACCAGGCGCCACCAAAGCACGCCGAGCTTTAGCCAAGGCCTATGGAAGGAGGATGGGACACGGGTCTTTTGAGTGAGGTGCTGCGCATGCGCAGTGTAACTCAAGCTGCGGTCTTTTTTTTTTTTTAAATTACAGTATACATGGTAACAGCAGAAAACATTAAAAACATTTACTGTGACAAACATAAAAGGACAACAGAAATGACACAAAACCAACAACAAATTAAAAAAAACACAATAAAAATAAATAAATAAGTAGATAATAAAAAAAGACTACGCGAGAGTATGACAATAACTTCACTTAAAATCTTTAAAGATTTTGCATACATTCATTGTTTTGATTGCTTTTTTTTATGTGAGGAAGAAATTGTTGACAGATATAGATCAATTTCTTTCATAAATACAAAGAAATTAGGCTTTTTTGGGGGTAAACTTGTGAATGTGGAACTCCGCGAGAATTAAAATTAAATGAATAAGAAAATGTATTACTGTCTTTGTCACTGTAATCATAGCAACCTAAATATAATATTTCTATAGTACAGTGCAAAATCTGAGAAAATGTTAACAAGTATAAAATTATTGACATCTTTCCACAATTCACATGTATATTTACAGGACCAGAATAAATGAGAGCAAGTTTCAGGATGTGATTCACAGAAGGAACAATTTACATATATGTCACTCTTTAACTTTTATAAGAAATGTTTCACTGGATAGAATCTGTGGATAAATGACACCTCTTTTACCTTATTTGTTAGAAGGAACTTTTGCGGTATTATAAATATACAATTTCGACGAGTGCAGGCCAGATTTTACTGCGCATGTGCAATACCCCCCAAGAGATATGACGCGTTGATGACGAGTGACCCAGCCTCCTTTCCATAGGCCTTGGCTTCAGCCCGCCTCTCTTTAGCCCCGCCTCTCTTTACTGCGTCACTTTTTCAGTTAGTGACTCGCCATCTTTGTTAGCAGTTGCTAACGTTAGCCAACGGCTACTTTTCACAATTCGCGGCTAAAGAAGCGAGTTTAGCTGAACGACGGCAACAGACGGTGGTCTTTCTCGATATCATCGACATGCCTCGGTGCCGGTATATGAACATATCCGTGTTTTTCGTTTATAACTGCTTACCTTGCTCACAGCGGTCCGACCTGGTTTATCTTCCGAGGCACACTACGACGGTTTTCCTGCATTCCCCCAATAATAACTGCCAAAGCCGCTGCTGCAGAGCCCAGCTGAGCCCGCCCACTCACAGCGCTGATTGGTCAGAGATCAAGGCATTTCATTGGTCGAGCTACCTGCCAATCAAAGTGGCATCAACAGTATAAATTTCTCTTCCACCCACAATACTGCAGCAGTTATGTTGGCCTTTTTTTTTTTTTTAAGTTTTCTTTCTTCGTTTGTTTATTTATTTTATTCTGTCTTTAATTTATTTTTTCTCCATTTTGTTTTATCCATATTTCATTTTATTTTATTTTGTTATGAGGAAAAGGAAGAAAAGAAAAAAAAGGGAAATATATATATATCTATATATGTGAAAAAAGAAAACCTGCCAATCAAAGTGGCATCAACAGTATACATTTCTCTTCCACCCACAATACTGCAGCAGTTATGTTGTCCTTTTTTAAGTTTTCTTTATTTCTTCATTTTTTAATTTTTATATTTTTTATTTATTTAATTTAATTTAATTTTTTATTTTTTTCTCTCCATTTTGTTTTATCCATATTTCATTTTATTTATTTTGTTATGAGGAAAAGAAAGAAAAGGAAAAGAGCAAAAAAATAAAAATAAAATAAATATATATATATATAAATATATATAAAGAAAAACAGCAAAAGAAAAAAAAACTCCTCAACTGGCGGGGCATGGGCCATGCTGCCTCAACACCAACTGGGCTCCTCCTCTATCTCCTCTCCTCCCTCCAATGATTGCCTATGGATAGAAAAAGAGCCCCGAGCTATCAAACCAGGCTCACGAATTTACGATACGAATACTGCAGCAGTGAAGTTTTCTAAAAACATGTAATGCGGGCAGCGGGCGTTTTCTTAAAATATTTATTGACTTTAATTGAGAATAAAGCAACCACATTATATCAAAAAGAACAGTGTTCACATATAACATTTTAACTGAAAACAAATAAAATCCCAAAACGTTTCATTTCCAGACCCGAGTGTCACTAAAAACACCAAGACATGAAAAAACATGAAACTTATTGTAGCTATGTGATTTTGCATTGTGTGGTTGCATGAGTGTCTTCCATTTTTCCTCAGATATGGGTTTTATTTTAAAATGTGTGTCCTTTTTTGTGACTTTCTCACAGCACAGCATAAAGTTAATACTTAAATTGGAAGATTTGTCCAGATCAAATAAAACAATTTTCAAAAATGGCAATATATTGGACATCTATTCTAATAGCCTAACCATTATACATGTAACACGTTGTCAATTGCATTGTAGGCAAACCTACTGAGATAAATATTCAGTGCATTTACTGTTTCCCTGTTACAACCAAGAGTTGAATAACCAATAAAACCTCTGCTGCCTGAGCAAAGAGCTGTACTCTTTTCAGCTTATCTTCCATATAATCACGGGAACAAAATATTTTACAATGATGATTTGTTGTACTGCATTACTGTGAATTGCCTAATCAAATGTTTTTGATTACAAACTGATAAAAGAAAGCAGGTAAAGAGCAGTAATACTTTACAATTAAAACCACATAAAGCTTAGTATGGATTAAATGTACAGATGATACCCAATTCTCTTGCCAACTAGTGGCACCTCTTCCATTATTTTTCAATACAAATTCATCATTAATTCAAATTAATTAGAGTATTATACTTCATGCTCATGACCTTGTAGTGGAGGTATGTCAATAACCTGCTTGCCATGTATCATGTACACAACTAAAGAACACGTGCAGACATTTTTGATGAATCATGGCTTGTGGATGGATTTTAAACAACAATCTGAAGCTGAATATCCGCTATTTTAGGTTGAAGGTATGAAGTCAAAAGACAGCTTTAACATGATTAAATCAGACCAGCATGAATTGACAGGCGTGCACTGGAGTTTACACATTTTAAAAACATTCCCAGCGGGAAATGCATAAACGAAAGACAACCATAAAAGACAGACAGATGGCGTTTCATTAGTCTTTGATACAGAGTATTGTGAATACTTTTATTGAGGATTGTGCTCGATATGGTCACCACAAAGCGAACACCAGCAGAAAACTATTTTTTTCCTTCGGCACAGTTTCAGGGCGCTGCTGTCAACATCATTTAAAACGTTGTATATCCATATATTCTGCCCATTTCTGTCTTTACATTTAGCTGTTATTATCACCATAAAGACTTGCCCTCCAGAGGAAACTGATGAACAATTGACAAATTACACGACAGGATTAAAAACTCACATTTCTTCTCTAGAGGGATTTTTTTGTTGGGAATTCCTTCATTGTGACCATACCGTGTCGATATGTTTGAACTCTTTGAACCCTTTGATAAAACCATATCCTTGGTATGAACTCTGTCCATTAGTGTAATCATTAGAGAACTGAATATGAATATTTTACAACCATTTAAAACAATGACTGCAACACTCAAAATCTAAAAACAAAAAAAGTACAAGCTTCCTTAATTTACATCTTTTTTTGCAATTTTTCATAACAAAATGTAAAAAATATTTCATGTTTGTTTTAAACATTTTACAGTCTTTGTACAGGTTTTCCAAATAATGAAGGAAATAAAATAAACACCAGGGGTGGGCAATCACCTTTTTTTAAGGTTATGGCTGTTTGAAAAAAAGAAAGAAGAGGAAGATAAAAAAAAAAAAAGACAAATATATTGAAAAGATGGCTTTGGAGACATGCACTCTCAAACTAGCCTGTACAGTCTTGATGAAGAAATATCCCCCTGCCTAAAAAAAGAACAAAGAGGGGAAACCTTAAAAAAGGTAGTAAAGGGGGGCTATGTTTTTTTTAAAAAGCATTCAATTAATAAATAACATACTATAAAAACATTATAAAAAGACAATCGGAAAGAAGACCTAACAGGTATGTGATGGAAATCGTTTAGTTTCCTCATGATTTCAAGACTTCCTCCAAAACAGTGATACTAAAAATACCAGGTCCCATCATCACATTTCATTTGAGTTAAACAGAAGAGCAAAAAATATTATCTACACTTTTCTGTATTTTTTTTCTCACATTTTTTAAGCTTTTAAAGCCTCATTATTGCCCCACAAGTGTAAAAACAAAAACACTCATTTATCTCACCAGTACATTTCACTGCTGTCACACTGAAACCTATAAAAAATGCTGGGTGAGTTAAAAAAAAAACAAAAAAAAAAACATACAATACTTTATGTAACAAGATGGATGTTTTTGATGTCAAGTACAATGTACATAATACGTCTCCTGATCAGGAACTCATTTGGGTAACGGCGGCAGTGGGGGAGGTGGTTCTGAAGGGAGGGGTGGGGGTCTGGGGTTGCTCCCTCTGGAGCCACCACTGTACCGGTATTCCCCATACTGGGATCTGTAGTCAAACATGGACGGCTGGGACGGCTGGACCCCCTGTGCGCTCAGAAGAGAGTTTAGCATTTCAAAAGTGTCCTGGTACTCGTTCGACTGCGCTCCGCCTGCTGCACCGTGCCCATTAGTGTCTGTCTTATCGCCTTTGGAGTGTGGATAGCTCCCTTGGTGGTGGGGGTGGCCCAGCGCGGGGAGAATGTCAGGGCCGTGGCCCAGAGTTTGCCCAGAGGAGGAAGACAGGGACGGTAGCTGGTATGGGTTCCTAGAGGACTTGCTGACTTTAGTGGAAGGGTGAGTACCTGCTGTGGGATCTTGGGAGTGCGTCCTCTTACGTGATGCGGAAGAGGACGAAGAGCTCGTTCTAGAGGAGTCGCTGGGAACTTTTTTGCTCCCTGCGACAGCCCCGCTAGAACTAGATGAATGTTTGTGTGAAGAGGAGAGTGAGGCACCGGTAGAGGAGTGGTGGTGGTGGTGATGATGGTGGTGATGGTTAGACCGTTCCCTGTGCTTGTCCCTGCTCTTGCCCTCCTCTCCAGAACTCCCCCTTTGCTTCTCAGGCACTCGTATTCTGACTTTGATGTCCTGTTCCTGACCTCGGGCGCTGCCGCTTTGCCCGGTGCCTCCCCCAGCAAGGGGGAAGCGCATTTTGAGGGAGGTCCTCTCGTGCCTCTCCTTCTCTAGGGGGATTTTCAGAATAATGGGCGACGGGTTGGACATGTCAGAGGAGGAGGAGCTGGACTGCTGGTGGTGATGCTGCTGCTTCTCCTTCCTCTGCTGCTGACCGAGAGCCTGGGCAGCGTTGGCATAGTCCCGCTTCACGCTGGCCTTCATGTTCTCCAGCTTCCTCTTCTGGGCAGCCAGGACGTCGGCGTTCTTGGCCCGGTACTCACTCAAAGACACCTTAGCTGGGGCGTGAACCTCGTTGTTGGCCTGCTGCTGCTCAGATCCAGCTTGACTTTTTCCACTCCAAGTCGCAGCACTTCCAGCTTCACCCCTGTCCTTGTCACCAGCGGATGAGGAAGAGGAGGCGGAAGGTGGAGCTGAGAGGCTCATCAAGCCTGCCACAGTGCTCTCTGATGAGGCCATGGAGATCATGCTCATCATGGTGTCCCTCTGGTCACCCTCCTCCTGGACTTTTGGCTTGGCTTTTGGTGTCTGACCTCCAGCCTGGGAGCCAAGAAAACAGAAAATCACAGTAAAGTCAGTCAAGAACATATGTCAATGCAACGCAGGATGTCTTGTCTGTACTCCGTAAAAAAAAAGTCTGTACCTTCCAGTTGCGAATCCGTTTCAACCGGCTGGGTGTTTTCTCCAGAATCTGCAGGAACTCGTGAGTGAGCTCTGAAAGAAGTTATGAAGAAGTGGAGACCAGATCAGCTGGAGAAATTTAAATAGCTTCAGATTAAGTAACTGATATATGACTTTTCAGACACATTTTTCCTGCTTGTACTTGGAATGAACTGGTCATTTACAGCACTTACCATCCAGCAGCTCGAGGGTAACCGTGGGATCAACATATTCCCACCAGTGTTTGCCGTCTGTAGACACGGGGATCTCCCAGTTGGACCATTTGCAGGCGAGATGGATGCACACACAGGCCACAACCGGCGGACTATACTGCAGGCAGAACGTGGTCAAGTGCAGACTATGTGGCAGGATACATCCCAGAAGGCAATAAAAAACAGAAACAGCAGGAGAGAAGAGAGAGCAGACATATTGAGTTAGAGGATTATACACAAACACAAAAGATATAAAAACATGCTGCGCCATTTGACTATGAAAAAATTACAGAAGCTTATGTTTTACAGTGAACTGTGAATATACCTGTTAGTGGCCATGAAGTATGACGTTTGAGCCAGATCCTTACTCGCTGGAACAACAATAGAGCAAACAAACACACTTTAAAACCTGCGAGTTAACAATTTAACATGCAAACTTCCTATCGGGCTGAAATATACAAACAGAATGTCGCTAAATTGAAGAGTCGATGCTCACCTCTGACAAGCTGAGTGCACTTGACAACATGAGTATGTGGATGGTCAATGGTGATTTCAAAAGCTGTAATAAAAAAAGGGACAAAAAGAGACAAGCCTCGATAAATGAAATGCAGAAGTCAAACTAACATTAATGCACCGCATAGATTTCATTCAAGTCCCTGAAAACCAGAAAATAAATATAGTTATATCAAACTAAGTGTTGCAGAAAATAACGTGGATAATCGCTTTGCATGGGGGCTTCCAATAACATCCTAGACGACGTGAAAACACATGAATGTGAAACATTAAAAGGCATGCCGGTACAATTTTGAGTCGTTTCCCAACTCTTGCTTTGTTGCATAACACTGAATCTTGTTTAAAACGTAAAAAAAGTTATCTTCTTCCTACAAGCTTGAAAACGTGGGAAAGGATTTAAGTCGGCTGTAGTGAACATACTAAAAAGCCATTGTTCATGATGCAGCGATTCGTCACATAGTCCTCAAACAAATGGCTTAAAAATATGTAGACAAGGGAAAAAAAGAGGGAAATGTAAAAAGTTATGGACATAATAGAAACAAAAGCGGAAGCATTGTAATGCAACAGTGCTGCTAATATGAAGCGTGAATGTCTCTTTCCTGTGCTTATGGGCTTTCTGTGGACAAAATTAAAACAGGTTAGCACTATTTTTATAATCACATGTTTCTGGAGGGAAATCAAGGGGCTCAGTTCTTCCTTCCCAACTTACCCAAGGTCTGGAGTATTATGCTCTCAAGAATGACCAGGTCTTGGGCTTGTTGCAGGTAGGCCTGAGGTTGAGAGGACAGGCAAGTTACTCACTGGGAGGCCTCTATCCGTTGTCAAACACATTGAACCCACCTGTCATGTAGAGCTGATGAAGCCTCACAGACAAGTACTGAGATTATTAAAAGCTATACAGTGAGTACAGATGTTTTTGGTTTACAACTGCTAAACATCACATTAACTGGGTGACTGAAAATCATACACACACAGACACCAGGATGCATTTTGTCTTTTGCTCTCTTGACCCATGTATCAAGAGAAAACAACAAGGTAGGGGTGGGCGATCTGGCCAAAAAATCAATGTCACAATCTCCATTTGAACCATTGCATTAAAGATACTACACGAGTTTCAAAATGGGGATTAAAACCTGAGATTAATTTGAATTTGTAAACAAAAGTCAAAAGATAATCACAAAACACTTTAAGTACTCACAACTCAGATAGAAAAAGTAGCAAAACGTTAACACCAAACAATAATTAGTAAGATGTAAACAACACAAAATTGCCCTTTTCAAATTCTGTAAATCTCACACTGGCAAATAAATCTTCAAAATAACACAATATTGGATGGCGGTACTGGAAAAAATATTTGCGGCTTGGCAGCTCATGCTGCTGAGCTAAACTTTTCACCAGCGTTTTAAATTCCATATTGTCAACAACTTTGAATGGCAGCATATCCTTCGCTAAATACAATGTGACGATCTCAGTTACCGCTTTCTATCTTTTGCTGCTTTGGTTGTGTTTTTTGCCTGCTAAAATGCTTCAGTCAGTGATAAGTGTTTTGTTTTGTCTTGTAGGATGCGGACGAGTGAGGCTGTGCCTCCCTGAATCAAGCACTGTCTAATATGTTTGTTGTATTACCTCCAGAAGAGCCCAACCAGTGCTCGACAAAGTTTACAAATAACTTTGGCTTGGGAAATATCTGA
The DNA here is from genome assembly GCF_043250625.1 of Sebastes fasciatus. Taxonomy (NCBI): domain Eukaryota; kingdom Metazoa; phylum Chordata; class Actinopteri; order Perciformes; family Sebastidae; genus Sebastes; species Sebastes fasciatus. The sequence goes on along the minus strand of NC_133802.1, from coordinate 11,877,301 downwards.
CACTGCATATCGAAACCTTTCCCATACAATTGATGTTGAGGTTTTTTTGGCACAAGCTCCTTATCCGCCATGCCTCCAGCTATAACTCATGTTGCATTGTTTACAATACATCACCCAAGGAAGAGCCACATCCAATAAGCATAGCCCATCTAGTTGGCTATATCACTCTAGTAGTTTGTTAGCGCTGATCAGCGAGTCAATGAGGTTATGTGAAGTTTGAAAACAGAAGTAAGAAGCCATTAAATACCGCGATCTCTATGATACGCCTGAAAAGCAGACTGTGGATGCCTTCAAGATTGATCACAATGTAAAATCGTCAGATCGTCCACCCCTAACCTGAGGAAGCTCAAAACAAAACACCTCATGAAATAATTGTACCCAGTTTAAATGCAATGCAAAAAGCAAGAATACAGAACAGAAACTCAAACAGCTGTTAACTTATTGCCAAAATACATTCCATATAAGAGCATCAGCATCCAAGCTGCTATTAGAAAACATCAATTCTAAGAACAAAACGATGAGCATAAAAAATTCAAGCAATTTTGTAGCTTAAAAGGAGTCCCTCTCTTAATTTAAATCCAAAGTGCTGCCACAAAGTAATGTTTACAGCCAAATTGTTGCTTCTGAAGAAACACAAAATAATCAGTAAAATTATCAAAACATTATCAATCTTCACAAATTCAACTGATGAAATAATACACTCCCTTTAAGCCGTAGTATTATGGAGATGAAATCTGTACCCGATCAGCTAAGCTCGGGAGGAGACAGAGCACAATTGCAGGCGATTTTGACCGCATCCCAACACTTACATCACTGCGTACATCTGGTGAAGGATCCTGAGGATTGAGGCATGCATGGGCCACCTTGATAACGTGCTCCAGCTTTCGGGGCTGCTCTTCGACCTTTGCAGCAAGGAAGAGTGCGGCAGGAGAAATAACCTGTTGAGGGAAAAAACAAAATTAATTCATGAGATGATTGAATTAAAGTACGGACAGCAGTATCTGGGACTTCAGGTGCACAAGCGATACTTACATTTCTGTGAAATCTGGTGAATGACTGGACCATGTAGAATCGATGCATGTACACAATGGCTGTATTAATAGTAAGTTGGGACCTGATGAGGGACAGTTAAGGACAATGTAGCAAACCGTACTAACACACCACAACAATGTATATGACTGGGGTCATTGATCTATATGCGAAATAACATAATTGAGTTTTAATTAAGCTAATGACATAAAGCTCAATATCACATCATTGGCAGAGCAACAGAAACCCAGCTATCTTCAGATGCTAACCGGAATCAATTTTTTTTACACATAAAAGGGTCGACTCTAAAGATAAAACATTAGCTTTTGAAGGAATGTATTACACATTTTTCTATTTCCACGGTCTAAAATTTGAATTTTTCTTGTTGCACTGATTATAATGAGAGAATATTTTAGATACTTTTTAGTCCTGCATACTGTAGGAGTTGATAGAGTTATTTGGTTTCATATCTCTATCCAACAAGTAAGAACCTCACTGATATCTGATCTGCTCATCTTAGTCATAACTGTAATAGTATATTCAAAGTAATGAACCAAAATGTCTGAATCTAGATTTAAGACTACTCTTATCAAGCAAAGATGTTGAACGTTCACGCTTCACAGTCAATACATTCATTGCTTCAACTTGCTCACATTTTCTGTTTGATTTGGGGAATTGTGGGTGATTTAATGCACCTTTTTGATTTAAAATTAAGGAATCACCCGAGACATGGATAACTAATTATCCCCCCTAAACAGGTGGAAAGCTGTTACTGTGAAGCAGCTGCAGGAGCTCTTTGACTAGTTGCTGGCAGAAGACTTAATGAGTGGACTTCATTGCAGATTTGAAAAAGCAGTGAACAGTAAGTTTAGCAAAGAGGAGTAAAACAAAACCTCTGTGTTACACAGGAGCGAATACTGCCCATGTATTTAGAAACACACCTCTAATTCCTACATAAAAGTAACAGAAATGAAAATAACATGCTTGAAGGCCTCCCAGGACTGAGAAAATGATGCTCCAGTAAATAATAAATAGGAGGTTTGGATGAAATGTTTTTTTCTATCCAATTTACATTAACCACTGACTTTGAAGCTCATTAAATAATTGAAAGCTTTTTCCTAAATGTTTGTTTTCCAAACCATGATAAAACTAACACATGTATGTTTGATTGAATTACTTCTGAGTAGTTGCTGGATGAAGACTTGATGAGTGGACTTCATGCAGATTTGAAAAAGCAGAGAACAGTAAGTTTAGCAAAGAGGAGTAAAACAAACCCTCTGTGTTACACAGGAGCCAATACTGCCCATGCATTTAGAAACACAGCTCTAATTCCTACATAAAAGTATTGATTAAGCTAATGACTTCCAACTCTCACTATCACATCAGGGGCAGAGCAACAGATAGCTTCACATGCTAACCGGAAGCAGTTATTTTAACACATAAAAGGGTTGACTCTAAAGATAAAACGTTTAAATACTTAAAACATACTACAAACACAATGTTTCTAAACATAGTAACTCCAGTAAAGCTACACAGTTTCTCCACCAACACTCACAGTGAGAGGCGAAGCTAATGCTAACATGCTAACCTAGGCCCGAGCACCACACCAGGCCTTCGTGCTCCCGGGTTAGCCCGATACGCCGCTCCGGAGTAACGCTATAAAGCTCCCGTTAACGGATTTAAATCACGAACCACCGCGTGAAACAGATGGGAGACATACAAACAAACAAAAAGCCTTCTAACTGAGCACAATAACAAAGCACCGGCCGTGCTGTGCGCCTCACCGGCTCCTCGGAGAAGCTAACCTCGCTAGCCACAACAAGCTAATGTCGTCTCCTCGACAAAAGATACACGTTGAGCCGCTGTCCCATGTCCTGCAGCAGGTTGGCCGCCTGTTGTCTGTAGGACAGCTCCTTGTCCGGATCAAGTCCAGCTCGACGTGATGGGCTGTTGTCGATCTGCTGCCGGGAGTAGTACCATTTGTTATTACAGCTTGCAGGAGGAGAACGAAGCGAAGCCGCCATCACTGAGAAGGACGATAGTTTAAAATCTCTGCGCGTCACAGGAACATACGTCACACCGGGTAGTAACGTCGGTGGTGCAGTAACGCGGATGACCAGCAGGGGGCCATCAAAACATCAAAACAACCCATTCATCATGTGTGGGGATAGATGTTCATATTGTTGTAACATTTCTGTAGATTTTTTTATGAAGTTTGCCATAAAAACAAAAATTGTGTGGGTGCAATTGCGCGGGTGCAAGCGGCCGAAATGGGTTTCCTCAGGAGGGTGGCTGGCGTCTCCCTTAGAGATAGGGTAAGAAGCTCAGTCATCCGTGAGGGACTCGGAGTAGAGTCCTTGCTCCTTTGCGTCGAAAGGAGCCAGTTGAGGTGGTTCGGGCATCTAGCACGGATGCCTCCTGGGCGCCTCCCTTGGGAGGTGTTCCAGGCACGACCAGCTGGGAGGAGACCACGGGGAAGACCCAGGACTAGGTGGAGAGATTATATCTCTACTCTGGCCTGGGAACGCCTCGGGATCCCCCAGTCAGAGCTGGTTAATGTGGCCCGGGAAAGGGAAGTTTGGGGTCCCCTGCTGGAGCTGTTGCCCCCGCGACCCGATCCCGGATAAGCGGTTGAAGATGGATGGATGGATAAAAAAATATTTATTTTTTAATTTTTTTATAAATTCATGTCCACAAAAGTACATTTTATTATATAACAGATAACCAAATTCTAACAGAAAAACGTATATTTAAAATGTTAATAAATTAAATGCAACAGTACATTCAAACCATGCAGCACACTAGAAAACCTTTAATATAGTTACCCTTTAATGTTTTCTTTTTTAATGTGCCATATTTGTATTTCTATTGTGATTCTTATTATAATTATTAAAGGGACTGTTTGTAACTTCTTACGCGTATAAATCCCCCGGGTTGGTGTCCCATGCGTGCTCATGTGTGGCTACGCTGTTCAGACAAGACTCCAACACAAACTACACGGAAGCACCAAAACCGCAAAGCTCTATCTAGTGAAGCCAGTCTTGCAAAACAGTGTTGGCCGCGGTCGGAGGACGCGGGGGAGACCGTAGCTTTGGTCTCCAGGGCCGGAGTCTCTGCTGTATTCTGCTCCTCTGCCTGCCTGCCTGCCTTCACTCAGTTCGCACCACTTCACGTGCATGCGCGCACACTACACACTGCAGAAGAGTTAGTTTAGCTCTGAGAATATCTAGTGAATGTCGAGTGGACGTTGTGCAGAAATAACTGCTGCAGCTCCTCCAGACCAACAGAGGTTTTCCATGTCTTGTGAAGTGACGGGGCTCCGCAGAGAGTTACTTTATCGTCTCCGACCGGGTGCCGGTGTCTCCCTCCAGCCGCGGTCAGGAGGCTGAAGCAGGAAAAGCCAACACTAGGATCAGCAGTGATTCATGGAGAGACCTTCGTCTGGTCAGCTAACATTACTGCCAAGCAGGTGAAATATAGAGTGATATTGTGGTTTTAGCTGACGTGTGTCACCTCACTGTTTTGAGCGATGCTCGTTCTATGTAGAGCGAGCACAAGCGCGAGCCCGACGCTGACTTTCGTTGACTTAACGGCCACAGGTGTCGCTGTTAACAAGCATTTCTGACTCTTACAAACAGTCCCTTTAAAATGTTAATAAATTAAATGCAACAGTACATTCAAACCATGCAGCACACTAGCAAACCTTTAATATAGTTACCCTTTAAGGTTTTCTTCTTTAATGTGTTATTAACCCCTGCCATATTTCTATTTCTATTGTGATTCTTATTATAATTATTTAGTTTTGCAATTACATTTAAAAGTCACAATAATGTCACAAAAAGGAGAAACAATGACTTTACACTACCACTAGACAACCTACTGAATTAATAAACATTACAGTTTATTAATTTTGCAATTACTGTGCACCTGTCTAACACAAATAATATAATTTTTTTATTTTATATGTATTATATTTTAACTTCTGAACTATTTTATGTCTTAGATTCTCATTTTTACTTGCGTGATTTTCTTTTTATCCATATTTAAAGAGCAATGTAGGAGGGAGCCTGAGAAATACAAATTTCATTGCCAACTACTGCTTCACTGTAATTGTTGTGCAAGTGACAATAAGGTTGAAACTTGAAACTGACTATCATTTTTTTTTGGTAAATACAATCATAAGCATGATGTGTTTTGTACCCTCTTTGTGGTACTGAAACAACTGTCAGATTTGTATGAATTCATTAGTGACAGTACCCTCACTTGTGTAACATCTGGGCCAACAATAACTCAGTGGGACGTACAGTCTGAATGCTTCAGCCTCAGCCAAGTCTAAAGTAACTCAAATCTCACAGCAGCCAAGTTTAAATCCAAAATCTGAATTCTACACTTCTGTGAATCCCTGAGAGGCCAATCCAGAGCACATTTTGTGTCCCATAAAGCAAGAATTGTTATTACACTTGGATCATCGCTCACTGGAGTATTGACACTTTGTCATGCATTTTCACTTACACATGCCACCAGCAATTTAATTTCCAAATCTAGAATCATGATCAAATTGTACATATACAGAATTTGATTTAAAAATTGTTTATGTGATAAAATACTATAAATAATGGTTACAGAACCCCTGTCTAATTTTATGAATGATCACCCTGAAGGTTTGTTCATCACAGGTTAAATGGTTATAGGTATTAATGTCTACGATACCAAAAGGATTCATAAGAGAGTCAGTACTGAGGAGAATAATACAGGTAAGGTGACTAATTATTACTCTATAATGAATAATTATGTTTCTCTTTACTCTCATCATCAAGTCAATGCCTCTATGATAAACCCCAAGTGGGTGTTATAAAGATACACATACTGTAGGATAAAAAAAAACAAGTGAAATGAAGCAGATATCCAAAAATTGAAAACAATTTATTTTAAATCACAAAATGTTATAAAATGGACAGATAACTGAAGCAGTATACCAATTGGATTCCCAAAGATATAACAGGAACATAATAGGTAATCTGTTAAATCAAAAGTACAATTAAATGCACAGTGAATACAAATAAGTGAGTTAAATCATTTAAATGGATTATTAGAAAAAGGTTTGTTTAGCTGCATTACTTCCAATAAACAGAAATACAGGATTTACTTTTTCAACTATCATAAACTAAATGTTTTCAATGTTAGACTTTACTTTTTTGTTTTTTCTTGGCTTTTGAAGGAATGTATAACACATTTTCTATTTCCACAGTCAAAAATTAGAATTTTTCTTGTTGCATGGATTATAATGAGAGAATATTTTTAGAAACGTTTTAGTCCTGCATACTGTAGCAGAAGTAATGAACTCTCAAAAGGACCAAAATGTCTGGATCTAGATTTAAGACAACTTTTATCAAGCAAAGATGTTGAAAGTTCACACTTCATGCAGATGCTTCACAGTCAATGCCTTCATTTGCTTCAACTTGCTCACATTTTCTGTTTGATTTGGGGAATTGTGGGTGATTTAATGCACCTTTTTGATTTAAAATTAAGGAATCACCCGAGACATGGATAACTAATTATCCCACCTAAACAGGTGGAAAGCTGTTACTGTGAAGCAGCTGCAGGAGCTCTTTGACTAGTTGCTGGATGAAGACTTGATGAGTGGACTTCATTGCAGATTTGAAAAAGCAGTGAGCAGTAAGTTTAGGAAAGAGGAGTAAAACAAAACCTCTATGTTACACAGGAGCGAATACTGCCCATGTATTTAGAAACACACCTTGAATTTCTACATAAAAGTAACAAAAATGAAAAATAACATGCTTGAAGGCCTCCCAGGACTGAGAAAATGATGCTCCAGTAAATAATAAATAGGAGGTTTGAATGAAATGTTTTTTTTCTGTTCCCCCCCCCCCAATTTACATTAACCACTGACCTTGAGGCTCAGTAAATAATTGAAAGCTTTTTCCTAAATGTTTGTTTTCCAAACCATGATAAAACTTACAAATTTATCTTTGATTTAATTATACTTTTGATTTACAGGAACCCTATCGGTGAAATTTGTCGTAGTCGGGGATTTCTGTTGTGCAGTAATGAAAATGCTTTACAAAAAAAACAGACTCTAAGACATTATTCACACTTTTCCAAATCTTTCAGCACGCTTCATTTTCTTTGCCTGTAGAAAAAAGAGAAAGAAAACATCAAGATTAAAACACAACCGCTCCCCCTTCAATCCCTCTTGCCCTTTTATGTTTAACTCACTGCATTGTGATAAAATATAACCGAACACGTTAAACAATAGCAAAAATTTAAAGAATGGGGAAAAACCTACCTCGACTTCGGCTGATCCAACTGAACCTGCAACCACTGAGCCCCCAAACCTCTCCTTCCTCTTTTTCAGCTTTTCATCCTCTTCAATCTGGAAAAAAAATGGCAAATTTAAAACTCCAAAAGGGCAGAAAAAAATATCTAAACGTGTGAAAAATTTAAACTTAAGACTGTAGTCACCTTTTGTGAAACGGATGAAACGTTCATGCCAAATCGTTCTGCTCTCTTCTTCAGCTGATCGACGTTCACCTTCATGAGACACAAAAGAAGTTCAATTAACATCATCTCATTAACTGGAGGACTTAAAGAAACGTGTCAACTAAATGATGCCACACTTACGGGGGCTTTACTGTTCGCAACTGCACCTGTTTGGGAGACAGATTTAAAAAAAATTGTGGGGTGAGAAGCTGCAGATAGAAAACAGTGAGACCTTTAACATAAACTTTATGAAAAACATGTTAAAGCTTTATGTTGCCAAAACAGCATGATATATATGATGTTATGTTACATTCTAGCAACTCCAGACTAGTGTTTGTTATACGGTTGGACGCTGGGAATCGATCTCCTGGTATTTCCTGGGAATTCTTCCAAAAAGGTAATGTAAAGAAAGAATAACATAAAAAACTAGTAAAGTGCACTGAGCAAAATGCAGATCTCCGCCAGGTGTGTCTGCAACGACCCACTATCTGTAATGTTAGACCGTAAGCGTATTCAATGTGTTTTTCTGTCGCACGTCTCACGCAACAGATGCACGCTCATATTAATCTATGCAGCTGTCTGCACCAGCTCCGTGCAGCTAAACTGCAGTTCACAGTGTACAGTTCACGTCAACGTTTCATGTTAACTGTTTAACGCTTCCTCTGAACAGAAACTGCCAGTGCTGCTGTGGTTAGTTGCGTTAGCTGTTAAGGCCCTGACACACCAAGCCAACGGTTGGCTGTCGGGACAGTTTGGAGCCATCGGTGAGCGTGTGTCGGCCTAGTTTTGCTTTCTGTCTGCACCATCGGCTCTTGTCTGCCTGTGTCGGGAGCTCGTCTGTGAGAGAAATCACTCTGATGGGCTGTTCAGCTTAAGAGAATCAGTGCACAAGAGAAACAAAAGTGAGGAAAGCAAGCCAACGAGTAAAGTAGTAAAGTATTTTTCCATCTTCATCTCATCTGATCATTCCAATACAGACTACCACAACCTGCTGGTCTAGAGAGTTATTTCATCTCAAGCAAGCGCAGAACGTACGTGTTAACTGGCCGTCGGCTGTAGTCTTTGCAGTGTGATCAAAAATGCAACTTGTCGGCCAAGACAAATGCGACGTAAGGCGGCGCAACAGTCGGCCTTCATTGCTGTTCTTTGATGTCGGCTTGGTGTGTCAGGGCCTTTAGCTCTCTTAGCTGTATTAGCATCGTTAGCCGTTAGCCAAACACACTGCAGGACTCTGCTGCCCACCGGCTGCTAACAGCTAACTAGCTGTCCTCCTACCGACATGAGAAGACGCGCTCCATTGTAGTAAGCGCTCGGTCATTTGCTAAACGCGAGGAACAATAGCTAATCCGTAACTGAAACAAGATCCCAGATTGAAGCAGTTGTTGAGCAATTGCGGCCCCTACCGGCCGGTAAAGAGTTGTGAGGAGTCAGCAGTCAATGACGTTATAAAATAGTCAATAAAATATGTTTTTCAAAAAGAGTGAATCACTGCAACCACAAGAGGTCCTTGAGCATGCAGTCCCAAATGAGCACAAAAACATTAGGCTGATGGGTCCAGCAGTATGTGAGATTAGCCGTGGACAGACAGACAGATGCACACACGCATACATAATCTCAGCCAGGCGTAGATAACCAACAATAAACATAATTTTCTACATAGAGTTTACATAGAGTTCTGGTGGTCTTTATGGTGAGAAATCCAAAACAAAGACTGATGTATTCCTGGAAAGTAATAATATTAAAATCACAGGAGACCTTTCAACCATAGTTCACTGTTCATTCATTTTTGGCTCAATTGAGAACATAGAAAATCCGTTTAGTAAAAGAGCAAAGAGTGACTACAGACCTGAAGCGGGACTGGTATTCTCAGTGGATTCACCAAACCTGAAGAAAAATAGCATACTCATTTCAACATGGTGTACATTTACTTTAAATATAAATCCAGTTTATGCCAACTTGGGAATTATTTTCAGAGTTTTGGCTACCATTTATATCAGTTATGATAACAGTGATCTAATTACTGATGCATTAATGTGTAGGGCATAGACTTTTATTTTGAAGTGTACAGGTTCACATTTCTGGTATTATAGGTCATTTTCCTTCACTTCCCAAAGTGTCAATAATATGTTTTTATGGGCGTAAATATGGCGTGATGTAGAATATGTACACTTTTCAATAAAAGGGAATGTTCTGCATTTTCACAAAAGGATAGTTTGTTTTCTTCTGCAACTGAACGTGCTGCACTTCCTCTTTTTGTTCTTGACTTTTCCGTGAGGACGTATAGACTTGCTTGACTCAGTTTACTGTGTTTTGGCTATATACAGTATGTCAGGTTTCTTTAAACAAATAGAAAGTGAAGTATTGAGGGGGAGCTAAAGTTTTGATTACTTTCAAGCATATATCTGTAGATTAGAAGAGAAGTTGTCAAGGAATGACTGATGACACCATGTTGGCTCATGTAGGGTATTTAGTGATAGTTCCCAGTATTACACATGCACAGAGAGCATTTATGCAAGAGATACCCTGTGAATGCATTGTTTCTGTACGATTGCAAGTACGTAGGTTTATGCATCTTCATGTTGTAACTTTTTTTCTTTGTAATATTAGTGTGCATATTATTCTCTGCCAGATCATATTATCTATAAAATTGAAAAGTGAGAGCACAAAGGGGTTATAATTCCTCATTGCACAGGAAAAGTATGTTGATTCAACGTTGAACCAAGAAGTCTGTCTGTAAACAGAGATAGACGTTTACAACAGACTGAGTTTGATTAATAGTTTTACTACTCAAGTTTAGTTTACCTGGGGGTTTATTTAAAAAGGTACTTCCAGCTTATTACAATTTCATTTTTCTAGTTTTGACCATCATTCTTGTGAGTAACGCTAACATTGTACTCACTGGGGTCCTTCCAGAGATTTGGGGATGCAGCAACATTACTAAAATAAAGTCAGATGGGAGGATCCTGGTAAAGACTTACCTTGCTGCACGTATGGCCTTTTTGCTTTCAGCTGTTGCAGGCAGGTTGAAACGTTCAGCTCTCTTCTGTAGTCTCTGCTCAACAAAAGGTAAGATTTTAAAATCAGAACACAAGCTGCTGGCAGATGTGCTGGTTCTGCTGATGAATATTTGGATGTAATGAATCTAACATGTATTAATATGAGTTCTAAGGTTTCACACCCTTACACACTTGTGAAGAGTGCTGAAAGTTACGGTGTATAGCAGTTCCTGTTTTTGGGAGCCCAGATATCACTTCCACATGTGACATTGATTTCTGTATTAAAATATCGAATTCTTAGTGCATGCAAATGTGTCATACGTACTTCACCGGTAGTTGATGGAGGAGTTATTTTCACCACCTTTTTATCAGCAGGTCTGTAAGAAAAAAACATGGAAAGAAGTGTGATGACCAAAGACTGATTAGTGGTGAAAACTAAAGACACATTATAAATCTGTGTTTATCAGTCTGGGGCTGACCATGTGGGACGTTTCTACACCAAACCTGATGACCAATAACACCCCACATGAAGCCATTTAGACAAGATGTACGCGTAATGAGCAAAACATGAATTTCAGCCATATAGCCCAATCCTAGGTTAAGGACTATTGTGTAGTCATAAATAAACGTTACTACTCAAAATTAAAGGAATGGTGCAACACTTTGGGAAATGCTTATTTGCTTCCTTGAAGGCAGTTGGGAGATAGTTAGCTTAGCTTAGCATAAAGACTGGAAGCAGGGGGAAACAGCTAGCCTGGCCTAGCACCCCTAAAGCTCACTAATGAACATGATATATTTTGTTTGTTTGTTGTAGACTAAATGAGAATAAACTTACGGCTCGCACTCAGTAGACTCAGAATCCTTCTCATCATCTTTGACATTGTTGGCACTCTCAACTTTATTGAAGTCCTAAAAAGGAAAATGGAAACATTTATCAAAACTTCACAAAATGGTCTAATGAGGTCTGAGAGGTGAAAGGAAAGCATCAATCACATTACCTCCGTATCCTCTGCCAGCACATCATCTACATCCACATCTTCCTCTGTTGGTTGGATTAAGGGATAAAGAAATGTTCGCACCACCAGAGAGCAGAAAGGAAGAAGGTCAGAAGGAGAGATCAGTGCTTTTAGTCACAATAAAGAATCTATAAAAGACAATGTGCAAGACACTGTCTCACTATACATCAGGAGCTAAAAGCATCTCATATCAGAACTGTAAGTAAACACAAATCATCTCAATTTGATCAAGTCCATGTGTTTCTGATTACAGTCCATCCATCCACTTGCATATCTACACCATGTCTAAATGTGAAAGGTGTCGCCTCACCGTGCTCCTCCAGATAGGCTTGGAGTCGAGCAATGAGCTCTCCTTTGTTTCCCTTGGTGTCCAAACCTCGGGCCTCACACTCCTGCCGCAGTTCAGCAAGCTAAAACCACAAGAGAGACAGAAACAGTAGCCTACTTTTAATACACCAAGCACCATTTAACAACCTAGTCTTGCTGGTAATGATTTTCATTGGGACAATTTCTTCAGTACAAAGTAGTCCCAAATAAAACTGCTCACAGATTATCCACAGTAACACGCACAAAGTTTCTGGAAAGCAATGTTGCTATTGACTTTTCTAAATGTTATTTTCAATGCTTTGAGCACCAGAATACTTTTACTAAAGTAAAAGTAGAAATAACCCTGTATAAAATACTCCATTACAAGTAAAAGTCCTGCATTCAAACACTTACTCAAGTAAAAGTACAGAAGTATTAGCATCAAATTGTACTTAAAGTATAATACGTAAAAGTACTCCTTAAGCAAAACGACCCCACTCAGACTGCTATATATATTCTATACATATTAATGATAAATTTATGTAAGCAGCATTTTAGTGTTGTCAATGTAGAGCTAATTTTAACTACTTATACAATGTATATTCAATGGTGGAAGAAGTATTTCAACTCTTTATATTATTTATTATTATTATTTTAAAGTAAAAGTACCAATAACACAATATACAAATACTTGCATGTAAAACTCCAGCACCCAAAATGTTACTCAAGTAAAAGTACACAAATATTACCAGTAAAATTAATTTGATTATGCAGGATAATATATTATTAGATCATTAATACTGATACAGCATTTAAATGTTTTTACTGGTCTTTATGATAATTTTAACTACTTTATATCCACTGTTTGGTAATTTAATATATGCATCATACTTTATGAGATCACCATTTATTTTGTGTGTAAATTAATCCATAACGTAATAATAATAATAATAATAATAACTAAAGCTGTGAAATAATTGTAGTGGAGTAAATATTATATTCCTAACCACTGGACACAGCTTTATAATAATAAGTATGTATAACAAAATGTAAACTGATCTTATGTTTTACATGCTAAACCTTGACCTGAATAGTAACTGTGCTGTGGAATAAAAAGTACATTTCCCTCTGGTATATACTGGAGTAGTAGAAGTATATAAAAAAGTACCATCAAATGAAAACACTCAAGTAAAAAACACAAGTACCTCAAAACTACTGAGCTGTTAATGTACTTACTTCCTACCACTGTTTAGTTTAGTATCTACGCTGCTGTAACTTAGTTTTATAGTAGAAGGTGTGCAGCTAGTGAACAACCGGAGGAACAGAAGCACTAAACGTGAGTTATATGACCGACGGAGGTGAAACACGCTCCGGTTAACGACGTCGCTCATTGAACCGGACCCGGACACAGATGGCGGGACACTTTATACCTCTAACAACAGGGGCTACTTTTACAGTTTTAATCAAACATTACACTTCTATCTGTTAATTTAAACTAATCCCGAGCTGCTTATTAACCTTCACGGTGTGTATTGAACACACATCTCTCGGTTGTCCGGTTGTTCTCCGGTCGCCTCGCAGCTGAATGAACAACGTGAACACACGCCGGCTGGTTCCTCTTCACTACCGGAGGACGCGTTTATACCTCAAACCGCTCAGTTGTCTGTAACTTCACTCTCTGGCGCTACACCTAACATCGGTTACAAGATGATTATAACTTATTAAAGCGCCTAATGTTTGTAATAAAAACACATTTATGTCTCTACCAACCTTCAGCTTCTGCAGCTCGATCACTTCGGCCATCTTTCTTTGTTGATGTATCACTTCCTCCAATCAAAGAGGAGCCGCTCTACTTCTGAGCTGCTCCGCGAACTCTCACTGTGACTCACAGCGCCACCCGATGGACAGGCTGGTGAACTGCAGGCGAGTTCAGGTGTTCTCAATCAGAAACTATGCACATCATTTACTTATGTTAAAATACTAATACAACAATGCAAAAAAAAATATGCCATTAAGTTAGTTAGTTAGTTAGTTAATTTATTTTAATTTCTGGGTCATGCCAAACACCTGGCCCATCCCACATTTAAAGGGACTATTTGTAACTTTGTACGCGCATAAATGTAGCGGGTCGTCACACATGCGCGCTCCCATATGCGCGTTCGCGTGTAGCCGCTGTACCCTCCTCCTCTGCCTGCTCGCCTTCACTCAGACAGCTCAGCTCGCTCCACCTCTCACTCCACACTGCAGAAGAGTTAGTTTAGCTCTGAGAATATCTAGTGAATGCACAGGGGACGTTTGTGCAGAAATAACTACTGCAGCTCCCCCAGACCAACAGAGGTTTTCCATGTCTTGTGAAGTGACAGAGCTCTACAGAGATTTACGTAGGCTTCTCGTTACCGACCGGGTGCCGGTGTCTCCTCTGCTCTCTCCGGCTGCGGGCGGAGAGAGCAGAGGAGACTCGCTGCAGAGCTCCGCTGCATCAGCCTGCACTTAGGCAGGAAAAGCCAACACTAGGATCAGATCTAAATCATGTTCATGGAGAGACCTTCGTCTGGTCAGCTAACATTACTGCCAAGCAGCTGAAATATAGAGTGATATTGTGGTTTTAGCTGACTTGTGTCGCCTCACTGTTTTGAGCGATGCTCGTTCAGGTATATTTAGAGCGAGCAAGCACAAGCCTGACGCTGACTTTTGTTGATTTCACGGCATAATAATTTGGATTAACTGCATGTGATTATCATAAAGTGGGCATGTCTGTAAAGGGGAAACTCGTGGGTACCCATAGAACCCATTTTCATTCACATATCTTGAGGTCAGAGGTCAAGAGACTCCTTTGAAAATGGCCATGACAGTTTTTCCTTAACAAAATTTAGTGCAAGTTTGGAGAGTTATTTAGCCTCCTTCATGACAAGCTAGTATGACATGTTTGGTACCTCTAGTTTCATATGATGCAATGTTTTACAGTATGCTTTCATGGGTCTGTACATACATGTTGAGGCCTGAAGGGAGTTAAAGGGTTCATTATGAGGGTCTGAAGACTGAATAGGATTTGCTGTGAATGCTGACATTGTTTTAAAAAAGAGGTTTAAACAGTGAATGTGTTTGGCACACACAATACGGAGACAAAAAACTAGTTCTCGGGGTAGAAGGACAAAGCCGGATGAATTTAGGGAGTCACAAGTGCTTCAATAATCCTCATTAACGCTGCATTCCTCACTTTCCACAGCTTCTCTTAGCAGACTGAGTGACCTATTGTTCTAATGACACAGAAATGAACAACTTCTTTTTACACTTCAATATTTCAGACATTATATTCAATCACAGCATCATATTTAAATGTATCAGCTAATAGAGCTTCTACGACTTTAAAGTATTTTTTTTAGAGTTTTAATGAGGTGGATTTATTCATCATTAGCAACGTGAATTTCAGAGTAAATCCGTAGAGAATTAGAAATAATAAAACGGTCAGCCCAAAATAAGTCAGGTGATTTCAGCAGAGATTTAGGTATTTGCAAACACGTGTTTTGTGGAATTGTCACCCAAAGACCCAAAAATGCATAACTCTGTAATCTCATGATTTCAATAAGATCCTGTTGTATTGTACTGACCTTTAAACTGTCTAATTAGTAATTTAATTAGTCAATGATAATTATATTTTTTGTCGGTTTTGTATTATTCTGACAGAGGCCTTGCAATATTGTTAACATAAGATTATATAGAACTTTATGTATCCTGAAGGAAAATGTGTTGCAGCTGTTACACTACAAAGTAGGAAAGAGTGCAAATATAAAACATTAATAATAAGGTGCAAATCCAAAATATTCACATACCAAAAATATAAACATGTTTACGATATGGATCCTAAAAATTAGCATGAGAAGGAATAATTACACAAGGTTAGTATTATTGTAAAATATTCACTTTACTGTTGATACAAGATATAACTGTACTACAGTATATTCAGTGGTGGGAGAAGTATTTCAACTCTTTATATTATTTATTATTATTATTATTTTAAAGTAAAAGTACCAATAACACAATATACAAATACTTGCATGTAAAATTCCAGCATCCAAAATGTTACTCAAGTAAAAATACACAAATATTACCAGCAAAATTAATCTGATTATGCAGGATATTATATTATTAGCTCATTAATACTGATACAGCATTTTAATGTTTTTACTGGTCTTTATGATAATTTTAACTACTTTATATCCACTGTTTGGTAATTTAATATATGCATCATATTTTATGAGCTTATCATTTATTTTGTGTGTAAATTAATCTATAACGTAATAATAATAATAATAATAACTACAGCTGTGAAATACTTGTAGTGGAGTAAATAGTACACTATTTTCCTCTCTGAACTGTAGAGGGTTAGAAGTATAAAGTGAAATAAACAGATAATATTAGGCAAACTATAAGTACATGCAATACTTGAGTAAATATTATATTCCTAACTATATATATATCACTGAACACAGCTTTATAATAATTTGAAAGTTATTTTTTTTGTTGGGTTTATGCACACTCGAGCATGTCTCGTGATCTAATCTGTTGCCATTAAAAAAAAGAACTTGTGGAATTCTGCATTTCTTATATGATTATGTGCTTCTTTCTCTGCTGTATGATCCAGAAACATGCTTTTTACTGTAAATACACAATTCACAAATCAGCCCAGGTGCCCCTAAAATGTGATTGGAGGAGGTCTGCAGGGCTTCATGAGGAAGGAGGCGTTTCTTCTGCTAATACTCTGTGTGAAGCCAAACATCAAACAGTTTATAAAGCCTGATCTCTGTTGTCTGGTGCTCACTAAAGGGATATTTCATACAGAGGAGTTGCACTGACGATGTGGACGTCTGCCGTGCTGTTGGTGTTGCTGGCAGTGGTTTCACCCACTGTGGCAAGTAAGTACTGAAAATACATCTATTATCTTCCAAAACAAAGTATTTCAAAGTGAGTATTTCTTTCTCAGGGTAGTGAAAGAGATTATTCACTGAGAGTTTTACAAACTAAAAGATAGAAAACGTCAATAATCAAAGTTATTAGTCTTTCTAACAGTGGCGCAGGAAGTACTTCTGTACTTCTTCTTCTTACTTCAGTAAAAATGGCAATACTGCAATATAAAAATACTTACTTTACTTTAAGTAAAAGTACTGCCGTAAATGTAAATATTATTAGATAAATTTAGTTTAAGTATCAAGTAAAAGTCCTCATAATTCAGGAAAATGGCTGTTACACTATTATATATAATTTATTATTATGAATATATATTAATATATAGATATCATATTATATATTATTTTTATTATATTATTGGATTATTATTACTGTGTAAGCAGAATTTTACTGTTGTAGTTGATTAAGAGGGAGCCAATTCTACCTATTTCTTTTATATATTGTTGGGTAGTTTGAGCATTGTTTTTTATTGGATGACCATATGTTTGTTTAAAGAATCTAAGTAAGTTGTAACTAAAGCTGTCACATAAATGTAGTGGAGTAAAACGTACAATATTTCCCTCTGAAATGTATTGAAGTAGAACTATAAAGTTACATGAAATGGAAATACTTGCGGAAAGTATCAGGAAACAGGACTTTATATTACGTGATATTACAGTTACAGTCTTAATTATGTTATACTGTGTAGATTTTATTTAATCCAGTCTGTTTTTTTTTTAACTTCTGTTTCTTTGTCATAATTTTCCCAGTAGAGTAATTTAGGAACTTTCTTAAACCTTCAGTAAATTGGCACATAGCAGCTCTGTCAATCAAGGTTTTGGTGAGGCGACCTCTACATTTCAATAAAGTGACAATTTTTTTTCCTTACATGGAGGTAAACCCAGTTTTCTAATAATATGTTTTGATCTATAAGATCTGAGTCTAGTCCAAGATCCAGTTTCATGTTTTTTCCCATGACCTCTGTATTCAACCATGCATGACACAGAATGTGACCTCTGTGAAGCAAAGCACCGACTATTTCTCTTAATCCTTTTATTCTTAAGTTAAAGGATAAGTTCAACATTCTTTCAAGTCTGTCTTGAAGCATCACGCACATGCCCATGTGTGCACTGAAAGAGTTACTGGTCGCTGTAATGATTCCTCCTCTCCATGCTGGGCTTGAAGAGATAACAAAATGTAAAGGACAGAGAAATACATTTCAAGACATGCATATATTTGACACTTTGAGAAAATGTCATGACTTTAAAGAAGTCAGAGGAATGAGTCATTTTCCAGCTGTTCATGCAAAATCTTACATTGATAATATGAATTTTCATTTTACAATTCACCATTCAATAATAAGAGTCATGCCAAAAGGGAAACATCATCATCAGCGTGAGGCCGGCCCCTGATCAATATACTCCCAAAATCCCACGGAAAAATATAAAACAGTTGCAGCAGAGTTTTTTTTAAATTTATTTTTATTTTATTTTATTATTTTCTTTCATATAAATGTATATATTTTTTATACTTATTTTATATTTATATGTGTGTGCATGTGTGTAATGCATGTTTTTGTGCAGGGGTGGGGCGGAGTGGAAAGGAGGGTGGGAAAAAGAAAATAGGAGAAATGGTGACCTGTAAACCCGGCACTGTGTTTATTGTTTGCTATGTTTGCTAATGTTTTTCACCACTATAAACTTTTTCTTTTAAAAGAAAAAAAGCAGGAAAAACATCATAGAGTTAAACTAAAAAAAAGTCTGATTTAGCTGTTGATTGGCTCTTTTATCTGCCATCGTGTTTAATCCAAACTCAGCCGTGTGACATTGTTAATCTGTGATAAAAGCATGCACACTCAGCTGAGCAGCACATGAGAGGGATTGGAGGGATGAGAGAATTATATTGGTGATATAACTCATTTGAACTTTGGTGGGCAGCTTCAATCACCTTCACATTTTGTCATTTCACTGGTGGTAAATACCACACAAAATATATATAAAAATACAAAATATATAAATTCCAACAATGGAATTTTGGAAACTGTAAACCCAATAAATTTTAAGAGTGTATTAGAATAAATCTAAATATATGCTGCAATATCTCTGAAAAAGAGGAGAAAAATAGGAAAAGCTTAGTAAAAATGAATGAATTCATTTTTATATTTATTTTATTTTATCTACTGGAATCTTCATATCTCCATATAAATTTAACTGTATGTTCGCTGTAGACTATTTTAACATTTTCACATGTTCAGCTGAGCTGCTGTTCACTGGGGAAATTAACATATATAACATATATGTGTATGGAGCAGTGTTCACATTCTGTTTTCAATATGTTTGATATTTCAGAGCCCAGAAACCGTTTCACTCGCTATCCATCATGGAACAATAAGATGTACCCAATCTGGAAAGATGGAGACCCACGATACAAAGACTCATGGAAAGGTACAGCTGATGAAATATTGTGGCATAATCACTTTTAAATGCTCATATTTTCTTTACTTTATATATATATTTCCCCCCCAAGTCTGTTTGGGGCATTTTTGTTAGATAGTGGCAGGAGGGAGGGATTCTATTACACAACAAAGATCCCTTGGGACATTGTGATTGGTCTTGGTATACCTCTTATTACTTCTGAAAAGAAAAGAATCCAAATGTCTGAATCATGTTATTACTCTGAAGCTCATTAAACATATTTGGAAACACAGACTTGTTCATTTTGTGTTTATTGCTCTGTGTTTTCATGTTTTTTTTCGTCCAGGTGGAAAAGTGACTTTCAATGTGGGGAACGATTCACCGACTCTGACTGCAGCCAAAGTTACTTTTACCATCGACTTGGAGTTCCCACACAACCAGAAGGTTCAGCCGAATGGAGACGTTGTTTGGGCGGAAGACTGCATAGTCAATGGTAACACATACACTACACACACCCAGGACAATACAGACTTTACTGTGTTTTTAGTGGTTGTCCTCACTGAGATATCTCAACAACTGTTGGATGGATTGCCATGAAAGTTTTGTGCTGATATTCATGATTCTCAGAGGATGAAACCTGAAGACTCTTGTGATCCCCTGACCTTTCCTCTATCACCACTATGAGATTGACATTTGTGTTAATTGGTGAAATGTCTCAACAATTATTGGATGGATTTACATTGGATTTGGTGCAGACGTTACAATAATGTCCTCCGGATAAATCGTAATCACTTTGGTGATCCCTTAACTTTACATTTAGCACCATCATCAGGTCAAAATCTAAATTACAACACTTTGATTTATTACAAAATACCTGCAAAGCTAATAATATTCCCATCATTCTCAGTTGCACTCTTGTGGTAATTAGCAAATATTAAGCTAAGATGGTGAACATGGTGAACATTAGCTAAACACCTGTATGTTAGCATTGTCATTGTGTGCATAATGCTGACATTAGCATTTAGCTCAAAGCCTCTGCTCTGTGGCTAAGTATAGCCTCAAACAGTTTCTAACATGGCTGCAGACTCTTCTAAATGTCTTTGTCGGGTCTCTAACAATCACAACACTCTTGCTCCTGCTACAGGAACAAAGTACCATGAGTCTGAACCAGTATACCCAACTCTGAACTCAGACTGGGAGTCTGTTTTCCCTGATGGGACACCGATTAAGAAGGACAAGAGGCCGGCCTACGTGTTTGTCTGGAAGACCTGGGGTGAGTGGAGCCGCCGTCTTTTCTGAGGGTCACAGAGTTTGTTAAGGCACATGCCATGACCTGAAATATGAGCCAGGGTGGATTATGTATGAGCCTGATCATATGATCAGATTATGTCAGATTATGTCACTTCATCTTTAAAACAAACAATCCATGAATTTCAGTTATAGGATTCAGAGTTTGCATGTGTTGATGGCACAAGGTTTCAATAATATTGTATGTAAAAAAAGTGTCATAAAAAGTAAAGTGTATGTTAGCATTTATATCTTCTTCAAGCAAGCTCTGACCCTGAACGCATCATACAAAAAGTTTTGTATTATTATTAGATGAATGCCTTAAGATGATGTATAGATATTTGTAGTAAAGAGACAACAAAGTGCATCTCATATCTACTCTGGATGCTCATTTGGCAGGTCAGTACTGGCAGGTGGCAGATGACTCCTCTTCCTCCCTGACCATCGACACAGACAACATCCCACTGGGCTCCTACACCATTGACATCGTCATCTACCACTACCGCAGCAAGGAGAAGTTCATCCCTCTGGGATACGCCTCCACTCAGTTCTCCATCACTGGTTAGGAGACTGTATAAAAAACTTTGTTAACATTAATATTTTCTTTGGACCCTCTCCCTGGCCAACATCCTCAAATAATAGAGTTTTTACAGAAAAGATTTCTTAATTAAAGGGACTATTTGTAACTTTCAGAAATGCTTCTTAACAGCGACACCTGTGGCCGTGAAAATAAACGAAAGTCAGCGTCGGGCTCGCGCTTGCTCGCTCTAAATATACCTGAACGAGCATCGCTCAAAACAGTGAGGCGACACACGTCAGCTAAAAGCACAATATCACTCTATATTTCAGCTGCTTGGCAGTAATGTTAGCTGACCAGACGAAGGTCTCTCCATGAACATGATTTAGATCTGATCCTAGTGTTGGCTTTTCCTGCCTAAGTGCAGGCTGAGGCAGCGGAGCTCTGCAGCGAGTCTCCTCTGCTCTCTCCGCCCGCAGCCGGAGAGAGCAGAGGAGACACCGGCACCCGGTCGGTAACGAGAAGACAACGCAAAGCTCCGTCACTTCACAAGATACGGAAAACCTCTGTTGGTCTGGAGGAGCTGCAGCAGTTATTTCTGCACAAACGTCCCCTGTGCATTCACTAGATATTCTCAGAGCTAAACTAACTCTTCTGCAGTGTGGAGTGAGCGCGCGTTCACGTCTAGAGGTGGAGCGAGCTGAGCTGTCTGAGTGAAGGCGAGCAGGCAGAGGAGGAGGGTACAGCGGCTACACGCGAACGCGCATATGCGAGCGCGCATGTGTGACGACCCGCTACATTTATGCGCGTACAAAGTTACAAATAGTCCCTTTAAGGTGAAAGTTGTGGCATAAATACTTGTTACATTTTATTGGATTGTTTCTCTTAAAAACCTCTTATATCATTCAGATAATCCATAAATAACCCCTTATGAGTTAAGGTAAAATCAGCTTTTGAGGGTTTTTAAAAGCACCTTAAACTGTGGAGATAAACAATCAAAACCCTCTTATAGACATTGATCCATTCATCTATTAATCAATCTCAAATTTGCATCTTAATGGAAAAACTACTAATTAAGGTGTCAATACCTGTAATGTTATTATAAATTTTAAGTTTTTTTTTACATTTTTAAGGGATTGTTATCCATTAAAATGAACCAATACTAACTGAAAGCACGCATAAGATCCATTAAAGACCCTTAATAGAATATGTAGGATCGGCTCAAATTAAAAGCCAAAGAAAGTAAAGAAAATAGTCTATGACACAGGACACCATTATAGTAGGATTCTCAGGTATTAGTTCATTAGAATGTGCAACGCAGAATCACATCATGTTAATATAATTGTGCACTAAATAAGACAACCTGTACTTATTCTTGTACTGTAAGCTCTAAAATGTTATTGACATCATTATTTGTTGTTCTCCCCAGATCAAATCCCTTTTGCCGTATCTCTGGACCAAGTGAACGACATTGTGGTCGGGGACATGCGCTTCATCCAGAACCGGGCCATCGCCTTTACCATCACCCTCCACGACCCGAGCCAGTACCTCAGCAACGCAGACATCACCTACAACTGGGACTTTGGGGATGAAAGTGGAGCCCTGATATCCAGAGAGCTGACCGTCACTCACACTTACATCAACTCTGGCTCATTCAAGCCTAAGGTGGTGATCCAGGCAGTCATCCCAGATAAGGCCTGCGACCCGGCTGATCTGCCAACCAAGGCCCCCGGTCCACCTATTCATCACGGCACCACAGGTAAAGAGCAGGTGTTAAACAAACATGTTACATTCTAG
Source organism: Sebastes fasciatus (assembly GCF_043250625.1). Lineage (NCBI taxonomy): Eukaryota > Metazoa > Chordata > Actinopteri > Perciformes > Sebastidae > Sebastes > Sebastes fasciatus. Next base: position 11,854,494 of record NC_133802.1, on the reverse strand, counting down.
TTTAGAATGAGTCCTTCATATCTACTTAGAGAGCGGGTCCTCTTCACGGAGTCCACCATAGTTGCTCCACCATGTTTCTACAGTAGCCGAGAACGGACAAACCAAACACTGACTCTAGAGAGAGCCTTTAAACATTACCTGAAGGTCACCATAGTTCTCCAACACGCTTGGGAAACTGCAGTAACGTGAGCCGCAGAGTGCTAAACCGTGATACCGCCAGCCGTCGTCTGACTTCCGATGCTCCTGAAGTAGTGTTATAATGGTAAGGATAGTCTCTGAGCACTCTGCGGCTCACGTTACCTCAGTCTTGGAAAGGGAGGAGTGAGCGGAGGGGTACTCAGTTGGTTGCAATCTGCAACCACACCACTAGATGCCAAATCCTACACACTGTACCTTTAAGTACAATTTTGAGGTACTTGTACTTTACTTGAGTATTTCCATTTTACGCCACTTTATAGCCTACTTCTACTACACTACATCTCAGAGGGAAATATTATATAATAATATATTTTTTTACTCCTCTACCAGTATTTACTACCTTTAGTTACTTTGTAGATTCATATTAATAAAACAAAATAAAATAAACACTTATTGATCCATTGAAGAAATTCACAAGATACCCGGCAGTATGGTAAAAAAATATTAAAGTGATTATTGATGCATCAATAATTATAATCCAATAATATAATATATATATAATATATATATTATACTGAAATGGCCCTTTCTGTATGATGAGTACTTTTACTTTTGGAACTTCTAACTTCTTCTAACTTCTTTAATACAGGACTTTTACATGTACGGTGACAGTATTTCTACACTGTGGTACTACTTAAGTAAAATATCTGAGTGCTTCTTCCAAGAAAGCGAATATTTCCTGAAATGTCCAACTTTTTTCAGCATGTGATAATATTTACAATATTTGTAGTCATGTATGTTACCTTAGCTTTACATGTACACCTACATCAATCTTCTCTATTTAGTGAAAGCTGCTGCACTGGCGTCTGCTATCCCCATACTGGTTTCCACCAAGGCAACTGGTCTGACTGTCAACATGATTCCTTCAGACACAGAGGAGGACAACACTGAGGATGAGGCCTCCACTGCCCCCAACACACTGCCTGCCCAGGAAACACCCACTGTGGTCAACCCTGACATGCCTGCTGTTAGTGAGGGGCAGACAGGTGAGCTTTTTAAATAGATGTACATATACTGTTATTTAGAACATCATTTTACCAGAAGATCACTTGTTTGATTTGTGTCCTGTTAAAGTGCAAAATACCAGCTGACCGACTGCCAGATGAGATAAAATCATCAGCCGATTTTCTTAAATGTAAATGTGATGTAAATCTTTAAAGAAACTCTGCCTGTTCTTTATTGTTTGAATTCTGATTTGCATGCTGACTCAGAGTGTTCGGCTCAGTTTTTCTTATCTAATTTGATTCATTTATGGATCTACACCAATCCAAGGGTTAGCATGTTAAGAAAACTTATAGCTCAAGTCATTTATTTTATTAATAAAGTGTTTCTGTCAACTTGATATTTGATGAAAGGCTTTTTCACAGTACAGCGCAGAATAAAAGCTTCTGGTTTCATTATTTACAGGAGGCATTATGCATGAATGCCTTTAGCCATGTTGAGTTTATTGTCCAGCAAAGGTAGAATAAAGTCCTACATTCAAATCTTTACTTGAATAAAGTACAAAAGTATCAGCCTCAAAATAGACTCAAAATACAAAAAGTAAAAGTACTAATTTGGCAGAATGGCCCATTTAAGAATAATGTATATTATATTATTGAATTATAATTGTTGATGCATTAATTTTTACATCATTTTGCTGTTACAGCTGGTAAATGTGGAGCTATTTGTTTTGCTTTATTTTCTGCAGGGTAGCTTGTGAATTTCACCAAAGGATCAAAAAAGTTGTATCCATAATAATATATCATAATGTAATTGCTGATTATATTTTGTATTTTCAGTCTGAATCTGCAAAGTAACTAAAGATCAAAAGACAAAAGTAGTGGAGTAAAAAAAGTGCAATATTTCCCTCTGAATTGTTGTGGAGCAGAAGTATAAAGTAGCATAAAATGGAAATACTAAAGTAAAGTACAAGTACAATAAGGGTTCAAGGTTCTTTATTTGTCATTTCTGTGTACTTTCATACATAAAAACGAAATTTTGTTTCCCAATCCATACATACAATACATACAACAACCAACAATAACAACCATGACAGTAGACAATCAGACAATAAACGACAAGTCATTAAACCAGTTTCCACACGTGGACGAACACTTAGAACGAACAGACAAACAGTTTGACAGATCAGAGGTATACAGATGTATTTAGTTACTTTCCACCACTGGTTAAAGCTGATGCATCCAGTAATAATGCTATTTTGCACCGGCAGAATTTAGCTATCAAACCACTATACCAGGCAGAACAAACATAATCAAAATAACACTGCATCAATGTCATAAACAATCAGTTATTAGTGAACTAATACCCTGCTGCTGTTTATTCTCACCAGATGATAAGCAAACAGTGACCCTGATGGGCCGAGCTAAAGTGGTGGTCGTTGCTAAGAGGGACGCTGATGATGAACCCTCTGACGACGACTGTGTGATATATCGTTATGGCTCCTTCTGCACCGGCATCGAAGTGTTTCGTGAGTTACATTTCAATAGCGATATGTTCATCAAGATGTAAAACAATGAAAACTTGTGACATGATTGTCAGTGACCTCTTGTCTTTGTTTTCAGAGGGCATTGAAAAAGTAGAGATTGTACAAATGGACAATGCTGTCATGGCAACACCTGACATGGGTAGAAATGTTGTGGACATCACTGTTACCTGCCAGGGAAGGTGAATGATCCTGCACTTAACTTGATCAAATAATCCTTTAAATAAAAGCATGTTATTGTTTATTCTGACTCACTGGAGCATCTTCTTCCTCCAGTCTTCCTAAAGAGGTGTGCAGCGTGATCCTGGATGCAGAGTGCTTGAGGCCAATTCACACAGTGTGCAACATGGTGGAGCCCACCAAAGAGTGCCAGCTGGTGTTACGTCACTTCTTCAATGACTCTGGTGTCTACTGCATCAACGTGTCCATGGCCAACGACGTCAGTTTAGCTGTCACCAGTGCCAAAGTCAACGTCGACATAGGTAACGCAACACAACCACTATACAACAGTTCAGTACATGTCTGCTTTATCCTGCTTACTGAATGTGTGATCCTTGTTTCAGGTTCAGGTCTGTCCTCTCCTGGCACCATCGCCGTTGTGTTGGGTGTCCTGGTACTCGTTCTAGCAATAGGAATAATGGCATATTCTTACAAGTAAGAACTGACTTTCCAAATTACAATTATACACAATCTCATTTCTTTACTTTGAGGGGCACGTTTGGTAATATTCTATATTTGTCTTATTGTCAACACATCCCATGAAAAGTGAAGCCAAAGATTGTTGCATGTCATACCCGTGGATACCGCATTGGCTGCTTCAGCCTGTTGCTGCGATACGTCAACGCCATATTGGGGAAGTCAGGACTGGCCTGTTAACAAATACAAGTGAACCGGGGAGCTGTCGTTTTTCTGGATAAAAAGCACTATAACATTTCTCAAACGTTTTTAATGAGTCGTTTTTATATTCAAGGGTTTATGATGTAGCCTACGTGGAGTAGAAAAATATTTTTTTGTCTCTACAAGGCTATAATCGCTGCTAGATGCTAAAAAGAGTGTGTATTAATGTTATGTTTAACGTTACGTGAATTAATTATAACCTTAACCCCTTATAATTTTACTTTCCTCTGTAGCCAGTTACCCAGTTATGCTAAAAAATACTTTAACTATTGGCGTTTAACTTGTGTACCTGCTAGTTAATCTCCACAACATGTTAGCGAACCTAAAATAACTTAAAAATATCATTGAATTAAAAAAGTTAGCTAAATATTGCTGAGAGTTAGTGTTCCAAAACTCAAGACATCAGCATTATTGTTTGTGATATCTGACACATCGTAAATTTCATGTTTTAAGTATGATATTATGTTAGACATGAAGATCTTTAAGCTAACATTAGCGTTGCTATTGGTAGAGAATTAGCTGACAATAACAAACGCTAGCTAACATTAGCTCTTATCTGATGAACTACGGAAACAAACGTTTTGTAAAGATGTAACTTAAACTGTAATGTTGATGATGTGAAAAATTCTTAAAGGAAAATGTGTCATGAGAGTACAACTTTTTAATAATTAACTATTGAACCTCACCATATCAACAAACAGACCAGCCGGTGATCCATCAACCGGACCAGTAACATTACTGTACTGTTTTTATCCCAATTTTTTGTTTTTTGGGGGGAAATTTAACATACACTACTCCACGAAGATTATAGATGTTTAAATATAAAAATGACTCATTAAAATCGGTTGAGAAATGTAGACGTAATGGTGCTTTTTATCCAGAAAAACGGCCACGTTCACTTGTATACAGGCCAATCCTGCCCTCCCCAATATGGCGGTGAAGTTGACGTATGATCCAAAGGCCAATGCAGCATCTACGTATATGTATCTATGGTCATACCCCAATCTCTCCCCCAGTTTCCTGTCAACCTCTTCACTGTCAAACCGTCCAATAGAAATGAAAATGCTGAAAAAAGATCTTAAAACAAAAAACAGACATTGTAGTTTGTTTTGGCTCAATCCCATATGTAGACCTACTGTCCTGCTGGTGAATACTCACTAAAGGTCAAAGTGTGTATTAATCTGCAGCTGAAATTAGTCCCAGATAAACAAACTATTTGTATCTGTTTGAGTAACATTTGCTAAAAACTACATTGCCCAGCTGTTTGAGGAAATAACTTATTCACATTTTAAGTTAACAGTAGGTGGCTATAATCAATGGTATATCATGTTTCAGCTCATTGTTTTGATTTTACAGCAGCTTTACTATTTTGGTTCACTCTCACAGCTCTCATAGCATCATTTTTGGCCGCAGCTAGTAGTGGAATAAGCGCTATACCTTTACAGCCCCAAACAGCAGACAGACTAAGTGACATATAGCTGGTGAACATAGTGGAGCTTTTAGCAGCGAAAGAGACGGATACAGTATTTCCTTCAGGAGTTTGTAGATGACATTTTGTGCTTCACTCAACAGGCGCTTTAAGGCCTACCGTCCTCTGAAGGAAGGACTGATTGCGTCTGCAGACCAGCAGGTCGGCCGGGCTCAGGCCTGCTCTGGAGCCTCGATGTTCTGGAAGCTGCTGAACAGACGGGGAACTGTGGACGACTGCCCGCTGTTGCAGGAGCGGCCGGTGTGAACCAGCCTCAAACCACCAAATACAAAACCAAGAAACTTATGATTTGCAAGTTTTCTACACCTGAGATGTCTTTTTGTACTTTTTTTTTTTTTTTTTACATATTTTCTAAATGACAAACTCAAGAATGTGTAACATTTTGAATTTTTTCGATTAAAAAATATACTGGAATTATACTTTAGGCATGCTCTGATCTTTTGTACCTACAGCAAAAGTGTATTCTTTCATTTGGACAAAACTGAATTTGAATGTTTTTCCAATAAACTTTGCTCAAAACAGTTGTGCAGGCTTGTTTGACTGTGATTCATGGCACTTTTCTAAGCAAATATTATACAGATTGAGAAGTCAGTTGAGACATACTGTATATCATTTTTCATGAACTTACTGTATATTAATAAGGTTTCCTACATAAATCAGGGACCCTAAATGGAAAAAAAGCATTGTATTGCTGTCGAGGTACCAAAGCTTCAACATGGCAGCTTACTGTATATCAGCTTATTAACGACAAACTGTAATACTTGTGTTAAATGTTTAGAAGTGCATATATGCTGCATAATTTAATAAGGAAAGATTTAAATGCTCATGGTGTTATGAGTCTACAACTTCATGATATGGGATAGCTCAAAATTCTGAATTTCAACATTTTGTAGAACACTCAATATACGTATATTTAGTTTGAATTTATAAAAGACAAACACATTCACATTCACATGTCATAGGAATTTTATTTAGAACAGAGCAAAACTGTTAATTGTCAAACATTTCTGTTTGGAATGCATTCAAGACACACATTGCAATCAACTGTTTCCTGTGTAACTAGTGCCTTTTTGTTCCTTTTAATATTCCTCTCCTTCCTCCTCTCCCTCACCCTCAATAGAGTCGACTCCAACCTCCTCATAATCCTTCTCCAGAGCTGCCATGTCCTCTCTGGCCTCAGAGAACTCTCCCTCCTCCATACCCTCACCCACATACCAGTGAACGAAGGCACGCTTAGCGTACATCAGATCAAACTTGTGGTCAAGTCGAGCCCAGGCCTCTGCAATAGCAGTGGTGTTGCTCAGCATGCACACAGCCCTCTGGACCTTGGCCAGGTCTCCACCAGGAACTACAGTGGGTGGCTGGTAGTTGATGCCCACCTTGAAACCAGTGGGGCACCAGTCCACAAACTGGATGGAGCGCTTGGTTTTAATGGTGGCAATGGCGGCATTCACATCTTTGGGCACCACATCACCACGGTACAAAAGGCAGCAAGCCATGTATTTGCCGTGGCGAGGGTCACATTTCACCATCTGATTGGCTGGCTCGAAGCAGGAGTTGGTGATTTCTGACACTGAGAGCTGCTCGTGGTACGCCTTCTCAGTAGAGATAACAGGAGCATAGGTGGCCAGAGGGAAGTGGATACGGGGATATGGCACCAAGTTGGTCTGGAACTCGGTCAGATCAACATTGAGGGCACCATCGAAACGAAGGGAAGCAGTGATGGAGGACACAATCTGACTGATCAACCTGTTCAGGTTGGTGTAAGTGGGACGCTCGATATCGAGGTTCCTACGACAGATATCATATATGGCCTCATTATCTACCATGAAGGCACAGTCAGAGTGCTCCAGGGTGGTGTGGGTGGTCAGGATGGCGTTGTAGGGCTCCACCACAGCGGTGGACACCTGGGGAGCTGGGTAGACGGAGAACTCCAGCTTTGACTTCTTGCCGTAGTCGACAGACAGACGCTCCATCAGCAGGGAGGTGAAACCAGAGCCGGTGCCACCTCCGAAGCTGTGGAAAACCAGGAAGCCCTGGAGGCCAGTGCACTGGTCAGACTGAGGACAGAGAGGGAGAGACACTGATCACATATGAGATACAGCTATGTCATTTGATTTAATATTTGAAATCAAAATTAGGAATGGATCCCTCCTGAAGTTACCCACCAGTTTGCGGACCCTGTCCAGCACCAGGTCGATGATCTCTTTGCCGATGGTGTAGTGTCCACGGGCGTAGTTGTTGGCAGCATCCTCCTTGCCAGTGATCAGCTGTTCAGGGTGGAAGAGCTGGCGGTAGATCCCACTGCGCACCTCATCTAAGGAGACCGATTCGATCAGAAATGACTAAAGGGTTAAGTTAGCTTAATGACTAAATAAAAAGCTAACTAATCTATATTTAATTGGAGTTTACCGATGACAGTGGGCTCCAGGTCAACAAAAATAGCTCTGGGGACGTGCTTTCCAGCTCCAGTTTCACTGAAGAAGGTGTTGAAGGAATCGTCTCCTCCTCCCCGAGTCTTGTCACTGGGCATCTGTCCATCCGGCTGGATCCCATGTTCCAGGCAGTAAAGCTCCCAGCAGGCATTGCCAATCTGAACGCCAGCCTGACCAACGTGGATAGAGATACACTCACGCTTGAGGAAAGAAAAAACAAGAGGTCATTTACTTGTATGCATTTAGCTTTAATTTCATGTTCATAAACATGAAATCTACCACAATAATTGTAATATATGGGGATCATTCAGTTGCTCCCCTTATCTGAGATGATCAGGCAGTACAGCAGGAGGCACCTCCCTGCACCACAATCTGCAGGGGACACAAATGCCTGACAGCAGCCCCCACAGAGACAGCAGGACGCTCCTCTCGTCTTTCCTGCAGTCCATTTTGTCCTCTTGTCTTTTTCATCCCCCACTCTCTCTCCCTCTCCCTCCCTCTCCCTCTTTTGCAAGCATAAGCACAAATGCAAATCAATTTGCCTGTGCACATCATTACTCTGGAATATTCCACTCGCTCTTGTGCCTCAAGGATGCACAATCACAGCAAATGCTTGCACATAATAATTAATATAACTAAATAAATTAGCAGTTTTGGATGAAGTCAAATTATTGTATTTATGTTAACTTTCATGTCATGCTTAAAATAGAAGCTGTGTGTTGCATCAATTTTGTATTATTATTATTATATGGATGAGATTAAAAATAGAATTGCTGCTATATATGAATTAATAATGATAGCTGCAGTCTAATGTCATCCATCCCTCTTCAATCTGCCCTCCCTTCCTTCCAACAGGGTAGGGCATTGGCAAAGTTTAAATATGACATTAAATATGACAAAAAATAAAAATATAAAGAAATTTAAAGCTGCTGCTTTATAAAGATAAACAGATGAATCCACCTGGAGACAGTCACTGCGTTGTTCTCATCACTACACAATGACAATAACACTGTGCCAATGCTGCGAACCAGTCTGTGCATCAACAAACATACTGTCCACTTTCATCCCTAAATCTAATGAATTTTTAATTTATAGCTATACATGTGGCTGATTATGAAACTGGAGAGGCTCGTCCAGAGATGGAGACGCGTTAACGACGTTGTTTAACAACCGAGATTCTCATTTCTACCTCACAAAACTGCGTCAGACACACAGATGAGGGAAAGTCAACTTACCATGTTGTCGTTAGAGTTTCAAAGAGGGAGAGCAGGAGTGAGAAATGTGAAGAAAAAAGGTATTTTTTTCTAAAAAGCGGTGTGGCTTGCGTCGCGTGTTGTACCCAACGGGGTCGATGCAACAACTGCTGAATGAGAGGGAGGTGCTACCTATATTTATACACACAGGCAGAGAGAGATCAGTGCACTGTGGACAAAATAAAGCTTTTACTAGCACACCATTTGGTAATGTGCTTTAAACCATATTGTTCTGTATTTTACATTCAAATTTGAGCACAATTTGTATTATTATTTTTATAAAGTGCACTGCAATAAGATATGTAGTAGCCTATAGTGTTGGCATTGTATTTTTTGATGTGATTAAGAATAAAAATAGGTATTATTTGATGGCTCTTATGGCACTTTTTTATTTTATTTTTTGTTATTATTATTATTATTATTATTATTATCATTTTAGCTTTAAGCCTTGTTGCAATATATTTTCCTTTTTTTGTGTGCAGAAATTAAATTAAAGGTCATTCTTATTGAATAAAGGGCTAGTTCAAACAAAGCCAATTTATTATGCATGCAGGGGAATGAGCAAGGATTATGTAGGTGTGACAAATCAATGCAAAGATAGCCATATCCTGGTGCATATAAGGACATTCTGTGTAAAACAATATCTGTGATTTTTCTGATGCATTATTTATAATTGATGCAAGATGGCTGAATGCTTCCACTGCACAAGACGCTTCCATCTTCCAAGCTGATATCCCCTCCCTCTTTGTCCCAGATTCTCTGCAATGATGTCATTCAGTGGGCCGATCACGTGACTGCCAGTCAGCCTGCTGTGTGTGTCTCTGTCTGTGTGTGTGTGTGTGTGTGTGTGTGTGTGTGTGTGTGGGGGTGGGGGTTGGACACTGTCAGCTGGACACTGACATTTGGGCGTGCTTCCTCTGGTGCTGTCTTATCTGAGGAACTGAGCAGTTTATGTGACATAATGGCTGCACTAAAGCACTTCATGTGTGTATATGGTGCTTGTTCACAGTGTGACTCCTGCAGCAACGATGTTACATCCCTGCCCTATAAACTGGCTGGAACCCCGAAGGGAAGCTGCAAACATAATCAGCACCTTCCACTGCAAAATCCTTAATGCAGTATGAGCTCATTTTGTCAGAGAGAGTGCCTACCACCATAATGTTTGAGTTCTCATCATTTATTTAGCAGGGAAGTGAGGATGTATAATTTACAACCAGCTTTTTGTGGCTGCTGTACTCGATGTGAACTGTAGGGGATGAAAGAGAGAAGGACAGGAAGCAGCAATGGCTCCCAGCCAGGACTTCTTCAGAGAACATTCTCCACTCCCCTTCATCATCCTCCTCCTCCTCCTCCTCCTCCTCAGCAGCTGTGAGACAGGGAGGGTCTGAGCAGCTGAAGAGGAGAGAGAGAGGATGGGAATGCTAGAGAGATGGGAGTGGTCCTTCACGGCATGAAATTGACCGCACTGCATCATGCAAAGAGAGAATATGATACCCGACAGAGTGACAAAGCATATTTTCCATCACAGCAGGATTTGAATGTTTTAATACAGGTGCAGTTATATAAAGTGGGTCATCAGATAAAAGAGGAAGGTTGCGTTATCCTTATTTACATAAATTTATGAGCAAAGATTTTGATCCTAATATATTTTTTTGGAAGAACGTCGCAAGAACTGTCACAGAGGTCCACGTGGTTGTGTCGCATACTGATATACATGTTTTGGTTGTGCAAATCAAAAAGAAACACATTATAACTATTCATGATTTCTATAAATGTGGCTTCTTCTTTCACATGCAGATATAATCACAAGTAAACGGATTGTTATTCAAAAGCATTTTAGTACAGTGTTAATGCAAATTCGTTTTAAAGCCACTAATTTCTTTAACTCATTAACGCAATTTGCGATTTTCAGATTGACAGTTTTAAAGCTAGAGTGATGATACTGATACCATATGAAACTAAAAAGGAATCCATTGGTCCCAACCATGTCATACTAGCTTGTCACGAGGGAGGTTAATTAACACTCCAAGCTTACACTAAATTTTGGCGAGGAAAAACTGTCATGGCCATTTTCAAAGGGGTCCCTTGACCTCTGACCTCAAGATATGTGAATAAAAATGGGTTCTATGGGTACCCACGAGTCTCCCCTTTACAGACATGCCCACTTTATGATAATCACATGCAGTTTGGGGCAAGTCATAGTCAAGTCAGCACACTGACAGCTGTTGTTGCCTGTTGGTCTTGAGTTTGCACTGTTATGATTTGAGCATATTTTTTCATGCTAAATGCAGTACCTGTGAGGGTTTCTTGACAATATATGTCATTGTTTTGTGTTGTTAATTGATTTGAAACAATAAATATATACAGACATTTGCATAAAGCAAGCATATTTGCCCACTCCCATGTTAATAAGAGCATTAAAAACTTGAAAAAATTCCCTTTAAGATAAAAAATGTGTGTTTAATTTGCGATTAAACGTGATTAAATATTTTAATCGATTGACAGCCCTACATTTTTGCTATGCAGACTTAGGGATGTTTTCTTTCACTTTGTATTGCCATTTGTGATGATTTTAAGTTAATATTTTAATGGTATTGTTATTTTTATGGATATTGCACTTATATGTAAAAAATTGTATTTAAAAGCAGATGTCATATGTTGTTGATTTGATGGTGTTGAAAATGATTCACCAAAAAGTAGAAAAAATATCTGATTTCACTGTGATTGTGGCTGCAGGTCTGCAGCAGCCACTAAAAACCCAGATCAGCTTCTCTTGACTTTGCATCTCAAAGTGGGTTATTTTAAGCCACCTCACATTCATAGAGGTATCATTTCTGCCTCCGGGACAACTGTCGTCATGGAGTTTCCTTTGGTGTTAGCAACCAAGCGGCTTAACTGTCTGTTAGTTTGCTTTTCTTTTCTTTAGGTCTACTAGAGAACAGTTTATGGTCTTTCTCATTGAAAGTTGAATGTTTAACACAAACAGAGCTGCTATACGCACATCCAGTTACATTACTGTCCCTAGAAGAAAGAATGAGGTTTTACATGAGCAACAATGTGTGTGAACAAAAGAGCTGTCTCACATTGATGCATCTTGTGTTTGCAGAGGCCACACCCTATTATCATCCTCATGCATTTTTTTTTTTTCATCAGTTCTATGAGAAGAGGAGGACACATGCACTTGTAGGTGAGAGGATGTATGTGTTTCCCTACAGACACTCAGGACATCAGGCTGAAAGATTTTTTTGGGAAAGAAGAGGTGGCTGAGGTGCCTCACATCCCCCCACAGAGGCAGCTGCACTGCAGCCCGTTAATGCTGCCATTTAAGCTGGCCCACGTGACTGCCAGATAAAGGCGGTCTGTGTGGATACTAGGCTGTATCCAGGCAACTCCGTTATTCATTTCCTAGCAACGGTTAAATCTGGGGAGGAGGGCTGGGGAGGAGGGCTGCAGGGGGGTTGGGCGTCTGCGTGGATCTCTGTGGCCTACATGTCCCTCATCTCTGACAGGGTAGTTTGACCCCCTTATCTATGATAGACAAAATAAATAAATAATAATAAATAAATAATAAATAAAATGCTGGAATATAAAAATCAACTGCTGCTACTGCTCAATAAAACCCACTGCCGTCATGTTTTCAAATAATATGTGAAATGATTGACTGCATGATATCATATATAGCTATATAGAGGACACATGGTCAGAGCAAAAATGCCCCAATATATAACTAAAGGCAAAGGTTGTCTGCACTATTTTGAACCTGGAAATAGGGTTCAAACATTTTGCATGAAGTGCATATGCATTTCTTGATATTGTCACAGTGCAGAGGGTAAAAAATAACACATTATACCAGCATCCCAATCTTTTTGTAAGATTTGTATAACTCTGCAGTGTGGAAGCATCATCATCATCATCATCATTTGTTTAAGATAAGATAAGATAAGATATTCCTTTATTAGTCCCGCAGTGGGGAAATTTGCAACTATTATAATATAATGATATATAATTTATGCTGTGGAAGTGCATTGAAACTGTTTCCTGTGTGTCAGGGTGGGCCTGTGTGGTACCAGCATGCTGAAAGTGAGACAGCATTTCTCCTCAGAGCCGCCATCCTTGCGGCACAATAAGTGGATGATGTCTTGTTTCGGGTGTGGTCTGGGAGGCGGGCTGTAGAGCGAGAGAGCCGCTCATCCAATAGGAAGCCGCGGATAGCCTCGAAGCGTCAGACTGACAGGGAAACTGACCAATAGCGTTGCAGCATCCACCGGCGCCGGTGCTGCATATATACAGTTGTCCATCCTCATGTGCGCCATTATCTCTTACATCGACCTCATAAACTGTCGAATTGTAAGATTCACTGTCTAGGAGCTTCAACCGTCCACCACAGAACAAAATGGTAAGAACATTTAATAACCTTTGATAAAGAGACATAGCTGAGGTGTTTTTAGGGATGTGAGGAGGATGTGAGGGAGGGGACCTTAATGGAAAAGTGGTAATAAGCTTGAAACGTGTAAAGTAAAATTCTTAAACAAGTCGTTTTAATGATAAATGTGTCATTTATAATATGAGGTTTGGTGTGGGGAGATATTAAGGCGGTGCGTCGGATGGGGAGACAGCTAGCTGGACAAGGCAGACTGAACAAAGGAGGTTTTCATCAGACTGTAATGTGGACTGAATGAATAATGAAGCTCTGTGCAGCCCTGGTCAGTGCTGACGGGACAGGGAGGATGCTTGTACTCCAGTCCCCATCACCCAGAGACAGCCTGTCCTCCACACCCAGAGACAGCCTGTCTGTGGGGGAATGGGTTAAGTGGTGCTGGTCAAAAAGGAGGTTTATCTTCTGTTCTTATAACTGGCTCCTATTCTCTGAACCAGACTGAACTTTTTCGAAAATGGTAAAATGTTATAAGGGTTTATTTTTTTTTTACATAAAACTCCCATCACTCTCATCTGTTGCCATGGTGATGGCATAGCAACAGCATCCACAGGTGAGCCAGTAAAAAGTTGAGCGGCTGTTGCTAGTCAAATTAGATTATGAAAATGATAGCAAATTTCAGTCTAAAAGCCTACTTTTTCAACTCACAAATGAACACCACTTTTATAGTTTTTGAAGCATGAATGCAATTGACAGAGGTAAAAAGCTAGCGTTAGGCTATAAATGAACTACACCACGGTCGCATGACTTCACGTCACCACCACTAAGGCAAAGGCGGACTTAGTTGGGTCATCTCCAGCAATTTCGTGACTGTGCAGAGCAGAGGTTCGTTTCTCAGTGGATTTGTTATCTATGAAAGACAAAAAAAAAAAATGTAAACCCCATGCCCTTTGCAAAAATGCAGGCTAACTTTGTAAGAGCCCGAAATCCAATATGGCTACCATCGGCCATGTTGGAAATGATTTTCAATGGTTTGGCCTACTATGCTGAACAGTACATGGTTTCTGTGATTTTTTCGGTCGAGTGATTCATAAAAGGTGTCGTTTTGATGATTTAACCCATTTTTGAATTAAGACTGTTTGATTTATAAATGAAAACAAAGCTATTTTAATAACTTTTAAAGTCAAATTAACACTTTTTTCAGTGTTGAAATGCTTTTTCTTTTCCAGTGTCACATGTCTAACATAATAGGGTAAATAATATTTCTTGTTTTTTTATTTCCTCCAGCGTGAGTGTATCTCCATCCACGTCGGTCAGGCTGGTGTCCAGATGGGCAATGCCTGCTGGGAACTTTACTGCCTGGAGCATGGGATCCAGCCGGATGGACAGATGCCCAGTGACAAGACCATCGGTGGAGGAGATGATTCCTTCAACACCTTCTTCAGTGAAACTGGAGCTGGAAAGCACGTCCCCAGAGCTGTTTTTGTTGACCTGGAGCCCACTGTGATTGGTGAGTATCATCTCTTTTGGCTGAACATTAATTTAGGCAAATTAAAAGTGAAATATCTCAAAATTTTAGACAACAACTGATTCAATGTTTTTGCCTGCTTAGATGAGGTGCGCAGTGGGATCTACCGCCAGCTCTTCCATCCTGAACAGCTGATCACTGGCAAGGAGGATGCTGCCAACAACTACGCCCGTGGACACTACACCATTGGCAAAGAGATCATCGACCTGGTGCTGGACAGGGTCCGCAAACTGGTAGGTAACTTGATATGTTGCTCTCTAATTTTAAATTAAATGACATATCTGTATCTCATATGTGATCAGTGTCTCTCCTTCTCTGTCCTCAGTCTGACCAGTGCACTGGCCTCCAGGGCTTCCTGGTTTTCCACAGCTTCGGAGGTGGCACCGGCTCTGGTTTCACCTCCCTGCTGATGGAGCGTCTGTCTGTCGACTACGGCAAGAAGTCAAAGCTGGAGTTCTCCATCTACCCAGCTCCCCAGGTGTCCACTGCTGTGGTGGAGCCCTACAACGCCATCCTGACCACCCACACCACCCTGGAGCACTCTGACTGTGCCTTCATGGTAGATAATGAGGCCATCTACGATATCTGCCGTAGGAACCTCGATATCGAGCGTCCTTCTTACACCAACTTAAACAGGCTAATCGGTCAGATTGTGTCCTCCATCACTGCTTCCCTTCGTTTCGATGGTGCCCTCAATGTTGATCTGACCGAGTTCCAGACCAACTTGGTGCCCTATCCCCGTATCCACTTCCCTCTGGCCACTTATGCCCCTGTCATCTCCGCTGAGAAGGCTTACCATGAGCAGCTCTCAGTGTCAGAAATCACCAACTCCTGCTTCGAGCCAGCCAATCAGATGGTGAAATGTGACCCTCGCCACGGCAAATACATGGCTTGCTGCCTTTTGTACCGTGGTGATGTGGTGCCCAAAGATGTGAATGCTGCCATTGCCGCCATCAAAACCAAGCGCACCATCCAGTTTGTGGACTGGTGCCCCACTGGTTTCAAGGTGGGCATCAACTACCAGCCACCCACTGCAGTTCCTGGTGGAGACCTGGCCAAAGTACAGAGGGCTGTGTGCATGCTGAGCAACACCACTGCTATTGCAGAGGCCTGGGCTCGACTTGACCACAAGTTTGATCTGATGTACGCTAAGCGTGCCTTTGTTCACTGGTATGTGGGTGAGGGTATGGAGGAGGGAGAGTTCTCTGAGGCCAGAGAGGACATGGCAGCTCTGGAGAAGGATTATGAGGAGGTTGGAGTCGACTCTGTTGATGGCGAGGGAGAGGAGGAAGGAGAGGAATATTAAAAGGGACATAAAGGCACTAGTTATACAGGAAACAATTGATTCCATTCGTCCTTATATACATTCCAAAATAAATGTCTGTCTATTAATTAGCAGTTTTATTGTTCAGAATAAAACTCCTGGAAATGTAAATTTTAATGTTAATTTAATGGGAAAGGAAGGGCCAGAGAGGACATAAGCTGGTTGTTAGGCTGGAGCTTACGCTTTCGAGGGTGAGGAAGAGGAGTATTAAAAGGGACAGAAAACACTATTTGAAACAGGAAACAATTGCGTCAAATAAAGGCATTTTCCAAAAAAAAAATTTTGTCTATCAAATACAAGTTTGACTGTTCAGACTAAGCCATCAAATAACATGTCTGTTTGACTCTGTTCTAAATAAAATTCCTGTAACATATGAAGTTGTCTGTGTTATTTCTTTTTTGGTTTAAGAATGAAAAATAACCTTTAGTCAGGACACCAATAAACATTACATGTCAAGTTGTGCAGAATACATACAGTAACCATAGTGTTTACATTCTACTTTGAAATGTTTGAAATGAGCGTCATAGTTTGTAGTTAAAACTACATTCAACATGTTTGAGTTATGGCTTCCCTCTAGATTTACAGTGTTTTCTTCCAAGCATGAGCTTTGATTTATAAAGAAAATGAGGCTCTATGGTTGATATACCTAAGATATTAAATTTATGCCCAATTACGCATGTCATTGTTTGATCTGTGAAGGCTTATGCTATACAGTATATTAGCCTTTTACATGTTAAAAAGAAATGTGTGAATGTTATTGCTACAGAGCTCTTAAATGTATCCTAATCCCAGTGAAGAATCTGTTATCTGTGGGAATTGCAAGGTCATATTGTTTGATCCTTTCAACAGTAACAGCAGCTTCTTTAAGTGTCAGATCAAGACACCATAAGCATTTCATTTCTGTGAGTTAATGCACTAGTGCACCTGCCACTCAGAAATGCTCTAAAACGAACACTAATCCCCTCGTTAGAAGATGAGACCTTAACCATTTGTGGTACTGCACTATTTGCTCCTCACACCATCTCAGGACACATCAGCATCCGTCCTCTACAGAGACAGAAAATCTACTCTGATTAAATAAGAGACGGGTGTATCTTTTTAACCTTGAGTTTTTTCTGTCACCAGTGTATATTCAGTATCAGGGTTTTTACTGGATCTCATAAACTCATTAAAAAGTAACATTAAAATGATGGTTTAAATATGAGCTGTAGTTGACAGTCACTATTAAGTGAACAACCTAAAAATAGATAATTAATATTTTGTTTTCAAAAAAGTGTTTTTCAATGACGCATTTCAAGTTTTTTATAAGCTTAGTGTAAGTTTAAGTGTGTATTCTGAATTCATATAAGTCTGTTTCAGATTGAAAATGACAAAATGGGTAGACCTTAAACTATGCAGGTGGGTTATTATTTTTGTAAGCCAACCAAGGCCTATTGAAAGAGTCACGCGTCATCAATGCGTCATAGTTTTGGGGGTACAACACATGCGCAGTCAAATCTGGTCTGTACTCGCCGAAATTGAGCCAATTGCAATGCACGACCGCAGCTCCAGTTACACTGCTCATCTGTTACACCCCATACCCCAAGATCCGTGTCAGCCAGTGTCCCAGCCTCCTTCAATAGGCCTTGAGGGCAACCAGGAAGTTAGTATCGCACCCAATGAAAAAACAATGGAAAATGGGGAAAAAAAGGATCCATGGCAAACAAAAGTTAATGAATACACACGTTTTGATCAGCAAGGTAATCTTCACAAATGAACACCACTTTTATAGTTTTTGAAGCATGAATGCAATCGACAGAGGTAAAAAGCTACAGTAGGCTATAAACGAACTACACCACGGTCGCATGACTTCACGTCACCACCCCTAACGTAAAGGCGGACTTAGTTGGGTCATCTCCAGCAATTCCGTGACTGTGGAGAGCAGAGGTTTGTTTCTCAGTGGATTTGTTATCTGAAGTTAAAAAAACTAACTTTGTAAGAGCCTGAAATCCAATATGGCTGCCATCGGCCATGTTGGAAATGATCTTTTCAAATGTCTAGCCTACTTTGCTGAACAGTACATGGTTTCTGGGACTTTTTGGGTGGAGTTATTCATAAATGGTGTCGTTTTGATGATTTGACCCATTTTTGACCTTCAAATCCATGTTGGCCGCCGATTTTCAACTCCAAAAGGTCGATTTGTAAAAGTTGTTATAGAGCCTTCATATTAGGCTTTAATGAAAGCTCTGCTCATGCTGCGTGGAGTTTTGAACAGTAAAACTACAAATAAGTACACAGAGATCATCTCAGAGGTCAAAAGGGTCGACGTTTGTAGTTGATGAGAAACAAACCTTCGCTCTCCATGATCACTGAATCTCCAGAGTTGACCCAACTAATTTCTGAGTAAATTAAATTGAATGATAGAGGTGTTTATTGGGACACATTGGCATACATGTGTACATTTTTAAGCGTCTTTGAGATCCTTAAAAAGCGCTATATAAGTTTAATATATTATTATTACATCAATGTCCACTTAATGGATGTGCAAGGTATTTAACAAGGTATTCAACCTCAATTTGCAACTTTACAATGATTACCTAGTCATTTAACTAATGGTATGCTACGCTTCATCTGAATCTTTTCTAAATGCTTCACGTGTTGTCAAAATGCTTCTGTTTTTATCTGCATGTGTTTTCTTAAGTTGTAGTACATTGATTTTACTGTTGCTATTCCTGCCAATTTATGAATGCTATGGTCATGAATGAATGAAAGAAGAGCTATAGTAAATCCCACGTTTTTTTATGATATTTTGACCAAATTGCCTTCTCTGCAGTCTAAGTTTGATGGTTAACAATCTTGCACAGACTCAAATTCAAATGCAATGAAACCACAGGACCACTTTTGCTTTAAAAGTAATGTTTGCATAATTTAAACCAAACTAATTGCTATATGGCCCTGGCCTGTATTAATAATAATGGAAAATTCTGCATTGACAAAGCAAACTGTGTGCTCAGACAGAATACTGTTCAGGGGGATTAACAGTGTTTCTATGGGGAACAGAAATCATGTGGATGTTGTGAGTTGGTTAGTGACAGGCTGTGTATTATGCAGTTCCTATGCCTCTGATATCTGTTAGAATAACCAAATGCAGGCTATGTAGTGGAGAATACACCCATCCTTTTCTCTTTATAGGTTGTTCACCCACAGGGACTGTCTACTACAGCTCATATTTAACACAAAGAGACACATTTGTACTTGGGTTTTTCTTTAGGGGGGAAAGGTGGGGATAGTAGGTAGAGGTATTGTTTATTAGTGTCCTGACTAAAGGTTATTTTTCATTTTTAAACCAAAAAAGAAAAAGAAACAACACAGAAAACTTCATACGTTACAGTAAATTTATTTAGAACAGAACCAAACTGAAATTTAATTTGATCACTTATTCTGAACAGCCAAACTTGTATTTGATAGACAAACATTTCTTTTGGAATGTATTTAAGAACGAATGGATTTAATTGTTTCCTGTACAACTAGTGCCTTGATGTCCCTTTTAATATTCCTCTCCTTCCTCCTCTCCCTCACCATCAACAGAGTCGACTCCAACCTCCTCATAATCCTTCTCCAGAGCTGCCATGTCCTCTCTGGCCTCAGAGAACTCCCCCTCCTCCATACCCTCACCCACATACCAGTGAACGAAGGCACGCTTAGCGTACATCAGATCAAACTTGTGGTCAAGCCGAGCCCAGGCCTCTGCAATAGCAGTGGTGTTGCTCAGCATGCACACAGCCCTCTGGACCTTGGCCAGGTCTCCACCAGGAACTGCAGTGGGTGGCTGGTAGTTGATGCCCACCTTGAAACCAGTGGGGCACCAGTCCACAAACTGGATGGAGCGCTTGGTTTTAATGGTGGCAATGGCGGCATTCACATCTTTGGGAACCACATCGCCACGGTACAAAAGGCAGCAAGCCATGTATTTGCCGTGGCGAGGGTCACATTTCACCATCTGATTGGCTGGCTCGAAGCAGGAGTTGGTGATTTCTGACACCGTTAATTGCTCGTGGTACGCCTTCTCAGCAGAGATGACAGGAGCATAAGTGGCCAGAGGGAAGTGGATACGGGGATATGGCACCAAGTTGGTCTGGAACTCGGTCAGATCAACATTGAGGGCACCATCGAAACGAAGGGAAGCAGTGATGGAGGACACAATCTGACTGATCAACCTGTTCAGGTTGGTGTAAGAGGGACGCTCGATATCGAGGTTCCTACGGCAGATATCATATATGGCCTCATTATCTACCATGAAGGCACAGTCAGAGTGCTCCAGGGTGGTGTGGGTGGTCAGGATGGCGTTGTAGGGCTCCACCACAGCGGTGGACACCTGGGGAGCTGGGTAGACGGAGAACTCCAGCTTTGACTTCTTGCCGTAGTCGACAGACAGACGCTCCATCAGCAGGGAGGTGAAACCAGAGCCGGTGCCACCTCCGAAGCTGTGGAAAACCAGGAAGCCCTGGAGGCCAGTGCACTGGTCAGACTGAGGACAGAGAAGGAGAGACACTGATCACATATGAGATACAGATATGTCATTTGATTTAATATTTGAAATCAAAATTAGGAATGGATCCCTCCTGAAGTTACCCACCAGTTTGCGGACCCTGTCCAGCACCAGGTCGATGATCTCTTTGCCGATGGTGTAGTGTCCACGGGCGTAGTTGTTGGCAGCATCCTCCTTGCCAGTGATCAGCTGTTCAGGATGGAAGAGCTGGCGGTAGATCCCACTGCGCACCTCATCTAAGGAGACAAAACATTAAATCAGTTGTGGCTTACAGGTTACACTTTAATTTTCCTAAATTAATATTCAGCCAGAGGTGATGACACTTACCGATGACAGTGGGCTCCAGGTCAACAAAAATAGCTCTGGGGACGTGCTTTCCAGCTCCAGTTTCACTGAAGAAGGTGTTGAAGGAATCGTCTCCTCCTCCCCGAGTCTTGTCACTGGGCATCTGTCCATCCGGCTGGATCCCATGTTCAAGGCAGTAAAGCTCCCAGCAGGCATTGCCAATCTGGACGCCAGCCTGACCGACGTGGATGGAGATACACTCACGCTGTCGTGCAGAGAAAAAAGATTTGGATCAAAGATTCTGTCAGATCTCACGCCTAAAAAAAACACATTTTTAAATTCATTGTTGAAATAGAAGAGCTGAAAACAATATTTATTTGATGAAGAGATGAAGAGTTTTTGTCAGACAGCCTTTAAATGAACTGCAAAATGGCAGACCATCATAGACCAGTTCAATTCATTCTCCCCACCCTGCATGAAAAGCCTTTACTATTATTATATTCTAAGACATCATGTCTGTTTAAGGTTCAGTCTATCATTTATTTTACAGGAACACATGCCTTCTCTGCTTCTCTTTGCTGACACATACGATCGAGTCTATTACATGCAGAATTACTGTAGAGAGAGGATTATGTAGGTCAGACATGTTGCAGTGTGCTGTCTCTTTAAAAAGCCCCATTCACATCCTCCACTGGGAATACATGTCTCCCATTCATTTTAATATTTCTTTACAGTACGCTAAATAATGAAAAAAATAATAATAAAAAAAAAACAGGATGACAAATTAGTAACAAAATGAGTGCAAAACTAGTCAAGCTGATCAAAAGAGTTATGTGGGGATTAGAGGATTAGACGTCGGTTTGCAGTGCAGAAATAAATTAGGCTACATTTCTATTAAGCATGAAAATCAATTTCATGTGTCACATCAGCAGCCATATTGGCAATTAAACAATACACAGCCATGATTCACTGCAGTGAAGAGAACAAAGGGTGATGTCAGAGCAATATGATATGAGCTACCTCCTTTATTCCCCTTCTCTTAGATTCTCCAACAATAACCCTGAGAATATAATATCTCAAATGTTACTTACCATGATGGCTCGTCGATATTATGCTATGTAATGAGACAAGCCAGAGGAGTGTTGGTGTCAGAGGGGTGCGGTGTCTGAAGCTGATCTTCTGATGCACCACGCTCACATACTCTGCCTCTTCAGGAGAACAGGTGTAGTGCACGAAAAAAAAATAAAAACTCCACCTCCTTCTGCCGCAGTAACTGTTTCACATCCAGAACCAGAACAACCAAGATACTGAAGCTGAGACAACATGACTGGGACTGAGATGATTTGTTGATGTGTTGGTCCTTGGGGCCAAATTACAGGAAGTTTAGATTATTCTGGGACCAGGAGGTACCCACTCAATTTATCTGGTTGTGGATTCACAAAACACACATACTTTGTCCTTACAGTGATGAGATGTTTTCTGCTCCAGCCACTTGGAATAGTCTGCAAAAATAAACTGCATTGTTGTCATTTAGTAAAGATCTTTTCTTCGTTTGGTGTGTTTTTCTATTTGCATGTTCTCAGCTTGTTGAGCTTTCAGAGACACTGTAGTATAGGCATGTAGGCTACGGTACAGTCTGAACTTGGAAGGTCAACAGATTTTGGTGCAGGTTTAACAGGTTGGTCTACCACCTTCATCAAAATATTTCTGCCCTGCTAAAACCAGCATAAAACAGTAACCATAAAATGACATAAGACCACTAACCTAAGTTGGTATGTATTTACTAAAAATAGTTCTCGTAGTATTATTTTGTGAGATGGTGGATACTAGAGCAAAAGTTTTTTTGGCTCTGCGCCGGCGACAACCATGCCAGAGGCATTATGTTGTTGGGTTGTCTGTCCGTTCGCCCGTCTGTACATACGTACATCTGTCCGATTCTCAGGAACGCCTTACGGATGAACTGATTCGATTTTGGTGGTCAAAGGTCACTGTGACCTCACAAAACACGTTTTGGCCATAACTCAAGAATTCATATGCTAATTATGACAATTTCACACAAATGTCAAAAAGATTAAAATGATGAAGTGATAACATTCGATCCTCGTTTATACTCCCGAATGGACGCGTACACGGACAGCTGCAGACACCACGGACGCATAGTAGTTCCAGTTATACTGTGAATACTGCTCCGGATCGTCACACTATATACCACATATAGCGTATAGTGGCTTCGTGGACAGGTCCGCGCGGTCACAACAAATTGCTGGTACTTGGACGTCAGCACACCAGCCAATGACGAAATTAATTTTAAAGTCACACGGAGCAAAGCGGACCCTCATGTACTCGCCACCATGGTCATCAGAATGCCAATCTACAATGGCCCAATATAGCCTATCCAGATTTCTTCTAAATATATTAAATTATATAGGCTACGTAGCAAATTTGGTGCTTTTATCATAAAATGAACAATAGGTTTGCTGTGCCGCCCCACTATTACTATTACCTAACCATAACCAAGTCCATCGAGGTTAGAAACCTCTTTTGCAAGCCGGAGACCTGGATAGATAATAATACTATATAATGTCAAAACCAGACACAATTTAAAATGGAGTAATTTACCAGAGTTTACAATGGTCTTGAATTCTGCCAGAAATATCAGATTCATCAATGGGATTTTTTTTGCAGACTATTCCACGTGGCTGAAGCAGAAAACATGACGTTTTTCCCCATCACTGTAGGGACAAAGTATGTGTGTTTTGTGAATCCACATCCAGCTAAATTGAGTGGGTACCTCCTGGTCCCAGGATCATTGAAACTTCCTGTAATTTGGCCCCAAGGACCAACACATCAACACATCAACACATCATCTCAGTCCCAGTCCTGTTGTCTCAGCTTCAGTATCTTGGTTGTTCTGGTTCTGGATGTGAAACAGTTACTGCGGCAGAAAGGAGGAGGAGTTTTTTTTTTTTTTTTTGCGCACTACACCTGTTCTCCTGAAGAGGCAGAGTATGTGAGCGTGGTGCACCAGCAGAGCAGCTTCAGATACCGCACCCCTTCAGACCGCAACACTCCTCTGGCTTGTCTCATTACATAGCATAATATCGACGAGCCATCATGGTAAGTGATATTTAAAAAATTATATTTATCATATTTATTATATTCTCAGGGTTATTATTTGATAATCAAATAGAGTGGGAGTAAAGGATGTAGCTCATTAAGATATTTCTCTGACATCACCCCTTTGTTCTCATCACTGCAGTGATCATGTCTGCGTATTGTTTAATTGTTGAAATCGCTGCTATTTGACGACTATAAGACCTTTGCTGTAGCTTTTACATAAATATATAAAATTTGGGGCACCTTGATTTGAAAAAATGTTATGCTAATTTATACATCTAATTATCCATTTTTAAAACCAAGCCTTCTAAAATATCGGTTTACTAATTACTTTAAAGAAATATGAAAATGAATGGGAGACATGTATTCCCAGGTGGAGGATGTAAATGTGGCTTTTTTAAAGAGAAGGCACACTGCAACATGTCTGACCTAGATAATCCTCTCTATCTCTCTACAGTAATTCTACATGCAATAGACACGATCGTGTGTGGCAGCAGAGAGCAGCAGAGAATCCATGTGTTTCATGCAGGGTGGGGACTGGGGAGAATGAATTGAACTGGTCTATGATGGTCTGCCATTTTGCAGTTCATTTAAAGGCTGTCTGACAAAAACTCTTCATCTCTTCATCAAATAAATATTGTTTTCAGCTCATTTATTTCAACAATGAAGATAAAAATGTGTTTTTTTAGGCGTGAGATTTGACAGAATCTTTGATCCAAATCTTTTTTCTCTGCACGACAGCGTGAGTGTATCTCCATCCACGTCGGTCAGGCAGGCGTCCAGATTGGCAATGCCTGCTGGGAGCTTTACTGCCTTGAACATGGGATCCAGCCGGATGGACAGATGCCCAGTGACAAGGCTCTGGGAGGAGGAGATGATTCCTTCAACACCTTCTTCAGTGAGACCGGAGCTGGAAAGCACGTCCCCAGAGCTGTTTTTGTTGACCTGGAGCAAACTGTCATCGGTAAGTGTCATCACCTCTGGCTGAATATTAATTTAGGAAAATTAAAGTGTAACTTGTAAGCCACAACTGATTCAATGTTCTGTCTCCTTAGATGAGGTGCGCACTGGGACCTACCGCCAGCTCTTCCACCCCGAACAGCTGATCACTGGCAAGGAGGATGCTGCCAACAACTACGCCCGTGGACACTACACCATTGGCAAAGAGATCATCGACATGGTGCTGGACAGGATCCGCAAACTGGTGGGTAACTTGATATTTTGCTCTCTAATTTTAAATTAAATGACATAACTGTATCTCATATGTGATCAGTGTCTCTCCCTCTCTGTCCTCAGTCTGACCAGTGCACCGGCCTCCAGGGCTTCCTGGTATTCCACAGCTTCGGAGGTGGCACCGGCTCTGGTTTCACCTCCTTGCTGATGGAGCGTCTGTCTGTCGACTACGGCAAGAAGTCAAAGCTGGAGTTCTCCATCTACCCAGCTCCCCAGGTGTCCACTGCTGTGGTGGAGCCCTACAACGCCATCCTGACCACCCACACCACCCTGGAGCACTCTGACTGTGCCTTCATGGTAGATAATGAGGCCATCTACGATATCTGCCGTAGGAACCTCGATATCGAGCGTCCCTCTTACACCAACCTGAACAGGTTGATCAGTCAGATTGTGTCCTCCATCACTGCTTCCCTTCGTTTCGATGGTGCCCTCAATGTTGATCTGACCGAGTTCCAGACCAACTTGGTGCCATATCCCCGTATCCACTTCCCTCTGGCCACCTATGCCCCTGTCATCTCTGCTGAGAAGGCGTACCACGAGCAGCTCTCAGTGTCAGAAATCACAAACGCCTGCTTCGAGCCAGCCAATCAGATGGTGAAATGTGACCCTCGCCACGGCAAATACATGGCTTGCTGCCTTTTGTACCGTGGTGATGTGGTGCCCAAAGATGTGAATGCTGCCATTGCCACCATTAAAACCAAACGCTCCATCCAGTTTGTGGACTGGTGCCCCACTGGTTTCAAGGTTGGCATCAACTACCAGCCGCCCACTGTAGTTCCTGGTGGAGACCTGGCCAAAGTACAGAGGGCTGTGTGCATGCTGAGCAACACCACTGCTATTGCAGAGGCCTGGGCTCGACTTGACCACAAGTTTGATCTGATGTACGCTAAGCGTGCCTTTGTTCACTGGTATGTGGGTGAGGGTATGGAGGAGGGGGAGTTCTCTGAGGCCAGAGAGGACATGGCAGCTCTGGAGAAGGATTATGAGGAGGTTGGAGTTGACTCTATTGAGGGTGAGGGAGAGGAGGAAGGAGAGGAGTACTAATACGTAATTGTAACTGGAACGTGTCAATCCTAAACAATATGCAGGAGCAGAATGTCTTGCATCTGTATTTAGATGTGTAACATTAAGTTTGTGTTCTGTAGTTGTCAAAAAGTAATTTCAATGGTTTATGGATTGTCAATAAATTTGGGGAAAATTACAGGTTATTACTTCTTGTATTCTTTTTCATACTGCACTAACATCAAATAAAATCTTATTCTGACATTTGTTCAGATTAGACCCAAATAACTGCCATACACACATAGTAATATGAAACAATATGGTCACAAAGCTTTGTGCAATTTTGTGCAATCAAATTCAGACAGAAGGATTCCTTTGCTAATTGATATTTTAATGTTTTAATGACTGTGTAACAATCCAGTGTGTGAATTTGAATTCACATTAGTTTTTTTTGTGAAGTTAAGACTAAATTAATAGAAACAAATATTGATATATGACTAAAAGCCTTTATGATTTGGTATAATTAAGTAGAAAACATAATGGTGATGTTTGCGTTTCCATGACTTATTTTAGATGTTTAAAACAGTTTGTGTTGAAGTGAAGTGATTGAAATACGCAACAAATTAAATGGAACTATTTCTAATTATATGGAGACCCCTGGTGGCAGTGTTGTGTGAGAAAAAAGGGTGTGACCACAATTGGCTTAATATGCCAAGCAGTGGTTGTAATAGCAAATAGCCTTTGTCTTTAGAAGACATTTTGATATGCTACAGAGGGGAAAAACACAGGTGTAAATAATAAAAATTAAAATAAAGTTCTGTCTCTGGGTCCTCGCATTGTGCATTCCATTATATATGACTAGAATTACCGCCTCACGGTTGTACGCCTCCACCAACCAGTCAAGTTACAGTTAACGTCCAGGTCTGTCCAAAATGTCATCACTTCATCATTTTATCCTGTTAGACATTTATGTGAAATTGTCATGATTAGCATATGAATTCTTGAGTTATGACCAAAAAACATGTTTTGTGAGGTCACAGTGACCTTGACCATTCACTTTTGGCCACCAAAATCGAATGAGTTTATTCTTGAGTCCAAGTGGACGTTTGTGCCAAATTTGAAGGATTTCTCTCCAGGCATTCCTGAGATATCGGGGTTCACGAGAATGGGTTGGATGGATGTACGGACCAACAGACATACGAACGTACAGACGGATGGATGGATGGATAACCTGAAAACACGATGCCTCTGGCCACGGCTGTCGCCGGAGCGGAGGTATAAAAAAGGGGTAGGCGTATTGTTAGGTCGACTGGAGAGGGTGGCTTGAATGCACTTTGTTAGAATGCCGGAGCCGTCCAGGAGGCAAATGAGGAGAAGTCCACGACAGGATGGCTTTTCAGCATGAAAACATTTAATCTTTTCTTTCACAACGTGCACACATGTTGGTAGTGATGATACGTGCTGTGCCGAGGCTTCGGAGCGTGTGTCGAGTAATGCAGGAAGTTTTCTGTGAAGCGCATATCAAGACTTGTATCCTTTTAGACAAATGACATCATTGAAGACGCCCAAAGCCAAAATACAGTTGAGAACTTATTATTCCTGAATAAAAACGAATAATGTCCATCTATCATTTTCCTTTAGTTACACAAGCACATTCACTGCCCTGTGCCCGGTTAAACCACTGCCACATATCGGGAATATATCTGCCTGTTTTACTCTATTTGACCAATTCGTGTGCATATGAAGCCCAGATGAAGCCCAGATGAAGCCTCTTGAGATGAACCAATTTGCTGCAAAGCTGGATAGCTTAAGTGCTTCATGAAGCTTCATCTCGCCATCACCACATGTTGGCCTCCACCTTCGCATTGCCCACTCGACTGAGATTCACCTGCGTTATATAGGCTGTTCAATTGGCACATACCATTCCCGATATTAAATACAACACACAAAAATACAAAAACATACAAATCTATTTACACAAAACCATTAACCCAAAATATAAATATTCTTAATAAATATATTCACACCTAAATATCTTTACAAAATAACAATAAATATTTCACAAGAATAAATACAGTAAAAAACAGGCCTGCCGAACTTCCCTCTACCCACTTCCCCCTGCTTTTTCCCTCCCGGAACTATTTATTGGTGCGCGAGCCCTCGGGGAACTCTTTTGCCCAAACACCCTGGGAGACGGTAACAGGCAGAGGTAAGTACATGGGTGATATTGAAATTACCATTTTAATGTTAAAACCAGCTTTGCATTTTTAGAAGAATGTAATGTGGGGTACACCCCAGTAGTAGAAGAATGTAATGTGCGTCTAATCAATATACTCTTCCTTACCCCACATTAAATTCTTCTACTACTGATGTACACCCCAGTAGTAGAAGAATGTAATGTGGGGTAAGGAAGAGTATATTGATTAGACGCAAAGCTGGTTTTAACACTACATTCTTCTACTACTGGGGTGTACATTCTTCTACTACTGTACACCCCAGTAGTAGAAGAATGTAATGTTAAAACCAGCTTTTCATCTAATCAATATACTCTTCCGTAGAAGAATGTAATGTGGGGTAAGGAAGAGTATATTGATTAGACGCAAAGCTGGTTTTAACACTACATTCTTCTACTACTGGGGTGTACATTCTTCTACTACTGTACACCCCAGTAGTAGAAGAATGTAATGTTAAAACCAGCTTTTCATCTAATCAATATACTCTTCCGTACCCCACATTACATTCTTCTACTACTGGGGTTAACATCGATGTGCATTTTAATGCATATTTTGGTCTTCCTTTTACAGGAGAACGACAAGGTGGAAAACGCCCTGCACGCCAGACTCACACCATTGAAATACATTGACAATTAATTAATCAATCAATAAATACATGTTAAAATACCATATCTGTGTGTTTATTTAACCCTGTTACCAATATGTGCAAATAAGTGCGTTCAATAAACCATTCGTGCATAGGAATTATAGCTATAGTTATAGTTGCTATTATTAACATCAAGTAACGGCGAGCCGTCGTTACACACTTACATCAATGAATGGTTAAATATTTCATACTCACTGAACAAAGGTACTGTTTTTTTATTCCTAGGCATGGAGACATTGATTGCAGTATTGGAGACTTATTTATACAGTAAAAATACAACAGGTATAGAAATTGGTAAACCTTTGTGTAGTGATAAGGAGAAACAAAGGGACATCTTTTTGATTGATGGGTGAAGCTGGTTCATTTAAGAAATATGATTTGAGCTGCTCACTCATCTGTTGTTGAGGCATCTACGGCTGTAATTATTCCTATGAAAGGCTCTCACATTTTAAGGTTGTGAATAAGATATATCCCTGCAATAAATTCCTGCATAAACGTTTCAGTTTGGATTGCAGTTTATGTGTGTTTTGAAAAAAATATATTAAATCTTTTTTTTCCCTTTTAGATAAGAGTTTGTTTGCAAGTTTTGCAAGACTTTCCTGACTGGCTCTTAAAGGTCCCCCTGCTCGTTCCTAAATTTCCCTAAAAGATTTGAAATCTGCATTTATCTTGAAGGGTTTTCGTATAACAACCAGTGGTGGAATGTAACTACGGTAAGTACATTTACGTATGTTATTTTACGGCATTAAAATGAGCTTGTAGCTTGTTGTCTACCTTACTACGGTTAGAAAGATCCATATATTCAGAGTTCATTCCATATATTCAGAGTTTCATTCCATATATTCAGGGTTCATTCCATATATTCAGGGTTCATTCCATCTATTCAGAGTTTCATTCCATATATTCAGAGTTAATTCCATATATTCAGAGTTTCATTCCGTATATTCAGGGTTCATTCCATATATTCAGGATTACATTCCACATATTCAGAGTTCATTCCATATATTCAGAGTTCATTCCATATATTCAGGATTTCATTCAATATATTCAGAGTTAATTCCATATATTCAGAGGTTCATTCCATATATTCAGGATTACATTCCACATATTCAGGGTTTCATTCCATCTATTCAGAGTTTCATTCCATATATTCAGAGTTAATTCCATATATTCAGAGGTTCATTCCATATATTCAGGATTACATTCCACATATTCAGAGTTCATTCCATATATTCAGAGTTCATTCCATATATTCAGGATTTCATTCAATATATTCAGAGTTTTATTCCTTATATTCAGGGTTCATTCCATATATTCAGGATTTCATTCAATATATTCAGGGTTTCATTCCATATATTCAGAGTTCATTCCATATATTCAGAGTTCATTCCATATATTCAGAGTTCATTCCATATATTCAGAGTTTCATTCCATATATTCAGGGTTCATTCCATATATTCAGGATTTCATTCAATATATTCAGGGTTCAATCCATATATTCAGAGTTCATTCCATATATTCAGAGTTCATTCCATATATTCAGAGTTTCATTCCATATATTCAGAGTTCATTCCATATATTCAGAGTTCATTCCATATACTCAGGGTTCATTCCATATATTCAGGGTTCATTCCATATATTCAGAGTTTCATTCCATATATTCAGAGTTCATTCCATATATTCAGAGTTCATTCCATATACTCAGGGTTCATTCCATATATTCAGGATTTCATTCCATATATTCAGAGCTTCATTCCATATATTCAGAGTTCATTCCATATATTCAGAGTTCATTCCATATATTCAGGGTTCATTCCATATATTCAGAGTTTCATTCCATATATTCAGAGTTCATTCCATATATTCAGAGTTCATTCCATATATTCAAAGTTCATTCCATATATTCAGGATTTCATTCAATATATTCAGGGTTCAATCAAATATTCAGAGTTCATTCCATATATTCAGAGTTCATTCCATATATTCAGAGTTTCATTCCATATATTCAGAGTTCATTCCATATATTCAGAGTTCATTCCATATATTCAGAGTTCATTCCATATATTCAGAGTTCATTCCATATACTCAGGGTTCATTCCATATATTCAGGGTTCATTCAATATATTCAGAGTTTCATTCCATATATTCAGAGTTCATTCCATATACTCAGGGTTCATTCCATATATTCAGGGTTCATTCAATATATTCAGAGTTTCATTCCATATATTTAGAGTTTCATTCCATATATTCAGAGTTCCATTCCATATATTCAGAGTTCATTCCATATTTTCAGAGTTCATTCCATATTATTCAGAGTTCATTCCATATACTGAGGGTACATTCCATATATTCAGAGTTCCATTCCATATATTCAGAGTTCATTCCATATATTCAGAGTTCATTCCATATATTCAGAGTTCATTCCATATACTGAGGGTACATTCCATATATTCAGAGTTCATTCCATATATTCAGAGTTCATTCCATATACTGAGGGTACATTCCATATATTCAGAGTTCCATTCCATATATTCAGAGTTCATTCCATATATTCAGAGCTCCATTCCATATATTCAGGGTTCATTCCATATATTCAGGGTTCATTCCATATATTCAGGATTTCATTCAATATATTCAGGGTTCATTCCATATATTCAGAGTTTCATTCAATATATTCAGGGTTCATTCCATATATTCAGGATTTCATTCCATATTCTCAAATTTCACAGTATATATATAATAATTTCCTGAACGGCATGCCATAGTAAATATATATATATGTATGTATAATAAAGTTATGGAAAACAAGTGTATACTGTCACGGCTGACCTATCAGTAACGCCTGAGATGAAGATGACTGTTGACTGTTTTTGTTTCACCAATAGGAAAAGAGCTCTTGTGACTCTCGACCAATCGGATTCAGCTGCTCTTTTCTATTGAAACAGTAGTATAAAAAGCATTACCTGGCAGTAACCTTGATATTGTCTCACACTGCACCCCTGAAAGCAGCACTGAGAGTTAAATTCGTCTCTTCATCCTTCTTTCAACCCCTTTAGACACATCGTCAGGAAACATGGTGAGTAAAAAACAAAGGGACAGTTTTCTTTCTTGATTTAACCAGGCTCACAGCACTTTTTATGAGATGTTTTATTTGTTGTGTGCTATGCTTGGCTGAACTTGAAAAGTATATTTTAAATTAATATTGTTTAATAAATCCTTTACCATCAAGTAGTCACATTCACATTGAATACTCATTTAATTTAAAATAAGACTTGACTTATATCAATTTAAACAGCTTTTGAAATCCATCCTATTCAACTTTTCAATAGTCACATGTTTTTTTTTTTTTTTTGTTTGTTTTTTACTAATTTCAGTATTTATTTTTAAATATTTGCTCAAATACATTATGCATATAATCATTCAAACTATTAAAATCCCAATATGTTAAACCCTCATGAGTTGAGAAAAATGTAAGATTATTTCAATAAAAATGAGATGGTAACAGGGTTGAAATTAGAGTATCAGGGTTGCGCAAAGTAACAGGGTTGGGTCACAGACTCTCATTTTACAGCTAAACAGTACACTAAAATATATTTCTGGACACATTTTATGCAAATAAGCATTCCAGTAACAGAATGTTCGGAGTGATTGACAGCTGCTCAGAGACTGGCTGGCTCCAGCTCGGCTCTGATTGGTTGTTTTTCTTCAGTCAGGTTGAGAGTTGACTGGAGATTCTGGCCTTAGACTTGCTGGTCCGACCGGTGATTCAGGCCTGACTTGGAGGGTTGTTTATTCCTTCAAGTACATTTTTTTCTGGCATTACTCCTCCTATGAGCCTCTTTCCACTTTTTCCGCTGGACACTCTGCGCTCTCACACTGCAGTCTGTTTGCCTTTTCTTCTTCCCTGTTTCTACGTTTTACGTTGGTTTGTTTGTTTGTTTGTTTGTTTGTCTGTCTGTCTGTCTGTTAGCAGGATTACTCCAAAAGTCCGTGATGGATTTGAATGACATGTTTTGGAGGGGTGGGGTGTAGCACAATGAACAATCCATTAGATTTTGGTGGCAATCCTGTTCCGGATTCAGGAATAGAGCATTAAGACCACAGGGTATAACACATGCGCATTGTAACTGATGACGTGTTGATGACGCGTGACCCAGCACAGAAATACGGGTTGCAACAGGCAAATCAATGCTAATGTTAGCTTTTTCTCAGGAATAGATGCAAGCCGTGGAATGTAAAGTTACTGTCAAGATTAAGGACAAACTAGGTTATATAAAGAAAACTTTGAAACTAATTGGTCTTATTCTGATAATAAGAGTTGTGTTGGTTAGAGTGACACACATAATGAAGGCTGAAGAGATTGGAAAAATAGAAGAGAGGACCTTTGGTCTACCTACAGTATAAGCACATGAATTGTTGATGTCATTTCCTGTGTGTCATGTGACTCACTGTTCTTTCTCTTCCTGTGCCAGACTAAATAGGTTTCGGTAACAGGGTTGCGCATGTTGTGGTACACAACTTCACTGCATAATTACTGTTATTTAACATATGTTGATGATTAAACACATTGTTTTAACAATTACAAGAGATATATATCAACAAAATCGTTCCATAAAACTTAGATTTAAAACTTATTTTAAATGTAAGATTTGATATGAAATTTGGTCATCAAGAAGGTGGGACAAGAGAAAAATGCCAATTTAGGGGGTGCTCAAGAGCTATTTGGTTTTCCTAAATAATGTTTTGGAACCACTTTCTCTACAACTATATATACATTTTGTCTCAGGACAGGTATAATTTACAAAACAAGTGCGTGTTTTAGTATTTTGTGCATGGATTATTTGAAATTTCCTGGATGGGACAGAAAATGTCCTCCAATTCTGGAATGTCCTAGCTACTAGCTTGCTAACTTAGCTATGACCACGCACAAATGAAACGTTATCTTACCTGATGTGTTTTATCCAGCGACTCCTGGTCTTTTAATCAGCCAGGAAGTGAAAGAACGAGCGACACCCAGCTAGCTAGCTAGCCCTGAATGAAATCTAATGTGAAGAGCAATTAACAAGTTTAATGGCAATGTCATGTCTTAATTGTGTGTTTTTAATATTAAGGTTGTTGGTGTTATCTTTCTAATGGAAAAGGCAGAGTCTAAGAATTGAGTTTTAGTCGTGACTTACAACCTTTCCTGTCTGGGCAGTGTGTAACGTTATAGCTATAAGTGGTCTTGTCATATTCCTGCTCTACCGTCTGTTTGTCATGGCCTGGCTCCAATCAGACCCTTAATCTGTATTCCGTTATACTACTGGTTTTGGTAGACTAAAATTATGTTCCTACACAGATATTTTGTTATGTATATTTTTCTGCCTTAATCATTTTATGAATAATTGGCGATTTGTTTGTCTAAATTAACAAATTATTTGAATAAATGTGCAGCATATGTCAGATAACACTAGGTCATGATGTTGTGGTACCCCCCCCCCCCCAATGAGACATGGTTAACACATATGGAAGTCCGGCAATATTTAATGGTAAAAGTCACAAATTGACGTTTTCCTCCAGCGTGAGTGTATCTCGGTGCACGTCGGTCAGGCTGGTGTCCAGATTGGCAATTCCTGCTGGGAGCTTTACTGCCTGGAACATGGGATCCAGCCGGACGGACAGATGACCGACAAGACTCTGGGAGGAGGAAACGATTCCTTCAACACCTTCTTCAGTGAGACTGAAGCTGGACAGCACGTCCCCAGAAACATTTTTGTTGACTTGGAGCCCACTGTCATCGGTAAGTGTCATTTCTTCTGGCTGAAAATACATTTAGGAAAATTAAAGTGTAACTTGTAAGCCACAACTGATTCAATGTTTTTGCCTCCTTAGATCAGGTGCGCACTGGGACCTACCGCCAGCTGTTCCATCCTGAACAGCTGATCACTGGCAAGGAGGATGCTGCCAACAACTACGCCCGTGGATACTACAGCGTCGGTAGAGAGATCATCGACCAGGTGCTGGACAGGGTCCGCAAACTGGTAGGTAACTTGATATCAGGAGGGATCCATTCCTAATTTTGATTTCAAATATTAAATGACATATCTGTATCTCATATGTGATCAGTGTCTCTCCCTCTCTGTCCTCAGTCTGACCAGTGCACTGGCCTCCAGGGCTTCCTGGTTTTCCGCAGCTTCGGAGGTGGCACCGGCTCTGGTTTCACCTCCCTGCTGATGGAGCGTCTGTCTGTCGACTACGGCAAGAAGACAAAGCTGGAGTTCTCCATCTACCCAGCTCCCCAGGTGTCCACCGCTGTGGTGGAGCCCTACAACTCCATCCTGACCACCCACACCACCCTGGAGCACTCTGACTGTGCCTTCATGGTAGATAATGAGGCCATATATGATATCTGTTGTAGGAACCTCGATATCGAGCGTCCCTCTTACACCAACCTGAACAGGTTGATCAGTCAGATTTTGTCCTCCATCACTGCCTCCCTTCGTTTCGATGGTGTCCTCAATGTTGATCTGACCGAGTTCCAGACCAACTTGGTGCCATATCCCCGTATCCACTTCCCTCTGGTCAGCTATGCTCCAGTCATCTCCGCTGAGAAGGCTTACCATGAGCAGCTCTCAGTGTCAGAAATCACCAACTCCTGCTTTGAGCCAGCCAATCAGATGGTGAAATGTGACCCTCGCCGCGGCAAATACATGGCTTGCTGCGCCTTGTACCGTGGTGATGTGGTGCCCAAAGATGTGAATGCTGCCCTTGCCATCATCAAAACCAAGCGCACCGT
This sequence comes from Sebastes fasciatus, assembly GCF_043250625.1. Lineage (NCBI taxonomy): Eukaryota > Metazoa > Chordata > Actinopteri > Perciformes > Sebastidae > Sebastes > Sebastes fasciatus. The sequence goes on along the minus strand of NC_133802.1, from coordinate 11,818,690 downwards.
CCAGTTTGTGGACTGGTGCCCCACTGGTTTCAAGGCGGGCATCAACTACCAGCCACCCACTGTAGTTCCTGGTGGAGACCTGGCTAAGGTCCAGAGGGCTGTGTGCATGCTGGGCAACACCACTGCTATTGCAGAGGCCTGGGCTCGACTTGACCACAAGTTTGATCTGATGTACGCTAAGCGTGCCTTTGTTCACTGGTATGTGGGTGAGGGTATGGAGGAGGGGGAGTTCTCTGAGGCCAGAGAGGACATGGCAGCTCTGGAGAAGGATTATAGGGAGGTTGGAGTCGAAACTCTTGAGGGTGAGGGAGAGGGGGAAGAAGATGAATATTAAAAGGAACAGAAAGGCACTAGTTACACAGAAAACAATTGATTGCAATGTGTTTCTTGAATGCATTCCAAACAGAAATGTTTGTCAATTAACAGTTTTGCTCTGTTCTAAATAAAATTCCTGTGACATGTGAATGTGTTGGTCTTTTATAAATTCAACCTAAATATATATTGAATGTCCCTTGAGGTCAGAGAGGACATAGCAGCTCTGGAGAAGGATTATGATGAGGTTGGTTCTGATTTTTTGGGAGAGGAGGAGGAGGATGAAGAAGAGGATTATTAAAGTGACATTTAACTGTTTCGTTAACTTCAAAAATAAAGTTTGTTCATTGACCACTATTGTCTTTAATACACTCCTTCCACAGGGCAGATGGCTTGCTAAAAGCATCCTGCCATCTTGGATACTAATAACTGTTTTGTGTTTTTTAGTTGAACATTTACTCTGCTCCAGACATGTGACTCAAGTCATTTGTCAAAGTAAGTTATTCTTGGGCATGTCAAGTCACAGGTGTATGTCCAGTCCATACTGCAGTCTTACTTGCAGTATCCGTTTTTTATAAAGATCAATAATATTGGCCAATTTATCCAACCTTTTCAAAAAGTATTAACATTGAATGACTTATTGTTATTCAGTGAAATGTGATCAAACAAACTTTGTAAAAGCAGATTTCTTAAAGGCAGGGTTGGTGATCTTGAGAAACCAGCAAAAGTACACTAGATTTTTAAAGATGATCTAACTAAAAAAATTGGCCCAATGCTGCTAACTCTTTGTCAATGAAAGTAGCAGCAGCACTAGCTCCAAAAGTCTGTCACTTCAGGCCTCGCTCCAAAGCCACTCTCCCAAAATCAAGAGCCTTTGATTTATTGATTGCTGTCAGGATATAATGAGAATATCAACTATTATAACAAATATTTCTAAAATCTTTACCGATCCTACCTTTTAATTTCTTCTCGATCAAAAGAATATACCTTCTACATCACTTTAAACAGTGAAATACTGACAGCCAAAGTACAACATAATCAAACATAAAACTTTCTTGACTGACAGGGTAGTCATCCAATCATGACGATGCCATTTCCAGTGTGCGCTCGCATACCAGGTAATGTTACAAACACTTGTAATGTCAACATTGACAATGTTATACATTTTTTATATTTCACAGAAAACCTACAATAAACACAGACAAGTCATTTGAGTCATGTCTCAAGTCTTCAAAGTCATTTATTTTCTGTCAAGTTTCAAGTCATCAACACAGTAATGGTAAATGGACATACATTTATACAGCGCTTTTCTAGTCTTCCGACCACTCAAAGCGCTTTACACTACATGTCAGCATTCACCCATTCACACACTCATTCATACACTGATGGCAGAGGCTGCCATGCAAGGTGCCAATTTTGCCCATCAGGATCTAATCTAAATGTTCATTCACACACTAAGCCTTCGGTAGCAATTTGGGGTTAAGTGTCTGGCTCAAGGACACATCGACATGTGACTGGAGGAGCCCGGGATTGAACCACCGACCTTCCGATTGGTGGATGATCTGCTCTACCCTCTGAGCCACAGTGAGTCCAAATCCTAATGAGTCGAGTCCACATCTCTGCTCTGCTCACACTATACTCTAAGCCACTGTTAAACGTTTAACATAACTTATCTGCCTTAGATAGGTTGTTTATTTATTTGGTTGTCACTTGGCAGATCTATAGAAATGATCTCGCTCCACTCACTTTAGTCACTTGGAGGCAGTGGTGTTCAACAGATGCCACACCAATGCTGAAATGGCAAACAACCCTAGATTTCAAATTGTTCAAATCCGCCCGCAGCCGGAGAGAGCAGAGGAGACACCGGCACCCGGTCGGTAACGAGAAGACAACATAAATCTCTGTAGAGCTCCGTCACTTCACAAGACACGGAAAACCTCTGTTGGTCTGGAGGAGCTGCAGCAGTTATTTCTGCACAAACGTCCCCTGTGCATTCTCTAGGTATTCTCAGAGCTAAACTAACTCTTCTGCAGTGTGTAGTGAACGCGCGTTCACGTCTAGAGGTGGAGCGAGCTGAGCTGTCTGAGTGAAGGCGAGCAGGCAGAGGAGGAGGGTACAGTGGCTACACGCGAACGCGCATATGCGAGCGCGCATGTGTGACGACCCGCTACATTTATGCGCGTACAAAGTTACAAATAGTCCCTTTAAGGGTTGGTTTATATCTACTTTTTAACTCCGGATGGATATGTACTGTAGGTTGTAAATAAACTTGGAATGCTGTTCATATATTTAATTTGGGATGTAAATAAATCTGGGATAGTTTATATAGTATATTATATTATCATTCTATGATACATGAGTTATTAGAGGAGAAGTGAGAAAGGGGTATATGGAAATATTTAAGTTTTACTTCTACCTACTCCTTTTTGGACACTATTACTCTTGTTTTGTTTGTTATTATTTTGCATGTTTTTATTTATTTTTATGTTCGCAATAAAGTCTTTCATTCATTCATTCATGTATAGTCAGATCTTCCCCTTTCTCACTTCTCCTCTATTAACTCATATATCATAGAATGATAATATAATATAATATGATATGATATAATATAATATAATATAATATAATGTATAAACTATCTCAGATTTATTTACATCCCAAATGAAATATCTGAACAGCATCCCAAGTTTATTTACAACCCAGATATCCATCCGTAGATTAATTTGAGATGTAAATAAATCTTGGATATTTTATATATATTATTATATTATATTAATATTCTATGATATATTAGTTATTAGAGGAGAAGTGAGAAAGGGGTAGGGAAATATAAGTTTTACTTCTACCTACTACTTTTCGGACACTATTACTCTTGTTTTGTTTGTTATTATTTTGTATCTGTTTTTATTCATTTGTATGTTCGAAATAAAGTCTTTCACTCATTCATTCATTCATTCATTCATTAATTGATTCATTCTACCATTGCTGAGGACTTCTTCCACCTGCTTGTTAAAAAAAGCAAATCAGAAATAACTATATATAGTAGACTCTAATAAGATACTGATATATAAATAGGAGCGTGACAAATCAAAAATCTGTTTAAAAAGTAGTCACTTCCGGTCCAAAGTTCACTCTAGGCTGATGGCTGGTCCCATATTTCATTTGAACCAATAGGAAGTAGGCTCACATGACTTCCAACAAATCAGATTCAGCAGCAGTTTTTCCACAAAGTATAAATAACCCCGCCCCGGAAATGAGAGATCAGTTACTTCTTACACTAGACTCATAACGGTCTTGCTGTGAGAGCTAGCTTTCCCTATTTCTTCTTCTTTATCCAAACACCGACTCCACAGCTTCAGCAAACATGGTGAGTAAGAAAAACATGGTTTCTCTTTTACTAGTCGTGCGTTTATTTAACCAAAATGAAGAATGTGCGGAAGTGCGTTATCACATGGTTATCTGGTCTAACTGCGTTAATGTATCAGTTTAGAGGAAGTCAGCTGGATACATTGTTGCTACATTCTAACAAAACGGCGACGGTGCAGCGCGCTCAAACAAACATCGGCTACAATCGGTGGTTTTAGCTTCAATTTTGCTAAATCATGCCTCGACAGGGCCCAGTCCACATTCAAGCTGCGTCGTGGCTGCCAGTTTCCGGCTTTCCTGCTGCACATTGACCCAGTTTAACCGAGGTCAGCGTGCATTCAGCCCGGTTTTACCGCCTGTTTGAAGAGGCCAGGCCTTTATTAAAACTGCAACCACAGGCTTTTCAAACAAAACCGATTCACTCATAAGCCTTATGGGGCTTTATGTTTAATCTTTTGTGCACAAAATCTATGACTGCAGCTGTGTTCCACCACAGCACTTTGAGGGGGAAATGTCAGCACACCATTTTTTTTATTAAGCACATTTTGTCCGAATAATAAGTCTTTATTTATTATTTCTAAAGGTTTTTTTCTGTTCAGAGTGAATGACGCATGTAAATCAATGGACTTTGGTCATGATGTTTTGGTATCTGGCTCATTACAAAAGAGATTTCCCTCTTTTAAATATTGCAGTAGTTCAGAGCAGTGATGAGTGGCCTTCAGCATCCAAATCCTTAAAATTAGCACAGGAATAAGCCAACCAGGCTTTTTGTTTTTAAAAAAAATTGTTCCTTCATCACCTTTTATTTTTTGCCTCCTGCTGTACTGCCTGTTCATCTCAGATAGGGGGACATGTCAGCACACCACACACTATTTATTATTTTTTTAAAAGCACATTTTGTCCGAATCACAAGCCTTTCTTTGATATTTATTTTTTCTAAAGGTTTTCATTCAGAGAGTGAATGACGCATGTGCATCAGCGGACTATGGTCATGATGTTTTGGTATCTGGCTCATTACAAAAGACTTCCCTCTTCTAAATCTTGCATTAGTTCAGAGCAGTGATTCGTGGCCTTCAGTATCCAATTCCTTAAAATTAACACAGGAATAAGCCAACAGATTTGTTTAATAAAAAAAAAAAAAAAATTGTTCCTTCATCACAACCTTTTTTTTTTTTTTTTTTGGGGCCTCCTGCTGTACTGCCTAGTCATCTCAGATAGTGGGAGCAACTGAATGATCCCCATATGTTGCAATAATTGCGGTAGATTTCATGTATATGAACATGAAATTAAAGCTAAATGCATACAAGTAAATTACCTCTTGTTTTTTTCTTTCCTTCAGCGTGAGTGTATCTCTATCCACGTTGGTCAAGCCGGTGTCCAGATTGGCAATGCCTGCTGGGAGCTTTACTGCCTGGAACATGGGATCCAGCCGGATGGACAGATGCCCAGTGAAAAGAGCACAGGAAGAGATGATTCCTTCAACACCTTCTTCAGTGAGACTGGAGCTGGAAAGCACGTCCCCAGAGCTGTTTTTGTTGACCTGGAGCCCACAGTTATTGGTAAACTCATTAAATATATATTATAAAAATATATATATATATAGTTTTCTTTCACCTGTCAGTCAAACCTTCCTATAATTTTGACTTATTCCCTTTTTTAGATGAGGTGCGCAGTGGTATCTACCGCCAGCTCTTCCATCCTGAACAGCTGATCACTGGCAAGGAGGATGCTGCCAACAACTACGCCCGTGGACACTACACCATCGGCAAAGAGGTCATTGACCTGGTGCTGGACAGGATCCGCAAACTGGTGGGTAACTTGATATCAGGAAGGATCCATTCCTAAATTTGAATTCCAAATATTTAATGACATAACTGTATCTCATATGTGATCATTGTCTCTCCCTCTCTGTCCTCAGTCTGACCAGTGCACTGGCCTCCAGGGCTTCCTGGTTTTCCACAGCTTTGGAGGTGGCACCGGCTCTGGTTTCACCTCCCTGCTGATGGAGCGTCTGTCTGTCGACTACGGCAAGAAGTCAAAGCTGGAGTTCTCCGTCTACCCAGCTCCCCAGGTGTCCACCGCTGTGGTGGAGCCCTACAACGCCATCCTGACCACCCACACCACCCTGGAGCACTCTGACTGTGCCTTCATGGTAGATAATGAGGCCATCTACGATATCTGCCGTAGGAACCTCGATATCGAGCGTCCCTCTTACACCAACCTGAACAGGTTGATCAGTCAGATTGTGTCCTCCATCACTGCCTCCCTTCGTTTCGATGGTGCCCTCAATGTTGATCTGACCGAGTTCCAGACCAATTTGGTACCATATCCCCGTATCCACTTTCCTCTGGCCACCTATGCTCCAGTCATCTCCGCTGAGAAGGCGTACCATGAGCAATTAACGGTGTCAGAAATCACCAACTCCTGCTTCGAGCCAGCCAATCAGATGGTGAAATGTGACCCTCGCCACGGCAAATACATGGCTTGCTGCCTTTTGTACCGTGGTGATGTGGTGCCCAAAGATGTGAATGCTGCCATTGCCGGCATTAAAACCAAGCGCTCCATCCAGTTTGTGGACTGGTGCCCCACTGGTTTCAAGGTGGGCATCAACTACCAGCCACCCACTGCAGTTCCTGGTGGAGACCTGGCTAAGGTCCAGAGGGCTGTGTGCATGCTGAGCAACACCACTGCTATTGCAGAGGCCTGGGCTCGGCTTGACCACAAATTTGATCTGATGTACGCTAAGCGTGCCTTTGTTCACTGGTATGTGGGTGAGGGTATGGAGGAGGGAGAGTTCTCTGAGGCCAGAGAGGACATGGCAGCTCTGGAGAAGGATTATGAGGAGGTTGGAGCCGATAGTTTGGGAGATGAGGAGGATGAAGGAGAGGAATATTAAACAGGCATGCATTCCCCTTATTGATTTCTGATCTGTACCTTTTATCAATGTCAAAATAAAATTATTTCATTGACTGAACCTATTGCTTGCTCTCTTTAATACACCCTTTTACATGTTTACCATAACCTAAGATGGATTCTCTTCATTTGATTGTCTTTTTGACTGTAGAGATGCTCTTGCTCACTTTAGTCACTTGGGGGCAATGTTGTTCAACAGAACTGGTAAACTACTCTAAATTTGAAATTGTTGCAGGTAATTTAACTACTAAATTACTTTTACAGCATCTGTTTTCAGTAGACTACTTGCAGAACTCACATTTACTTATTTAAGGTGTGATTTTTGTGCTTAGCGTAAGAAGAACCGAGGCATAACTCCAGTCTGCTTTAAAATAGGGTGTGGTATTCACTGTGGCCCAAAGGAGGCAGGTGCTGTTTAAAAATACTTAGTTCTGCTGTTATGATTGGCACTGAAAATCAGGGAATAAATCTTTAGAGGCAACATAATCTGTGAAAAAGAGGTGAACACATTCACAAGAGTTGTAAAAGTTTTTTATTTAGTTTTGGTTTTCAGGTTTGGCTACAAACGCATTCATTCAAATTAAGCAATGTTTATTTGATAATTAATTAAATGCACTAAAACAAAAATGGCTTCTACATTACACTGACTTATGAATACAGTTTTATTGCACTTACCATTGTCATTTGACAATCATCTCTTCTGTTACTAATTGATGCATTTTGTAGATGAAGAATAAACTATTGGGCAAAAATGTATTCCAAATATGAGATTTAATGAAAGTAACTTTGTTTTTGCATGAAAGCAATGCACAACCAGTGGCAAAGGCAAAACAATTTCAGCTAAAAACCTCTTGTAAAAGCCATGTATTAAATGGCTAAAAGAACAAGGGAGATGTATTTAACAGAACATCTGGAGAGTGCTTTTCTCAGTGTAAGACATGGAGTTAAGAACCATTCTATACTTTTGTTCTCCATCTCACAATCACGAGGTAATCGGACTCCTTTTGAGAAATAAATAAATTTAGGGTTGCATATTTGCTTCTGACCAAAGTCTTACAACAGAATGGTTTGAATGCTGAAAAAGATGTGCACTTCAAAACGGTACAAAAATACAGACACATACACACAAAGTGCCCTCATGCGTACAAAAGTTGAAGTCGTATTTGGCTCTAAAGCACAACAGGCCCTGAATATAATGCAGTGGTGAACACAGTGGACAGTTTTCTACTTTGAAACATACATGAAACCACGAATAGCTCACACATCATCCCAACCCACCTCCTGCTGCTACTGCTGTATTAATACAAATCTGTAGATTGAGAAAACTTACAGCAACATAGTGATTGTTTTTAAATGAGATAACTCCCAACCTTCATTTTCTGCCCTCTATCGCAAAACATACACAACTCTCATTTAAAACCACCTGGGTGCTAAACAGCGTTGTATGAGAAACACCACAGGATCATACAGTACAGTGACACTCATAAGCTTCCTACTTTCCTTCTCTATTTGGTTTATCAGCTCCCAAACCAAAGCAGCAGAATGACAATAAATGCATATAAATCCCAGTGAAAATAGAAAGTTTCACAGTGTAGTACACCACAGTCTCAAATGCAATTAGCCGAAATGTAACTCTAGATGCGTTGGAGTCTTTAGAGACCAAAGGTGAAAACAATAAACTGACTTTACAGTAGCGTTGGATTACAGTTTGCAGTATTTCAACAGTTTCAGACTCCTACTTAATGAATCTCCTTCAGCTTTTTAACCACACGTTGGACAATTCAGATAATTCAAAAATGATGATAGTAACAGTTGCACATCTTTCACACGTCTGCTGCGGTTGAATTTGTGTCTCATCAATCAAGTTTAAGGCATAGAGGAAATAGTCAGTCTGTTATCAACACTCCTTCATAATACAAACACATCTTGTGACAAAGTGTAATTATCTACTGAGTCTAATCAGACTTTTTTTTTTTTTTTTTTGAAAAAATGTTGACACACACTTGTGACACACTGTGATGAAGTTGAATTGAGACTTCTTGAGCGCTGCTTCTCCAGCGTTATTAAGCACTGAGGATATTACTCTACCGTCCAGCCCCGACTTTAACATACAAACATCAGCATATTCGGTTGTACTGAATCTGGTTCATATCCTTCAGCTTGTTGAACATCCGGAAAGAGGAGCTTCACAGAGCCTCACACAGTCACACCGACGAAAAAACCTGTAGAGGAGCTGCGGCGGTCTGCGTGAGGCGTCTCTTTCTCCTCAGCAGCCATCTTTGATCTCTTGTCCTAACAGAGGAGGAGGCAGGCCGTCTCTCTCCAACCCTGCTGGTGACCTGCAGCAAAAACAATTTGTCTTGTAATGGATGATTTCACTGTATCACTTTTTTTCCCAGCAGGTTTTGACATCATATTTATTTATTACCTGAGGTGGTGGACGATGTCTCATGACAAAATGTGTACGAAGAGAATGGCCAGGCCAATGTTGAGCAGGATGACCATGCAGATCATAATGGTGTTTGGGCCCTTTAAAAAAAAAAAAAAAAGGAACGTATGATATATGAGGTCAGTGAGTTCAGTTTCACACTGTATCAATGTGTAGAGTAGGCCTTTCTCACAGCAGACATTTTTGCTGCGGTCAAATAGTCTTTTTTTTGCTTAAGAAGGTTCCTAACGGAGTGAAATGACCTGGAAGTATCTCAGTAGCAGCCATGATAAGAGCTGTTCGAATTTTCTAGATGCTAAGAAAAGGTGCTTCAATGCTTCCTTTCTTATCTCCTTTAGCATAGGATACACTGGCCCATCCTTTACCAAAGGAAAGGAGATAATACCGTCCCACAATTCCTTGCAGCATATAGCAAACAAATAATCAACATATATAAATATTACGTCTGAAAAGGAGTAGGAGGAAATATACATTTAATGGTTCTACTCCTTCACTGTAACTCAAGAAATAACTCAATATTCATCATATGAACTTTGTGGTAGCCTGTAGGTTATTCCTTTTTTATTTCAGTTCTAACCTCGGTAATGAAGTGATATTTTTCACTAGTTGTCCACATTAGGTCAGATAATCCTTAATTATCTGTTGATGTAAAGTGTTACAGCAGCAGAAGGACCTGTGGTATCTCTCTTTCACACACCGCGGGTGAAGCAGCCTGTCACTGAAAGACCTATTTAATACTGTACTGGGGGGGGAGAGCAGCGCCTTTTGTAGTTCATCTCCGGAACATTGTAGTTTGCAGCCTGTGACTTGTCATAGCAAGAAAAGCGCAGGTGTTACTAATAACACTAACGATGTAACATTCTGTTCAAGTGTCCCGGTGAGAGTGACAGCGAGCCAGCGTGCACAATAGGCCCGTTTCACAGCAGACATTTTGACATGTAATTGCAGGGTAGACACAGGTGGAATTGATGCAATTAATTATGATACCAGGGCCATAATTAATGTTATTAATTACACCTGTGTTTACACTGCAGTGACAAAAATGTCTAAATGGCTGCTGTGAAAAGGGCGTTTACCTGGAACCTGAAATCAAAGCAGGTAAATGGAATTCACTAATCATTACTTTGAATGTTTACACCTGTGCTCTTCCTACTGTGACATGTCAAAATGTCCTCCATGAAAAAGGCCTCCTGCTGGAGGTAGGGGAACATTACTACTTAAAGGAATAGTTCTACATTTTTGGAGACATGCTTTTTCACGTTAGTTGCTGAGAGTTAGATGAAAACATTGACACCACCATGTCAATATGTTAAATACTGTATGAAGCTTCAGCTAGGAGACGGTTAGCTTAGCTTAGCATAAAGACTGGAAACAAGGGGAAACAGCTAGCCTAATTAACACGTTATATCTTGGCTGTGAGCTTTAGAGGTGCTGGGAGATGGATTTTATTACATTTGGACAGAGCCAGGCCAGCTGTTTCCCCGTTTCCAGTCTTTAAGCTAAGCTAAGCTAAGCTAAGCGTCTCCTGCTCTAGCTTCATATTTAAAAGACAAACATGAGAGTGGTATCGATCTTTTCATCTAACTCTCTGCTAGAAAGCAAAATAAGAATATTTCCCAAAACACTGTAAAACTAAAGCTAGGATTTACAGACAACATCAAGTGCATGTCATGTAAAGAGGGAGAGAGAGATAAACGTTTGCAACACTAAATTCCTTGATGCTTATTTTCCCAACAGATGTTACACTACATTCCAGCCTTCAGTCTACATAGCAACTCCACTGGATAATGTTATCCATCAGAATGAAGAAATTGTCTTGAGTGACCAAATCTTAAGGAGTGTATTCCTCAGAATGCAACGTTACAAATGAATAGGACAGTTAACCTGCAATGATGGATGTGCAGACAGACTGTAGAAGACATAATCAAATGCTTTCCTTAGATGAGACAAGGTGACTTGATGAAAAATGACTGTCTTACCTCCATTTCCAAAGACTCTGCATTCACCTCATGACTTGGGCTCGACACCATGGCCTTCAGTCTGGCTTCTGCTTTGGGCTCTACCTTCGGGTCTGGTTTGGCAACAATGGGTTTGGCTTCCACTTGCTTTGGTACTGGTTTAGGTTCAGGACTGGGTGCAGGTCTTGGGGACGGAGCTGGGCTGGGTTGCCGTTTTGGTAATGGCTTTGTCTCTGCTTTGCTGGGCGGCCTGCTCACCTCCCTGGACTCCACTTGGTTCTCGGAGACAGACGGCGCTCGTTCGTGGACTGACGGAGCCCTTTCAGTTTTGACCTCGGTGGTTTTGGGCTCGGGGGTGACAGCTTTGGCGGACACTTTGGAGGCGCGGGTCGGCGCTTCTTCTTCATCTGGACGGATGAGGCTATTCCTTACAGGGGCGACAGGTGCAGCAGTGACATCTGGAGCTTTCACCTCTGAGTCAAACTTCTGCAGGGGCTTGATCTCCAGGTCAGAGCCCTGCTCGTTCTTGCTGCTCTGACGGCTAGGGGTGCGAGAGGGGCCACGGCTGCCGGGGGCCCCTACGCCCTCAGGTGCAGGTGGAGCCGAGGCGGGAGCGGGAGCAGAAACGGAGGTCGACGGGGTAGTAGGGCGACTACTGGGCTTGCTGTTGGGTTTATTGCTCCCCTTACTGCCACCACCTTTTATGGGTTTGTCTTCGTTCCAGCTTCCTGGTCTGAGGAGTTTGGGGTCTTCCTTGATGATGATGCCTGGGCTGGGGGAGGGGGTGCGGCCTGGGGACGAGCCAGGCATGAGGCTGTCCAGTTCATTCATGAGTGGGCTTTCCGGTGGCGTGGGCAGGGGCTCCTCCTCGGCTAGAAGCGGCTCGTGCATGACCGTCTCTGCATTCTCACTTCCCTCCACGGCCTCCAGTAACACTCTCTTCTTCAGATACTCAGGACCTGTGTGAGACCAGTTCAACACCAGTTTATTAGAGGCATTCACTGTCTCCATATCTTAAGAGAAATGATAAGCACTGTTTTCTGGAGAGTATGTTATCTTAGTTTAACAGTTATCATGGAGAACCCCTCCATGATTAGTTAGTAAGAAATATAACTACTGGTCGTCATTTTAGAAACTGACTTTTTAATAATCCCCTGCTATCCTCAAACCAGACTTATTTCTTTTGACTAAAATATCAGGAAATAGCTAAACAAGAGATTTAATGTCTTGGAGATCTACTTCATCATCAATCATGCCATTCTCTCCCTGAACTACACTCATTTCCTGTGACCACAGGAAGCAGCTGGGGCTGTTAGAGTTACAGGTAGCTACCCTTATTAATAACTCAACGTTGATGCACATTTTTCACAAGATGCTTACTTCACCATAAGATCAATGGGAAAAAATAAAAAATCTTTATGTAAAAGTGTAAAAGTGAAGATCTTAATATGAAAGGATAAGGCTGTCGGTATTCAAAATTTTAGTTATTGTCAACAAATCCCAAGAAAAGACCAAAGCCGAAAATGTATTATCCATCTCTATCTATTTCTAATTCTTTTAGTTACTTTCTCAGCTCGTCTTGGGCTGCCAGCCCCAAGCCGATGTGTTTCTACTGGAGACATAAATCTTTAAATTTTGGAAATTTAAAATTTGGGTTTTTCAAAAAGATAAATTACTACCAAAGAGAGATGGGAACTGTAGTTTTTATCAAACGTTACTCAAACAGGAGTAACAAGTGCATTTGTTGGGGACTATTTTCAGTGGTGGATTACTCCACATTTGGTGCTCTAGTGAGTATTTGTGGCAACATGACTTTCCTTTTCAAACAGCATAAGGTATACCATTTCCCAAAACAGCTGGGAACTGTAGTTTTTAACAAGCATTACTCAAACAGGAGTAACTAGTAAATAAGTGCATTCGTCGGGGACTATTTTCAGTGAGGATTAATCCGGGGGAGGCCTCGGTGCGGCTCATTGATGTGTTTTTAATGGTTTCTGTACAACGATGGAGCTCTATGGCACAGAGGAATAATATACTGTATATCAAGCTTTGGTTACACAGACAATACTTGATAGTGGATCACTTCATTGTTGGTTTTGATCTTTTCATGACATTTGTTGAAAATAAGAAACCATATATTATCAACAGAATTATCCTTATTGTGAAGATAAATTGTTGTTTTTCCCGGTACAAACAAAGCAGATGGTGCACACGCTGACGCTGTATGTCTGCGTTGTTGTCTCCTTGGGGAGAGATCTTTCATGAAAGAATGCACAGCAGGACTCAGCCAGCCTTCATCCATTTGTAGTATTAGTGTGAGACAATTTGTGCAGCCACTCAGAAAGCTTGATGACTTTCTGTCTCAGCGCTCTGCTGAGGGAAAAAGCAAGAGAAAAACAGCAAGAGGCTCCTAAATGGCTGGTGTGATGTTGTGTGAACGTGTAAGTGTCCCCACTCTCAATGAAACTGATATGATCCTCTCGACCCAATAAGATGTTCCTTTTTTAGACATTCAAACGCGACTGCCCTTGTGGCGTGCCTCAGCCAGGGATCTGCTAGCTCAAGCTGGAGGTATGCACGGGGACACATTATAGACTACATGCATGGTGGAAGAAGTACTCAAATCTTTTACTTAAATAAAGGTAGCAATGCAACACTAAAGAAATACTCCAATACAAGTATACTGTAAGTCCTGCATTTTAATTTTTTACTATTAGCATCAAAATACACTTACAGTAAAGTACAAAAAGTAAAAGTACTAATCAGGCAAAATGGCTCATTTCAGAATCATATATATTATATTACTGCATTATAATTATTGTTGCATTAATGTGTACATCACTTTAATGTTATGGCTGGTATTTGGTACTACTTCACTAGCTTGTGAATTTCACAAAGGGATCAATAAAGTCCTAGCTTTATCCATAATATTACATCATAATGTATTTGTGATTATATTTTGTATAAGTAATCTTAATAATAAATGTAGTTAGTGGAGTAAAAAGTACATTATTACTCTCTGAGATGTAGTTGAGTAGACATATACAGTAGCAGAAAATGGAAATCAAGTAAAGTACAAGTACCTCAAAATTGTACTTAAGTACAGTACTTTAGTAAATGTACTTAGTTACATTCCACCATTGTGCATTATCAGTTTATATTTGCTGTTCTCTTCAGTAATTAAGTAATGTTAATGCTATACCATCTGCTCCAGCTGAAAAATATATTGATGTGTTATACATTTGTGTTGACTCCACAAATATAAAGCTGACGAGAGGATTTTGTTTGTGGTGTGCCTTTTGTGGTGCATTCATGTAATTTGGGAAAGATGGTAAATATGAGCCTCCTACAAGAATAATATTTATGACATCCAATTTCAGGTGAAAATAACTGCTTGAATACATCTATTTCTGTATTATCCTTTTCCAAAGAGGTAATGTTGTGTTAGTAGTCCTCAAGTTGCCATATTTCCCATGCTGCGGTATTCCACTGACCTGGCTGGTAGAAGGACGGGGAGAGCTCTTTGGCCACCAGTCTGGCGATGCTGGACTCACTGTTGGAGGCATGAGAGGCCTGGTCAGCTGTCTCTGACTTGGCCTTTGAATGGGTCGTCCTGCAGAGGGAACAGATGAAACACAGTTTATTAATCACTGGTACTACCTCAATCCTTCAGATGTTTGATTTTCATGTTACTGTCATAATCTGAAAGAGGTGATTTTACAGTAATATGGTGCCACCCCATTCATGCATTGGAAATATACACATTTGTCCTGTTATCTAACACTGTTTATTGTTTCAAATTCATCAACGTCAACATTCTGGTGAATAAGCTTATTTGCTTTTTTGCTGAGGGTTATACGAGAAGATCAGTACCACTGTTTATCTGTCCGTTAAATAAGAAGCTACAGCCAGAAGATGGTTATCTTAACTGAGCATAATGACTGGAAACAGCTAGCCTGGCTCTGTCCAAACTGCAAAATCCACTTAGTAGCAACTCTAAAACTCATTAATTAACATATTATATCTTGTTTGTTTAATCTGTTAAAAAATCCATCAACCAAAAAATAGTTCTAGTACATAACTCCTTGTAAAACCACAACTTGTTGTTTTTAAAAAGTGTTTGTTTTCCAGTCTTTATGCTAAGCTCATCTAACCAGCTGCTGGCTGTGTCTTATACTGTACTGGTGTCGATCTTTTCAACTCTTTGCAAGAAAGCAAATAAGCATATTTCCCAAAATGTTGAACTACTATAACAACAAACTCAGCTCAAAGTGCTCCAAACCACAAAATTAATGATAATGACAATTTCACACTTTCTCAGTTTTCACCTGTGTTTTTACAAAACTCTATAGACTCTTCAAAAAACTTTATACCCTTGTGGAGTATAATAACAGTTTAAAGGCACATTTCTGCCAAACATAATCAAACCAACAGGCTCACACATGGAGCTGAAAGGATTGGTAGATCAACAGAAAATAAATATATACCAATGATAATTTTGATGAAGCATAAATCCACTGCTTTCAGCTTCTAAAATGTGAGGATAGGCTGTGTTTCTTTATATATGTGATAGTGAAGTGAATATCGTTGGGTTTTGGACTTTCAATTGGAAAAAAAACCCAAGTAATTTGCAGACAGTTCAATGAGATCTGGAAATTTGTGATAGGTATAACAGACATTTTTTTTTTTTTTACTATTTTCTGACATTTTATAGACTAAACTATTGATTGATTAATCATGAAAATAATCTACAGATTACAGAAGGAGCAACTGTTCAATGGAAATTAGTTGATAATGCAGTTTTTGGCAGAATGCTATACTATGATTATTGTGAAATAATGTGCATTTCTAAACATGGGGTTTTATATTATGTGTTCTACAGTATGTATATATATATGCCTTTATGTTATATCTTTGTGTGTTTTAATGCACGTTGACCTTGATCTTGACCTTTCTAATCAAACAAAGTATTGACCTTGAATGTGAAACCTTAAGAGATGATGGTTTAAAATAGTTTAACCAAAAATACCACAGTGTGGGGGATTGTTTTTAGTATTCAATCAGGGTTGGGTGGCTGCTGGTCATATGGCTCATTAGTATTATTAGCTATCGAGAGAGGAGGTGTCCTTTTCTGCTGTTGGACATGGACAGAAATAAATTATGCTTTTGTCACCAGACAATGAGTTATAGCTGGAAAGTTACTGAAGACTTCCTCATCACACATATTTCTATGAGAAAGAGAGAAGTCACTGGAGTGATGCATACAGCCATTGGGAGGATTTACCCATAATGCAACACCAATGTAATTCTGAACAGGAAACAGAACAAACAGAACGAATCTGAGCACATACGCATAACTAATAAGAATATTGTACTTGTTATTCAACTGTATTCATTTGACAGCTACAGTTACTAGTTACATATGATAGTTACATATATTAAACTATCCAACAGTATACAAAGTACTTAAAACAAGCTCCACCTCAATACTGATACAATACTAATATAGCCTGCAGCTATATTAAACAGCATTGCATCAATAATAATAATCCAATAATATAATGTGTTGCCATTCTGCATAGTGAGTACTTTTACTTCTGATACTTCCAAGTATGTTTTAGATAATACATCTGTACATAAATTAACCTTTAGTTAGAGTCAGTAGAGTATTTTTCTAATTTTAAGTAAAATGTCTGAGTACTTCTTTCACTACTGGTATTCAGTAGGCTACAGTACACTAACAGAATAAGTTCAAATAAAATACACCGTAAATACAACAAAAATGAGGCAGCACACTTTCACAATACTAATGGTAGCAATATTTACATCCTATCATTATTATTATGATTATTATTAAGTTTGTCTTCTCATAAATTAACAAGAGTCTCTAGCTGTTGGTTAACATGCTAACATTATAACAATGAAAATGCTCATGTTTACTATGTTCCCCACATTAGTTAAGCATGTTAAAACTAATGATAGCATATATTAATTAACATTAAACACAAAGTATAGCTTTGTGTGTACAGGAATGTCAGTTTTACATGTATTTAGTCATGAACAAATTATTGGACAAATTACAATTTTGACCAGACGGTGGCGCTAGATGAAAAGTTAAGGGATCACCAAAATGATCACAAGTCATCCTCAGAGCGACATAAATCTGTGTACCAAATTTCCAATCCCTCATATAGTTTATGCCAAAACTTTGTACCAATCCTTATGGAAGTAGACGCATTTAACTGGATAACTGAAAATGTTTGACCTTGCTGGTGGCAGTAGATGAAAGGTCAGGGGATCACCAAAGTCAGACTTCATCTACTGGGGAACATGAATGTCAATGTGCCAGATTTCATGGCCACCCATCCAATAGTTGTTGGGATATTTCAGTCGGGACCAAAGTGACCGGCTAACAGACTGCAAGCGTGGCTAAAAACCCGACGTCCGCATGCGGAGAGTTCAAGGCTGTTGCTGCACATTAACTGAGAGAATTACTGATTGTGATTACTCTGTGGATACTTGACATACTGTAACTTTACACTGAGCTGAAAATAGCTCCCTGGTCCACTTGAAGACTCAGTGGGGAAAGTGCTTCCCACTGGAACAATTAGAGACTCCTGAGACTCCCTGTTTGAGATAGATGAGCTCCACCTGTCCACACACAGTCAGCACCTCCGTCCTCTTCCTGGAACTAATACACCCTCAAATCTCACATGTTTAGAATTACACTGAAATGGTTCAATAAAGGAAGAGAACTCCCAAAGGCAATCGTACAACTCAAAACTTAATCATACCCCACAAACACAACACATAAACACACTTTAGGAACACACCATTTCACTTTGTCAGCTATCTACAACTTATGAAGTGAGTATTATGTAGTTCTAAATGAATAAAACATAAAAAATGTGTATTTGACAAAACATATATTACTGAAAAGTGGCCCTTACTGGATAAGGTTGACGTTATTCTACATTTTTCTCATTATCAACAAATCCCATGACAATACCAAAACAAATAATGTTAGCCTGTCAGTGCTTTCGGGCTTCCCTACCATGTCTGTGGGTCAGTTCCTGAAGTTATAAATCTTTAAAAACAGGTCACAAATATATAGTTACATTTTTAAAAAGGCTCAGTAATTTCCTAAAACAGCTGGTCACTGTTTTTTAGAAAATGTTACTCAAACAGGAGGAAATAGTGCATTTGTTGGGGATTATTTTCAGCGGTGGTTTAATTAAAAACTAATGCTCTAGTGAGTATTTTCGGCAGCAGGACGGTGTATGTGAGTGTGTGTGCAGTGTGTATGCAGTGTGTGTTCATGGTGATGAAGGAACATGTCACCCAGAGAAACAGTGTGGCTCATTGGTGTGTTTTAAATAGTTTTTAGACAACAATAAAGCTCAAAGTACGATTTTAGGTTGAGTATTTACATTTTAAAGTATGTTACTTTTTACTTCTACTGCACTACATTTATCTGACTGCTACAGTTTCTATAGTTACTTTCAAAACATATAATGCATTGTTGTAGATTAAACTACCCAATAGTGTACAAAGTACTTAAAATTAGCTCCACTTCGATCTGCAGTAACATACCGCTTACACAGTATTGCATCAATATATACTGGAAAAACAAAGTTCGGAAACTTGTGTTTGGTGGATTATTTCTCTGTTGTTACAATGCTAATTGTCATTGTATTTTACATCGTTGGAAAGCCTGTTTATTTACCTTTGCAATGATGTCCAACTTGTAAGGATCATGCATTTGTGGGATGAGCAGCACAGCTGATTATGTGGGTAGCGCCCAAGAAAAATTTGCCAAAATGCTCTGCCAATGGTAAACAGTGTATTCTCATAAGGCTACCAGGAAGCCTGCAATGACTGCCCTTCACCGTCAGGCCCGTTTGCGCTGGTGTCGACAACACAGACAATGGAACCTGAACATGTGGGGGAATGTCATGTTCAGTGATGAGTCCAGGTTCTGTCTGCAAAAGTTGGATGGCAGGGTCAAAGTATGGAGACGACGCGGAGAACGCTATGCTGATTGTTGCACCGATCGAGTAACAGCTTTTGGTGGGGCAGTGTCATGGTGTGAGGCGGCATCTCCCTCACTGTCAAAACAAGGCTTGTCATCATTGAAGGCCATCTCAATGCAGTGAGATATCGGGATGAGATTCTGCAGCAAGTGGCGATCCCATATCTCCACAATCTGGGACCTAACTTCATCCTCCAAGAAACAACGCTCGCCCCCACAGAGCCAGGGTTATCACAGACTACCTCCACAATGTGGGAGTAGAGAGAATGGAACGGCCTGCCAAGAGTCCAGACCTCAACCCAATTCAACACTTGTAAGATCAGCTTTCACGTGTTAGAGTGACCAACACAACCACACTGGCTGACCTGCAATGAATCCTGGCTGAGGAATGAAACGCCATCCCACAGCAACGTGTGACCAGGTTGGTGACCAGCATGAGGAGGAGGTGCCAGGCTGTTGTGGCTGCGTATGGATCTTCCACCCGCTACTGAGGCTCCTGACATATTGTATTAAATTAATAAAGTGTAAAATTGCCAATATGTCTTGTTTGTTCCTTGTTACTGAGAGAGTTCAATCATCCAATCCACCAATCAACTCAAAACAAGAGTCAATACCAACAGGAGAATACACTGTTTAGCATTGACGGAGCATTTTGGCAAATTGTTTTTGGGCGCTCCCCACATAATCAGCTGTGCTGCTCATCCCACAAATGCATGATCCTTACAAGTTGGACATCATTGCGAAGGTAAATAAACAGGCTTTCCAACGATGTAAAATACAATGACCATTAGCATTAAAACAACAGAGAAATTATCGACCAAACACAAGTTTCCAAACTTGTTTATAATATATACTTGTAACACATTCTGCATAGTGAGTATTTTTTTTACGTTTGATACTTCAAGTATATTTTGAAGATAATACCTCTGTACTTTTTCTCAAAGTGAAATTTTAAATGAAGGAGTACTTTTTAAGTAAAGGATCTGAGTACTTCTTCCACCACGGGTATTCAGTGCAGTACACAGTGGTGAAAGAAGAACAGAGATCATTTACTTGGGTAGGAATAGCAATACCAGATTATAATTGTACTCCATTACCCAGTGCATTCAGAGAGTATTCAGACCTGTTCACATTTTGTTATGTTGCAGCCAATCCCATAATGACTGAGAATTTTTTTTTATTTTTTAGCAGATTTATTAAAAAGACAAAAACTGAAATATCACATTGACATACGTATTCAGACTCTTTGCTATGACACTAGCTCAGGTGTCTCCCTTTTCTCTTGATGATCTTTGGGATGTCTCTACACCTTGATTGTAGTCCACCTGTGCTAAATTCATCTGATTGGACATGATTTGGAAAGGCACACACCTGTCTATAGAAGGTGTCACAGCTGACAGGAGCTGCCTGCAGAGCTCAGAGACAGAATTGTGTCGAGGCTCATATCTGGGGAAGGCTACAAAAACATTTCTGCTGCATTGAAGGTTCCCAAGAGCACAGTGGCCTCCATAATTCTTAAATGAAGGCTACTCCAACACCTTTCACAACTCACATAGTGTGTCGGTATCAATGCCTCACCGGTGTGTCCCACCAGCACAACTCTCAGCACCATAAATGTGCAGAAGAAACCTCAGACTTGAGTAGTGCTAACCGACACATGTCCTTGAGAGTGGAGTAAGAGCTCAACCCTGCATTGCATTGCAAAGGAAAAGCAGATTTAACCCTCGAAGAACTACTAAAGTTATCTAAATGTAATTGATGCTGCACCATTGACTGAAAACAACCAGTGCCATCAGCCAGAATTATTGAGCTGTGTGTCCTTATAGAATGTCAGCAGTGTAGTAATATATCCTCCACTGTGGTTGCTAAAATTGGTCAGGATTGCTGCTAATAGCATGGTAGGGGGCAGAGCTAATATGGGGATTGTTTTGACTGATTCCCAACTGAATACACAAAAGCAATTGTTCAGCTGTTGATTCCAACAGTAATTTCCATCCATATGCTCTGGTATATCATTCAGCCACTGTATTAACTGCCATGCCAGCTTTAAAAAAACAAAACAACTGTTTATTGAATATAAAAGTTCAAAGAGGCATCTTAGAGCATGACATTGGTTCAGTTCATGACAATACAACTGCGAAAACAACCAGATATACAGGTAAAATAAAAAAAAGGGTAGTCAGGTAGTTTTTAATGACCTTTAACTATTAATATGTCTCAAGGATTTAAGAACTTTGGGAGCTTTTAGCGTAACGAGATGGTGGAAAATTTGTTTTGGTAGTCGTGGTTTTAATGATTAGTTTAGTCTATGTAATCTATTATTAGGAAGCAGACAGAGGAAGCAGGGGTGCTCTCTTGAGATAAACTCTGGAAATGTCTGTCAGATATTTATATGCCCTCCTACAATAGAGCAAAAGGAATCAGGTGAAAATTAGCCAGCGTGGCCCTTTAAGTTGTATAACTGCTGCAGTGTGTGTTGGTTCTCCGGTGCTTTCCTGCAACCAAACATGACATTTGACACTGTGACCTAAATACCCTTTATGCTTTTAGGGCTTTTAGGGAGACGCTTGTTGTACTGAGGAGTGACGAGAGGGAGAAACTGCCTTCAACACCCAAAGCTATGAACACCTTAAACATTCATTTAGAGCAGGTGCAAAATGTTAAAGTGTTTTCTTCAAATAGGCTCTTCTGTTCTGCTGTTTTGTAACCATTTGTTATTTGTCATGCTGCAGTTGCTCCGAATGCTGCAGATGGCAGGAAATAGTCATTCTGGCATGTGCCACTTTATCTTTGTGGAGGGGCCTATGCAACTGTGTGCGTGTGTGAAAGAGTGATTTAGTGTCTATAAAAAGACGACTAAATGTTTGAGACTATAATCAAATCACTTTGTCAAAATACACTTACATTAAAAGCTAATTGCAACCTCATTATTGCCGCATTGCTAAGAGGTCACATAAGGAATACCTCAGTGATAGAAGAAGTACTCAGATTCTTTACTGAAGTACAAGTAGCAATCCAACAGTGTAGAAATACTGTTAATAGTAAAGGTCACACACTCAAAAAGTACAAGATGTAAAAGGACTCATGCAGAATGGCCCATCTCATAAGTTTAATGTTGCAGTGGATAAAAGTGGAGCTTTTTACTGCTGTGTAGCTTGTGAATTTCACCATGGGATCAATCAATCATAATCTATTTGTTGATTATATTTTGTATTATTAATCTGGATCTGTAAATAAAGGTATCAAATAATGTAATGGAGTAAAAAGTACAATATTTCCCTCTGAATTGTAGTGGAGAAGAAGTACAAAGTATCATAAAATGGAAAGTACAAGTACCTCAAAATTGTACTTACTTGAGTAAATGTACTTTCCATTACTGGAATAGCTACAGAAGTCTCATCAATAGTCCTGAGCTGAGGTCATAACGGAACTTTATTTACAAATGTTACGCACAAAATGCTCGTATCAGCAGTATAGTATGTAATCCAAGCCGCACAACTAAAGCTAGGTGTGGTACATATATACACCAACCCTTTATACCCAAGCACTTGCTTATGAGCTGTGTCATATTTATATCCGTGGAACCATTTGACACCCCTGCTGACGCAAGATGGACCTAGATCTGTGATCTCTGACTGTTAACGGCAAGCAGCGGCACTAAAGCGGACGGTGGGTGATAGGAGCTAAATCAGCATGCAGACTGCTGTTTTCAAGCAGAGTTGTGCACCATTTGGACGAGTATTTGATTTGCTTATACGGGTTAAATGTAGTGAGTAAAGTAATAGGTAATAGGTATGCAGACAAACATAAAGAGACGCTGCGATTCAGCTTAAGAAAACAGTCTGGGTCTGTGTCTGTGACTAGGCAGGAAAGATGGGGTTTGGAGGCGGTGGGGGAGAGGGGATAATCAGCTGTTGCATTCCCCTGTGATTGTGATACAGCAAGAGTGCGCCTGTCCATATTTAGTCAGGGCTCCTCTGTGACCACAGGGCCCCTGTCTGTGTGTGTGTATGTGTGTGTGCGTGTGTGTGTGCGTCATTTACACCCTGTCCTGCCACACAGGTCCTCCTTCAGCCAGCCCATGTAACAGAACAATGTCCACAGAGTGTCTGGATGCCAGTGAAAGCTCCGCTAACTGGACTTGAAGAGGCCAGGTCTGGTATCCCATGCAGTGCACAGGTTGTACATGTATTTTTAACCGTCGACTTTACTGCCAAAGGGATCAGGGAGCGAGGAAACCTCTGCCAGGAACAGATGTGTCATGTCTCCACTGCTTGTATAATAAACAGATTTCAGTTCAACGTGCAGGAACACTCTGTTGGTGGCAAAATTATTCAAATCCTTTACTTAAATAGAAAATAGGCCCACAACAATGTAAAGATACTCCATTGCAAGTAAAATCCTGCATTCAAGTACTAAAGTATCGGCAAAATATATTTTAGTTTCACTATACAATAATCACAGTATTAATATAGTTGGCAACATCTAATTGCTATGTAAAGGTATAGTGGGGTAATGTCTACCTGAGCAGAGAATGAAGTCACTCTCCCTCTGTGTGTGTACCAATTATAGACTGTATATAAAGATAGACGACGCGTCTCCACTTCCTCCTACTGTACAAAAGTGAAGCCAAAGGTACTGGTGATGCCATCTTGAGTCTGTGCAGTAGTGATTGGGGGGGTGGAGCCGCAGTATCAAGGTCCTGCCCACACACCCGGCCAAGCCAATCACGAGCCGAGCACGGCCACAGCTTGTTAGCCTCTGGCTCCGCGTCTACTTCACTCAGAGCAGCTGTCAATCACAGCTGTCAATCATGACGTCTGAATGAATTTTTTTGGACTTGTTTGTTTGTAAAATATTGCATAATATAACAGTTATTTAAATGAAACCATGCAAGAAGTTTTTGGGGAAATGTGTCTTTGGCGGAACTGCTAACAACTCATAGATTTGTGAAACATGACAAGAGGCAACGAGCCAAAAAGATTAGGCATCGCTGGTTTAATATATAAAAATGTATTGTATTTTATATACTTAGCCAAACTTTTATATGTAAAAGAGTAATCTGAAGATAAGTAACTCCTGCTGTCAGATAAATGTAGTGTTGTGTATTAAAAGTACAATATTTCCTTCTGAAATGTATTGAAACGTATAAAGTAGCATAAAATGGAAGTAAAAGTGAAATAAAAGTACCTTAAAATTGTACTTAAGTACCGTACGTGAGTAAATGTACTTAGTTACATTCCACCTCTGGTCTTCCAGTAGTTTGGAGTTTTCACATTGAAGATATACTGTATTTCCTATGAGGTCGTGTTTGGTTTGGCCACCGAGGTGTTTCTGAAAGCAGTCCTACATAAACAATAAGCTCCCACTCTCAGCTCTGCCCAGGCGCCTGTGAATGTGCTGTAGGTGAGCTTAACACACTGATGCAATGAACAACGGCCCATAACTCTTATATACTGCTTATCCTTGGGAGTACAATATTTAGATTTCAATCTGCTGGGACCGGGGTCTGCAGTCCATCAGTGCGAGTCTCACTGCTGTAAACACTGAGCTTATTTCAGGTGCTGAAGACGACTGTGGAGGAAAACAACACCGCCTTGTATGGTCACAGACAAACTGAAGGTAGATGTGTGCACGTATGAACAATAGACCACGTAAGGAAAACATGTTTCCCTACAGTTTGATTGATTGATTTCATATGAATTAATTTCAGAATGCATAGTGATTAGAGAGAGGTTTAAAATATTCTAATTTCGACTTTCTTTGATGGCGATCACTCACAATCAGCTCTTCAACACATCACACTGATATATGCTCATGAAACTGGACTGTCACTAAATTAAAGGAATAGTTTGACATTTTGGTAAATGTGCTTATTTGCTGAGAATTGGATGAGAAGATCGATACCACTCTCATATCCGTCTACCAGCACCACTAAGCTCACAAACGAGACATAACGTGTTAATTATTGAGCTTTAGAGGTGCTGCCAGACAGATTTTTTTACCTTTGGACAGGCTAGCTGTTTCCCCCTGTTTCCAGTCTTTATGCTAAACTAAGCTGGCTTTAGCCTCACATTTACTGGACAGATATGAGAGTGGTCTTATCATCAAACTCTTGGCGAGACATATATTCCTTTAATCTTGTACAAAGCAAGTGTTTTGGTCACATTTTGCCTCTCTGTCCCGGTTACCACTTTCTCTCATCTGCCCTGCAGTAACCCCTCCTCCTCCCCAGCCACCTGCTCACCTGTTCCCTATTTATCTCATTAGTCTGCAGTATATTACCAGCCTATTTCCACTCCTACCCTGCCAGATCATCAAAGTTGCCATGCAGCTTCACCGGAACGTGACCATGACTCTGTATCTGTACCAATACTTGCCTACCTGTGTGTAAGTCTATATATACCTTCAATTTGGCAATGAATCACCGAACTGTCCCTGTCTGAATTGACATGCCATAAATGTTCATACTGTATTGCTCAAATTCATTTCTGGGGTCAGTATTGTCACTGGTGGTAAAGTCATTGTGATGAGCTTAACCATGAAAGTGAAATGCAAAAGTTAGATTTATTTAAATGCAGAGTAAATGAACAGCTTTACTTTCCACCACTGATCATTAAGAATTGTTGTTAACAGGCCAAATAAGGTTAGATTCAAATTCAATTCCTCAACACCAAGAGGTTAAAAACAATCCTGAACATTTTAAGTGATTTTTTTAATCTTCTGGAAGATTTTGCTGTACAGTTCAATCAATTATGGACATTTGGCTCCTTTGAATCTCTGATTGCAAGGACGAATAATAATATATATATTTTAATTTAAACAAAGAAGGAAACATAATAGATTGTTGCATTTATTTGTCTTTTTATTTTTTTGTCTTATTTTATAAGTATTATCTGTTCTTTTGAGCCCAGAGTCGTTCTGTTCTTCTATGATTTACTGTAAGATTTTGTACAGTACAGTATGTAATCCAAGCCGCACAACTAAAGCTAGGTGTGGTACATACGGTATACACACCAACCCTTTATACCCAGCTGTGTCAGATTTATATCCGTGGAAACATCTTGTGTTGTATTATGGTCTTAATGTGTAAGAAAAGTTCTCACAAGCTGGGCTCACCAAATATTACTATAACTATTACCACTATCTCTACACCCACAAAGAAGACTGGTGAAGATTAAATCAGCTATCTCAGGGCTTTAACCTGCAACAGCTTTAAAAATCTTAGTTGTTGAGATGTCATACAGTATACTCCGCCAGTTCAGACAGATTTAGCTACAGAAACAGAGACACAGATCGAGAAAAGTCTGTTCAAATGGTGCAAGTTAGCAACATTCAAGTCCTAACTACTTGTTTTACACCCATTATGGAAAACCATGAACATTTGGTTAACCAGAGTGTGATATGAAATCCTGTGGTTCAAACAGTGTGACTCTAAACAGCCACTTTAGCCACTGCGCTCATTATTTCTTATCTGTAATATAGTATTCAATAAACATACTGACTCTTTGGTTGTGTTTTCTATTATGGAAATTGACACCAGCAGCCAGAGTCAGTGAAGGGAGTTAGTGGCTCTGAATGAATGAAGTGTCTCTTTTCATTGCTGTTATCTCTATCTCATTTACTTTCTTACACTGCCCTTTGAGTAAACCAAGACCCAGTTTGTGCCTCTCAGCAGAAAGCATCAGTTTCTCTGAAAAATAAATACTCTGTCCATCTTTGATAAACCCGGAAGATTTTCTGATATTATTTACCAAAGTTCTGAAGGCATTTCCAGAATCCTTAAAGACTCTCAACGTCAGGATAAAAAAAAAAAATATTCCCTCTGTTCCACGAAAAAACTGTTTCCCAAGTTGCGACTATATTTTGTATAGTTGTAAAAGACATATCTCCTTGATTGTTTTGTACGACACAAAAAACAAACACATTATTTTGCACGAAAATACCAAATGATACAATGCAACATCAATAGATATCATATCAATAAAAATGGATAATAAAAATGTTAATGTCGTACAAATGAGCATGGACATACTGTGTCATTTCTAGCTAACATCTTTGTATTTGGAAAAAGAGGCACAACTCGAGAAACGGGTTAAAAAAATGTTTTGTGTATGTGTGTGTAGCAGACTGAATATCTTTTAATCCAAATGGTTAGAAGAGTCTTTGTGTAATCTGGAATACCTTTTAAGTATTTGTTAAATAACCTTTTAGCGTTTTTCAAAGTTCACCAGGTAATTATTTTTTTAGAAATACACAGATGCTATACGGAACCCCTGAAAGGTCAGAAAAGATTTTTGGAGATACGTTGGCATTCCCTTGCATTGAGTTTTGTAATCCCTCTGATCCACAGAGAAAGGCTGAGCTATATTACGATATAGTATACATATACGAGGCTGATTGAGATGGACTGTAGATGTGATGATGACTATAGCGATAGAATGAGGCTGTAGCTGTCATTCAACCACAGGTGCAGCTGTAGTCTCAGCAATAATCACATCCACCACAGCCAGACAGAGCAGCTGCAGCTGTGCTCACAGCCGGTAGTTGTGTACAGTTTGCCTTTTGAAAGGAGTAATGAGCAATAAATGCCTCATGTATCTTCAGAGCGTTCCCCTAAACTGGCAGTGTATTATAACTGGACTTGACCAACACACTACTGTTCCTATGGATCAGGGGGAACACAAAAGAAGTTGAAGAAAAGATTCCCAGCGTGAACCATCAGTGGCTTCGTAGTACTGTGAATAAGACATGAGTGGTACAAACTAGGACTAGACAAAACTCAAGAGTCTGTTTGTCTGTATAAATATGTCCCTGATAAACAAGAAAAAGTAATAATAAGAATCATGTCTCCACTCATCTGCTCTTACCTGGAAGCAGCGATCTCTGCCTTCTGCTTGCCGATGGCTGCACCCCTCTGAGCGCCCTCCACTGCCCGCTCCACCTTCTGCCTGATCTTGGTTCCCTTCAGCTGGATCATCCTCTTCTTCATGGCCTTCACCAGCATGTTGTTCATGTACTTGCCCTCCTCCTTCCCTCCCTCGGCGAAGGTGGTGCAACCGTAGCCGTGTCTCTGGTTATTCAGCCACTCGCCCTCGTACTTCAGCCCGCTGGACCTTTCGCTTATTCCATATCCCGAGCGCTTGTCGTTCTTCCACTCGCCCATGTAGACCTCTGTGGTGGTGGCATCAATGTCGGCCTCCACCGGGGGGAAATCCTCGGCTCCGGCCAGGCTCTCGTCCCCAATGCTGATGGTGGAGTTGGTGTCGCTGGCGTTGGAGCTGAGAGCCGATTCTGTCCTCAGGAAGCTGATCTTGCTCTTCTGGCTGGACAGCGAGGTGCTCGAGTCGGACTTCTTCAGCTTACCCAGCAGGGAGCCCCTGCGAAACAGGCCCTTCTTCTTGGGTTTCACTGCCTCTGGGTCCACCTGGAGAGTGAGGGCGAAGCCTCCGCGGGACGGTCCCAACTGGGTAGGGGTGGCGACGGGCATCTCCTCACCCGAGGCATTGGTGGTGGTGATGATGGGGATGTCTTGCTGCAAGACAGTGCCGTTGCTATGCTCACTGCGAAGGGAGGTCAAGGAGGTACGAAGAGGGGAGCGGACGACTGCTGCCATGCCATAAGGGACGCTCTGCCGGACCCCATAGCCGTGCCGCATCCCGCCTGTGAACTGACCCTGGAAAGTACCTGGAAACATCAGAAAACAGTTATTCTTTTCTAACTGCACCACAGACCAATCAGAGGCTAACTTCATAGCCATGTTAGTGTAGCTCTAGATGGCAATTTCAATCTGTTGGTTGGTTTGTCCACTTTGGTCCAGACTGAAATATCTCAACAACTATAAGATGGATTGCCATGAAATTTGGTACAAACATTCACTAAACCCAGAGAATGAATCCTACTGATTTTCGTAATCCCTTGACTTTTCCTCTAGCGATCCCTAACTAAAGTTTTCACTTCTTGTGAAAGATTGGCACAGACATTCATGGTTTCTAGATAGTTAATCCCTCCCATATTTGGTGATCCTCTGATTTTTCCTTTAGCGCCATCATCAGGTCAACATTTTAATTTGTCCAATACTTTGGTTTATGATCAAATATGTACAAAACTGACATTCCCATCAGCCTCAGCTGTACTTTGTGTTTAGTGCTTATAGAGGGCTCCAGGGATGACGTTTTTTTGTAGGCCAACCAGGAAGTTAGCATCGCTCTGGGTTCCCTCAACAAAAATCAAATGGGATATTTCCATTGTGTTTTGGATTATTGCAGAAAATAAGCTCTGTGGCAAACAAACGTTTATGATACTTACACATTTTGTTCAGCAAGATAAGCTTCACAAATGAACACCAGTTTTATGATTTTTGAAGTGTAAATGCAATCGCCAGAAGTAAAAAGCTAACGTTAGGCTATAAACGAACTACACCACGGTCGCATGAGTGCGAGTATACACAGCGAGGCTGTAAAGGCGGACGAGTCAGGGTGATGATGCTTAGTAGTCTCATTTAGCAACTTGTTAACAAACGTCTTTTTGAAGACACATAAAGGCTTCAAAATTCACAGGTGGGGTATATATTAATGTATTTTATTTTCCAGACCAAAACGTTAAAATCTCTTCAGCTTGTATTAGCCACAGACCTTACTTCAGTCATCTAACCAAAAACCCATCCAAAAAAAACATTGACTTCCGGACGAGGGAACCGGAAGTGCTAAAATGCTAACTCATTTCCGAGATTTAGGACTCATTCCCGTAGCACTCTATTAGCTAATTGTAGCATGCTAACACGCTAAGACGGTGAACCTGGTGAACATTAACCTGCTTAATATTAGCATGCTAGCATTGTCATTGTGAGCATGTTAGCATGCTGGTGTTAGCATTTAGTCTACAGCCTCACAGAGCTGCTAGCATGGCTGAAGACTTTGAAACATGGCGTGGAGTGAAAATAGTTCACTCCATATAAAACCACCCGTCCTTATATTCCTGCCAGTGTGTCATGGATATCTTTAGTGTGAAAAGTTCATTAATGCCTCTCACTGACAAGTCATCTTGAGGTCCGGTCTCATGCTAAAATTGACACGAGTGTGGATTATAGTGACAGCTAGGCCTCAGCCCGTGAGGCCAGGAGGGCATGGGGCCTGTGGGCTATTATTACATCTTGACATCTGGTGCTATCACATCCCCCACCGCAACTTCCACTAGACTGGGCTTCAAAGCTGATGAGTCAGCTGTTAAAGAGGGGAACCACTGCTATTGTACAAGCAGAGATCAACACAATCAATTTTATTTGTCTAGCCTATTTAGTTGTCTAACCTATTTAGTTTCCTCTACACAGTGAAATGGATGAGCTGGAGGATAGCTGTACACCAGAAGCTTCCAGGGAGTATCTATCAAAACGTCACTTCAAATGTTCCAGGATTGTTTGTGACCTCGCTTGAGATAACCTTTATCAGTGGTGGAAAGTAAAGAAGTTAATTTACTCAAGTAAAGAACAATTTAAAGGTACTTGTCCTTTATTTGAGTATTTACGTATTATGCTACTTTATATTTGACTAATTTTACTACACTACATTTATCTGACAGCTTTAGTTACTTTGCAGATTTTAGGTTTTACATACACAACAAGAACTGATTAGTGTATAAATATGATGCATATAACTACACAACAATGTGTCTACACTGTATATGTAAGTAGTCAATAGTAACTTTACTTACACAGGCTACAACATGAAAGTCCTGCTTACACAGTAATCAATCAGTAACATAAGATAATAATATAATATATAATGAATACATCTTTCTGCATAATTAGAACTTTCAGTACATTTTAGTAGGTCATGTTTTGAATGCAGAGCTTTTTACATGTCAGTATTCCTACTTTTACTTCAGTAAAAGTTTTGAATTCCTTGATGGTGTAGTTTAACAAAATGGAAAGATTCCTGTACGGTTTGATTTCCAACAGGCTTTGAACACCTCTTGACTGACAGCAGCAGGGTGATATTTTCTTCTGGTTACACACAGACATCATAAACGTCCATGAGGATCATGAGGCTGCTGCTCTGTTTTTATTTGTCTCCACGTCTCCTGCAATGAACTTGGTGCAACGGACCATATGGTCACACTTGGCTTGAGGGGTTTTGGTCTTGGTGCTGCATGATTTAGTTATCATCTTTTCATAAAATAACCACACTGTAGTATAATCCAGTGGTGGAAAGTAATGTTTTACTCAAGTACTGTACTTCTTTACTCCTGTATTTCCATTTTATGCGCCTTTGTTTTACTCCACTACATTTAGCTGACATTTATCTTATTATTTACTTTGCAGGTTCAGATTTTAGACATATGATATATATATATGAAACACATGATCAAAAAATAAAATATAATGCATTTTCATTAATTAAACTAGTGTAATTAATTATGAGTCACTTAAGATCTGAATGCTACATCTGATGCAACTACAATTTGAATGCACATACACATTTCAGAGGTGGAGAGTAACTAATTACATTTACTCAAGTGTTGTACCTAAGTATTGGAGTATTTCCATTTACTACTACTTCTACTGTACTTCAGAAGCTTTTTACGCCACTATTTATTTGATAATTGTAGTTACCTTTCAGATGAATAATACAAAATATAATCATAATATAAGACTTTATTGATCCCTAGATGGAAATTCATAAGCTACCAGTAACATACGAAGTAATTAAAATAAAAATGTATCATTAAATAAAATATAATGCATTTACTTATTTATTTTTAGATCAAAAATATATTGATAAAATGGGCTCCACCTTAACCAGGCCTACTTTAAGTATAATTTGATTCAATACTTTTGTACTTTTAGTGAAATTATTCTTTGAATGCAGAACTTTTACTTGAGTATTTATACATTTTGGTAAGTCTGTTACTTTTAAGATCTGAATACATCTTCCCCCACAGTGTAATCACATAAGCTTAATGCTGAGCTCCAGTGGTGGAAGGTAACAAAGTAGGATACATTTACTCAAGTACTGTATTTGAAGAACTATTTCATGGTACTTTACTCAAGTGTTTCAGTGTTATGCTACTTTATGTATCTATTCCACTACATTTCAAAGGGAAATAACTGTTAAGACTTTTACTTATATTACAGTTATTGTTAGTTTTACTTAATTAGCTAAAGGATCTATCAAATACCATCTACGAATACATTACTTAAGCAGCTGATCGATAGTCCAGTGTTGGTCATGAATGTTTTTTCTTTTGTTCCCTTTCCCTGATGATGGGCCTTGAGGCTAAATGGTTGTGGAAGATTGTGTATGAATGTGAAATTTATATATGTTTGGAAAATTGTAATGTTATTAATGTAACACAAATATGATGTATATAATATGTATGTGATAAATTAATGTACTTGATTTCGGAACCCCAGGAAGACTAGCTGGTGCCATTGGTATCAGCTTATGGGGATCCTTTTTAAATAAATGAATAAATAAATCTGAGTACTTCTTCCACCAGTTTTTTTTTTTTTTTTTTGCATTATAAAAAAAAAAGTCAAACGTCTCCGTTTGTAAATCTCACCTCCATCAGCATATGTTTCTGTTCCATATCCATCCTGAAGCCCATTATTCCATGTTCCTTCATATTTTGCTCCACTGCCAACACTGATCCGGATGCCATATCTCCCTTTGAAGCCATGAGTCCATTCCCCTTTGTAAATCCAGTGTCCTTTGGTTTCTACTCCCAGGCCGTGACGCTTGCCCTGCGACCAGTAGCCCTCGTAGGTGTTCCCACTGGGCCAGGTGTAGACTCCCACCACCTCGAAGCCGTAGTTCCAGGAGCCGGAGAACTCTCCCTGGCCCTTGGGTCCGGTGCAGATGCCATGGCCGTGGGCTTTGCCTCCCTCCCAGCCTCCGCAATAAGCTCCGCCGTCGTCAAACTCAAAGCGACCTCCACTCATGCCTCACCGCAGCCCAATGACGCACCGATCTGAAAGTAAAGTTAGTCTGTTACCTGGCTAAAGATACAAGCTCCGTCAGTCTGACCTCACCTTCACCTGACATTAAAACTGATTGGAGATATCCTTGGTACTGAACTTGTGGGGGTTTCTTCTTTTGGAGCTGGTTTGGAGATTTGTCCATGAGCGAACTTCTTCACACTTTATAACTTTATCCTCTTTCACTCCAGTGTCTTCTTCTTCTTCTTCTTCTTCTTCTTGGATTTCACTTATCAATCTTCTCTTTCTCCAGAATAATGCTGTGTTGCAAGTTTGGATGACTGGGTTATTAAATGGAATTATTTCTGTCTTGACAAGCCACTGATCTTAACATGGCTTTTTCCAGGTGGCCACAGAGAAAAGCCCCTTTTCCCCCTGTCCCTGCCACCCAGCTATCTCCTGACAGTCGCTGCTGTTGGAAATATTTCAGCAGACCTAACAAGGCGACCAATCCACACACACACACCCTTCCAAAAATACAACCCAATCCTTACTCTGCTGCCTGCAAGGAGCCATGCCAGAGTCTTGCCACCTCGGGGGCTGAAGTACATGCCATTCAGGGGGACTCTGCTCTCTAGAAGTTTTGCCCTGCAGTTAATGCAGTAATTATTAGGTAATAAAGGCCATTAAAGCTTGATGAAAGAGAGATAAATGAAAGTAGATACATCTCTGTAATTTCCCCACTGATGTTCCTCTATGGTCTCATATATATAATCTAATATTTTTTTCTACAATACTCCCAATAGGAAATCACAGCATGTGTGTGTCTGTGGTTGAGATTATAATAACTTTATTTCACAGTATAGGACGCCTTTGTATAGGCCTGTCTCTTATGGTGCTGTCTGATTATCATTACAGTCTTTTTAGAGATGGCCTGTTGTTTTACTATAAAAGCTGAATCCTAAATAGATAGAATGATTTGATTTTCATAAATAATAGTTATAGTTTGCTTGACAACTACATGAGTCTACTTGCACAATATATAATTTACTACGTGTCCACTCATTAATCAGTTTTATTTTACATTGCAACCTAATTTAATTAACAAACAGTGGTGGGAGTGAATGTTTTTTCATTATGGGACATAGCAGTATTGTAATGTACTTCACCATATTCACTCCCCCTGCTGGGAAATGTCTCTAACTGCATTATAAATATATAAATTTCCCTCCATAGACTGTGTTAGCTAAACTTTTTGGAGTACTAATGAGCAGCAGTGGAAGAAGTAGTAAGTTCCCAGCCAACATGGTTATGTGGGCCCCACATGGGTTATGCTCGGGGTACCTGGGTACCAAGTGGGTATGGGCCCAAAATGGACATCTTATCTGGGGCCCACTTGGATCAACTAAGTTGGTCCCACATGGGCTGTGGGCTACCCAAGTGGGTTCTAGTTGGGTCACTAATGGGAAATTAGTGCTTGGGCTCAGAATGGGCAACACAAATGGCGCCCACTTGGGTCAACTAAGTTGGTGCCCATGTGGGCTACCGAAGTGGGTTCTAGGTGGGTCACTAATGGGAAATTAGTGCATGGGCTCAGAATGGACAACACAAATGGCGCCCACTTGGGTCAACTAAGTTGGTCCCAAATGGGCTCTCCATGTGGGCTACCCGTGTGGGTCCTAGTTGGGTCACCACTGGGAAATTAGTGCATGGGGCCAACATGGAAACTGTGGACAAACCCACTTACAACCCATATTTCAGATGAGATGGGTTTTGGTTTATGTTGCCCAGATTGGGCCCATATAACACCCATTGTAGTCCTGCATGAAACCCAGAAGGGCAATTGGCACGGGGCCATTATTGAACCTATGGACAATCCCATTTTTAAGCCCATTTACCACCCACAAAGGCCCCACATACAAATGTTGGCTGGATTAGGCTCATCTCCTATACTTAAGTAAAATACCAATATGCCTATTTTATTATGAAATCAGTCAATTAACTTACAAGTAGAAGCCATGCATTAAAATCCTAACATTACATAAGTAAAAAGGGCTATCAAGTATTAGCCTAGCAGCTAAATGTGCTTGGCTAGCTAAGTATCACAGGTAAAAGTATTCATAAGCAGAGTTACTCGAAAAAAATGTAAACTGTGTTAAATTTTGAGGAATATATCTCTTAATGAGCAGTGATGGAAGAAGAAGTAGGCCTACCATTAGCCGTTGCTACCATGACAACACACCCGAATCTCCCGCTGAACTGCCGGCAGGTACAGTTGCATTGTGGGTAATGTAGGCGCCCGCTTGCTTTTGACAAGGAAGAAGAAGAACCATCGATTTTTTATACTATTTTTGATTTTAAACTGTCCACCATGAGTCCAAAAATGTAACAGGAGTATAATGCTACATTGGTAGAAAGAGCAACTTCTGCCAGTAACTAAGATAAGATAAGATAAGATAAACTAATCCTTTATTAGTCCCACAGTGGGGAAGTTTGCAGTATACAGCAGCAAAGGGGATAGTGCAAAAAACAAGATGCATCAACTAACACAGTAAAAAGAGCTAAACAAAGTGTAACACAATATGAACCATTTACCATTCTAGAAGGAAGTATAAAATAGAAGCAGTATATACAGTATTGACAATAAACAGACTAATAACAAAATTACACAAGTGGAAAATGATATTGCACAGTGAGAATGAAATGAAATTCCACCTGAAAATATCAGGTTATTGTCAGTTTTTGGTGTGTAAGTGTAAGTGGTCTACTGGGAGCAGTGCTGGTTGTGGAGTCTGACAGCTGCAGGAATGAAGGACCTGTGATAGGCCTCCCAACTGGACACTGTGTTTTTTTGTTGCAGCCTAAGGTGCCAGTAGACAAAAACATTGGAAACTACTAGTTTAGCCTTAAAATGCATTGTAGTTTATCAGGTTGTGTTTTTTTTTATGAAAACTCTTACTCTTTCAATGGGAATATAAAGCAGCAAAAGTGGCAAGCTGTTGTTTTTTTGTTTTTTTTAATAATATGTTTATTGGGTTTTCTTATTTTCACAAACACAACAATAAGAATAATAAAAAACAACAACAAACAAACAAACAAACAAACAAACAAACACTGGCACAGCTCAGATAAAAACAAAATACATAGGAGGTCATAGGAAATAGTCCATAGTGCAGGGAAGTCACAGGATATATGAGTTCATGTTCAAGAGACTCCTTGTGATATAATGGAAGAGTGATCAGGTCCAATATAATAAAAGTGGCAAGTTGAGTAAAAAAATAGCTTATTTAGGCCTACTTTCCACTACAGAAATTGTAGGCCCACGCACATGTTGATATTGCATACATGTTTATGTATATGAATGGTAAAGCTTCAAAATCATGTTTTTTATTCATATTATTAATTTGACTGCTAAATTGCATTCCAATACAATCCAAAATAAAACCCTCAAGTGCTCAGAAAAGGATAACTTATTAGCTCTAAATGCTCTAGTTGTGTATATAAAAAGTACTATTTGTAAGAGCTGCACTTCTGCACTATCTTATGTGAAAGATGTAATCTATCTTTCCTACATTCAGAGACACTGTGAGTCATTTTCACTTGTTTTATTTAAATTTTCACTTTTGATAGATAGATATTATAGGCCCATGCACATGTTGAGAATATCTATTGGCATTTCCTTTCAGGCTACTTTTTTGTTAGTTTTTTTGCAACAATTGCACGTGTAGGCGTATACAATGTACAGCATCTAACCCTGCCACTATAACCCTGTACTATATGTACTCCAGCCTCCATGTCCTTACAGAGAGCCGCTTGACCTTCCACTGAGACGCTCCTCCACTGGGCTTCCACCGCGCATGTTTGTGCGTGCAGCTCATCATGTGATGTAATACGGTTACACGTTGATTGACTTGTAAGTACAGCAGCAGCATGCTCGAGTAAGTAAATATTTGCATATGGATTTTCTTTATGATTTAAAAAAAAAAATCTGTTTTCATTCAGGAGCTGGATGCTGATTTCAGCACCGGAGAGCTGTCCGATACTGGTGCTGGTGCTGATGCTGCCGCGTGAACCGATGATGCTGAGCTCGAGCTGCTGAAATCCTCTCTCTCTCTCTCTCTCTCTCTCTCTCTCTCTCTCCTCTTCTCTCCCTCCTCTCTCCTCTCCTCTCCTCCACACGCACAAAACGCTCTGTCATGGCGTCTTCCAACCATGTTACCCCCACCAACTGTAGCTGGTGGCCCATCTCAGCCATGGACGAGGACGGCAAAATCACAGACGGGGAGGAGTGCGAAGAACCGATGGCAGAGCTCAAACCCTTCAATAAAGACAGGCTCGTTTTGTACCACTGGACGCAGTCTTTCACCTCCCAAAAGGTAAAAAAAAAAAAAAAAAGGAGCAGAGCAGAGCTTGAAAATGGAGGTGGCTCCATCCACGTCTCTTTGCATGATGCTACAGCGTGCAGCTCCCTCTGTTTGTTTGTTATGAAAACATGTTTGTTCGGTGCATATTTATTCCTGCACATATACCTCCGGAATATGAATATGATCCTGCAGCTGGGCAGATCTCTCGTTTGAGACGTTTAGAGAAGCGCTGCAGCATGGGGGCTCATTTCCTCGACATACAGCTGGACCATATTCTGTTTATTTAACCCCCCTCATATCTCACCATATCTTCCACCGTTTATTGACATGTCGAAGCAGTTCTGTCTCCCTATGGCTGGTAATGTGGCCACAATCTATGTGCTCTTGACACATGACATCCTAAATAATTGATTGAAATGATGTGCAAAACAAACCAAAGGACCATCCTCCCCCTTCTGCAGCTGAATCGTACCATATGTTGTTATTTTTAAGTCTACCTTTGGTTACCAGACAGTACAACCTGTACCTTATGAGATGAGCATGTGTGATAAAATCAAGCTATCAAAACTCTGAAAGCAGACACGATTCATTCCCAATAACAACCAGTATGAAGCTATACAGGAAGGCTTTGGACTCTTATGTCTGATCCACAGGGCTTTACTTCACAAGCAGCATGTGTATTAAAGGGGCACTAAAACAATTTTACACATAAAGTTCAGTTTACTAGTCATATTGGAGGCCAAAATGTAGCATGTATTATGCAGGATGCAAACAAAAGCAAAATCTACAGTATGCCAAAATATCTGGATGTCATACTGATTTGGAAAAAATCTTCAGTATGCATCAGATCAGTCTACGTCGAGTACTGTATCCCACAATGCAAAGCGCTGGAACAATAACAGCCGCCAAAAACTGCACGTTTGTTTTTACATTTTTCGTTGCTATTTTCACAAAATTCACCTCTGAATATTTTTGAGGCAAGAAATCAACTGTGTAGATTTTGAATATTGGCAGTTTTACGGTATTAGATGGCAAATCGAACATTTGCTCCAGTGTTTTTGGAGTTTAAAAGCTCCACAAACTGCCGGGACAGCTAGCCAGCGCCTGCCGGGGTCACTACCTAGCCAGCCGGGCAGTCACTCTCACCAACCCCGCTATGAGCTGGCCGGAGCTCTCTCAAGAGGCTGGTGTAGTAGACAAGAGGCTTTTATTTCCTTGTTGACGGATGGTTTGTTTAAATATCACAACACAAATCTCCATTATAAAATTA
Source organism: Sebastes fasciatus (assembly GCF_043250625.1). Lineage (NCBI taxonomy): Eukaryota > Metazoa > Chordata > Actinopteri > Perciformes > Sebastidae > Sebastes > Sebastes fasciatus. Next base: position 11,780,111 of record NC_133802.1, on the reverse strand, counting down.
ACGGAACCTGTGATTATCTGACTCCTTTGAGAGCCAGCCAGTCGCGTATACAGACCGGCTACAGAGCAGCTGGCAGTGGCGAGGGAAGAGGCGAGGGAAAGAGCATCCTCTGACGGGAGACGAGAGATACTTGCTGAGACAATATGACCCTTTTTTAACATTATTCTAATATTTGTAGGAATATCATTCCACTGTTTTGTGGCTGTAACTGAAAAAGCAGTTTGAGTAAATTTTGTTGATCAATGCAGTAGCCTGTGTACTGTATACTGCGTTTGTCAGTAGTATGTATTAGGCACTTTCGAATACAGCCTGTGCATTCCATTACCCATACTACCATACTATTTAGTATCCCAGCAAAATATGTATTATGTCTCAATACATAGTGTGTCAAATGCAGTATGCTAAAAATACCAGGATGTCCTACAACATCCGGTCGCATATTGCAGTTTGCATGCCAGACTGCTTTTCTGGCTATTCTGACCCACAATCCTCTGCGCAACGGATATATGAGCAAGAGGGTCAAAGTTCAAGGCGCAATATTATGACAAAGTAGTATGTCTCAATTGTATGCATACTGCATGCAGTACATACTTTGTAAGGGCAGCTGCAGTACGAACTAAAAGTAAAAAGAAAAGGTATGCTATTTGGAACGCAGCCTAATTCTGTGTTTCAAACTAGGGGTGTGGAGTTAATACATGATATATTTACCAGACAGATAGGGTCTAATTTAGTGCCAAAGTCCTGACGTCACGTCCTGTGTAGCCTCTGTTCCACTAGCTTCTATAACTCAATGTAATCTCTCATTCAGCATTTGTTTCATCAGTCTTTCTGATATGATTACGCTAGTTTTGGGGTTTACTTTCGATATTCTCAGACAAACTAGCATGCACTGCAGCATTTGCAATTAGAAACTGAAACCGTTGTGATTTTACTTTGTGAGCGCAGAAAAACTACAGCAACTACAATTCACACAGGTATTTATGTCGTCATAGGGTTTCGTCCATATCCATAAAATGCACTAGAGCTCTCTTCTTAAGTCATTTCCTCAACTTTTTTATCTGTAATCTCTGCGGTCTTTTAATACGTCTACAGTGTTCGGTCCTCTCTGTCCGGCTGTTATTTTTTAAAGCTGCAACAATTAGTTGATACAAAGAAATTTAATTGGAAACTATTTTGATAATAGTTTTTTGTCGTTAATTGTTTAATCATAATTTGTAATGCAAAAAAGCCAAATATTTGCAGACTCCAGTTTCTTGTATATGAGGATTTGTTGCTTGTTTTTTTGTTGAATATGATCGTAAATAATATATGTTTCTGTTTTGGACTGTTTGTCGAAAAACAGAAGCAGTTTAAGAATGTCATTTTGAGCTCTGGGAAGTTGTGTTTAACATATTTCACTACATTTCATAAACTAAAGCATTAATCAAGAAAATAATTGTTGGATTAAGCGATAATGAAAATAATTGTAAGTTGTAGCCCTGGTGATTACAGTCGTCTGAAGATGATGTCTGAAACAGCTGGCCCCTCTACTCACTCATGGACTCAGCGTTAGGCATAGAGCGTCTAAAATACAGATATATGAAATAAACAACGATATTAGATAGCTAAAAATAATGCTATCCTTATTTAAACATATGGAGTGAACAACACAACATACTGTTTAGGAAGGCTCTGTTCCTAGGCTGGAATTTTAGTCATTTGCGTTGTTACAAATGTCAATGGGATTTTGAACGAGGTGTCCCTTAAAGGCATTATCGAGTTGCATTATGGGAAACGTAGGATCTAGTGTTTATGGAGCTTGATCCATATTAGGGACTAAAAGTCAGGACATCTTGGCCTCTGCTGCTGCGATTTTGACAATTTCTGTTTTTAAATCTGTTTCTTGTAAGTTTCCCAAATTTATGGAAGTGCAATACTAAATAGCTGGAGTTCCTCTTTAAAAAAAATGCACATTCACTGTTATGAAATGACGATTGGTGCTTCATCTCTTGTTCACTGACCTCCATCTGTGCCTTATGTGTAAACACTCTTATGATTCATATATGTGCGTTTTAGAGCTGAAACGATTTGTTGATTAATCGCTTGGTCAGTCGATCAACTACTTTGATTATTGATTAATTTTTTGAGTCATTTTTTAAGGAAAAAAACAAAATCAATTAACAACACAAAACAATGTCAAATATTGTCCAGAAACCCTCACAGGCACTGCATTTAGCATAACAAATATGCTCAAATCATAACATGGCAATCTCAAACCCAACAGGGATTATCATAAAGTGGGCATGTCTGTAAAGGGGAGACGCATTGGAACCCATAGAACCCATTTTCATTCACACATCTTGAGGTCAGAGGTCAAGGGACCCCTTTGAAAAGGGCCATGCCAGTTTTTCCTCGCCAAAATTTTGCATAAGTTTGGAGCGTTATTTAGCTTCCTTCTAGACAAGCAAATGTGACATTTGTTGGTACCAATGGATTTCTTAGGTTTTTGTAGTTTCATATGATGCCAGTATCTTCACTCTAGCTTTAAAACTGAGCCTGCTACAAATTAAAAATTGCAAGTTGCGTTAATGCGTTAAAAAAATGTGTGATGTTAAAACAAATTAGCCCTATTTATTACACACCATACTATAGGATAAGGATAGTTAAATATTTTTGTCATGATAAGTGGCTCAATGCATGCACCATCACTATATATGGCTCCAAACAGCTCTAGCTCTGTCTCTATCAACTGAAAGATGGTGTGTTACAGTAGATTCCTCTTCAACAACCTTGAGTCTCAGTCTCATGTCGGTACGTCACTTATAAGACTCGATTGTTGGCTCACAGCCACTGAAATCTGAGTCGCTGATTGTGCCGGTTGTCACTCAGTAAAGGGTAAACACCAGGCTCACTGTCATGATTATCGTTTCAGTCCTGTGGCTGGAGTAGCTGAAGTGACTTCACGATCATGTGTGACTGCTGTCACTGAGCAGACTATTGGGCATGCATTCATTTTTAGAACAAAACACATGGATTTCAGTAGAATTGCGGCGCTGAATTCCTGATTTGATGTATTTGCGGTGTGTGACATTTGTTGTTATGCAAGCTGATGGGGATGGCTTTTATGAGATTAAGAGGCCAAGCACTAGGTTGCTCACTCCACCAGAATTGAACTGAATATTTTGGGCCTTAATGCAACACAAATGCTTGCAACGTGATTGGTCAAAGTATCTCCGCAGCACCTTGAAAGATATATTTAGTCAATCTTGTGTGACATGAAAACACTTTTCCTTTCTTTAAAAAGACAATTAACACATTGGCAATGAGACAGTGAGCAAGTGATGATGACAAAGGGAGTCACTTCTCCAACAGATCAACAACCCTGTGAAGACAATATCGTCATCAGATGTTCAGGGGGATTATTTACAGGTCTGTGTATGCCTCAGCAAGTTCCAGAGGAGGAGAGGGAAGCTGAGCCTTTGATTTTCTCCTGCACGACACTTCCGTTATCCTCCTCTGTGTTTATAATGCTTCACAACTAACTGTAAGTGTGCTCCCATGGCCTGAAGTAGGCCATACAGTGCATTCATCTCCCTCACACGAGAGATGTATTGTGAATACAACAGATATGATAAAGATAGAGACAGATTGGGGCTCAGTACCCTGCAGTAAGAGGCCAGCTTCACAGATCAATAGAGCCTGCAGGTTCGAGATTTACACCCTCAATACACCTTCTGTGGGGCTCTAACACTCTGCTGTTTTCTGTCTGTGTAGAGGGCAGCGTGTCATGTTACCCCGCAGGTATCTGGTCAGTCCTTTAAGAGTTAGCTTCAATAAAATGATGCATTAACAACCAATGGTGGAAGGAAGAAGTATTCAGACCTTTTACTTTAGTAAAAGTCCTGTATACAAAGTCTTACTCAAGGACAAGTAAAGAAGTATTGGCAGTAAAATAAAATTATATTTGTTAATCCCAATGCAGCAATGTGTAAGCAGCATTTTATTGTTGAGGTGGAGCGAGTTTTAACTACTTTATATATAGTCCACTGGTCCCCAGCCTACATTAAGGGTCGGCCACCTTCAAACCAGGGCCAGGATGCTCCCATGCCAGAGTCAGAAGGTGATACTCTAGGTGTTTGGCTTATCAGTATCATGGATGGATTACTGAATGGGTCTGACGGGGAAAAAGGCCCAGGGGCCCCTGGACCAGAGGTTATCTATGAGATGACTGTGAACAATTCTTGTTGGAAAGTCAATCGGACGACCACAAAGGGATTAAAAAAAAAAAGCACATCTTTCAGTCTGGGTGTTTTGCTTAGTTGTAGGAGGGGTTGAGGACCTTTTTTTATTGGCCTGTTGTCTCATAATCTGTCCATGGCTGCAGACTATTTGGAGTTGCAAATAGCGATATTTATTTATATTATTTAATCTTAGGATATTTAAAGTTCAGTGGCAAACCGTCAGGGCCTGCTAGCCTTCCTTGAAGGCCTAACAATTTTCAAAATTAATAAATAATAATAAAATAATAAATAATATTTTAGTTTACTATCTGCGTCTTCCTGTTTTCCCGATCGCTTCCTCTCTCATTACATTCAAATAGCGATTCAAGAGCGTGGGACCAGACAGTAAGGGGAGACCGACAGTAACGTTGCATAAATCATGCGTTTCTATTGTCTTTTTCTTCTCAAAATGCCTGAAAACTAGGTGTTTAACTGCTATAACGTTTGTTTTTACTCAGTTGTTTCTTTTATGTGAAATGTCTTATGTTTTAACTTCTTTGCTGTTTTTTTCTGTTGTTTATTCTTTTATGTGAAATTTTTTATGCTGCCGTCTTGGCCAGCACTCCTTGAAAAAATATTTTGAATCTCAATTGGAAATATTGCTGCTAAAATAATGGTTAAATAATAGTAAAATAAAATAAAAACATAAATTCAAGGCCTAACTGTAAAACCCTCTCTCCACCACTGTCAAAGTTGTTTATTTGGCATTTATGTATTACACTGACTATGTACATAACTGACAGTTTATTATTACCAAGAACCAGGGCATTACATTTAAGTCTTAACACATTTGTACCTCCCTTATTTGCATCTGTGTCCCCTCATTCAAAAGTTTCTAAACCAACTTCTGCCCCCAAAGAAGGGTCATAACATAAATCTGGGGTGTCATGAGATAAATAATGTGGTAGGAAAGAAAAATTATACTAAACAAATTTGTATTTATCTTTCTCTCCCTTTCCCTTATCTTTGCTTTTTTTGTGATTTTTTTTTTTAATTGGACACTTTTACCTCTTTGGGCCTCAAATAGTTATTTAAATGAAACCATGTGAGAAGAACTAGACACTGCTTTTTTTGTAGGGTGTCACATTAATTTAATGTCTAACAATATGTTGTATTTAAGTGTATTATTTGTAAAAACCTTAATCTTTTAACTAGTAACTGCAGCTAAATGTAGTGGAGTAGAAGTATAAAGCAGAATGAAATAGAAATACTCAAGTAAAGTGTGAGTACCTCAAAATCTTACTTAAAGGAGCAGTGTGTAACATTTCGAGGGATCTATTAGTAGAAATGTAATATAATATTCATAACCATGTTTTCATTAGTGTATAATCACCTGAAACTAATAATCGTTGTGTTTTCGTTAGCTCAGAATTAGTCCTTCATATTTAGGGAGCGGGTCCTCTTCACGGAGTCCGCCATGTTGCTCCGCCATGTTTCTACAGTAGCCCAGAACGGACAAACAAAACACTGGCTCTAGAGAGAGCCTTTAGCGTTTTTATGTTACCTGAAGGCCACCGTAGTTCTCCGACACATTTGGAAACTGCGGTAACGTGAGCCAAAGAGTGCAAAACCGTGGTACCACCAGCCGGTGTCTGACTTCTGCTGCTCCTAAAGCAGTGTTGTTATGATGACGATGCAATCTGCAACCACACTACTAGATGCCACCAAATCCTACACACTGTACCTTTAAGTACAGTACTATTTATTACTTTCCACCACTGTTAACAACAAACGTAGTGGTAACATGCAGACGTAGCTTAAGTGAATAAGTAGCTCCCGGACAGCTGAACTACTTGGCATCATCACTCAGGAGTGACTAATATTATTATATAACAAATTCTTGAAGCGGCAGTGACTGTGTGTGTTATTGTGCACTTCACTGAGAGATAACTCAGCAATGTAAGACTGGGACCTGAAACAATTAGTTGTATATCACTTAGTTGTATATGTATTGATTAAGTGTGTAACAAAGTCACACTGATGGAGATGTAAAAAGCTTTTTATCTTGTTTGACTTTGTAGCTGCATTCAATCACAGATTTGTTCCTGCTGTCCGAATCAGCGGTCCGGCTGTAATTACTGCTCTTGTGTTACTAAATCATTCAGTATTATTTTATGGCCATGTTCGGCAAAACTCCCATTTGGTCGCTCCTCCTAAACGGCCAAATGTATCACTTTGTATCCCAAGTGTCATCTCCTTTCATTAATCGTATTCCCACTAATAGCTCTCCGTGGACCTTGGCTTATCCTTCATCCCTGAAGGTTTTCGTGTTAGCACGCTGCAAAGCATCTCATTATTTTGCCAGACCACACAAAAAATTCAGATAAGCTTATTTATTCTATACAACACAAACATGATATGTTTTTTATGTCATGAACTAACAGCTGAAGCTATTAGCCACCCTGCTCTGGTATTATTGCAATAACTCTTTTCAACAACAGAAAAATGAGATTTGTTGTGCAGTGTTTTTGTTTACTTCAGTTAAAATGGATCAGCACGCTTGTTTTTGTATTTCACCATCTGGATAACATCTTTAAAGCGTCAAAAATGTCCACCCCTTGCATATTATTTCATACATATATTCATATTTATATTTATTCATTATATAATATGTTTAGAGTGTACACACACATTTCTTACCTCTTGTCAGTTTTATTTTTTGCACCCTGTAACAAAAAGGCAGACAGTGCAACCCCCACTAAATTAATACTTTCCATGTCTCATCTTTCCCGTGCTTGTGATTGCAGGTACGTCTAGTCATTAATGAGAAGGGCCTGGTCTGTGATGAGAGGGACGTGAGCTTGCCGCTGCAGGAGCACAAGGAGCCCTGGTTCATGAGGCTGAATCTGGGCGAGGAGGTGCCCGTCTTCCTCCACGGCGACAGCATCATCAGCGACTACAACCAGATTATAGATTACCTGGAGAAAAACTTTGTGGGAGGTATGGTGTAGTAATAATGTGGTTCATTCATCTAATGATGCCATTTCTCTTTCTTCTCTTCACTTTAAACATTGATTATAAAAGCAAGACTTAAAGCACAGACAGATTAACTTGCTAAGGGGCAACAGTTCAACAAGTTCAACACGTCATGGCAGGTCTGATTTATTTTATGACCCTCCTTTGGGGGCAGGAGTGGGTTTAGAAACTTTTGAATGAGGGGGACACAGATTCAAATAAGGGAGGTACAAATGTGTTAAGACTTAAATGTAACAGCCTTTTATTTTGTAACGTTAAAAGTGACACATGCTGTTTAAAGGTGCTAGATTTGATATCCAGAGTAGAGGAGTAATGTCAACCTGAGCAGAGAATGAAGTCACTCTCCCTCTGTGTGTGTTTTAATCCGAGCTTCTGTGTGCTTTTGTTGACATTGTCGGGCCGGCCGCTTGTGCTTTTAGTGCATGTGAGTGTTCCCCACTGCCTCGCTCACGGCCGTCGCTCTGCACTGCTCTTATACGGCGGTTACAGCTGATAACGCTGTCCCAACCCACGGTGTTGTTGCGGAAGCTTAGCACCCACCCTCCGGTTCCCCCGGGTTAACACTGTTATCTCTGTCAGCACTTTTGCCATTGTTTTCACCGTTAGCTGCGAGCTGCCGGCTCGCTGTCGCCATGTTGAGAGCCGTAGAGAGGCAATAGAAATGCTCCCACTCTACAAACAGTATTTTCTGTAAGCTGAGCAGCCAAACAGGGTTATATTAGAATTGAATGAATGATCTTACATTTTCCCTTATCATACTTATAATACTGGCTCTACACTGCAATGCAAGGACAATGCTGTTTCTTTATTTCTACTGTACATTGATCATCAACTGGTGCTGAATGCTGACTTTTTGCTTGGGACATGCAGCTTTAGCTGCAGTCTTTTAGCACAATATCATGTATGTTACTTACTAAGAATATATAGACAGTGAACAGCTAATCTTTGCCCCGGGGCAGCTGCCCGTTTTGCCCTGTTGCTGACAGAGAATATCCCACTGCATTCTCCCAGTTAGTGAAGCTGGAGTCGCAAAGACACGTGGAAGCCATCAATTTGAGGCCATCTGTCGTCCCTGTACAGTGTGTGTCAATGTGTGTCAGTGTGTACTGCGCTGTGAAACTGTGCAAGTCGTTGAAACAATGTCTTTGCAGCAATGTCACCGAGATGAACTCCTCTGATTAGATCAGATGAAATTGGAGTGATCTCTTGGGGGGGATTGTGTCAGTCGCAAATGAGAGACAGACACAAAACAGGAGGGAGAGAATTTCATGATTAAACAAGCTATTATTACGAAAACATTGAGTCCAACAAATAAATAAGTAAAGATGTGTCATTATGTGAAATGTGCATTGGTTTCAGGCTTAAAAGCAATACACTATGAGATGCATACACTCAACCTCTGTGGGTGGCGTGCCCTATAGATTCGTCAGTTGAGACATTATGCCGTTATGTAATAGTCCTGGGAGCCTAAAACCAGTAAAGGCCCGAGGGATGTTGGCTAATAACTAAGAACTCCCTTGTCTTAGCTTAGTCTGTGGTCGCTCGTTCGGAGCAGCGATGCTTGAAAGCGTTGCAAAAGATCTGGTTCACTGCTCGCTCGGTAATAAAAGGCTAGAAGGAAGTAAGTGACCCTGGTGTTGGATGTCTTGTTACGCATTCATTGTAGCTCTTTGCTAGTGTGATGCATTCATTTCTTTTGGAACTTTAAGTTTGAAGTCGTGCTAGAATCTGCAACAAGAATGTAACACTTCAGCTAAGGTATACGTATTTGTTTTTTATCTTTTGAAACGCACCACGTTTTTAAACCAGAAATCGATCTGCTGGATAAGACATCAAGACGTGCTTTTTCTCTGCGTTTATATCCCTCATGAATGCTGGCAACGTGGGCTGCAGCTGGCCTGAAAAGTGCAGATGTCTCAGAAAAGAGACTCTTATACTGGCACTGAGCAGCGCAGTGCCAACTCAGACTACTTTACACTGTTGTTAAGATGCTCTCACTGTGTGAAAAGTGTTAGCTCTTATATTCTTTATTATACATCGCTTCTCTAAGACAGTGTGAACACTGTGCTGTTCTTCAGATGGCTCTTAGTTGCTGATTTGATATTTCCACCCCGGTAATGCAGCAGACCACCTAGAGGACCACTGCATGGCATGGCCAGGTCAGCATGCAGGACCTGGGACTGATTACTCAGCTTTCTGGAGCTCTGCCAGGCGCAGCTCCACCCCTCCGCGGCCCGGACATCCTCAGGCAGCCGACTGACTATCTCTGTTCTGTCAGCGATGCCGTCCCTGACTCCCTGGCTGTGACCCTGCACGGAGATAAAAGCTCACTCTGCTCTGCTAACCTGTATCATCCTTAATACTGAACCTCAGCAGCAGGTCATTAAGTTGAACAGCATCCCTCCCAGCCATGCAGTACTATGTAGCCAGCACAAGAATTAGGACAGCAAGATATAAAAGCTGGTTGCCTCAACAATAACACCTTTTAAAAGGAGGAGCTCAACATGTTAGGAAACAATCTTGGGAAACCCGAAGTGTAAAATGTGGTTTTATGGTGGAGAGTTAGATGAAAAGATCGATACCACTCTCACATCTGTTATACAATATAACCTATATGATATATCAATTTGACAACACTCCTCTAGAACCAGAGAAGACATTATACAACTGTTTTCTCAGGCTAAGTGGTACTCCTCATCACTAATTAACTGATCTTGATGAGTAAAATTGATGTCCCTTTAAGTTTTAGTCAACAGCCGGTTAGCTTTACTTAGCATAAAGACTGGAAACAGGGGGAAACAGCTAGGCTGTCTAAAGGAAACAAAATCCCTGTACCAGCACCTCTTACGCTCACTAATATACACATTATATCTCGGTTGTTTAATCCACAATAAAAACAATGGTGTAAAAATCACAATTCTCTGTTCAATTCTCTGTTTTACTTTATTATGGCACTTTGTAGGCAGACGTTTTACTGTAGTTGCTTTCAGTCCAAGTGTAGCTTTGCTGCTGGGCGCTGACGTTGCAGTGGAACAAACAACTGACTTTCATTTCTTAGCAATAAAAGTTCTTTGGTTACGCGCAAGAAATAGTCCGAAATAACGCCCCTGAAACAACATATTGACATTTTTACTCTTTGGTTTTTGTACGGATTAAACAAACAATATATGTGTCAATCAGCTTTAGAGTTGCTGGTAGGTAATCTAAATATTCCTTTAACCTGAGCAACAGCAGATAAATAGAGCAGAGCAGGTCAGTAGGGGATTGGTGCAACCAGCTCGCGGTGTAGCCTAATTAACCTGTTTGTTTTATAAATATTGTGGCCACATGTCACTGAGCATATTGTGTTTTTTGTTCACCTGGATTGTGGTTGAATTTCATCTCATGTTTTTTAGTTTAAATTGGTTTACTTTTCCACTCAACATGAATTCTCAGAAGCTTGTTAGGCTCCAGGTGTTTTTTTTCCATACTGCTTCTGCGTTGTTAAAATGTCAGGCTTGGTGAAACGTGACTGCTGGTGTGTTACAGAGAGCGAGGGGTGTTACCAGGTTACCATGCTGGGAGCAGTGAGTTGTGTTATGTTGGGGGGGATGCAAAAGCAAGCTTAATAGCGGTTGCTTAGAAACCTCAAGTGTTCAGAGAAGTTTATGAAAATATACCAAGAATAGTGCCAGAGTGCAACTGTGTATATCTTATGTATACATGTTTTTTTCTGTACCTGTGTTTGTCCTCAGAGAGCCACAAGGTTCTGAGTCACGTTTTATCTGTATTTCTGTTTTTACATCGGCGTCTCGCCCCCACAGAAACGGTGGCTCAGCTGGTTCCTGATGCAGAATCGCCTCTCCACGACCGTGTGCAGCAGTACCGTCAGCTACTGGACGGTCTACCAATGGACGCTTACACACACGGCTGCATCCTCCATCCAGAGCTCACCACCGACTCTATGATCCCAAAGTACGCCACTGCAGAAATACGTAGTAAGTGACGCCAGCTCACCGTATTTTGTAGGCATGGTTGTTTATGAAATTTATAAAAGACAGGGTGGATGTTTATATGTGTTTATTTATTCAGGGGAGGTTCATGCAGTAAATTATTATTATACATTATTACATTATTACAAAATGTTTTGCATAAAGCAGCAAATTAAAATCAACATAAAAATCAAGTTTAACATCCAATCAAATGGATCAGATATTGTAATAAAATAGATTAAAAAAAAACATTTCTAGTGATATGAGATAAAATAAATAAGACAATTCAAGTAAAGTCAGGGCAAATTGGACAATAAAAGTATGTTTTAAAAAGAGATTTCAAGGAATATTTCAACATTTCAGGACAAACTGATTTGCTTTCTTGGAGTCTCAAACGTGTCATTCTAACACTTCAGTTTTGGAACAGATTAAACAACGTATAAAATGTTAATTAATGACCTTTAGAGGTGCTGGAAGGTGGATTTGGTGACCTTTAATTGGACAGAGCCAGACTAACTGTTTCCCCGTTTCCAGTCTTTATGCTAAGCTAAGCTAACCGACTTCATATTAGCAAATATAGCTTCATATTTACAGAACAGACATCAGAGTGGTGTAAATCTTCTTGTCTAACTCTTGGAAAGAAAGCGAATAGCTAAGCAATTATCCCCAACTGCTAAAACTAGCTTATTTAAAGTCGGGACTCTGTAACCAATAAAAGACCTCTGCCTGATGATATGAAATAGCTTTCCTTGCGATGCTAATCAGTGACGCCAAATAAAACCTCTTTTAAGCTTTCACACTTAGCCTAACAGGAACTGGACCTCTCTCATCAGTCAGGAACTCTTGGACAGAGTCCCGCTCTATTTTACTTGTGAGTTCATCCGACCCAAACCAGTGTTCCTAAAAAGACCCCCAGTATAAAGACCAGTGACCTCTCAGTGGAAAACAGAGCAGATGACTCCTGAATTACCAGAAACAGACTGGACTACAAACTCTAACAACTGAATCCCTTCAAGTGTGTAAAACACTTAAAGGCACACAGTTAGATTCACCTCGTATTGTGCGGCGATGCATCATGATTAAATGTGACAGCCTGTTCTGCTGCATTTCACAACACATCATTTCACACATTTAATATTCTGAGTATCTGCATGTCTGTCTAAAGGTGTTTGTTGTGTGTTAGTAATATATTTTTATATATTAGATTTTATTCTTATCACTTAAAATAACTGTTTAGTATGCTCCTTTATTCTACAAGCCAATATTGTACTTTATACTCCACTACATGTTACTTATTGCTTTGCAGATTCAAATTATTAATACAAAATGTAAATCAAATAATAATATCTTGTTATAGATTAAGACACCTGTGATGTGAAACCTGTGATGTGAAAGTGATGTACACATTCATGCATCAATAATTATAATAGTAATATAACACGTATGATTCTGAAATGGGCAATCTTTAAATTTTTGTACTTTAAGTATGTTTTGATGCCAATACTTTTATACTTTTACTTAAAGGTGCTATTGATAACACTGATAACATTCAGCCACTAGATGTCACATTCTCCCTCCCTCGTTCCATTGCATTCACTTCACAACAAGTCGTTGCCCGACACTTACCATCAATCTCAGACATTTATCCATTTTTTCCACACTAACTGACGACCCAGAGATACCACGGGATACCAACATCGTTTTACCATTGGCTCACAAGTTTTGTTAGAAGTGGGAACCAAGTGTCGAATGTAGGTTGACAAGATAAAAATTAGAGGGTTTGTTTTTGCCCCATTTTCCATGTGCATTTCTATTTTGGATAGATAATACAGTATAATTAGATTTCAGTATTTTTTTAACTCATTATTCTGAACATTTACAAGCTCTCGATGTGAATGAGCTCCAACGTTACGATCAACTAGTCTCTCAAAGCAAAAACATTAAGAATGCAAAGCTATTCATCTTCCTTGCAGCATTTATGTGCACAGCGCGATTAGCATACTGCGTAATTTGACGCTACTCAATACCAAAAAAAACCCCGTAATGCAGCACATTGTAGTGATGCCAGGTTTATATATCCCAACCGCTGATATCAGAGCTCTGCAGTGCTCTTTGCATCAGGTTATTGACCTTGGCATGTAAATCACATCAGATGAGCTGGACTAGAGGAAATTCTGCTGCAGAATTAATGATCCATTGAGTCAGTCTGTGTTGTATCTATAAAATCAACGTGATGGAGTATTTAACAGAAAGCATCAGTGATGATGAGTCATATTTGAAACCTCTGAATTGTATTATTATGTTGCAGACTGAAGGTATAATCCACGCTAAAATATTTTTATAGTTCTGGGTTCGTCATCCCACTGATAATGGGTTTTGCGATCATTAACTGAAACATTTTAAAATATATACTTTTTCATTAAAAGCTTGAGACTGGCCATGTGACAAATCCCATGAAAAGACCAAAACCAACAAGGTGTCAGTCCGTCTCTCAATACTTTACGACTTTCCCATCCTGTCTGTGGCTCTCAGCCTCAAGCCCATTGGTTCCTACTGAAAATGTAAATCTTTGAAAACTTAAAAAAACTCATTAATTTCCTAAAACAGCTGGTCCCTGTAGTTTTTAAGCAAGCTTAACTTAAAAAGGAGGAAATAGTGCATTTGTCTGGGACTATATTTAGTCGCAAATTAATCCACATTTGGTGCTCTAATGAGTATTTGGGGCAGCAGGACAAAATAAACTACATTGTGTGTGTGTGTTCATGTTAATGAAGGAACGTGTCACCCCGAGCAACGGTGTGGCTCATTAATAGTTTTTGAACAACAAGGGAGCTCTATGGCACAGAGGAAGAAGGATACACTGATAATACTTGTTAGTAGATACATTCATTGTTGGTTTAGGTCTTTTCATGCATTTGTTGAAGATAAGAAAAACATAGAGTATCACCAGACTTATCCTTCAACACTATGGGCTTCAGGTCAAGTAATTATAGTATGAACTATAACAACATGAGTGTCTCCCTCTGTTCTCAAGGGACCATGAAGGGAGCACAGATGAGAGTAAACTCTCTGGTCAGTCAGATAACTCTTGGGAGGATTAAACACATTCATACCTACAGTAAAGTGTCTGCTCTGTGCAAAATAGGCCAGAAACACTGTAGTCGGAAAACTTCTAATAACGTACAATGATATCTACAATTTAAGACTACTATGCCTGCTGACTATATGTACATATAGGTTATCTCCTAAGCAGTATGTTCAATTTTACAGACAAACTACATCATTTATATTTTCTTAAAATATCTATTTTGTCATAATCAGTAGATTAAGAGACTATGTGTGTGTGTGTGTGTGTGCGTGCGTGTGTGTGTTCAGGACATCTGGCCAACGCTGCAACGGAGCTGATGAAGTTGGACCACGAGGAGCCACAGCTGACAGAACCGTACCTGTCCAAGCAGAAGAAGCTCATGGTGAGTTTTATGTGTTCATTAATGTGATTAAAAAATAGCACCTTAATTGAAAAATGTAGGTCCTTTTAAGTTACAAATTAAGGGATACCTGTAATATTGTAAAAAAACAAAAAAAATAAAAAAATAAAACACTTAATAAATCCCTTAAATGTCATTGATTTGCACCTGAAAATATTTCCGACCTATGAACTGTTCGTAGGAGCACAGAAATATAATGAAGGAGATATTATTTTGGCAGCTATGTTGTTTTATTTACCACCTTAATATTTGTGACCGACAAACCCATAACAAGTCACACTTGTCTTTATTAGGGGTTAACACTGGCAGATTTCATCATTAACAGCCTTCAGCAGTTTCCCTTTTATTACACATCTGAAAAGCTGAAAAAAAGAAAAGGGAAAGTCCTGTAACACTAAACCTTTGACATAAATACAGCTCATATTCCCTGGAGAAATATCCAGGCATACTGGTTTTGTTTTTCACCAGTGTTATAGAAAAGTGAAGTTTTGAATCGATGAGGCAGAGATGAGTGTGTGTCATGCCGGCATGTTTCTTTCGGCCACACTAGCTATGTAGCTGCAGGAATGGCAGTGTGTTGATTGGTCTGTCAGTTGGTCAGTCCACCACTTTGGTCCAGACTGAAATAACTAACGACATTCCCATCAGCCTGAGCTGTATGTCATGTATCAGGTTTGTCCCACTGTGAGATCTGTAGTGTTTGAGCCCTTTCTGCACACTTTGCCTTCAGAATTTGCTTCATGGAAATCTTCACAATGCATAACATTGTGAAGCTAATACGATAAGGAAAGTGGGAAAAACAGGAAAAATAAACAAAACATGTAAAGAGTCGGCAAAATTATATTTATTTTTAATGATAAACATACATATTGTTAACCAGCACCAAGTGTGTGTGGTTGTTTGTCTTATTATAACATGGTGGTGTCTCCTTAATACTGTATGTGGATTTGGTCCAACACATGTACAACACACAACACACTGTATATAAGAGATGGACGACATGGCAGCTCCCCAAAAGTGAAGCCAAAACATCTGGATCGCTCCCTGGTGGCTGGCTGCAGTATAGGTCATAAATCCCGCCTCCTCCATGTTAGCGGATGGGACATGGGCCAAACTAAAAAGTCAAAGTACACGTCAAATACATTTTTCCCAAAGATGGTTTCTGTCATTTAAAGTAGTTCTTATCACGCTGATGTATGTTCAAGTGTTCATTTTCCCTGATAAGTTTGGTTTTAATTAGTTATTTGATGCTATAAAAAGGGGGTGAGACGTCATGATTGACAGCTGCTCTGAGTGAAGTAGTTGGAGGCTCAGGGATTGTACAGGAGAGGAGATGTAACTTTAACTTTCCATAACAGTCACAAGTCTGTGTGAACATGTCAATTTGATCATAATGTAGTTATAGAGATATTATGGTTAGTTGTTGTGTCTTTGTAGTCAAACAACTACTGTGGTGCTAACATAGAAGCTAGGTGGCTCACGCTAGCAAGTTGCGTCCATACTCGGCTCGTGATTGGCTCGGGCTGGTGTGTGGGCGGGACCTCGATAATGCAGCTCCACCACCCGATCACTACTGCACAGACTCTGGCTCCAAATGACGTCAAAATCTCAAGATGGCAGCTCCTGTATACGGGATATTTTGGCTTCACTTTTTTACAGAGGAAGGAAGCGGAGACGCGTCGTCCATCTATATACATGTATACAGTCTAGGGTCCAACACAGCAGTATTTTTATTAAAAAAGGAGCAAAGAAGTAGAGCTTCAAAGAGCTGTTTTTTGGTTGTAGACTCTTAGTCTTCTTTATTTCTGCTTGGCTGTAACACATCAGTTATTTTCAACATTTTTAAATCAACATGGGGACAACATCACTTTACTTGCAAGTACTGGCGAGTCATACATATTTTGTGTTTATTAACATTTTAGACCTACAAATCAGCTGTCACTTTTCTGAAAGCACTTGTAATCCATATTCAACACCATAATTTTATTTGATGATGATGGGAATTCCCAGCCATGTGTGCTGGTTTGCCTCTTTGGATCTAAATATACTGTATATATATATATATATATATATATATATATATATATATATATATATATTCTTTTTTTAAATCCTTTTTTAAATGATTGTCAGGCAAAAATCTTGGACCATGATAATGTGAACTACCTGAAGAAAATTCTGGGGGAGTTAGCCATGGTTCTAGATCAAGTGGAGGCTGAGCTGGAGAAAGGAAAACTAGAGTATGAAGGTATGTTGAATCATTATTATCTTCCATGGCATCAAAACATGTTCCAGATATTTCCAACAACGTTTTTAATGAATTTTTCATTTCCTTGCAGGTCAAAAGTGTGAGTTGTGGCTATGTGGACCTGAATTTACACTAGCTGACGTCTGCCTCGGAGCCTTGTTGCACAGGCTCAAGTTCTTGGGACTTTCTAAGAAATACTGGGAGGACGGCAGCCGACCCAACCTGCAGTCCTTTTTTGTGCGCGTGCAAAAACGCTACGCTTTCCGCAAGGTCTTGGGCGACATCCACACGACCCTCCTGTCGGCGGTCCTACCCAACGCCTTCCGGATGGTAAAAAAGAAGCCACCGTCCTTCTTCGGGGCCTCTTTTCTCATGGGCTCGCTGGGAGGGATGGGCTACTTTGCCTACTGGTATTTAAAAAAGAAATACATGTAGTGAATGCCCTCTTGTTGTGTTAAATGTCTGTGTATTTGTGTGATGTTTCAACTTTTCTGTAATGTTTTATGACTGCAGGAAAACATAATGAATCTATATAGAGAACACTATTACTTACCTGGGTGAACAAAGAATATTAAAACATTCCATAATGAGAAATTCTTGACAGCACATTTTCTGGTAATCAAGGCCTTCATCCAGTTTCATTTCTGGCAACTTGCGGCCGGCAAGTCTTTGTTTAACTTTCGTTGGAGGCATGCATCGGGTCTTCTTATACTGAAAACTTTAAGAAGAAACCCAGACAATATGTTAAACACAGTAACACCAACAGGGGTTAACTGACCTTCGCATGCCACTATTATAGTCATTACTCATTCCTGCTCTTCACTCCTCCATTAGCCTGAGGGTTAAGCCAGTAAAACCGCAGGGAAATGTTACATGACAAATACTTTCTGATAAGTGCTGCTGCCAGAAACTGCCAGAAGAAACGATGAAAGGATGGAGGCAATGTTCAAGGGAACAGTTCGACATTTTGGGAAACTCACTTTTTTACTTTCTCGCCAAGACTTTTGATGTTTAGATTGATACCACTCTCAAGTCTGTCCGTTATATGAAGCAACAACCAGGAGACAGTTAGCTTAGCTTAGCATTCAGACTGGAAACAAGGGCTAACAGCACGCCCTTTGCCACAAGTATTTCCATGATGCTCAAAGACTTTAAATCCTCTGGTTGAAAAAAATATTCCATCTGTTCCACAATTTTTTTTTAACCAAGTTGACTGTATTATTTTGTATGAAAATATAAAATATTGGAAAGAGACATATATACAGTATATACACCAATATCACTGATAATATTTTTTTGTTTTTGTGTATTGTACAAATTGAGCAGGGAGATTCTGACTCCTGTCTTTGTTTGGATTAGCAAAATGAGGTGCAACTTGGAAAGTATGTTAACATTTTGTTTTAATTATTATTGTACAGCAAACGTTCTTTTATCCAGATGGGTAAGAAGGGTCTTTGAGAATTGTGGGAAAAAATTCTTGGGAACAAAGATAAGTGTTATTAAACAACCTTCAGGGTTTTCCAAAGATACCTGGTAAACAGAAAGTTCAGAAAGTATTCAGACCCCTTCACTTTTCTCACATTTTGTTATGTTGCAGCTTTGTGCTAAAATCAATACCTGAGAATGACAAAGCGACACAGGACACAGGAAGTGTTTGCAAATTTATTAAAAAGAAAAACTGAAATATCACATTGACATCACATTCAAACTCTTTCCTTTGACACTTCATTTACTGTAGCTCAGGTGCCTCCTATGTTTCTTGATCATCTTTGAGAAGTTTTTACACCTTGATTGGAGTTAGCTAAATTCAACTGATTGGACATGATTGGAAAGGCACACACCTGACCTGTCTATAGAAGGTCTCACAACTGGAAAAAAAACTAAGCCATGAGGTGGAAGGAACTGCCTGCAGAGCTAAGAGACAGGGTTGTGTGAAGCATACTGGGTAAGGCTAAAAAAACATTTCTGCTGCATTGAAGGTTCCCTAGAGCCCAGTGGCCTCCATAATCCTGTTAGAAACACTTCATGGAACTGGTTGCTTGGCCAAAGTGAGCAATCAGAGACAGAAGGGCCTTTTGTCAGAGGGGTGACCAAGTTCAAAGAAACCTCTAAAAGATAACCATTGTACATTTTCAAGAAAAGCAGATGCTTAGCGCAGTGATTCGAATGTAATGGTACTACAGGATATGCACAAAACGGGGCTTTCCAGTCTTTATGCTAAGCTAAACTAACAAGCTGCTGCATCAAATTTAACAGACAGACATGAGTGGTATCAATCTTCTCATCTAACTCTCAGCAAGAATGTGAATAAGTGCATCTCTCAAAAATGTCGAACTGCTCCTTTAACTAACTGTACACCGTACACACAATAAAACACAGAGCGCCGCTCAGAGTCAGTTTATTTAGAGCACCACGGATCACACAGCACACACTGGTCCACTGTCACTCTCTTTGTTGCTGAGCAGGAGTTCAGATGTTAACAAAACTTGGGTGTTTGAAAAGTTACACTTTGGCTGAGCTGGTAGTAAAATTGTAAATTCTGCATCTACGGCACAATAGTGTTACATTAGGTTTAGGGTGTATATTTCATTGCATGGGTACTTTCTTATCGTGTAAGTGTTTCGTGATGGATGGACACTGCCCGGAGGCAGAATTTATGATCACTACCGAACATCTAAAACCACACCAGATTTACTAAATGTTCTCTCGCTAATTGTAACCTTTGAAGCACCTGCACTGTACGTTGGAGATGGTCCCTCAGCAATACTGAGCAAAGAAAAGAAGAATCACTGGATTTTACTGCTGTGTTTGTCGCTGACTCCTCCTGACAGATGCAAGATTGTTTTTACAGATAGATATTTTTAATTATACATTGTCTCGTTTATTTTACCGTGCTGAATTTTTAATGAGCGCAAAGGTTAAATGAAGGGAACAGGGCGAGGAAAAGCTGACTCATCTGAAGGCTTTAAAGGAGGATGACGAGGAAAAAGAAAAAGCTGTCTCGTTGTTTGTTGATGCCGTGTACTTTTCTTTGTTCACCCCTGATGGGAGCCTTTTTTTTCCTAGTCAGACCTCCAGGGTTAAACATGTTATAATTCTGCTCCTGAACCGTGCGCTCTTTAGGTTTAACTCATCATGTGAGGTGCTGGCCGGAGCTGTAAGCTGCTTTTGGTTTTATGGCTGGTTACACAGACATTTCTTGCAGTGAGGACTCACAGTACAGCGTTTCTTTCTGTCTAACTGTACAGCTCAAGGCTCGGATAATGAAGGCGATTTATTCATTTTCGGTTAGGATGCTCCCTGTTTTCTCCTGCTGCACAAACTCGTCTCTGCAGGTGGTGATTAGCAGGAAACGTTGAACCAAAGACGACGATCAATGCTCCTTTAATAGCAGCATCTCCTTGCTGTGTCACGTCTGATAATAAATCTGATTTCCATGAAGAAAGTAGAGGCGTAGAAGCTGTAGTTCACTGTGTTCATGTTGGATATGGAGAGTGCAGTATAGCCGTTTAGATTTTGGAAAGAAGACATATGCATTAAGGGTAAACAGGGAGGGTATTTGGTTTCATACTGTTAGTGCATGAGCAGCAGTGGTGTAAATGGCACAAAAGTGAAGATTAAAAATATATATCTGAATTTTTCGAGGTTTTGAAGGAAGCAAGAGGACACACAAATGTAATGTACTATTTCCTGTTAATTTAAAATTAGCTTCATTGTTATTTATGTTGACTTTTTGATCCTCAGACATTCACTTATTTTGTTAATTGACAAACAGCAGATCAAGAATCTTGATAACCAGCCAATCATTGTGAACGCTTTCTGATTACTGCGAGCCCCGTTACGACTCCACTGCTTCTTCTTCTGACTGAAATCATGCGACCTGAGGGGTTTGATCTGTACTTCTTTGAACACACGCAAAGAGTTCAAGTCGAGAGAAATCCTAGTTGTGATTTGTGGCCATTATATTTCACTATAGTATTTTTTTATTTTTTACTTTTTATTTTTTATATTTCTATATATGCATTTATTTATGGTGCTTTTTATGATGTTTGTTCATAAGCCTTAATTTATTCAGTTGCCATCAATGACAAATAAATAATGAAAATGGAATACACAGATCCTGGTTTTTATTTCACCAAAACCCACAGTATTCCCTGCATTGTAGAGCTTGTAAATGTGTATTGGACATGTCATGAAATACACATATCAATGCTAGAAAACACTTAACATTAACATTGTAAATTAATATTCTTTAAAAATACTGCTATGATATACATGGAACTACGTTTCCCAAAACTCCGCATTACAGGATAAGGCAAGTATTAATCTATATTATCCTAATTGTCAATGAATCCCAGGAAAAGACCAAAACCAACAATGTTTTAATCCACATTTTAAAACTTCACTACTCTCCTACTCTGTCTGTGGCACTCAGACTCAAGCCAATTGGTTCCTACTGAGGACGTAAATATTTAATAACAAATATTAACTTTCAGGTCTTAAAATAAAAGTAATTTCCGGTCAGCTGGGCGCTGTAGTTTTTAGAATCATTACTCAAATCGGAGTAAATGGAGCATTCATTGGGGACTATCTTCAGTTACAGATTTGGTAATCTAGTGAGTATTTATGGCAGCAGGACGGTGTATGCGGGAGTGGAAATAAATCTCAGTGCCAATGTTAATCATTGTGTTGTATTTTTAATAGTTTTTGGAGCTCGATGGCACAGAGGAATAACATATACTGTATCAGGCTTTGGCCACACTTGACTATACTTGTAAGTAGGATCAATTCAGTTTTGATCAGTTGTTGACAACAAATAAAATTGCAACTGCAACAATTAATTAGTTGATTGATCTATTAGTCCATCAAAAAATCTGAAAATAAATCCATCTATTTTGATTAGATCAATTTATCGTTTAAATTATTTTTCCATGCACAAAAGCCAAACATTCTCTGATTCCAGCTTTTCAATTGTGAGGATTTGTTTTTATTTTCTTTGTCCTACATGAAAGGAAATTTAATATATTTGGGTTTTGGACTATTGCTTGGGGACATAACACAACATCTGAAGACAAATTGTGATGGTGTTTTTTGACCATTTGAAAATAATGTGCAGATTAATCAATGATGAAAATAACTTAAAATTTCCAGCCTAAACATTTAAAGCATTTTAATAATAATTTGCACTTGCAGGGCTGGCTTGCAACTACAGTCAATGTACGATGAGCCATTAAAATTGTCCTTATACATGCTATTCAAGCTCTACATATTCTGAGCAAACTTTATATATAGTGTTGACACACACATATGTGGCAGCTCATTTAAATCAGTAAATCATTTTGGCCCACTGTAGTTACAGTGTCTGATCTGACTTTGTTGTGCAGTTAGTTTCCTATAAAAAACAATGTATAGCTTCGCTACATTGGTCTATAAAAATCCATGTCATCAGTGCTATGCAACTGGATCTGTAAACATTCTCAAGTGTTCCTACTCAGACATCTAAAAACTGTGGTTACTCATCCAAGAGTAAAAAATTATAAGGCAACAAATGACGGCGTAGCATGCGAGCCTCAGAAGCTGGAGGTGAGAGGCTAAAGCTGGGCAGCAGAGCAGCGTCTTGCTTTTATCTCAGATTACCAAGAGTCATTTTGGGAACAGCAGCTGCCAAACACCATCCTGTACATATCGACCTTTGTGCGGAGGGAATAACTTAAAATAGCTTAAAATAGAATGGTCGGCTTGGACCCGGAGACAGATAACATCAAGTGTGGTGCGTAGTTTGGAGGATGGCTGTGACGTTAGCAACTACGTTGTACAGGAAAGTATGATGGCAGCTTTAGGCGTGTTGTTTCTGTTCTTTCGGGTGGCGCTGAGGGGGGAGTCCCGGTGACAAAGGTTTTAGATACCACACCCTATATGTCAGATACCACCCCAACAGGCCGCATATGGTCCCTAACAACTTGTGAGACGGGTCGTGGAAGTAAACAGAGGTGCAGGCAAACATCCACACCCAAACGATCACTATCAGATTCAAGGCCACGTACAGTAGGTTGAGGACCTGCCTGGGCAGCGCGGAGAGACTGGCTGTCTTCAGGGAGGCCATCGGCGCCGTTTCCTCCACGATGAGGAGAGCAGAGTAGGCCAGGATGAAGGAGTGTCCCGAGATGTCATAGCCTTGCCAGCGGAAGCCGGCCCGCCTGCAGCTGGCTTTGGTTGCAAACACCTCGTTCATGACATCCATGCTGCCGGTTTCAAAACACGAGCCGGTGGCGTTCTCGATGTAGAAGAAGGTCTCGGTGCAGACGTACCAGATGGCCGTCGCCACCACCAGAGACAGCAGCCGGCGGCTGAGGAAGGACACGCTACGGCTGAAGGAGGAGTTGGAGAGGAGGACGAAGGGGGTCAGCAGCAGCAGCGTCCAACCCCAGGACACTTTGACAAAATACCTGCAAGAGGAACAGAGCATTCATTATTAGAGCTTGTTTTTGTCTACATTTATCAGCTTATCTGCGCTCTAATATTGCATCAGATCGGAAGCAACTCTCTATTGAAGGCGTCTTTTGTTATTCGCCACTGTGCATGGGCAAAAATAGTTTCCCCTCTGAGTATTAATACATTTATTTATCTATTTTAATCTAAGTATTGACACCCATGAAAATCTAATTATTTCATCATAAATACTCCATCGTTAATAAATCCAAAATCTCCCTTTCTCAATTCAATACACTGAGGAGTGTATTATACTGTCACTTTACCTTTATATACTTTTTATATTTATTATTTCTCATTACGTATATACTACATCCCTATTTACATTACAGTATATTCATTTTGCAATCAGTCCACCACACATATATATTATTTTATGTTGTATATGTATTTCATCCCTATATTTTTACTTCTGTATTATTTTATGTCTTCAATTAAATTTTTTTACATGCATGATTTTCTTTTTATACCTATTTAATGAGCATTGCTTACAGGCAGACATCTGTAGAGACTGTAGCAGCAAAACCCCTCCGTGTATTGAATTAAGAACGGGGGTATTTTATTACTTGTAAATTCAACTTTTCATTTGTAAAAGGAAGAATGTGTTGCTTGAAGCATGAGATGGTCCCTCAGCAATACTGAGCAAAGAAAAGAAAAACTTCAACTTGCTTCTACTGTAAAAAGTTTAATAAACTAACTTTGAACCCCCAAAGTAATAGAGATGCACCGATACTGATACTGGACCGGATATCAGGCCGATACTGACTCGAATAGCTGGATCAGGTACCGCTGACAATGGGGCCGATCTATTCAATTCAATTATATGTTTATTCACTATATACGTTATATACTGGAATGTTAATTCCTGTTTAAGTTTTGACCAATTTGTTGCTGCATTGAAAAGGTTCACACCTGAATTGTAATTCCTGTTTTTTTCCAAGTTGCTGGTGTATGATTTATTATTTTAATAATAAATAACAATTCAGTAAATTTATATCTATGTATTTATTGTCAATGTAGCTTACCATGCATCCTTAAGGTTCATCACAAATTGTAAAGCTCTGACTCACCACTGTGAGTTGTACTCTCGGGTGGGATGGCCTGCTCTGGCAACCCGTAGGCTCTCCCATTGGTACATCTTTATATATAAGGTGATTCTGGGTCTGCTCCCACAATACGTCAAAAATTGTGGACAGTATTCACTGCGTTCACAGGACTTCTTTGTGCTCTCTGTCCCAAAAGCTTGGACAAAAATTGTGGAAAGGTCTTTTGCACCCTCAGCCTGGAATTTGCTCCAAAATGACCTAAACATCAAGGAGCTGGTATAATTAAATATTTTTAAATCTAAAATGAAGGCTTTAAAAGCAGACTCTATGGCATGCCAATGTTTTTAGCTCCCTTGTTGTACAGCTGACTCCCAGAAAAGTTCCTTGTTGTCCCCCCATTTGTCTTTAGATAGTTCTCTTTTAATGCAAATTTGAGTGCTTTTAGTGTTTGTGAATTGTATTTTATCTCTATTTGTGTCTGTGTCTGCAACTTTGTGTTCTTGTTGCTGACCGTCAGAGCCAGGTCTTCCTTGGAAAAGAGGTTGTTAATCTCAATGGTACTAACCTGGTTAAATAAAGGTTAAATAAATAAAAAAATAAAATAAAAAATTGTTACATTTTGTTTTACAAAGTTAGGAAAGCAAAGTGAAGTCAAGCCTGATGTTACCTAACACATATAAAGGAATGATCCAGTCACGTCCACACAGTGAGGCAGACAGCTCATTAATCACTGGTATCAGATATTCAGGTACTCTGTATCGGCCGATACCTAGAGCCCAGGTATCGGGAGTGAAAAAGGTTGATGCATCCCTATAATAAAGAATGAACTAATCTACTTGCAGAGTCTCTGCAGTGTATGCAGGAATACCATACTACTTCTTTCTTTACCGGGCGAACATGAGCATTTACTTTCTTTTTGTTTTGTTTTGAACTTCAACTTTGTACAATAAAGGGTCATTACAGCAAGTAGCCACAGTTGACCTTTGACCCACATTACTTCAGCGTTGCTAACTTGAATTGTAATTCCTGTTTTTTTCCAAGCTGCTGGTGTATGATTTATTATTTTAATACTAAACAACAATTCAGTAAATTCAAGTCAAGCTTGATGTTGCCTAACACACATATAAAGGAATGATCCAGTCACGTCCACACAGTGAGGCAGACAGCTCATTGATCACTGGTATCAGATCGGCCGATAACCAAAGCTATCGGTATCAGTATCGGTATCTGGAGTGAAAAAGGGTGCGTGCATCCCTATAATAAAGAATGAACTGATCTACCTGCAGTGTTACAGTATTACAGTGTTACAGTGTACCATACTGCTTCTTTCTCCACCGGGCGAACAGGAGCATCTGCTTTGTTTTTGTTTTGTTTTGAATTTTGTACAATAAAGGAGCATTACAGCAAATAGCCACAGTTGACCTTTGACCCACATTACTTCACAGCGTTGCTACCTTCACCACAGCTCAGTCTATAACAACCAGATGTGTGTGCTCTCACCTGTCTGTCAGCAGCAGACAGCAGACTCAGGTGAGCTCACCTGTCTGTCAGCAGCAGCCAGCAGACTCAGGTGAGCTCACCTGTCTGTCAGCAGCAGACAGCAGACTCAGGTGAGCTCAACGTTACCTTCACTGTTTCTGTTAGACACACTACTCACACATTCAGGGCGTTCCTGTTGCTGCTGAAATACGTCTGCGGGACGAGCTCCAGCTCCTTCAGGATCGACCCCACGGCCGCTATGAGTAGAAATATCCAGGGGAAGTTGAGTCTGACGGCCGGAATCCTCCAGAGAGTCACCAAGTTATCCACAATGACATCCACCGCTGCCATGTTGCCTCCACTGTTGAGACCAGTCACACTGACGTCACTGCGGCTCGACCAATGAGGCTCCTCGGCTGGGTGATTTCTTCTTCTCTGTGTTTAACAGTCAGAGTCCAGGTGCATACCGCCCCCTACTGGACAGAACAGTGTACTACCTTATACCAACTCACACTCAGCAGTTGTTGTCACTAAATGTTTATTAGATTTTTTAAGATATTAAATATAATATATTCATTATTTATATATATATATATATATATATATATATATATATGAGAAAATGTGTGAGAAAATGTGTGAGAAAATGTTTTGTGTAATAATTGCCTGTGATCCCCAAAATACCATCCCAACTCCAAAATCTCAGTTCCCAAAATTGTACAGCACATTATTAGCACTATTCTCTTTGGCCATTTACATTTTAGACCAAGACTTTAGCTTTAGTATAGCTATTTAAATTATTTATATAAATGTTATTTTGATATTTTGTACAAAGTGTGTTTTTTGTTGTTGTTGTTGATAATGTTTTATCCAAGTGGATATATATACTGTTCATATATTTAATTTGGGATGTAAATAAATCTGGGATAGTTTATATATTATATTATATTATATTATCATTCTATGATATATCAGTTATTAGAGGAGAAGTGAGAAAGGGGTAGTGAACTATAAGTTTTACTTCTACCTACTCCTTTTCGGACACTATTACTCTTGTTTTGTTTAATTTTATTTTGTATCTCTTTTTATTTATTTTTATGTTCGAAATAAAGCCTTTCATTCATTAATTCATTCATAACAACAAACAAACAAACACTGGTACAGCTCAGATAAAAAAATATATATAGGAGGTCATAGGAAATAGTCCATAGTGCAGGAAAGTCACAGGATATATGAGTTCATGTTCAAGAGACTCCTTGTGAGATAATGGAGGAGAGATCAGGTCCAATATAATTCAGGGATGCCAAATATCGTAGAACTGATCTACTTTGGCATGTATAATATTTGTAAGATATTCCAAAGGGACCATCTCAAATATGACTTTACGCCAGCCTTGAACAGAGGGTTTCTTATCACTAATCCACTGTAGTTATATATTTTTTCTAGCAGCAAATGTAAGAATGTTATATAACCTTTTGTTAGCTGCAGTAGTTATATTTGTACTTCTGTTTCCTAAAATCAAAGACATTATTATTATTATTATTAATAATAAAATATGTATATATAAATATAAACAGTGGTGGAAGAAGAACTCAAATATTTTTCGTAGCAGTACTACAGTGTAAAAATACTCTGTTATCGTTACAATTAAAAGTAATCCTGCATTTGAAAATGTTGTAAAAGAGCAAAAGTATTACCATCAAAATATACACTCACCGGCCACTTTATTAGGCACACTTGTTCAATTGCTTGTTAACACAAATAGCTAATCAGCCAATCACATGGCAGTAACTCAATGCATTTAAGCATCTAGACGTGGTGAAGACGACTTGCTGAAGTTCAAACCGAGCATCAGAATGGGGAAGAAAGGGGATTTAAGTGACTTTGAACGTGGCATGGTTGTTGGTGCCAGACGGGCTGGTCTGAGTATTTAAAAAACTGCTGATCTACCGGGATTTTCACGCGCAACCATCTCTAGGGTTTACAGAGAATGGTCCGAAAAAGACAAAATATCCAGTGAGCGGCAGTTGTGTGGACGGAAATGCCTTGTTGATGTCAGAGGTCAGAGGAGAATGGGCAGAGTGGTTTGAGTTGATAGAAAGGCAACAGTAACTCAAATAACCACTCGTTACAACCAAGGTATGCAGAATACCATCTCTGAACGCACAACACGTCCAACCTTGAAGTAGATGGGCTACAGCAGCAGAAGACCACCCGGTACTAGCACCGGCCACTTTATTAGGTACACCTTGTACCTAATAAAGTGGCCGGTGAGTGTACTTAAAGTACCAAAAGTAAAAGTACTCATCAGAGTAGAATCGTCCATTTCAGATTTACGTATAGGCCTCATTGATACATTAATGTGTACATCATGTTAATGTTGCAACTGATAAAGATGGGGCTTATTTTAATTACTTTATATACTGTTGGGTTGCTTAACCTGTAATAATACATACAATTTTACTAATTTTAGTTTATTAGTATCTATATTTTGTATTAATAATGTAAATTTGTAAAGTAACTAAAGCTTTAAAATAAATATAGAGGAGTAAAATGTAAAATATTTGCCTACAAAATGTATTGGAGTAGAAGTATAAAATGGAAATACTCAAGTAAAGTACCTCAAATGTGTACGCAAGTACAGTACTTGAGTAAATATGCTTAGTTACAGATATATAAACAAATCAAGGAATAATGCATCAAGAAACACAATTATTTCCCCAAAACAGACACAATGAAAATGAAAATATTTCCAATCAGAAGGAAGTAATTAAAACCAGTTGAATGTAACTGAATGCTCAAGTGCTATACTTAAGTACACATTTGTACTTGTATTTGTACTATATTTATTCATTTCAATGTTGGCAGTGATTTATTTCCTTCCATAGCAACTGTTAAGCAGCATGAATGTTGGAACAAAGTCAGGCAAAGTCAAAGTCAACAATCAGCTCTAATTATAGACAATTATTCCAAGATGTGGAGGGATGGTTGTCTCCATAAGAACACAATCATATTTCCATACTCCCAACAGAAAAGAAATAGAGTCAAATCAAGTCTAACTCACACATGGCTGCTCCATCGTTGTTAATGACGGACTAGAATCTTAAAAAAAGGACCACTGAGACAAATTACAATACAGCATCTTTCAGGAACATTGTTTGAAATATTTATGAGAGAGACTCCACAGACAGACAGACAGAAAGACACACTCAGACACTTCTTTCTTGCTCTGGGTCATGTTTGCTCAGACAGAGTGGATGTAAGTCAGGGGTCAAGTTGTCACGTTTTATGACACAAGCTGACCTCATTACAAGAGGCCATTACA
The DNA here is from genome assembly GCF_043250625.1 of Sebastes fasciatus. Classification (NCBI taxonomy): domain Eukaryota; kingdom Metazoa; phylum Chordata; class Actinopteri; order Perciformes; family Sebastidae; genus Sebastes; species Sebastes fasciatus. The sequence continues at coordinate 11,750,830 of NC_133802.1, read as the reverse complement.
ATGCAATGCAACCACAGCCAGACATAATATAAATAGATTGAAATGTTTTAATGTTGCAAATATTTGAGGGTCTGGGTGGATAAGATACTTGCTTTTAAAACCCATGGACAAGAAAACTGAAAGTCAAAATTGGATTATTTGAAATCTAAATAATTAATGTTTCTCTTCTGCTGGTCAGAAGAGTTCAATCTATAATTATGTATAGTGATATTGTATATCTGCATGCCCAAAACACCAAGACCCTGTGTTTTATCACAGGGGATGAATCCTTGAATCATCATTGGTATCTTATGAAAAGATGAGATAAACCTCTTTAACTGACAGAGGGGAGATGCACTGTACATTATTTATATATAAAGCTCTACTGGAACATATATAATCATTATAATGCCAAGTTACAGGGTATTTCACTGTAACTTCAGCCATACTGAATGTTCAAATTGCACTCAAGGAATCGAATGCCACTTGTAATTATGAAGACAAACTTGCTGAATCATTACGATTGTACTGGAGGGAAATGCATCTTTTCCCATTTGAATACAAGGCAAAGTTTGTCCTCAATGCACTCTGACTTGGCAAACAAGTCTGTCCTAGAAATGACATTTTCCAGGCACGCCTGGTGTTTGGATGATTGTCCTTCAAGCACTGATGCCAGACTACGAACTCTGGCACGATGCAAATAAATGCATCTAAATGAAATGGTTTCATATTACAAGTCAGACATCACACCAAAGGAATTATGTGGTTGGAGTTACAAGAAAGCCTTTGTACAAGACAAAACTAAAAAATATTGAAAATTCACAATTTGCCTCTATTGCTTCCAGACTGCAGATGTGAACATGCTAAATGCAAACACTGAAGGGAGCCTCTTTGAGAATGAAAATCTCAAGCAAATATGAGAAAGGGTGTAAAACGTTAGAAGCTCTCCTGCAGACATTTTGGCTGGTTGATCAAAAGGCTGAAGTTTTGCTGTGTAGAGTGGAAAATGTTGCTGTGAATTATTAAAACAAACTCCTCTGACTAAGCTCTGAGTTTATTCCAACACTAAGTAGGAGAAGCTGCTCCATTGAGCACACTGTTTTACTGTCCACCTGCCTGCTGACGCCGCAGAGAAACATGCTTTGTTTTCCTTCAGTGACTAGTTAGAACATTTGATTGTTTCTGTTGCAAAATGTACACATACTGTACTTCTCAGAGAATTATTTCAGGGGAAATCATGTGGAGACACAATATTAAATGAATTAACTTAATTAAAGGGACTGTTTGTAAGAATCAGAAATGCTTGTTAACAGCAACACCTGTGGCCGTTAAGTCAACAAAAGTCAGTGTCGGGCTCGCGCTTGCTCATTCTACATAGACATGAACGAGCATCGCTCAAAACAGTGAGGCGACACACGTCAGCTAAAACCACAATATCACTCTATATTTCACCTGCTTGGCAGTAATGTTAACTGACCAGACGAAGGTCTCTCCATTAATCAATGCTGATACTAGTGTTGGCTTTTCCTGCTTCAGCCTCCCGACCGCGGCCGGAGGGAAACACCGGCACCCGGTCAGAGACGATAACGTTTCTCACTGCGGAGCCCCGTCACTTCACAAGACACGGGAAACCTCTGTTGGTCTGGAGGAGCTGCAGCAGTTATTTCTGTACAAACGTCCCCTGTACATTCACTAGATATTCTCAGAGCTAAACTAACTCTTCTGCAGTGTGTAGTGTGCGCGCATGCACGCGAGAGGTGGAGTGAGCTGACTGAAGGCAGGCAGGCAGAGGAGCAGAGACTCCGGCCCTGGAGACCAAAACTACGGTCTCCCCCGCGCCCTCCAACCGCGGCCAACACTGTTTTGCAAGACCGGCTTCACTAGATATAACTTTGAGGTTTTGGTGCTTCTGTGTAGTTTGTGTTGGAGTCTTGTCTGAACAGCATAGCCACACGTGAGCGCGCATGGGACACCGACCCGGATTGATTTATACGTGTAAAAAGTTACAAACAGTCCCTTTAATTAACTTATTAATGTGAATTCACATTTTAAACCTCCATTAATTCATTGTTTTTGCCACTTGGATTGGGATTGGGAGCATTTCTATTGCCTCTCACAGGCTCTCAACATGGCGACAGCTGAGCCAGCTGCTCGCAGCTAACGGTGCTAACATGTGTTAACATATGTGCTAACAGCGCTAACAGTGAAAACAACGGCTACACTGCTGACAGAGCTAACAGTGTTAACCTGAAGGGGAACCAGAGGGTGGGTGCTACGCTTCCGCAATGGTTCTGTCGGTCGGGAAGGCATTATCTGAGAGCCGTGCAGAGCGGCGGCCGTGAGCTAGCCAGTGGGGCTAGCTCTGGGACATTCACTGAAGAGCACATGGGCAGCCTGGCATTGGCAACAAAGCATGAAGAAGCTTGGAATACAAACACACAAAGAGGGAGAGCGACTTCATTCTCTGGTCAGGTAGACATTACTCCACTATATCTTTACATAGCAGATAGTTGTTTGCTATATTAATACTCTGAATATCACATAGAGAACCATTGCTCAAAAATACAACAAAATTACAAGCTCAAGTGTTTAAAATAAAAAGTACTATTTCTAGCACCAGTGCCTAATAGAATAACAATTAAGTAAGATACATTTAGTAAAATCAGTCAATAAGATTAGATAAGTAAAATAAAAAAGGTGAAGTAAGCTAACCAACAGAAAAATAAGTAATATTGCACATGTTGGACATTAATATTGCACACAATGAACAGTGATATTGCACACCAGAATGTAAAAAGTAGTATTGCACATGATATTCACTCTCCTTTTAGCTGTGTTTTGGTCTCCACCAGCCTCCTGAGGGAACTATCTGACTCTTTAGCTGCTAAATGCTCTACTATGTTCACCAGCTAGTCGCTAACTATGTCTGTCTGCTGTTTGGTGCTAAGCAGGTAGTATACATTTGGTTTATCACAGCTTCTTTGCTTAAAACATCTGTCTGTTGCTGCTGGAAAGCATCGACAAGAGTGGTGACAGTGAATCAAAACAGTAAAGTTGTCTCTTTCAGAAACACTGGCTTCTAATTCAAAGGGCAGTAATTCAGGTGTAGCCAAGTGCTGCTGTTAAAGTATTGTGGCACAACCCTGTGAGAGGCACCAGCTGCTGTTACTCAGCTGAAAGGCCCAGCTGACTCCTGAAAAACTGCAGCTCAGGGACCTCAAATACAGTCGGTACAAGGTTTGTTTTACGTTCCCTCTCGGGTAAACACAGGAGGCCACTGAGTTCTCCTCTTCACCTTTCACACACGACAAGGTCACAGTGAGCTTTTGTATGCGAGCGCCCTTAGCGTCTGGAACGTCCAGACGGATGATGTAATACTGTGACAGTGAGGGAGGGTCTGTGGGAAAAGCATTTGGTCTGGTCGAGCCAGAGGATCATCTTCTCCCCGGTCTGACCCATTTCAGACTGTCCTGCAGAAGTTAAATATCCTCTGTTACCACCTGGAAACTGTTTTGAGTTTTAGCATTCAGAATAGGACATTAAATTATTGCAATTCTTCTGACTGTGTTTAAGAAAAAGAACCTAAAGCTGTGAATTATATCATCGGCTCTTTCACTCACGATGGCATTTACCCAGAACCACATGTGTGGATTTGAGTGAAATGTCTCGACAACTTCAGGATGGATTGTCGTGAAATTTAGTTCAGATATTCATGTCCCCTTCAGGATGAATTGTAAGGTGTTAGGTGATCCCTTAACTTTCCATCTAGCGCCATTATGTGTCAGTACTTTTAGTCATACCTGCAAAACAAATGACATCCCCATCATTCTCAGCTGAGATTAGTGCTTAGTTGAAAGTTTATCCCAGTGGCAATTCTGTATGGAACAATTCACATTTTCTTTCTGCGTCAGTGGGAAACAGCTCACTCACTCAAACATTTACTTTCTGGCAGCACTGCTTGACCTTTTCCTTTCCTTCAAGACTTTCATATTATCCAGCAGAAATTTTGCAAGATGTTTCTTCCACCAGCGCAGTTACTACACTCGCTCCTCCATCTGTCATTCTGTCTACACAGCTTCACCAGTTTGACGGATCTATTTTATATTGCTGCTTAACATTTCTCCCCTCTTTGATGTGCGATGATAGAAATATTAACTATGTGACAGAACTGACATGCATGTGGCCACTGCTAAATTTAAATGTCTGATCCTACAAGTACAATGGTTCATTTATGACTGTAAGGATAGCTTACTAAATCAAGATGGTGAAACTTGTTAAAAACTCATAATGATAATAAAATATATATTTTTAAATTAATTCTATTAATAATAAAAAAAGATACAGAAAGCTAAACAAAGATGAAAATAAGAAGCACTTTATGTTAACGGTCAGTTGTGGACAGTGATGTAGTATTTCAGACGAGTGGAAAAGCAAACCGGTCAAGCTCAAAGACCAACGACAAGATGTGACCCCGGGTTTTCAGTGAACCTGAAGTGTTGTTGAACTTCTGTGTGCCAGAGGCCCTCACAGCCTCTTTGATGGAGCCCTCTGTGCATTTTAGACACAAAGTCCCAAAGTCTGACAGCCCTCTGCTGAGCCTCTGTGGAAGTCTGCTGCAAACCTTTGAAGGGTCGACTTCAGAGAGCTTACCTGAGCGATCAGGTGACACACAAAAACTCTGAGAGCGCTACTTTGTTCATTCAGGTTGATTTGACCTATTTCCTTATTGAAGAATTTGAGGGATTATTCAGCTTTTTGTCCAAAAGATCTTTGAATAATCTCATCAGTGTGACCTAAACCTGACAGGATAAATATCCTCTGCAACTCTGAGACGTGCAGATATGAGTCACTTCACATGTTAGGAAAGTTGATGAAGTGTTTTTGCTCTTTGTCAACAAACATGTCACTCCGAGAACTTTTGCCCATTTCGGACTGATTTCCTCTTCTGAGACGTTTTGATGAATTCAGGCTCTGATCAGCTGAGTGTTTTTATAAAACAGACTGATCCTGGTTCAGTTTGTGAGGTTAACTCCAGACAGGCATTTCACAATAAGAGACACGTTTAAGAAACAGTCCTCTGAGGGAAGGAAAACACAAACAGTCTTGGTGGGATTTGAACACACAACCTTCAGACTGTTTAGCTCTAGCTTTACTAGCTGAGCTATTGTAGAAGTCACATTAGTTTTCAGCACAACTTCACATTCTACTGAGGTGCATTGGAGAAGGGAAACAAGTCTGAAGAGGTAAAACTCCAGCTACACATATAGTACAGGCTAGAGAACAACTTTATTGTTAGATCAATGCATTTCAGCTTGTGGATGAACCTGAATGAAGGCACACAAGCTGAAACAATAAAGTTGTTCTGTGTACTACAAGTGTTGCTGGAGTTTTACGTCTTCTTCCAGCTGAGCTGTCAGGACTCTGTGGCATGAACTGAGTCTCACACAGAGAAGAATAAGACTTTGTCAGTTTGTCAGTGTGAATCTGTTTCAGTGTGAAGTCTGAAACTTTGTTTCTCTGCAGGTTGATGAAGATGAAGTTTCTGCAGCTTCAATCCGATGGTTCTTTGTGTTTATTGGCGCTGGATGTTGGTCCAGTGGTTAGGGACTCCGACCGGCGACGTAGAGGCCCTGGGTCCGAAGCCCGGCTAAGGTACGTCACTCAAGCGTGTTTGTGATGAATGTGTGTGCGGTTTCCTTTGTGTGCTCAAAACAACAAACACTAAAACTTTCAAACTTTTCAATCATTGTTCGTCGTGTCGCGTCGATTTCAACTTGCGAATTTCTGAATTTCATCGTCGACCAACGAGGAGGAAGCAGAGAACACGTAAATCCAAGGTAGCCCAAGTGGTTGATCTAGTTAGCTTGACAGGCATTTTGTTATGCTTTTGTTATATGTTTTAGTCTGCAGGCTGGTGAACTGACTCTACAGCTGCATGTTACATACTAATATATAAATATATAGTATACTATATATGTATTTATACATTTTCTGTTTGTGTAGTGTGAAGGAGGCTACAGCTGCATTTCATTATGCAGTCCTGTATTGTATAATGACAATGAAGCTGAGCCTTGAACAATATAACACAGATGTAATTATATAAAATATGTCTTTATATTAAATGTTAAATACTGTACATTACTAAACAATTAAATTGTCCTTTTTTCCTACGGTATACACATCATAATGTAATGTGTTCTAACCACATTATTATATCTTGATAAAGTGCTTATAAATGATAAATAGGGGCGTTAAGTAAAGTGTTACAGATTTCTTTCATAAAACAAATCAGACATGATGTTGAACCTCTAACCAATGACCAGTAAAATATCTCATGACTTCTCTTTTGAAAGGGAATTTCCTGTGGTTGTGATTTTCTCTCCGGTGGAGAGACAGACTGTAAGTTTAGGGAAGAAGAAGAAGAAGAAGAACAGGAGCGTAAAACTCTTCCACACATGACAAACTGGCTTGTTTGCAAAGGCTCATATTCTAGTGAGGATCTACTCGTCTCTCTCTGCTCTGTGAAAGGATCCACCGATGAAGGTATAAGACTCGGCTTTTTTCTCCTTTTATGTCTCAAATGTGCTCGCTGATGACAATATTACTGATTGATTACACATGTTGCATGTTTTTCTAGGAGATTGTGACTCCATGTTAAATTCTCTTCATCATGTGTTTTTAATTTATAACGGTTAATCTGCATTTTTTTGTGCACTCCTAGGGAATATCAATCAAACTTGTTTATTCATTTTAAGAATGGCCGTTATCTGTTTTTCAGAGGAACTCTTCAGAGTTTTGCAGCAATACTTAAATACTGATTACGTTGGAGATTTAGGTTCTTTTCATTGTTTTGTAAATAACATAACACAAATACCAGTTTCCATGTTTTGCATCATAGATAGAGTACTTAATTAATCCCAGTGGGAAATGGAAATCATGCCATCAAACCTGTTAAGAGAACACATTTTTAACCCTCAACTGCATCGCTGACCCTCATATTCTCCCATTCATAAATATTTACATTTTTACACATTGTAATATCTGAGGACGTGTTTCTAATGAGTAGAGATACATGTGTTACAGTGCTAGAAAAGGGGTATTTGATAAACATCTTTAAATCAAGAAAAGTAGTTGTAAACAAAAATACAATCATGCATAAAACTTTAAAGAAGAGTTAATATTATGTTTAATAATAATGGATAGGATGACAATGAATAATGGGAAAAGGGTTTGCACTAGGGCTGTCAATTGATTCAAATATTTGATCACACAATTGTCCATAGTTAATCGGGTTAAAGAACCTATTTTTATTCAGATATCTTGAGATCAGAGGTCAAGTGACCCCAGTGAAAATGGCCATGACAGTTTTTCCTCCCCAAAATTTAGCGCAAGTTTGGAGCGTTATTTAGCCTCCTTTGCAACAAGTAGGTATGAAATGGTTGGTACCAATGGATTCCTTAGGTTCTAGTTTCATATGATATCAGTATCTTCACTTAACTAGCGTTAAAACTGAGCCCACTACAACCTAAAAATCGCAAGTTGCGTTAAAGAAGTTAAAATGAATTTGCGTTAACGTGTTATCACGTTAACTTTGACAGCCTTTAGTTTACATGTAGTGATGTATCTACAGAAAATTGAGAATTTTCACCAGACTCTTGACGCTTCCCTTCAGCTTTATGGAGCATTTTAGCATTTTTCAGCTCATTGTTTTGGTTTTACAGACCTTTTATAACTTTACTGTTTCGGTTCACTCTCAACGCTCTCATCAGACTTCACTGACTCATTTACTAAATTAAAGGATCTGTGTACTTCTTCCACCACTGCAGCTTAAACAGCATTTTGCAACGTGGAGTAAGGAATAGGAGAGAAAAACATTTTACCATACAAATGTATTGTATTTCTCAAGTAAAGGCAAATGCAGAGTGAATTCAGTTTGATGCTCCTCTCTGTTGCCACAAGCAAAAGCAGCTGAGGGTCCACAGGTGGGTGATCAATTCTTAGATTAATACATTATCAGAGGACCCCAATTTTCCAAAAGAATAGAGTGTAATATCCATAAAAACAAACTTAATTTATGCAGAAGAGGGTTAAAGGAAATCGCATTGATCAGAAAGATGTTTTTTTTTTTTAATCAATTAACCACCTGTTTTAATACTTTCCATCTAAAATTAGCTGAAATGAGCAAAGAGTAAGTATCAAACTCTTAACCCCTTTGAGATTCTTTCATCGTCAGTCTGATCATGATGTAAACTGGTCTCGTCCTCAGAGTCGTGCAGGGAGGTGGTGCAGCTGCAGCCTCCTCCTCCTCCTCCTCCTCCTCCACCGGCCTCAGATGGGTGCTGCTGGTGTTCAGCTGTTGTTGGCTGCCACCCTGTGGACGATGCCTCACATGGGAGCTGCTGCTGTGCTGTTGAGCTCCACTGAGCTGCTAAAGATGACCAGGTCTGGAGCACAGTCAGACTTCAGGATGCTCACTGGAACTGTCAACAGACATAAACGAGCCATTTCATCCAGAGAGATCAACTCTCTGCTGGATTACCACAACCGAGTCCGCTCCGAGGTCTTCCCCCCTGCAGCTAATATGGAGTTCATGGTGAGCAACCAATCAGACCAGTGGTGGAATGTATCTAAGTACTGTACTTAAGTACAATTTTGAGATACTTGTACTTAACTTGAGTATTTCCATGTTATGCTACTTTATACTTCTACTCCACTACATTTTTGAGGCAAATATCTTACTTCCTACCCCACTACATTTATTTTAAAGCTTTAGTTAATTTAGTTAAATTCAGATTATTAATACCAATCAAATAATTATAATATATTATTATAAATTAACCCAGCAGTATGTAAAGTAAATAAACTCAGCCCCGCCTTTACCAGCTGCAACATTAAAGTGATGAAAACATTAATTAATGCATCACTAATTATAATCCAATAATATATATTAATCTTAAATCGGCCATTGAGTATTTCCACTTCTGGTACTTTAAGTATATTTTGATGCTAATACTTTTGTACTTACTTAAGTACTTAAGTACAATTTTGAGTATTTTGACCCTGTAGTACTTTTACCCAAGTAAAATATCTGAATACTTCTTCCAGGGTCACATGGTAGTTTGGGTTTACAAAATGATAAATACAGTACAGTAGTATAAATACTTTCATAGAGTGTAAAGCCGAGGTAAAAATATGTTTAAAAATAAAAGTAAAAAAATTAAACTCAACATGAGATACTACGTTAATGTTCTCTTTAACAGCTGAGAAAACAAATCCATCCCCTTTATTCTTCATGACTTGTTATAATTCTATGAGAATTGCTTTAGTTGTATTGTGTTATTGTTACATGTACTTTTACCCCAAATCCCAAATAAGTCTAGTTGGATTTGTTTTAGTGGAGTTTTATAACCTCGTTGGGGTCTAACTGACCCAAAATGTAAAACCCCATAATGTAACTATGTAGGATAACATACTGTACATGTTTTTATTTGTGAATTATTTTTTTGGTGACCAAGGGAATATACTGTACTTTTTTGTGCTTATCATATAAAACATGAAATATTTAATTCCCATATTTTGTGACCTTCATCAAATGTGAAAGCCTAGTTTGTGACAATGGGAATGGGCTTCAATAATTTTCTACATAGTGGGTTTTAATAAGTTAAGAGAAGAAAAGGTGTAGCATTGTAAAAGTATTATTATTGTTTTCACACATGCAGCAGTGAATCGGACCCCAAACAACGAGGAAGTACAGCCAATCTCAAGTGAAAAACTGCACACCTGATATTGCAAATCTTAAAATATATTCTGCATCAAAACAAACTTACCTTTATACTAAAGGGTACACAAAACAACATGTTCTGGCTTATTTTGTTGTACAAAAAACGTAAAAGACAGCAGGAAGTAGATGTATGTTTTAGTAGTTTTGTTTAAGGCAAAGAGCAGATTCAATCTTTTGTGGTTTCCTTACATAACAGAGTGAAATGAACAACCCCTGTCTCTCTTAACCTCCCTCTGTCATGGCTCTACAGCTCTGGGATGAGGGACTCGCTAAGTCAGCGGACTCTTGGGCTTCACGATGCGTTTGGGATCACGGTCCAACACAAGCCATGAGATACATGGGCCAAAACCTGTCAGTCACCTCAGGAAGGTATAGTGCATAGGTGAAACTATAAATCTCTGTACAAACAAGCAGCTCTTGATACACTCTGGTTTTAATATACACTGAATACAGGTTATATTAATAAAAGCAACTCACACAGAGCTATTTCGTAGTATAGGTGAATGATTGAATGTGTGTTGGATATGACAGGTACCAGTCCATCACTGATCTGGTCCGGTCCTGGTACGAGGAGAGGCATCATTTCTCCTACCCGAACAGATGCAGTGGATCAGTTTGCTCTCACTACACTCAGGTATAGTCGATTTTCTTTTCTGAACTGAGATACGGGCCGAGATGGATTTGTTCATTTGGTGCATTTAAAGAGAGTTTAGAGAAACTCCATGTTCCCAATTAAATATGGCTAAAGTCATGGTTTTGCTCCTGTAGGATGTTGTAACTATGATAGAGTGTAATGATTAAATACACCCTCTCTCATAGAAATTACATTTATATTAATATGGACAGATGAGTTGAACTGAGCTAAACAAGGAAGACCATCAGTGTTTGTTTCTCCCAAAACATATTAGGAAAAAGGGTGGTACTCGTGAAAAACTTCATTATAATAATCTTGTGATCATTATAGTTAGGAACTGTATGAAAATTATTAGGGAGGGGGGTTAAAAAAGGGAGAGGGATATTTCCTCTTGCTGAGGGGAAGGGATAATTGTCTGAAATCTTTGTGAGAGCTGCAGGGTTTTTCAACTTTTTCTCATCCCAGATGTATATTTTCACAAGTATATTTCATTAAATTCTTGTGCGATTTTTTGTTAAAATAGATAGATAAAAAGACATCAAATTGTTAAATCAAAGAGATGTTTTTTGTGTAAGCCACGGGTCATCAAGGTGTGTTTGGCGACATGGAGAGGATGACAATCATTTATCTGTATCAGGGTTTTATTTTAATCATCAAAAACTAGTTAGTAGGACAAATATGTTTTGAGGAACAGAATAGAATCGGGTTTGTGAGGTTTAAGCATATCAGGACTATCGCGTCATCAGATCAGATATATTTTTATTGTTTGAAATAAAATATTACGTTGCTCAAATCCATTGGCAACCAAAGAGCTGTCGACTGAGCCCAGTTTACTCATTCGTTGGCTGTACAACTGTTTGTGTAGCGGCTCTTTATTCAAAAATAGAGAAGCTAAAATAATTCACAATTTTCAATTTTTAGCATAAATATTGAATTTTAGATATTTTTTATTTACTTTACCTTGGTATTTTGGTGCATAACAAAAAACAAGTACTGCAGAAGTCAATAAATGTGTTTTGTGTTTCCTCTCAGATGGTGTGGGCGAGCACCAATAGGGTGGGATGTGCTGTCAGGAAGTGCTCTAACATGTATGTGTTTGGGAGCACATGGAGGGAAGTAACGCTGCTGGTCTGCAACTACTCTATAAAGTAAGAAGAGCTGAAATGAACAGTTTGACTTCTTGGGAAATACACTTTCACACACTTTTACACTTTTTACAATTGACTTTCTTGCCGAGAATTAGAAGACTGAAAGACGGGGGGGAGAGAGCTAGCCTGCTTCTGTTCAAAGGTAACAAAGCTAACCAGCAGCTGGCTGTAGATTCATATTAAGCGTAGAGATATGAAAGTGGTAGCGCTCTTTTCATCTAACTCTTGCCAATAAGAATAAGTGTATTTCCCAAAAAGAGTATTTTACAATAGTGGTGTAAATTTCTTAATAAATTGACCGTTAATCTATCTCCCGCTAAAGGCTCACTGTCCCCCCCTATAAAAGACAAAAAGGGGTCTATGTGGGTCTCTTAGGGTTAATAGGTATTGGTCCAGAACTTGTAAAAAATAAAAGCATAACAATGCCTTACAGCTAATATTATGTTCATTTGTGTTTCAGGGGAAACTGGGTGGGCGAGGTTCCCTATAAGAGCGGGAAGCCTTGTTCTGTCTGTCCGTCCAGCTACGGCGGCTCCTGCTGGAGAAACCAGTGCTCACCAAACAGAAAACCCAAAAGACTTACAAGATATTAACACAACACAGTGTTTGAAACATGTTTTAATGGAAGAAAAAAAAGGCATAAGCAAAGTCAAGTTTTAACCAACACAAAGGCTGCATAACAAAATAGAAAATGATGCAGCTGTCCAGTTACCACTATGTTCAAAGTAAATCTTTATTAATGAATGTTTCACACACAGGCGAGTTGATGTAGTGGTATGAATGTTTATATTTTCATTGCTGTTGATCACTAACAAAATAATATTGAAAACAAAGGAAGTCTTTTTCTACATTAGGTAAAGTACTTTTTATACTTCTTGAAGACATCTATGGAGAGCTTTTGCTCTTGTTATTGATGAATTTGTGTGACTTTTGAGAGGCATTGACCAAAAATTAAGCACTTTTTGTTGTACAGATTATATTTACTATAACCTTGGATGTGTCATTGATTCTCTTTCTAACCTGATTGAATAGATTTCTTTGTTCAGTGTCAAAAACTGTCAAGTCATTCCTGCAGTGAATATGTTTAATTCACAGTTGTCTGTTTGCCTGACTGAACATTAATTAAGTTATAAATAACTGATGACGCTGCATATCCCTGTAAATAATCTGCCGTTCACTACTTTCTGTTTATTCACTGCTGCTGCAGGAAATTTTCTGTCCCGCATTTCACCTCATTACATCTCTCCATTTACCCCTCAGAGACGTTCTGTGCCATAAAACAGGCGACTAATGCAGCTTTTATGGTCTGAAATATGAGGGAATCAGCTGTGCCTCCCAGCCTATTCATAAACACACACACACACACACAAACACACACACACACACACACACACACATTTAGACACACTCGGCCACTAACAGCAAATGTGTAAAATATTTGATATGGAAACCATTTTCGCCCAGCAAACAAAGTTCCCCACAAACAAAAGTGTAAAATGCATTCAAGCTCAGCACTTCACTGACTGCAATAACCGTTTATTATTTGTTCAGCCATGGCGATTGGCTGGAAGTGGCTGCTGACTCTTGTGCAGTTCTGGTTATTAGGCTTTAATTACATCTTTTGTTTTTAACACTGTGGAGGCATTGACTGGTGATGACAACTTGAAGACTACCAATAATTTTGTACAGACACTTACTTATAGAAATAGTTCAACATTTTTGGAAATACGCTTACCGCTATTGGCTTTCTTGCTGAGAGTTAGATGAGATGATCGATACCATTCATGTCTATGCTGTAAATATGAAGCTACAGCCAGGAGACTGTTAGCTTTGCTAAACATAAAGACAAGGTAAAAAAAAATTCTTACCAGGATATCTGAAGCTCACTAATTAGTGTATTTTGTTTAAAGGTCCATTGTGTAGGATTTAGCGGCATCTAGCGGTGAGGTTGCAGATTGCAACTGTGACGGCCCCTGCCTCACTACTGAGATGCCAGTGTGGATTTGGCCATTCATTCTTTCCCTGTGTCCTTGAAGGTATCACGGGAGAGGATGCCTGATGCAGAGCACCTGATGCTGGCGCGTCCTGATTATAAAAGCCCCAATCAAGTGCTGCTCTGCCCTCTTTTCCTTCACCTGGACTCATACCTGTCAGAACCTGCCGGGCTGCCTTTGTTTGACTTTTCTTTAGTTTCCACTCACAACACATCACACATCCACATCTACATTACTGATGTTACTGACTGACACACTCCACATTTGTAGTTATTTCTGTATATTCTTAATTTATTTGTAATAAATATCTTTAATTTACAATCAATCACTGCGTCCTTTCCCGTATTTGTCATGGCCTAGGAGCCGGTCTATGACAAATTGGGGGCTCGTCCAGCTTTTTTCCCGTTTGTGCCGCGACTTTTTGATAAGATCTGGTAATGAGTGTTTTTGTGCTTTTGGGCACTTTGGTAATTAGTTGCGCTCTTTGTGACTTGTTTGGACCATTTGGGTCAGTTAAAACGGTAAAAACTGTCTGCAGCAGAAGTTTGATCTTCGCCTGTTCGGGTGTTTCAGAGAATTTGGCGTGCGTAAAGTTTGTTTGGAGCGCCCGCGGCGCGCGGCTTGTTCCTTTGTTACCTAGTACCTTGTGTGCGCGAATGTTGGTTTGAGGGAAAGGACAACGTATTTGGGATGCTTTGCAGGGTAAATTTAATGACTTTTATAGGACTTTGGATTTGTAGTTGTTTCTTACCTGGATTTTGTGGAGAGAGGAGTTTGTTTCGCCGTCTTTGTTTGCGCTTAGATCAGCTGGCCCAGATGACACTTGCGTGTTGCTCTGTGCGTAATTGTTGCAAAGTGGTGCAGAGTTTTCCCTTGTAGGCTGTAGCGACGTTCCCTTTGGGTTCGTTGAGCTGATTTATTTGTAGTGCTGTGGCAAAAGTGGTTGAAGCTTTCATGCTTCACGGGAGCATATCCGTGGTTTCAGGGGGTTGCTAGCTTGCTAGTCGCTCTGCTGGGCCAGCGGTCTTCAGTGCATAAATACCCACCGCAAGTAGCTGCATGAAGACTAGGGATGAGCTTAGTTAGCTGGGTTTTTCTTTAGATAGCGGGGAAACTCTAAACCGTGTTGAGGAGTATTCCTCTTTGAGCGCAAGAGTAGACATTGTGGTGTCTGCCTGGTGCGGTTGTGTGCGTAACGGTGGATTTGCTCAGTTGTCAGTTGGCTTTTTGACTTTGTAAATGTCTGTGATTGAGGCGTTCATTGCTGCTCCGTCTCTGGAGTCCCTGGATACCTGCACAAAAGAGCAGTTGCTCTTGATTGCCGACCATTATTCAGTGGTTGTTGTAGGAGACAAGCGTATGAAAGAAAATATTAAAGAGCCTATAAAATCAAAATTAATCGAAATAGGAATTATGTCCGGAGATGAAGAGAAGTCTTCTCCAATTCCTTCTGCTATGTCCTTTCAGACTCAAGGACTAACTTTTGAGCAACAGAAGGAGATTTTGATGTTGCAGTTTGAACATGACAAAATGAAACATGAATTGCAAATTGAAGTAGAGCGAATCCGTCAGCAATCAGAGACGGAAAGATTAAATATGGAGGGATATCGTTTGTCTATGATCAAAGATGGCGTGTTGTCTGGTGAGAATGAGGGCGGACAGGTGCCCAGGTCTTCTGTGAATCGTTTTGATGTGAATAACTTGCGCTTGTTACCGAGGTTTAATGAGAAAGATCCAGACACCTTTTTCTTGCTGTTCGAGCGTGTAGCTAAGGCTAGAAATTGGCCTGAGGCTGACTGTGCACTTATGCTTCAGTGTGTCCTCTCAGGGAAAGCGCAGGAGGCTTATTCATCATTGAGCCTTAAGGATAGCTCTAGCTATGATAAAATAAAATCTGCTGTTCTTAAGGTGTATGAGCTTGTGCCAGAGGCTTATCGCCAGCGTTTTAGATCATGGGAGAGAAAAAATGGCCAAACATACGTGGAGTTGGCAAGAGACCTGTCAACTCACTTTAAGCGGTGGTTAAGCGCCCTTGACGTCACCTCTTTTGAGGATCTGTGTGACTTAATGATTTTGGAGCAGTTTAAAAATTGTCTTCCGGATCGTATTGCGACATACATCACAGAACGGAGAAACACTACTGCGGCTGAGGCTGCTGTGTCAGCTGATGAGTATGTGTTGCTCCATAAGAGCAGTTTCAAAGAACGCTCTGTGGCACGTGATGGTTTTGGTTGGAGAGGAATCGGTTCTGATGCTGTTTCATATGAGATGCGTTCAAGGAGAGTGGGTTTTTCGAAACCTGACTTTAAAGCAGGTGGTAACTTGAACAGCAGTGATGGCTGTAACTATTGTCGTGAGAAAGGACATTGGAAGGCAGATTGTCCTTTGCTAAAAGTTAAAGCTAAGGGAATGAGAGCTTATGTTAAACCTGCTGCATTTGCTGCTCCTGTTAAAAACTGCTGTGCTGCTGAGTTGCTAACTTCTCACTCTTGTGAAGTGGATGTTTTGGCAGCCTATGTTCCCTTCATACGAGATGGGTTCGTGTCACTGGTAGACAGTGATGTGAAAGTCCCAATAAAGATTTTGAGGGATACAGGTGCCTATGATTCATACATTGTTGACTCTGTTTTGCCTCTGTCTGAGGAGTCTGATACTGGTGACAGTGTTCTCAGTCGTGGGATGGGATTGAAAATTCTCCCTGTTCCTTTGCACAGGATGGTTCTCAGCTGTGAGCTGGTTAATGGCGAGGTAGCTGTTGGTGTGCGTCCAGCGTTGCCTATTGATGGTGTCCATTTTATTTTGGGCAACGGCTTGGCTGGTAGCCGAGTTTGGACCGATTCTCATCCCGCACCTGTGGTTACATCTTGTCCAACTGAGTCTGTGTCTGACGAGAGCTCCAGGGTGTTACCAGAAGTCTTTTCATCCTGTGTGATTACACGTGCTATGAGCAAAGTAGACCCTGACATGTCATCTGACATCAACAGTGATGATGTACTTTTGGAGGTCCCATCTCTGTCTGAGCTTCCGGTGTCGCTGTCACACTGTGAGGTGTTAAAGGAGCAACGTAGCGATTCTTCTTTGAAAGACATATTTGAATGTGTTTTGCCTGGCTCTGAGATAAATAGTGCTACAAATGGATACTTCTTATGTAATGAGTTGTTGTTCAGAAAATGGGTTCCTGTTGATGAGGATGGTGTGAAAAATTATGTTTTCCAGATGGTGGTGCCAACTAAGTTTCGTTCCCTTGTTTTGAAAGTGGCACATGACGAGTGTGGACATTTTGGTGTCCGGAAAACATACTTGAACATCTTGAAACATTACTTTTGGCCACGGGTCAAAAGGGATGTGGCCGCATACATTAAAACCTGCCATGTGTGCCAGTTAACTGGAAAACCTAATCAGAGGATCAAGCCTGCACCACTGCAGCCTATCCCAGCTTTGAGTGAACCCTTTACACATCTCATTGTGGACTGTGTGGGTCCGTTGCCGTGTTCCAAGTCCGGTTGTAAATATCTGCTCACGGTAATGTGTCAGACCACCAGGTATCCAGCTGCCTATCCTTTGAGGTCGATTACGACCAAGGCTGTGGTTAAGGCCTTTTGGTATCCCTAAGGTGATCCAGAGTGACCAAGGGTCAAATTTTTCGTCTCATTTATTTGGGCAAGTGTTGAAGATGTTGCGCATTAAACAGAACCAATCATCGGCCTATCATGCGCAAAGCCAGGGGGCCTTGGAAAGGTTCCACCAGACTCTTAAGTCTCTTCTACGTGCATATTGTACGGAGCTAGATAGAGACTGGGAGGAGGGGCTTCCATGGCTGATGTTGGCTGCAAGGGAGGCTGTACAGGAAAGTACAGGCTTCAGCCCTAATGAGTTGGTCTTTGGACATTCTGTGCGTGGGCCCTTGTCAGTGTTGAAAGATGGCTGTGTTGACACTGAGCCGCCAAGGAGCCTAGTTGACTATGTCAATGGATTTAGACATCGTTTGTTTGTTGCTGGTAGTATGGCACAGGAAAAGTTGTGCGTGTCTCAAGGTAAGATGAAGAAGCTGTATGACCGTCGTACAGAGCGACATGAGTTCAATCCAGGAGACCAGGTTTTGTCACTTATGCCTATTATTGGTTCACCATTTCAGGCTAAGTACACAGGTCCATACACCGTCACAGAGAAAAGGTCTGACTTGAATTATATCATAGCAACACCAGAGCGGAAGAAAACCAAACGTCTTTGCCATGTGAATCTCCTGAAACCATACTATAGGCGTGAAATTGACACAGACCTAGATCAGGAGGTGAAAGATGGTGTGCATCCAGCTCTTACTGTGACTTCGGAGGGTTCGGTGCATGAGGGAGATGGAGTGCCAGAACCTGACGATAGTCTGCTGTATGGAAGGTTGAAAAACTCAGAATCACTTTGTAATTTGGACAAGTTGCTGGCTCATTTGTCGGAGTCGAAACGTGAGCAGTTGTCAGAGTTGGTACGAAAGTATCCATGTTTGTTTGGCGACATTCCTTCACAAACTGACTGGGCGGAGCATGATATCGATGTTGGAGATGCAAAGGTCGTATATTATTTCTGTTATTTGTTTTTGTTTGCCTTTTGTTTGTTAGTTAGTCCTTTTGAGTAGTGGTATATGTTCTTGTAGGATGGGTTTAAAGTATGCCGGTGTTCCCTTGGGACACCGACTTTAAGGGGGGTGGTGTGACGGCCCCTGCCTCACTACTGAGATGCCAGTGTGGATTTGGCCATTCATTCTTTCCCTGTGTCCTTGAAGGTATCACGGGAGAGGATGCCTGATGCAGAGCACCTGATGCTGGCGCGTCCTGATTATAAAAGCCCCAATCAAGTGCTGCTCTGCCCTCTTTTCCTTCACCTGGACTCATACCTGTCAGAACCTGCCGGGCTGCCTTTGTTTGACTTTTCTTTAGTTTCCACTCACAACACATCACACATCCACATCTACATTACTGATGTTACTGACTGACACACTCCACATTTGTAGTTATTTCTGTATATTCTTAATTTATTTGTAATAAATATCTTTAATTTACAATCAATCACTGCGTCCTTTCCCGTATTTGTCATGGCCTAGGAGCCGGTCTATGACACAACCAACTGAAACTTCCTCCGTGTGCCAAGCGTGTAGGAGAAATAAGGTGTCCGACGCAAAAACTGGAAAACGCGAATGGCCCTCTTTGTTCGTTCCGGGCTACTGTAGAAACATGTCGGCTGGCTCCGTGAAGAGGACCTGCTCCATATGGAGATATAAACGGCTCATGCTAAGGTAGAGGAAACAAGATTATTATTTTCAGGTGATTATACACAACATTAATATTATATTCAATTTGTGCAAACAGATCCCCCTAAATGCTACACACTGTTCCTTTAATCTGTTCAAAAACTGAACAACATTGTCTTTTTTTCCTGAAGTCATGACAAGAAATAGTCCAGTGCATAACCCCCCATAAAAGCACAACTTGTCAGTTTTTCAATTTTTTTTTGTAGCGATTAAACAAAGAGTGGTAACATGTTAATTAGTGAGTTTTAGAGGTTTTTGTTACCTCTGGACAGAGCCAGGCTAGCTGTTTCCCCCTGTTTCCAGTCCCTATGCTAAGCTAAGCTAACTGACTGCCGGCTGTAGCTTTGTATTTAATGTACAGATATAGAGAGTGGTATCGATCTTCTCATCTAACTCTCGGCAAGAAAGCCAAAAGGACGTATTTCACAAAATGTTGAATTATTCATGAAGAGTCTGTAAACCACATAAAGACCATAAAAACATCAGTGTTGTTACAATATGGAATGAATCCTCAATATGTCCTAATATTGACGGGGTGGTACAAGTAAATCATGTTAAACACCATCAATATATTTTGAGAATGACCGAGCAAAACTTGCCTGTGAAATGGCTAAATTATGTCTATTAGATTTATTTATTTATTTAAAAAGGATCCCCATTAGCTTATACCAATGGCACCAGCTAGTCTTCCTGGGGTCCGAAAGATGGAAGTGCATGGTACAAAATTTGTCTTTTATGAAGTGAAACCGGTGAAAAATTTCCATTTCAGCCGGGAGACGGTGGAAATAAAAAAATTTAAATTAGATTTCAGTCGGTGACTTGCCATCCATGTGTGATTCAGGCTCAATTCTATATCCAACAGCAACATTTTCCCCTCCGTCAAAATAAAAACTGGTGACGTCAGTCATCACACACAGTTTGTTCGCTGCCACCTTCAGTACATTCTCCACTCCTCTCTGTCTTTTATGTCACTCCCCACACTCCAGCTTTCCCTCTCCTTTTTGTATAAACTCTTTCGTATTCAGCACTCTTACTCACTCCCAATCTGTATTTGGAGAAACGTCTGTTTGGTGATGAGAAAGAGGGAAAAGCACATAATAACTTAATGTCTATTTGAGTTTCTATCATCATGTTGCCTTAGTTACAGCTGCTATATAGATTGGTGTCCATACGAGCCTGGTTACTGTTTAACCTCCCCACCCACATTTGCCCAGATTAGGAAAATCAATAAGATAACAGCAGCAACACCGGCCTTACCTTGCACCAACAACACCCTTTTCACACTACAGCAACCTGCGCCAAACTTCCACATTTTACACCTTATGGTAAGGGAGGAAAAAGTGGATTTTAAACACGTTTGAGAGGAAGCAGAGGACGAAATGGTCAATGTAAACACACAAGTCAGTTCAAGTATGGAACTTCCATTTGGTGAGTACACATTATTTTGTTTTATTATCAACCCGGTAGTTTCAGTGGAAAAGAGGTTGAGTGTGGCAGCTGTTTGCTTTTTCTTGCTTTTTCGGTTGTTTGTGCGGCAGCCGTTCGGCTCCAGAGCTCCGCTGGATCACAACAGATTCAGGGTGGAAATGTCATCGCCATTTGTTTCTGCCTTTTTCACACGGCTGTAATCCAGGAGGTGTGTCAGAGATATGGAGGTTGTTAAAAAAGGCCATGGGAGCTGGGCCTGATGGTGATGATGGTACAGAGGTTCTTTGAGATGTCAGAGCAGTTGGAGTACATGGAGTCTGAGGGGGTTTACAGGATGATTTGAAAGGATCTGAGCTTGATGTTGTTGGTACAGTTGACACAGGAAGGAGTTTGAGGAGCTGAATGAAGTCAGACATATTTTTATTCTGGACCTGAGGTGCTGAAAACATTCTCTTTGTTACTGTGAAAAGCCTGAAATATGAAACTTTGATGAAGCTTACATTTTGTTACGGTTCCAGTATATGATGCTGTAAAAACGCAAACACAGAAATCCCCATCACCCTCGCTTCACATCACTGCTACAGGCTACATACAGTACGTTCCCCCTGTGATGTCTGGTTTGAACTATATCTCATTGAAAGCAAAGGCCTCACTGTTCAGTACTGCCTCTCACAAACAGCTTCTATTGCAGCAGTTGGAGGTTTTGTTTTTACTCCTGTGGTCATTCATTGAATGATTTGCATGTCACAGTGGGATGAGGAGATGCAAATTTCACAAAGCTCCGGCCAAATGAGAAAAAAAGTGAAAAAAAATATTGATTAATGTGGCTAAACAGTTGGTTTGTCCCTGAATAGATGTTGCTGTATGTTCTATGTTATTCGGTGGAGCTAAAGATATTTGGAAGCCCTGAGAGTGATGGGTTTCTTTTTTAACCAGTTTGTGACACTGTTTTCTTCCTTCATCCAAACGTCCCCATGTGATCAGACAGTCACAATGATGTGCAGCTTGATCTCTGAAAGTTAAGTTAATATAATCAGAAAAAATGTTTGAGAATATAAATAACTGCAGCGCAAAATCTGTTGTTCTAGAAGCTTGGTGACATTGTGACTACTCACAAGGCTAGTTGGTAATCTACTGTAGCTGGCGAGCTAACTGCTAACCCATAAGCCAGCCGGGAACATGCTAGCATCAGTTGCAATGTGCACTGTGCTGTTTACTCCGCTCTTTACATTTTGTTCTTGGAAGTGCACATTATTGTATTCAGTAAAGACTAATTGAAGGATAATGAAAGTTTGCAGGCTACCAAGCTTGTTAGCTCGGTCGCTAACAGGACAATAAGTTCACACAGTTTATTTAAAAGATGTATTTGTGCCATTGACCCCCGTCATGTAACTGTCTCCTAACCATTCCTCTATTGTGGAGCAGCTTATACTCCAACAGAGGTGGTTAACTAAAATGGATGGTGCAGCACAGCTAAAGCTACGCCAGCCTCCTCAGTTTTGGACTGCAATGGACTCGTTTCCATTTTGTCAAAGGTCAGCACTGTCATGACAGTTTGCTGTTGGTGAAATGATGGTCAACGATGCAAATATGCATGTCAAAGTTGAACTCGACATACAAAATTTCTCCATTTTAAATGCCCTTTGAAGACCCTTTAAATAAATCATGTTTCAAGGCAAAACAATGAATTCAGTTTTTTAAAGACAAAAGGCTAAAAATAATTGTAATAAAAAAATAATCATTCATGTTTTTCTTTTAATTATGACAATAAATTCATACATAAAAAGAACATACATATAACAATGTGTATTGTATTTCAATTTGTTTTTATTAGGCACTTTAAATCTTCCATTCCACTGCCAGTAGTTACATTCACACATTCAACATAATGACAATGATTCATTGGTAAAAATACAGTCATCCAACATAACAATATCTTTATCAACAAGACATGAACCATGATCTGAAGATTTTGGTGTTAATCCTCGCGAGTAAAATAATGTACAGCTACTGAATATTTATTGCAGATTTTCAAATACCATCTGAAATCTGTATTTAGAGGACATGTCTGACGATATTCTTTGTTTTTCTTATTAATAACATATGGCAACAATGAATCAATCCTCCTTACAAGTATTGTTTTTGTATCTGAATCCATATATATAAAATTTATATATAATGTATTCCTTATCATTATTGTAATAGAACTGTGGACCTTCCTTTTTGTCCAAAAACTATTAAAAACACATCACTAAACAACACTGTTGTTCTTTCATTATGATGAACAAGGGCACTGTAGTTTATATTTTGACTTAACCTCATCCTGCTGCCGTCAATACTCACTAAAGCACCAATTGTGTATTAATCCGCCGCTGAAAATAGTCCCCAACAGAAACTCTATTTGCTCTTGTTTGTGTAACGTTTGCTAAAAACTACAATGCCCAGCTGTTTTAGGAAATAACTGAGCATTTTTCAAACATCAAAGTATATATAATATGCATGGCTTGGTTTTAAGGATTTATGTCTTCAGTAGGAACAAATGGGCTTGGGACTGTGTGCCAAATACAGGGTAGGGAAGCCAGAAAGTATTGATAGATGGACAAACATATTGTTGTTTTTGCTCTTGCATCCTTTAAACTAAAAAGGAGTCCAGACTAGAGAATGACTTGTATTTAAATGCATGTATCATACTGTATGGCGATTTTAAAACTAGTGACTATTAGTCACCTCTTTAGCCACCTCTTTCATCCATGTCTAGAAAAAAGTGTCATCTGAGTTGAACTGTTTTGAGTACAACATTTTCTGAAAGGATTTGTTTATCCGGTATACATGTTTGCTTAACAAATGTTCCAAAACCAGGACATTTATGTTACAAATGCATTCTTTGGCAGCCGCCTGCACTAAGCCTCTTTTTGGCCTAGATCGGGTTATAACATGCTTCTGTGTCCAAACAAACTGCAAATCACTGTTCAGTTTTTCTTCAAAACTGTGCTGACGATATGACTCTAGCAAGTATTACAAATTCAACATGCTCAAATTTCTATGTCATATCTACTGAAAGCGTTAAAATATCTTGTATTCGCAAGCAGATTTCAACTGCCATTTTAAACATGATGATGAAAGCCAAGTGTGTCAAAGATTTTGATTAATTGCTACAAAATCAGAGTTATGTCTGGTACCAAGACAGCCTTTTCAGACTCAACTAAGAGACAAGCTGACAAACCTTCCTCTTCCTACAACACACATAACTCGTGTCAGACATATGGGATTAATTGCCCAACTGTCACAACCTGGACAAACTCCCGAGCTCTGCTGTTGGCAGAATCACTAGGTGAATGTAAACATGACAGCAGCCGTTCAACAGCCTCTTAGTGGATATCTGTTTGCCTACAAAGCTGAATGACTTGACAGAGGGGCACAGAGAGGCTCCTTAATATACACCGTCTGAGTGACAGAGACAAAGTTATCCGTTCAAATTCATTTCAGGCATGTATTATAAATAATGTCTGTGGCATATACAGTATGTTGCATGCTGTGTGGGTCATGATGAAGATTTGTCAAGGGAAAACCCATAATACAATATGTGCTAATGTGCTAAAAATGGATGAATTGCATTTATTCAATGTTTGAATCTGAAAAGTTTGAGACGCTACGTTGGAGATAACTAGTTTATAAGTTGTTGATGAAGCAATCTGTCCACAAGGTACATTAGTAACAGTTCTGGAGCTTTCAATCATGTATATGATCATCCTCAGCAGATTTGGAGTTGCCCAGTTGTCATGGAAATGTTAAAATTTTCGTTTTTCTGAGCACTTGAAGCAGAGATTGTTTAGTCAACTGCTGTTTCCAAGATTTCAATCTAAAGTTTATATACTGTTGGGTAGGTCAGTCATTAATAATGCATCATATTTTAGAAGTTGATCGTATGTATTGTGTATAAAATATGTATGAGTACAAAGACGCACTCAGGTAAAATACAAGTACCTCAAATTGTACTTAAAGGGACTGTTTGTAACTTTTTAAGCGGATAAATGTACCAGGTCGGGACACATGCGCGCTCGCATATGCGCATTCGCGTGTGGCTGCTGCCTCTGCTCCTCTGCCTGCTCGCCTTCACTCAGACAGCGCGCGAGTTCTCGCTCAGCTCGCTCCACCTCTAGACGTGAACGCACGCTCACTACACACTGCAGAAGAGTTAGTTTAGCTCTGAGAATATCTAGTGAATGTACAGTGGACATTTGTGCAGAAATAAATGCTGCAGCTCCTCCAGACCAACAGAGGTTTTCCGTATCTTGTGAAGTGACGGAGCTCTGCAGAGTGACACGTTGTCGTCTCGTTACCGACCGGGTGCCGGTGTCTCCCTGTTCACTCCGGCTGCGGGCGGAGACGAAACGACAACTAGTTAACACAACTACCGAACCTGTAACGCCCTGATTTTTAATCAATTTTCAAAAATGTCTATGAGCTCTTAATGCAGTGAAAGTTTTATTACAGACACACTGAACTGCTGTAGTTTGAACTTCAACATGGAAATCATTCTTTGACCTAGCGTCATACAGCACCAGTTAAATTAATACTATATGAATCAGTTAATTAATTTGAACAGGTTACATCTTCTTAAATCTTCAGGAAGCATAGACGGATTATTATGACCATGGGTACTAATACGTTAATGGCCCTCACTACACATGCAACCACACAAACACACACACACACACTGGTGTACACCTACTCCCAGTGACCTGGGTGCACAAGAACCCTGCACACAACATGTATTAAGCTGCAATAATGTTTAATTGTGAATGATTCTCATTCAGTCTTGAACTTGCACCACTAATTTCTTTTTTTAGTGCTTTGACACTTGACATTAGTGCTTCATTTTCACTCAATAAGCAGCTACTTTACAAAACACCCATATAAGCATATACTTATATAACATTTGGGCCTTTCTGATGTAAATGGAGTGCTTTTACACATATTTCTACCCACTTTCAAAATGTTTAAGACCAAAGACCCCTTTAACTTCAGGGCCTTTGGCTGTTTTTTGATGATGCATCAAAAATAAAACACCATGTTATCATGAGTCCTCCCCGTAAACACAATTCCATTATAACCAGCCAAATTCATGAGATGTCAACAGATCAAATACTTATCAGCAGATATATTATACATTATATTATAGCCTACAATATTTCTTTTGCAGAGGTTTCTTTTTCTCAATGTGTATCATCTGGATTAACTGATTTTGAATGTTGACTCTATGACTGGTATGGCTTTGTTTCAACTTTCTCTGGTAATACTGTAATCTCTCTGTGTCATTGGCAGTCTGCTTTTGCTTTCTCTTTAGTCATCATGTTGTATAACATGAACTTGATCTCTGAAATAATTTATTATAAAATAAGATTAAAAAAAAATAGCCGTATACAAAGTATTAAGCTTGTGTTATAGAAAAGTGACGGTGTCCTGGCGAACAAATCACTCAGCTAATGAAGTGAAATTGAATCTGTACTGTAATAAAAATATGATCTAGATGTGCCTCTCCGGTGTTTATCAGAGGCAGGAAGCCCAATTAGCAGCCTGTTTGGAGGGTAGGTATTACACGCCGTTCGCTTGACACTATTAATCCTGGTGTTCAAGTCTCCAATCAAATCTCATTGTGACAGGCATTAGGGGGATTATCCCTGGGTGCTGTTGGCCCTTACAGACGGCGGTGGCCCCGGCAAACAGCACTATCCAGTAACAGTGGCCCTGCTTCTCCTCCCAGCCTGCCTCAGCCTGGCCGGGCCTGAGAGAGCCGCTGAGGCTCATGGGCCTTCGCTCAGCTGGCCGGCTCACTGTCAAGGCTCGGCCTTCAGAGGGATGTATGGTCAGGATGGAACGCTGCACTTCACCGAGACAGGTAAAGGCAACGGAAACAGAGAGAGCTTTGAGAGTCGGGCAGATTATTCCAGAATCGAGGGCGAACAACAAGCTGCTGTTTGCGCGTTAAAACCGTGGAGCTGTGGGAAGTAAAGCTGCTGGGAAATAACAGACCAAACGCAGTGCTGATGGGAAAATTAATACAATAGTGTTGTGTGTTTCTGGTTTACTGCTGCTTGAAATTTTCAAAAGAAATGTGTTGTAGAAGTGTTTCAAGAGAGGAAAGCTTTGAATGTTGACTGTTTACAAGAGCTGCTTCGTTGAGGAAAATATCTAATTAAAGTATATTAGGTTACAATATCTTGGCAACCCCAATTATTGAATTCTATGTGATGAATAATTTGGACGCAGGATGACTCAGTGATCCAACAGTTTGTGGATGAAACGTTCTAGTATGAGGCTGGTTAACTGGACAGTGAATTGATTGTGGGCTTTGTGTGCTATGTGTGTCCACATGATGGCAGTAGTAAGTAGTGATTTCATGTTGGCTGACTGGCAGTGGTACAAGGTAACTAAGTACGCTCAAGTTTAATTTTGAGGTACTTTACTTAGTGGTGGAAAGGAACAAAGTACATAATGTACTGGACTTGATTAAAATTGAACTTCATTTGAGCATTTCCATTTTATGCTACTTGAAAATTGTACTTTTTACTCCACTACATTTAGCTGACAGCTTTAGTTCTGACTTCTTTTCATTTCATATGCAACAAAACTTGTGATGAACTTATAAAATATGGTGCATTGTTATTAGGGCTGTCAATCGGTTAAAATATTTATTTGCGATAAATCGCATGATTGTCCATAGTTAATCGCAAATAAATCACACATTTTTTATCTGTTCAAAATGTACCTTAAAGGGAGAATGTCAAGTATTTAATACTTAACATGGGAGTGGGCAAATATACTTGCTTCATGCAAATGTATGTATATATTTATTATTGGAAATCAATTAACAACACAAAACAATGAAACATATTGTCCAGAAACCCTCACAGGTACTACAGTTAGCATAACAAATATGCTCAAATCATAACATGGCAAACGGAAGCCCAACAGGCAACAACAGCTGTCAGTGTGTCAGTGTGCTGACTTGACTATGACTTGCCCCAAACTGCATGTAATTAAAGTGTCAAAGTGGGGCATCATTGGGCAAAAATTCCATAATAACCTTTCAGCATATTGTAATTCAAGTGTTCTGAGAGAAATCTAGACTTCTGCACCTCCTCATGGCTCTGTTTCCAGGCTTTAAAAAATCTAGCCCGTGACGGGAGACTTTGACCAATCACAGGTCATTTCATTGAGAGAGCGTTCCTATTGGCTGTGCTCCGGTCATGTGACCGGTACTTGGCGTTCCTTCACCAGATTTCACAATGGCGCCGGCGTCACAAACTTTCTCATTTTACAGCTAAACAGTACACTACAAGATGATTCGGAAAACATTTGAGGCGAGAAATAGGCATTACAGTAACAAAATATCGATTCATATTTGATCAGCGCTGACTAGTTTGACCATTTGGTCGGAGTTTGCGAGTGATTGACAGCCGGCTCTCATAGACAGCAGATGGACAGCAGACATCAGATCAGTTTTTACTGCTTGTTTTGCTCCGGTATGTGAAATCTTGCAGATACCGTTATGAGCACCGGAGGACACAGAGGCACATGATTTTTTACAGGTTACCCTCATTCATGCACTACTGTCACGATACATCGACCGTTTTATAAAAATAACTTTTTTTAATAAAATTTGCTTCAATCTCGCCTACTTCAGCTTTAACATAAAGTGGGCATGTCTGTAAAGGGGAGACTCGTGGGTACCCATAGAACCCATTTTCATTTACGTATCTTGAGGTCAGAGGTCAAGGGACCCCTTTGAAAATGGCCAAGTTTTTAGCGTTATTTAGCCTCCTTGTCAAGCTAGTATGACATGGTTGGTACCAATGGATACCGTTTTCTACTTTCATATGATACCAGTATCTCCAGTCTAGCTTTAAAACTGAGCCCGCTACAACCTATAAATCGCAAGTTGCATTAATGCGTTAAAGAAATAAGTGCCGTTAAAAGAAAGTTGTGTTAACGCGTTATTATCGCGTTAACTTTGACAGCCATTATTGTTATAGACTGCAGACCCAACTGTTTATAATGTAGTTAAAATGAGCTACAACATTAAAATGCTCCTTACATTTATTTTAACATGAAGTTAACATAGAAATAATATTTTTTATTTTATTTTTTATTTAATATTTCAGTATTGCTACTTTTACTTAAGTAAATGGTCTGAATACACCACTGCAGAGGTCTGCAGCTGCAATTTAAATGCCCATCCACATTTTGCTGACATTTTGTACTTTTATAGTACTTTTCCTTGTAATAGAGTATTATTTCACTGTGGTGTTGCTTCTTGGTTTAAGAAAAAGGATTTGGATACTTCTTCCAGCACTATCGTTGTAAGGCCTGTGACATTGAAATAAAAAATGAGAGCGTGATCAGACGACAGAGGTGGTTTGTTCAAACAGAACGAGATCAGACGAGAGCAGCATGTGACGTCAAGCAGGTAGAAAGACGGCAGCGAATGAACATTGAGGAAAAATGAGGCGATGGAGTTTTTAAACTGTCCAACCAAAATTTAAAGAGGCGTCAGCGTTAACTGATGCAGTCAGCAGGCTGTTCATCAGACAAATAATGTGTTTGCATTCTTGAATTAAGAAAGAAAAATCACAAATAATTAGAAATATTTTGGACGGTATTAATCAGATTTTAATTTTGGATGAGGTCCTCTTTGATTTAGGCCACGTGTGGCGTGCGCTGACAGGACACTGTTGAAGTCCCAAATATTTAGTGCCTTGTTATTCAAACTGTGGAGGTTAAATGTCTATTGATTGTCTGCTGACTGAAGGACCTCATAGAGAATCAGAGAGATAAAAGTGCTCAGAGCAGAGCTGCTGACAGAGGGGATCGGGCCAGCAGTCAAAATGAATTCTCAGCAAAACAGAGTTAATGATTACAGAGCCTTATCACACACTGTGATTGATTTACGTCTTGCATGGCTCTTCGTGTTTATTGATGCAATTGTTTACTTATTTGGTGGCACAGAGGCTACTTGAGTTTTTCAGTCTGACGGGACGTGTAACAAGATGAAGCCTGTTTTTGTAGATGAAAGATTTTATCTTGAGAATATTGTCTTCAGCTTGAAACATTACACAGTGTATGTGTTGTTGAAGGGTTATTTTGGCCTTAAGAATAAATGTGACATGAAGAAATATTGTAAGTGTTGTGCATGAGAACTACAAAGTTCTCAAAAGTTAGTTTCTGAAAAGAAATGCACTGTAATTCATTGTTACTATAAGAACAGTTTAGACACAAAGACAGAGCACACTGTCAGAAATAATATAAAAAGCAACTAAAAAAATCGTAGTATTATATTATTTTTCGCCAACTGCATAACCCCCTCATTTATTCACCTATCACCCCGTAATATTATGAGATACTGAACAACTAAATAGGCACTAAGCGGTTTATCATTACCCCGAGACCAAATAGTCATCATGGGTGAGGATGATATGACAACTCTTCTGCTCTTTCAGAGAAAAGATCTGATTTCAACGTCTTTCCATTTTCAATTCATTTAAATCATCTTTATAAAACACAGATAAACATCCCCTTAAAAAATTCATGTTACAGGACATGGCTGAAAAGGAACCAAAAACATTTTACAGTACATTTGTATCTTTTTAATTAACATGGAAAGACCTCTTCAAAGATCTGTTTCGGTAACCTGATTACATCCATGATTAGATTTGTCATTTTAACACAACATCCTATGTACCTAACAGCACTACGGGGGATGAATTGGTTTTGGGTTTGTAGGCCTCTGAGGAGAGATTAACTTCACTGGAGGTATAAAGTGCTTTTAATTGACAGGGAAAATGATAAATAAGATACTTAGCTGAGCTGTACAAAAGAAGTTTCCACTACAAAAGCAGGAGAAAGGTATAACACAATTTGTCAGACTAAACACACTAACGTAACACTATTAGGAAATCATTTTTTATGAAAAGGTAATTAGATCTTCACAAAAAAAATCAATCGGTGGCATTAGAAGCAATAAAAGTAATTGACAATATTCCAGTGGCATAGAAAATATGATATTCCCGCGGTCAGCCACAGGGGCTTGCATAAGCTGTGTTATTTGCAGATAGTTATCTGTTGACAAGGTCTTTGCCATGACACTCTACTCACCTATCTCCTCCATCTACAGCAGGAGAGCAGAGCAGCAGCCTCAAATCTGCTGCAGCCAGCACATTGTCTCCTTCTGTTTTACTCTTATCAACATTAACACGCTCCTGGATGGTGCTTTACAAACACTCACATTTCCCCTGTGGTGCAGCTCTCTTAGAAAGAAACAAAATAAGTCCCCAGACAGTGTATATTCCACATCTTATTAACTCCTCCAGGCCACCATGATCGTCTTTTCCTCCCAGCTGCTGGTTCCTGTCATTTTTCATTTTTACTATGTTGCTTCCCTGCCGCCTGCCTTTGAGAACGGACTTGGGGAAATGAAATGTAGTCATTGAGGAGAAGGTACAAATAGGCAGTGGTTGCAAATGGAGTTTGGTCAGTGGTCGGAGATTCCTATTCAGAAGATAGACAGGACTTTGTTCACAAACTGGAGTTTGAAGTTTGAAAGGGGAGAATCACACAAGTGTTACATCAGGTCTCAGCGAGCCTTTGACTTTTAGCCTCGGGGCAAGAGTTTGGGTGACTGATTATAAGACAGCACCGTGTGGCCCATCACATTTCAACATGGCAGCCTCGTAACTGTATTTAGCAAGTATTTAACTATTCATTTTGTGCTCACAAACATTACTATAAGACAAAAATAATGAAACTATGATTTGATTTGATTTTGCCTTAAACAACATAACACACTTGTCCAAATATTCACCAAAACAAAAAAACACACATACACAAAAGAAGAAAACCCAAATAAAAGATATAGATTGAATCCAACACGGGACACGGACAAAAACATATAGACTATAATCAAATTTAATAATTTTGCATAACACTAAAAGTTAATACAACTTAGTTCCATCTTGTGATATGCAGATATACAGTAATAGTTGTCTGTATTATTTACTATGCAAATAGTAATTTTTTACTAAAACACTAAGTATATTAGCCCACCTGTCCTATTTTCATTTTCTTTACGTGTTTTAACCGTTAAGTAGGCCTATCTCACATCATCTTGTAAAGCTGTTCTAAATTTTGACCTCCACACATTGAAAGTATTTAGTTCCAACCACATGCTGCTAATTAGCCTACTTAACCCTATTAGCAATGTTTAACTTCTTTAATGATTTAGAATGTCCTATATTTAAATAAGATGTTTGTAATAAAAATGTATCATCATCTTATTTTGTACAATCTGTTGTTGCAGAAAGATCATGTTAGGCTAATACAAAACTAAAGTCATGCTAGTAGGGTATAGGCACAGTGGCACTCTGAGCTAAATGCTACATGCTGATGTTTAGCAGGTTTAATGTATACCATGTTCATCATCTCGGTTTAGCATGTTAACATGCAAAAATGTGCTAATTAGCATTGAAGAAAGCACAACTGAGGTTGATGAGAATGTTATTACTTTTGCAGACTTGATGATGGCGCTAGAATGAGAAGTTAAGAGATCACCAAAGTTGGTATAGGCTACAATTCATCCTGATAGGAACACGAATGTCTGTACGAAATGTTATGGTAATCCATCCAATAGTTGTGGAGAGATTTCACTCAATACTGAGAGTTAGATGAGAAGATTGATAGCACTATCATGACTTATGGTTGCCTAAATATGAAGCTACAGTCAGCAGCTATTTAGCTTAGCTTAGCACTGGATCTTTCACTTTGGTTTTTGTTTAGATTAAACAAACAAGATATAATTAGTGAGTTTTAGACGTGTTGGTAGGGGCATTTATGTTAACTTCTGGATGAGCCAGGCTAGATTTTTCCTCCAGTTTCCAGTCTTTATGCAAAGCTAAACGGCTGTGGGGCGGCTGTGGCTCAGAGGGTAGAGCAGGTTGTCCACCAATCGGAAGGTCGGTGGTTCGATCCCCGGCTGCTCCAGGTCACATGTCGCTGTGTCCTTGAGCAAGACACTTAACCCCAAATTGCTCCCGAAGGCATAGCCATCGGTGTGTGAATGAGTATTTAGATTACATTCTGATGGGCAAAGTTGGCATCTTAGCAGCCTCTGCCATCAGTGTATGAATGGGTGAATACTGACATGTAGTGTAAAGCGCTTTGAGTGGTCGGAAGACTAGAAAAACGCTATATAAGTCCAGGTCCATTTACCATTTAAACTAGTCTGCTGCTGGCTGCAGCTTCATATTTACCATACAGGTACCTGATAGTGGTATCAATCTTCTCATCTAACTCTCGTTGTAAAATGTTGAGCTATCCCTTTAATGGTAGTTGAAAGAAATTTTTTATTTATGACTATTAGACCATCAAAAATTTACATTGCATGTCATCTTTAGTCACACTGGCTACACAGGTCTAGGATTGCAAGGTTGGCCTGTTGGTCGGTCTGCCACTTTAGTCCAGATTGAAATATCTCAACAACTATTGGATGGATTGCCATGAAAGTTTGGACATTCATGGTTCCCACACAATGAATCCTAGTGACTTTGGGGATCCCAGGACTTTTGCTCTAGTGCCACCATAAGGTTGACAATTGTGGTTTTGAGTGAAATGACTCCACAGTAGGCTCATGGATGTATAAAGAGAACTGGACACAGCGTTGGAGGCGGGCTCCCACGTTCATTCCTATGAGAGTTGCTCAGTGGCGCATGAAGCCAAAATGGCTTGACTGCCGAGTGATAAAGTACCCAGATGATCTGGCGATCTTCCGCATCCATTGGGCCCATAGAGCAGGCGCAGTAGCGTTTCCTTTAATTCCGCCTCCCAGCCCTCAGTCCAGCCTCTGTCTGGGTCTCATTCACATGAACGGAGGGAGGAAAATAACTCTGGATTCAGCTATTAGTGCATTTTAGGACCTAATGATTTAAATAAGGGCTATTAGAGTGTTCAGACTAGGAAGAGGACTTTCCTCAAAAAAATCCGCTGAGTTACAGACGTCTCTTTCCCAATGTAAGTCTATGGAAAAAAGTTTTTTTGGGCCCAATGGCATCCCGTGGCGGACATGGAAGTTGTAGTACCACCGTTTGGCCACTACGAAAATTTGCTTCAAAGCCCGGTGCTATTCCTGGGGGCTTGAGTAGGCTTCATATTTAGCATATGAATATGAGAGTGATATCAGTCTACTCATCTAACTCTCGGCAAGAAAGGGAATAAAAGTATTCCTCAAAGTGTCAAGCTTTGCCTTTAGGATTATTAATTATTTAGACAGGCATTAGAATTATGAAGATATTTTTCCGGATAGCAGCGGGCGCTGAAAGTTTGGTCTTCAGCTTAATTTAACAGTCTATGGTTTTACATTATGAATACGGTGACCACTTTAGAATTTGTCAGGAGAATAAACCGCGGCTATAACTTTATTCTGTTCATAGGTCTTCGCGTTTTATAGCCTCCTGCACGTGTCAATCCAGCCTGTGTGCTTTGGGAATGTAGGTACAGTATAATAAGACAAACCCCCCACCTCAAAATGCAGATAAGTTATGGGGAGAATTTCGAGCTAACCTGCCCTCTATCTAACACATCAGAACAGTTTGCCAGTTCATGATTAAGAAAGCTGTAACCGTGCAGATTATACTTTATAGTCCTGTATATACGACTGTTCCTTGAGGAGTTCACAGAAATTTAAGATGGGAGCAGCGATAAAAGCACTTTAATGACGGGGTAGATAAGATTTGCTCTGAGTGACTCATTCATAGCTCCACACTGATTCCCCATCCTCACCCCCTCCCCCCCTGCTTTGAAATAATCAGCACACTTCTTGAGCAAATATGGGCATTGCAGACGAGCAGCACGGATCGAACATGAGAAAATGTTGTAATGGATGACCTCTGTACACACAAGTGAAACAACATGCTCCAATTGAGCTGCACAGTTTGATGCAGAAGAGTAATCATCTGAGAGCGTTGTAGTAAAGAAGCTGCTAATAATTTTTTGAACACAAATCATTGAACCTGATTGAGTTAATCAGGTTGTTAATGATCTTCATATCAGTGCATCTAAATCTACGACAGACTGAAAAGAACAGTTTCTGTAGGTTTAATCACAGGTTGATCACTTCCATTTTCATTTCTGATTGGATTACTTTAAGAGGGTTTTTTTGTCAGTTTAATCATTGAACAGATCATCTCAGCATCATGCACAGGAGCCTCTGGGAATGTTATGGTGTTTGCCTGCTGGAAGAAAAATAATTTTATGAGCTCCCAGTATAGTTTGAGTGTATAGTTAACAAGTTCACCTACATGGGTTTTTACTGCTTCTGAGGTCCAGCTCGAACTCGGGATCGTTGACCTACTGCTATGTACTGGCACTTTCTCTTCAAATACAAGACTACTGTTTGCTGTGTGACATGTCGGAGGTGGACACTTTGCACAAGCAGATCATTTATTTTTTTGAGAACAATCAGATTCAGCATTCAGGAGTGTGTTACAAAAGTCACATGTGAAAGAAAATCACCCAAAAAACTGAAAGCATGTGTGCTTTTTGACCAATTTCATATGCAAGATATTATTTTAGCATTTCATTTTCACTTAAAAAAGTCACACATTTTACTGCAGATTGGACAAATTCATATAGTAGATGAATGGGTAACATGTTGCTTTAATTTCCTCTATTTAGCATTAAAAGCAGTGTATAAACACTTGATAAATTGTTTATAATCTATTCTTATGTAGATGTAACCAGATATAAGTACATTTTAAGTGTTTATAAATGTATTTGTGAACGGTTATAACTCCTCCTGTGAAGCATCCATAACTGGGGTATTAACAGTTAGTGAATGATTGATATCACAGTATAACATAGCTGTAATGACATCTAATGATTTATGATTATATGATTTACAAACCATTCACAGGTGGCTTTATACATGTACTCAAGTTCATTAGTTTGATCAAAAATGTCTAATTTAAGGTCCACTTACTGGATTTTGTCCGGAGATTTCACCTACATCGCTTGGCCTTCACAAGCAGATTGAGTTTTTATAAATATTGAAAGGATTTAGACCCAAAAGAACCATAGCCTATGAATTCATTGAACATTTTTTTACTACTGTATGCCTTGTATTAAACCTGGACCTACTGGTCTCTAATATGTTCAAACATCTGTAAATAGTCTGTCGCCATTTATACACATGAGCTGCTGCTAAACCGTAACTCTATTAGCAATATTTAGCCATTTAATAATTTCAAATAATAGCTAGCTATAATAGCTATTATAGCATTTATAATAGCATTTATAAGCAGTATGAATACTTAATATGTTGTTTGTAGCCCATTATAATGTGGTTGCAAGCAGAAATACGAACATTTAAGCGTTTATTACATACGTCATAGTACATACTCATATAAAATATTATTAAAACTAATTATTACAACTTATATTGCCAATAATTCATTAACTGTTTACAAACCAAGTATGCTTCATGAGAGTTGTAATAGTTGATAAATACATTAATTAAAACATAAAATGTCCTTATGTCTGTTTAAAACAACATTATAGTGCGTCATTGTGTAATTATATGCCATATATTATGTTTATATATTGTGTACACTAAATCAGGGCTGTTATAATAAAGTGTCACTGGTGAGAAGTATTTTAAATTTGATTGGCAATACATGTGGGAATATTTATTCCACGTCGGAAATCTAAATCACGGCCATTTACATTTTATATACAATTTAAACCAATAAGTACATGCATAATTACATATTTTCTTTAAACTCAGGAACTTTTAACCTTCTGTTCAGTGAAATCTTTAAAGAGTGTTTTTAAAATTAGTTTTATAACGTAATACATCAGCGGCTCCCAATTTGATGCTATTTAACAGTATTTCATAAATATATTGGTGTCACTAACTTTTTTTCCACATAAGACATAATGATCCTCGAAATGTCAATGTTTAGGCTCTTTATGTTGTTTTTTTTACAATATTGCATCCATACTCATTTATCTGTTATATGTTTATCTATAAATTCTGCAGCCTGCCTATCATATCTAGTAGTTTGTTACTTATTGTGACAATAAATATACTAAAGATCAGCCTCACGCCAGTTTGTGACCCTAGCTGTGTGTTTATTTTCCTCCATTCCCTCATTATTAGTTTTGTAAAATGCATTTTAAATATGCAGCTGCCTTTCCAACAACAAGGGTTGAGCTTTTGGATCAGCCAGCCTCTGCACTTTGCATTTTCACAAACAATGAAGTCTTTTACATAAAGGCATCACTTTGCTTTAGCAAGAGTTATTTCCCCTCTTAATTATGCTGGAATTAACTCAGATTTACCAACAACGTATTACACATGGAAGAAGGTCTGAATATGACGGACTGATATGATCTGACTGTGTTTCCTGAGGTTGAAACAGTATTCACAAGTAGAAATATTCAAGTTAAAGTTCTGCTTGGTTTTCAATGGGTGTATGTTTGTATGTTATTTGTGAGCCCCTAACCTAAGAAAATAATTAATAAAACTTAAAAATAAGTGATCTAGAATCTTTGAATTCAACTTAAAGTACATAAGTATTATCAACAAAATGTACTTATGTATTATTGATGCATTAACAGTATTTTAATGTGACAGTTGGCCAAAGTGGCGCTAACGTTAAACTACTTTATATATTGTCGGGTAGTTTCATCTATAATAATGTATCATATAGGTATGAATGATCGTATGTGTTGTTAGTAAAATCTTGACTTTGCAAAGTAACTGTTGGACAGTCACAGATCTGATTTAATGTCTTGATCATGTGTATTGCTCCTGATCAGTCTTTTAATATTAAGTATCTGTCAACCAAATCCAATCCAATATTTGTTCATTTTTTTAAGTGCATACAGTATATTACAGCTGCACAGCATACTGAGGCTACAGTAACATTTCATTAAAGTACAGTAAAATTAGTAAAGCAACTTATGTCAGTTTTATAGCAGAAGATCTAACCAGTATCTCAGGCTTTCTTTCATAGTTTCCTGTAATATTTTGTATAGTGTTTTGTATAATATCTGTGCAGAGGAGCATCAGTGTGGATCTGCTGTGGCAGACTCTTCATCTCTGGTGTGAACTAAATACTGAAAGGACAAACATTTTGTCTGTCTGGGTGTCTTATGGAGGAGACTTTGGGGTTTGGCTATCAGATAAATGTAGTGGAGTAAAAAGCACAATGTTTCCCTCTGAAATGTAGTAGAGTGGAAGTATAAAGTGGCATAAAATGAAAATACTCAAGTACAACTACCTTCAAAATTGTACTTCAGTGAAGTCACTTATCACCTTGGTCTCGGTTGCTTTATAAGGTAATGTGGCTGCTGTAAATTTGTGTGCATGTGATAACAGCATGCTACAGAAAGTGCTGGCTGTAAAAAAAAGTGCTGGATTGAAGTGGCGGAGGAGTGATTTGGCAAAGGATTGACCTGACGTAGCTCTCATGAAGGAATTGTTTATCCATTACTGACAAGAGAACCAAGGAGAGATGTCAGATATCTAAGTTGTGCTATCTCTTCCCCACCACAAAAAAAACAAAAAAAAACTACGATTCACCATTGAAGCAGCTAGTTAACCATCAACCAGAGAGACACTCCACCTCTCCTCTGGTTAGTAGCACGAGGGAAGGAGTAGAAGTCGCTGCTGTCAGTCACTGGTCTCCTCTCTGACACCAGTGGGTCCCCATCACACTCAACTGGGCCAGGGAGCTACCTTGTTACTGGGCGGAGCTAGGCTAAAGGGGGGGTTAGTGGAGGTGTGTGGGGGTGTGAGAAGGGAAGGAGGAGGAGGAGGAGGAGGAGGGTGGGGGGGGGCACATTAGCTTCTTGGACAAGTCTTTCTGTCCCACTGTCAGGTAGTTGAGAATTTGTTTGTCCAAAGCACTGGCAGACATGGACATGGCAGACTACAGCGAGGCTCTGGACCCAGCCTATACCACGCTGGAGTTCGAAAACATGCAAGTGCTCCCATTGGGCACAGGTGAGTCCCATTATATGCAACTCTGGCGTTGAACTTTGAAACTTTTACTGATTTAAAACTTTGGTCAGGAGAGGACGGAGGGAGTTCTGGCATGGAGTGATAAAAAGGGGTCATTTGTCCATTTGCTCGCAGAGGGATGATCCTTTACAGGGGTCTTCTTTTATCACCTCTGGGCACGATAGTAAAACACTGAGAGACTTTGATTTACGAGACTCCGCTCTATTCTCAATGCAGGGTTGAAGTGATTTGAACCTGTTTCAGCTTGTGGATCAACGTGGTGTCACATTGACATTCATCCTCTGATGAAGCAGTAGTTTGAGTATCATGAATATCATGCATCTCCTGTTACAAACGGTCTGTTCCCACAGAGTCTAAAAGTGAAGAAAACAGGTTCACAATGACACCAACTTATTTATGTATGCAGTGTCCCATGACGTCTGGCTGGGATCCTGATTCTAAAATTCCCAACGAGACTCAAAAAAGGAAGGGAACATTACTTACCACTCAACTTTTTCATCACTTACATGTTTCTACTCTATTACATATAAACGTATAACAGTGTCTCATGAGTCATCTTTAATCTATAGCGTGACATGGCTCTGTGATTGATTGACCCAGTCTGGTGACTGAAACGAAAAATGTCTCCTGTGATTGCCTTTTTCAGAGACAATCAATCTGACATCAATTATGCTCTGTTGACTCTGTCTGAGCTACTCAGGTTCTCATGAAGGCTGGTTTTGATCAGCCGTCAATGGAGCTGATCACTGCATTCACTCTGGGCCGTTCACACCTTCTTAAATCAAACCAACTTGTCGAGTAGAAGCAGCCTCTAAACTTGTGCTCAAATGTATTTCTTAAGCTTCTATAAAAACACTCTTCCACTGGTTTCATGTCTAAAACTGATACTGACCTGGTGAGACATTTATTCTCTCTTTCTCTCAGACTCCTCGCCGGCTGAGAGCACCAACATGAACGCCACCGGCCACCTGGGGGCAGGCAGCCTGTGTGCCATATGTGGAGACAGAGCCACCGGCAAACACTACGGGGCGTCCAGCTGTGACGGCTGCAAGGGCTTCTTCAGACGAAGCGTCCGCAAAAACCACATGTACTCGTGCAGGTGAGGACAGTTCTGCCACTGAAGTCTCTGCTACTGTCGATCTGCACACGTAGCCCTGCCAGTGGAGCCGGTTACCAACTGATGTTTGTGAGAGTGAAAGAGAGACAAAGGAAAACTTGTTGTTTGTCTCAGTAAATTGGCTATAAATACTGCCAAAAAGAGCCCAGTGGCTTCTTGGACTGCAACGAATCTACAGATAATTTTCTTGATTTTTATTAATGAGAAATGCCTGTTATAATTCCCCAGAGGTCAAGTTGATATTCTTAGGAGTCATATTTTGTCCGACCAACAGTCTAAAATCCAAATATATTCAGTTTACTATGATGAAAAGCTTTAAATCCTTACATTGGAGAGGCTGGATACCGCTATTTTTTGGGGCTTTTTTTTCTTAAAATAACGTCTAAAACGATTCTTCGATTATCAAAACGGTTGCCAATTAATTTCCTGTCAATCATTAAATCGACCAATCGTTGCAGCTCTAATTGCTTCACCCACTCGAGTTTCATTTTTGATTCTACGACAGAACAAACCAACTTAATCCACTCATTTTCCAGGTTCAACAGACAATGCATCGTGGACAAAGACAAGCGAAATCAATGCAGATACTGCAGACTGAAGAAATGCTTCAGAGCCGGCATGAAGAAAGAAGGTAGGAGCTTTTTTAAAATATTTTCAACTCAATATATATGTGTTTTTGTAAAAACAAACAAGAGAATTTCCCATTTATTCAGCAAATCCCTGCCAGAGTGTGAGCTGTCCCCACTGATTTCACGTGTTGCAATACCCACGAGAGTAGCGCTTTGTTAATGTTCACTCGGTGCAGCGCTGAAGTCTCTAACCAGCTTATGCTGAGCAAACATTTCCGGGCAATAATAGCCATATACTGATAAACATGACAGCCTTGGAAGACTCATTTTTCTTTTAAATGACTCTGCGTTCAACAAAGAAATGGAGAAAATTAAACATCTTTCATTGTTTTCCTGCATGAAAATGGCACATTTTTCTCAGAATATATATATAATAGCTGCAGCAGACAGTGACGATACCATAAATCTGTGTGTGTGTGTGTGTGTGTGCATGTTTGTTTTTAGCTGTGCAGAATGAAAGAGACAGAATCAGCACCAGGAGATCCAGCTATGAAGACAGCAGTTTACCGTCCATCAATGCGCTCATCCAGGCAGACGTACTGTCAAGACAGGTAAGACCTGCTAAATCATGTTGTGGGAATTGCATCTAGCTGTGATCAATCAGCTGTAAAGTGTCATTAAATGATTCCACTGCATCTAGATCACCTCCCCTGCTCCTATTCTGAACGGTGACATACGGACCAAGAAGATCGCTGCCATCACAGACGTGTGTGAGTCCATGAAACAGCAGCTGTTGGTCCTGGTGGAGTGGGCCAAGTACATCCCAGCTTTCTGTGACCTGCCCTTGGATGACCAGGTAAGACTCATACGTAGACACAGTGTACATAGTTGTATAGACACTCTGGTCACTCATCAACCAGTCGGCTCAAAACCATAGCGTGGGCTGCAGGAGCCCACGGGAATAGCCTCAGAGGATACGTTCTTCCTAAATACATAAAAAAATAGTTAAAAAAGGAGATGCATTTGAAAAAAACGATTTTTTAAAAAAAAACTTTTAACCTCAAACTCTTCAACCAGAGTGGTTAATGTATTTTAATCCCGAGTTAGAATATGATGAGCTGGTTTTAAAGTTATATCCCTCCTCGAAAAAAAAGTGCTGAATCATTAACAGTGTGATCACCAGGCCTTGGTAACTGATTTGCTGATGTTATATCAGTGAGGGAGCCAGTGTCTTCCTCCAGAGTTTTTCGCTCTTCAGTGAGACTTTTTTAGAAAAGGATAGAACTCTAAAATATTCTCAATTGATTAAAATATTTAATCGCAATTTATCGCAAAATAATCACACATTTTTGTATCTGTTCAAAATGTACCTTAAAGGGAGATTTTTCAAGTATTTAATACTCTTATCAACATGGGAGCGGGCAAATGTGCTTGCTTTATGCAAACATATGTATATATTTACTATGGGAAATCAAATAACAATACAAAACAATGACAAATATAGTCCAGAAACCCTCACAGGTACTGTATTTAGCATATAAATATGCTCAAATCATGACATGGCAAACTGCAGCCCAACAGGCAACAACAGCTGTCAGTGTGTCAGTGTGCTGACTTGACTATGACTTGCCCCAAACTGCATCTGATTATCATAAAGTGGGCATGTCTGTAAAGGGGAGACTCGTGGGTACCCATAGAACCCATTTTCATTCACATATATTGAGGTCAAAGGTCAAGTGACCCCTTTGAAAATGGCCATGACAGTTTTTCCTCGCCAAAATTTTGTGCAAGTTTGGAGTGTTATTTAGCCCGATATGGTTGGTACAAATGGATTCCTTAGGTTTTCTAGTTTCATATGATGGCGTTAAAACAAATTTGCGTTATTATTGCGTTAACTTTGACAGCCCTATCTTTGAACATGTAGAAGATTGCAGACTTTTCTATCACACAGCTAATAAGTCAATAAATTCGCTTTGTTTCAGGTGGCGTTGCTGCGAGCTCACGCTGGAGAACACCTCTTGCTCGGCGCTGCAAAGAGGTCCATGCTTTACAAAGACATCCTCTTATTAGGTAAAACTGACACACGAAGGAGTGTTTTACCACACTCTTATTGCCCAAATGTGTTACAAAAAGTCTCCTCATGCACTAAAACTAAAATGTGATGCTCCTGCAGGAAATGACCACATCATTCCCAGAAACTGCCCGGAGTTGGAGGTGGGTCGGGTGGCGGTGAGAATCCTGGATGAGCTGGTGCTTCCCTTCCAGGAGCTCCAGATAGACGACAATGAATACGCCTGCTTGAAAGCCATAGTTTTCTTTGACCCAGGTACTGACTAATCTTTTGGATTGTGTTGTGCTACGTTTCAAGCCAATAACATCAGTGAGAAGTATTCTAGCAGACGCCGTACACAGACGAAAAGTTACAACTCATTATCACACTTCTCTTTGTAAACACCCCCTGCCTTTATTTGCCCACAGATGCTAAAGGTCTGAGTGACCCTGGAAAGATCAAGCGGATGCGATACCAAGTCCAGGTCAGCCTGGAGGACTACATCAACGACAGGCAGTACGACTCCCGGGGCCGCTTCGGGGAGCTGCTGCTGCTGCTGCCGACGCTACAGAGCATCACCTGGCAGATGATCGAGCAGATCCAGTTTGTCAAACTCTTTGGCATGGCCAAGATCGACAACCTGCTGCAAGAAATGCTTCTCGGAGGTGAGATCATTTGTATACAACCACGACCGCTGATCTTAAAAGCTTTGGGTCAGTATGCAGAATCCACGTGTATTAACAAAATAGACAATAGAGACGAGCGTGGCATTCTTTGTGCGGTCAGATATGCTGTAGAAATTAAGACTGTATTTTGCGTGTCTTTCAGGTTCTGCCAATGAGGCTCCACACGCTCCTCACTCTCTGCACCCTCACCTGGTTCAGGAGCACCTCAGCAGCAATGTTATAGTGACCAGCAACATCCCAACGGCGATCCATAACGGTCAAATCTGTAAGTACAAAACATAAATGTGAAGTACAACTGTTGTGGCATCTAAGATGAATACTCTGTATTCATCTTAAAGCTGCAGTCGGTAGAATTGGAGTAAATATGATGAAAAAAAGTTATTTTTATAAAACGGTCACTGTATCCTGACAGTAGTGCATGAGACAGGTAATCTGAAAGAAATCATGTGCCTCTGTGTCCTCCGGTGCTCCTAATGGCATCTGCAAGATTTCACAGACCGGAGGAAAACAACCAATCAGAGCCGAGCTGGAGCCTTGCAGTCTCTGAGCAGCTGTCAATCACTCACAAACTCTGATCAAATGGTCCAACTAGGCAGCACTGATCAAATATGAATCAATATTCTGTTACTGTAATGCCTATTTCTTGCCTCAAATGTTTTCAGAAACATGTTGTTGTGTACTGTTTAGCTGTAAAATGAGAAAGTTTGTGACCTGGCAGCCATGTTAAGATAAGTTGTGGAAATACCAAGCACCGCCCACCAGCCGGAGCACACTTTCTCATTTTACATCTAAACAGTACAGTACAAGATGATTCTGACAACATTTGAGGTGAGAAATAGGTATTACAGTGACAGAATATTAATTCACATTTGATCAGCGCTGCCTATGTTGACCGTTTGATCGGAGTTCGCGATGGACTGACAGCTGCCTCCGTTGAATGAACAGCCAATAGGAACGCTCTCTCTCTGAAATGACCTGTGATTGGCCAAAGTCTCCCGTCACGGGGCTAGATTTTTTTAAAGCCTGAAAACAGAGCCATGAGGATGAGTGTAGTTATCTCTACAAACACTTGAATTACAATATGCTGAAAGGTTATTATGGCCCAATGATGCCAAAAATATTCTCCCTACTGTAGCTTTAAACATTGAGTTTTTTTTCATTGACATACAGTAGAAGAACTGCAATATTTGTTGACCATCCAAGTTTGATCAGAAAGATTAATCTAAGTGAATTGAAATCATTAACAGAGACGGTCAAACCTCCCTCACCCAGCTCCATGTGCAGCCTAGTCAGGTAGCTGGAAGGACAAACAGGCTTGGCAGAATAATCCTCTAAATTCTTTATGGCAACTAATCTGGCTTATTTCGTCAAAGAGAACGTCTGTTATTCTTTCTAAACATGTTTAATGCTCTGAGAAATTTCACAAAAGTGCTTATTCCTCATCCGAAAACTGTTTTTGCCCCCAAGACATGTTATACCACAGAATGGTAAATATACACCACGCTTATGTTTCTCCCTCTAAACTCACTCCTGTTCCTTTTGTGTTCTACTTTTCAGCCACTCCTGAAACTCCGATCCCGTCTCCGCCTACTGCCTCCAGCTCAGAACACTATATACTGGCTCAGGGGGTCATAGCCACCGTGCCCAAGCAGCCCACCTCCATCCCTCAGCCTATTATTACAAAGCAAGAGGCCATCTAACAATCCTCTGAACCCTGATTCCTTCAGCTTTTTTACGGTGTTAAACCAGGGTCTTTATATGTTAAGTTTATACATAATCAGCATTGAAGCTGTCAACTTGACTGAAATAATAAATATATAGAATATAATTGCAAAGTTGTCCCTTGCAGATTGCTGTTTTTCTTCAGGGATGTATTTGTTGCAGCTTTGGTTGAGCTCCACAGCTCAGCGAAAGCTAGACAAAAACTATAAGCATCAAAACTGTCCTCTCATTCTGTA
Organism: Sebastes fasciatus; assembly: GCF_043250625.1. Lineage (NCBI taxonomy): Eukaryota > Metazoa > Chordata > Actinopteri > Perciformes > Sebastidae > Sebastes > Sebastes fasciatus. The sequence goes on along the minus strand of NC_133802.1, from coordinate 11,706,111 downwards.
CTTCTGTAAGATCGAGGCGTAGGAAGACGTACATTGTTGTATATATGTAGTTTATTATTGGGTAACATCACTTCCTTTAGCATGACCTCAGTGTGTGCAGTAAGGCTCATGTTAGACATGGTGGCGTGATCATGTCAGTATTTTATGAATGTTACAACAGGCCTTGCATTGTCGCGTATTTCTATTTAGTGTTGCACAGTATTTTATTTTATGTTCATTAGTGATAAAATTGTGTCAACTTTCAGTCAGGAACTTTATCAAAGCTAAAGGAAATCACTTGAACAAGTCCAGCTTTTAAACATTCTGTGACAAGACTATATATGGTTTGTTTTATGTACTGGAAAATACATATTTACAAAAGTCAAATTGATTCTTGGTACAAATAGTGAACTCTGTGGTGCCACTTTATAAAAGTCACAGGCAGACACACCGAGGAAGTTTCCCAATAATATGTTGTATTGGTTTTTAAAAACAATATATATTATATTTTTTGTTTAGTACTTTGTCATGGTTTAACTGATGGAATAAATTGTGCCTTGTAACCTGTACTGCCTTACAAAAACAGGCAATGTTTCGCCTTACAATGTGAAGATGAATTAATAAATCTCAAGATCTATTTTTACATCGCATTTTCTGCAGACCATATTTTTTATTATCTATGATTTTCTGAGGAATTAATGGGATTACTCATTCTCTGACAACATGATAAAGAAATCGGACATGTTGGAGAGTCTCTGGAGGGAAAACACAGGGGTCCAACGTGGCAGGGCTGCTTGTTCACTGATGCAACATGTTGCTTCAGACTGATAAAGTGCCATAAAATCATTATAGATAGCATTGATTCAAGAGAGGGAGAGAGAGGGTGGACACTTCAAGGATCTATTTCTATATTCCAGTTGAATAAATACATAGCTAATATAAATGTGCTGCATTTAGACTCACTCGACTATAGATTGACATGAGTCATGACAGAGGTTTGGCTTAGAAAACAAGTGGAAGCTTCAGACATGGAAGTCATCCTCAAAGATATCCAAGTAAATTACTTTTTTTCTTACCAAAACACCAAAAAAGTACATAAATATAAATACATTAGTTAGTATTATTTTTAAAAATGAATTTTGAATTTTGAAGTAGAAAACATACCTGATATATCTTGAGACATGTAGCCTATAGTGACATGGATGCAGGTTGAGCAATGTGAAGACAAACTCTGCCATCTACTGTATTCAAGTGTAATTGATACATGCAATCTGCCCACAATTATATATATATATATGCCTCATCAACCCTGTGTACATATAGTTAACATTAGTTTAACCTAACTATATAATATATATATATTTTTTTTAAATGATAAAGATATGTAGATCTACAGGAAATACAACTCCACGCAGTATGCACCAACTACTGTAGCCTACTATAAAAATAAATAGTCTATTTTTATTTTAATGCCATCATGTGCTGTCGTTAAAATGGACCTAATGCTTTAAACTAACTTTAAACTAGTATTCAATAGTGCATGAAGAAGCATGACATGCAACATGTGAGGTTCATGTGCACTGAAGGCCGTGTGAAAAGCAACTACGAAAGGGTCGTAGAATGTAAATGTTTGTTTTAGCAAGTAAAATCTTGCCACGTCAGTGAGTCATTTGTTAAAATTACGTTTTTGAAAGTGTTTAAAGTATAAAAACGTGAGACTCACGAAACACCCACGGAAAACTATTTTTTAAATCAAAATCTTTATTTTTTTTCAAGTTTGAGTGGCTAGTTTCCGTGAGGCATTTGAACGCAGCATAGCCATAACAACAGACCAGACCACTCCGGTGCGTCACACAGCGCGTCACGTGGTGTCATCTGGACCAATGAGAGAGCGCCATTTCTCAACCCGGAAGAAGGACTTTCCTGACAGGTCGGTTGTTTATGTTTGACAGGTTTCTGGTCGTCACGACTCTTTGTTGACATTTTTATCTCTTGTCAATGGATGCTCATAAAAAGGAGTTTATGTGTGTCCTAGTCGGTTAATGTTAAACGCATCTCCAGGTTGGTATTCAGTTATTTTGTCTGACTTTAGTTGTGTCGCCTCGGTTCTGCTCAGCATCAGGATGTATTAGCTAGTCTGATTCTCTGACTCAATGCTAAACAAACACTTACAGTTCACGTTTGTGCTGTTGTAGGGAACTCTCCTACTATTATCTGGTATCAGGGGACGTTTTATTACCAATGAATGATGTCTAGGTCAAGTAAAACTGTATAAATGGATGTAAACTATGTGTGTGTAGTGATGGAAGAAGTATTCAGATCATTTGCAGAAGTAAAAGTATTAATAAGATGGGATATAAGATATTCCTTTATTAGTCCCACAGTGGGGAAATTTGCAGTGTAAAGCAGCAAAAGGGGATAGTGCAAAAAACAAGATGCATCAGCTAACACATTAAAAAAGAGCTAAACAAAGTGTAACAAAATATGAAACATTTAAATAGAAGGAAGTGTAAAAATAGGAGCAGTATATACAGTATTGACAATAAACAGACTATTAACAAAATTGCACAAGTGGAAAATGATATTGCACAGTGAGAATGAATGAATGAATGAAATTCCACCTGAAAATATCAGGTTATTGTCAGTTTTTTGGTGTGTTAGTGGTCTACTGGGAGCAGTGCTGGTTATGGAGTCTATACCACACTGTGAAAATACTTAACTGCAAGTAAAAGTCCTGCATTCAACAGTACTTGAGTAAATGTAACGTACACCTGCCAGAAGTCTTTTAGTGTTTTCATAGCCTCTCTGGTCTCTCTTGTGTGTTTCTGTCCAAACAGCTTCACCCAGTCAGTCCATGGACGCCGATCAGCATGAGTCAATCGATCTCAGGTCTCCTCCAGTGGACCCATCAGCAGCTACAGGAGAAAGCTGGTTCCCTGGACCCCCTCCACCCATGTATTCCTGCACCCTGACCCCTGAGCTGGTGCACAAGGCACGGGAAGAGCTCCAGGAGAAGCCAGAGTGGCGTCTACGGGATGTCCAAGCACTGAGAGACATGATACTGAAGGTATTCATACAAACACATAACAGTCTCATTCCTGTTTATGTGCCGGTAATATTTAAAGGAACAGTGTGTGTAACATTTCGAGAGATCTATTAGCAGAAATGGCATATAATATTCATAACTATGTCTACAATAACTACTCTGCGGCTCGCGTTACCGCAGTCTTGAAAAGGGAGGAGTGAGCGTAGGGGTATCCAGTTGGTTTCAATCTACAACCACACCACTAGATGCTGCCAAATCCTACAGTACACACTGTACCTTTAAAACAGGACATGGCAGTTAAGTAGAAAACATCCCTAAAATTAGAAGATTTTGTTCCTATAACCACAAAAATGGTTGGCATTGCTTACTCAAATTCTCAAACTTGTATACTTATTCTTTAATTACATATTTATGTTTTTAATCGCAAGCAGGCAAAGTTCCTGTAAAGATGTGAGTTGTGGGAAATTGAATTAACAGAAAACAAGCAGGCTGATTTACAAAAGCCAACAATGCATACACTTACAAAATGAAAATGAAAATGATCACTATCAAAATGATTTTAATTACTAGAATACAATAAAACAAAAACCTTAAATAATCACAATGTGTGGTCTAAAGAGATGGATCGTCTCTTAACTTTTTAAAAGTAGGGCTGGTGATATTCTGTGTTTTTGTTATAGCTATCAAATCCCACGAAAAGATCAAAACATACAATGTGTTACTTTGTCTGGAATACTTCTGACTTCTCTGGCCTGTGACTCTCAGCCCAAAGCACATTTGTTCCTTGTGAAGAAGTAAATCTTTAAAAATGAGTCATAAATGTATTGACCTTTATCGACACCTGCTTTGTTTTACTGTTTTCGTCATGTTTACCAACTCTTTATCCGCGGAGCTCATTTTTTTTCGCCTCACTCGTCAGGAACAGCCCAATCTCAGGACCCGGCTGGACGACGCTTTTCTCCTGCGCTTCCTGCGGGCCAGGAAGTTTGACTATGACCGGGCCCTGCAGCTGCTGCTTAACTACCACGCAGGCCGTAAGGCGTGGCCGGAAGTGTTCCAGGACCTGAAGCCATCCACAGTGAAACACGTCCTGGACCTGGGCTTTCTCACTGTCCTACCACAGCCGGACCCCAACGGGAGATACATCCTCTGTCTCCGACCAGGTTGGTATCTGAATTGAGCAGTTTTATAATGAATTAAACATTTTATAATTACTGTTTATCCATTTAGCTCTCCCATTATTCACTCGACCTCAAACTCAGTGTATTTTTTCTAATCTTTAAGTACATACTGTATGACTAACTCTTCCAGTACGGGCGTTGCATATGATGTATGATTACTCAACTCCTTTTACAGGGAAATGGAAACCAAATGATTATCCGTTTGTTGACAACGTGAGGGCCCTTTATCTGACTCTGGAGAAGCTTATCCAGCCAGAGGAGACGCAGGTGAACGGTATTGTCATCTTAGCCGACTACACCGGTGTGGGCATGTCACAAGCGTCCAATCCAGGCCCATTCCTTGCCAAAAAAGTTGTGAGCATCCTCCAGGTGAGAGATCTAACATCTGATGATAGAAATAAATCATCTGATAGAAATCTAACATCTTATGATCTGATGACACTTAAATGTATTTTAAAAATGTACAATTGATAACATTGATAACATTCAGCCACTAGATGATGCATTCTCCCTCCCCCGTTCCATTGCATTTACTTCACAACAAGTTGTTGCCAGGAACTTAACGTCAGTCTCAGCCATTTATCTGTTTTTTCCACACTAACAGACGACCCAGAGACACCACGTGACACCAACGTTGTTAAACTATTGGCTCCCAAGCCTTGTTAGAAGAGGGAACCAAACATCTGATATCTTCCACAGTGATTAAAAAAGCATTTATTTTGGACCCGTCAAATTTTTGAAATGATCAATTCACAATTATATAATTTTTTTCAGGAAAAGCCAGACTTTTATTCAGCACCTTTCTAAAGGCTCTGTGGATGTATTATTTCCCAAAAAATTATTTGTCTACATAAACATGTTATCAATAAGACCTTTAAAATTAAATCAGCAAATACGTTTTTCTTTTCTGGAATGGATCAGTGAGTGCAGCATTTACACTAAATGTCTTTTTTTGTAATGACACAGCGGTTAATATGATTAACTTTGTTATGGTACATGTCCACAGCCTCCGTCCTTTCCACGCTTCCCATTCATAGTCTATGTAAGGAATGCATGCAATGCAATACATTCTGGTAGCGTGGCAGCGCGACTCGAGAGACGGGGTGTCACGTTGACCGCTCCTCATTTGCATAAAGTTGAGGTCTATGCTACTTTATGCAAATCACAGGCGACCGACGTGACTCGCCACCTCTGGAAGCTCCCAAGAAAGGTTTAAACTGAGCATTGTCGATCCAAAATAAAGACAGATTCAGCAACTGCGTGGCTTATTTCCCACATAAAATGTTTCAGAAACACATTTCGGTGAACTATTTTCGTGATATAAGAGAAGAAAGTTACCAAACGAGCCGCCAAGTTGGTTGTGGTTTGAAAGCTGGGAGCAGCAGCTCACGAGGGAAAATGTTCGACCAGTCAGGTGCCTAGTGCCTTGTGTCTAGTGACAGCCCATCAAGCGTCCAATGCTGGGAAGCGAGGCGATCCCTCTCAATGAAAAACGCCCCTGTGGACATGTACCATTAACACACTTGAGAAAAAACCCCTTGTCATTTACAACAGCGGCTCTTGAGCACTGGCTGTTGAGTTTTGTCGTGACTGCGGAGTGTGAAATATTTAAATGTTTGACAAGGACCAGCTGTGACTGTTCTGAATGCAATTTCTCTTCTAATTCACAGGATGGCTTTCCAATCCGAATCAAGGCCGTTAACATAATAAACGAGCCCAGGATTTTCAAAGGCATCTTTGCTATAATTAAGCCTTTTCTGAAGGAGAAGATGGCGGAGAGGGTAACTATTGTCCTTGAATTGTCTCTGACTCTTTTGTCTTAAACAAAGGATTATTTTGAATCGTGTGCCTCCCCTTTTATCCGCAGCCTGTTCTCCAAAATAACGGTCTATTTTCATCTGTGAAAATGGAAGGCCAAGCATTTTCTTTTCAGGGGAATGAACTGAAACCAGCGGCTACACAACCCTGTATTATCCTAAATCTCTTGAGAGGGGTTACTTTGTGTTAATTTAAACCTGCAGTAACTGGTTTTTATTCATTTTGGGCCAGTAGAAACCAGATTTAAGCATAACAGTGACATGTTATCACCTTTTAAGTTTAATAATATGGCATACAGATGCTTATATACACAGATACAGATTAACATTAGCATTAATTTTACTTATGAATGGAAAATGTCTGTCTCTTTAGCTGCTGAATGCTCCACTATGGTCACCAGCTAGCTGCTAACTGTGTCTGGCTGGGAGCTGGGAGCTTTGGAGCTGGGCCGGTAGTGTATTTCGAGTTTTTCGGCTGAAAACAGCTTCCTGCTGTGGCCGAAAACTTTATAATGAGAGTGAACCAAAACAGTAAAGTTATAGACTGAACAAAAGAGCTGAAAGAAGCTATAAATCTCCGTAGAGTTGACAGGAACTGACCGACACCTTTCAAATGACATGAAATATTGATCATAGCCACTTTAAGTAATGAGGCAGATGATGTCACTAACATGGTATCTGTGCTGTCTCCTCATCCAGTACATCCTCCACGGCTCGGACCTGCGCTCTCTGCACGGGAACATCCCCCGGACGGTACTGCCGGAGGAGTACGGCGGCACCGCGGGCCAGCTGGACTTGCATTCGTGGTCCAGAGTGCTCCTGGACTGCGAGGAGGAATTTATAGTGGAGTTTTGCCAGCCAGATCCACTAGAGGGCGTGGTGCTCCCAGACTCCATGCTGTATGAAGGACAGCAGGCCAGCGGGCAGGACGACGACACCTTCAGGGCGCTACGCTCTCAACTCTACTACTGTTACTGATGCAGACTGTAGACGCTCCCATCACTGAGAGGACATTTTCTGTTTCATTTGAAACAAGTGTGTAAACTTTTACAGAGCAAGTTGCCAATATTAGACATGATTTATTTTACTAACTAAGCAGCACTACTATAGGTGGATAGTCTTCTGTAGTTTACACGTCGCCCAGCATTCATTCATGGTTCCAAGGCAGCTGCAGGTTCAGGCAAAGAGGCTTTTGACAGGAGCCGATGCATGTTTGGCCATTATTGGTGGCCCCTCTGTTACGTTATATCTGGTACTTAAAGGGATAGTTTGGGTGTTTTGTAGTGGGGTTGTATAAGGTACTTATTCATAGTCACTGTGTTACCTACAGTAGATGACGGTCAGCACGCCCCCAGTTTGGAGAACAGACAGGAGTTACCACTGTGGACGGGGCCGGCAGCAAAACATATTTTAGTCACCTAAAAAAATCAATATCAGTTTAAGTGTACACTATATTTAAAATACTTTCGCCGGTTTATCTTGCCGTCAGACAGCCCTTTCCGACAAGGAAATTAAGCTGTTGTATCCATCTATGCTCTCACCAAAGAGCAGTAGCATAACCTGCTCCGGAGCAGGTTAGCCGTTCAGCATAAGTTACCATGGTGATCTACCCCAGTAAGAAGTAAACCAGCTTCGTAGTACGGAAAACCCAGAGTTAACCCTGAAGTTACCTCGATAACGCCAAATCCTGTTTCGTAGTACAGGCCTCAGCAACTCGTGTTGTGCGAGGTAAGATTACTGTTTTATTTTCAATGGAGTCTGGTGGCTTTTGCAAGAGCATAGCTAACAGCTTCAGTTCCCCGTCGGAAACATAGACTGTATGCCTGTCTCACGGTAAGGTAAACCGGCTGAAATATTCTAAAATAGCGTAACCTTAATATTGATCTTTTTAGGTGAGCCTTTCTTTTAGGTGGCTAAAATACGTTTTGCTACCGGCCCCTTCAACAGCAGTATTTTGCTTTGCTCCCGGGAGATAACTCCTTTTTGCTTCTCCAAACTGGGGGCTTGCCAACAGTCATCTACTGTAAGTAAAACACTGACTATGGAAAAGTACCTCCCACTTCAAAACACCCAACCTATCCCTTTAAAGGATATGTTCACATTTTTCAACAGTCAGGCGCCCATGTGTACACTGAAGCAGGTTTTGCCTAATGTTATCATTCCTCTTGTCCATACTGGCCGTTAAAGGATCCCTTCCTAATGTGCTTCCAATGTAATGCAAAATCCACAGTCCTTGTTTTGTTTTTAATAGTGATGGCGAGATGCAGTTTCATGAAGCATTGAAGCTCCCCAGGAAATTGTTTTGCAAAAGGGTTCACTTCACGAAGCTTCATCTGGGCTTCATATGCACAAGAAACCACCTATCGGTCAAAGAGTGTAAAACAGGCAGATATTATTACAGATGTGAGGCAGTGATTTAACCGGGGACAGGGCTGTGAATGTGCTTGTGTAATTATAAGAAAATGACAGATGGGGAAACGTTTTTATTCATGAACAAAAAATTCTTAATTGTGTTTCAGCTTCGGGCGTCTTCAATGACGTCATTGGTCTAAAATGATAAAAGCCTTGATACGCGCTTCACAGAAAACTTTCTGGATTACTTGACACACACTCCGAAGCCTCGGCACAGCACGTAACATCACTAGTTTTTAGCCCAAGCTGAAATGAGGCTTCGGCAGTACCAGTTAGACAAACTAATGGGTAACTGTAAAATTGAAAGTGCTTTAAGTATGAAATTCCCATTGATTTGGTTAACTAAGGACGCTGCAGCCTCATATTAGGACCAGGACTGTGGATTTGTCCCCCAGCATGCTAGGAAGGGACAGGAGGAATGATTTCAGCAAGCAAGAACTGTGTCAATGCACATATGTGTGTATTGTTTAAGACAGACTTGGGAAATGTGAACCTATCCTTTCATATTTTTTCCACTGTGGAAGAATTATAGAAACGGTTTCTCAAGCTCCCAGCTTGTTTAGGATCTGCGTACGGCTGTTAGCGCTCTGTCTGCGTGGTTACATCACCCCACAATTCAACAAAAAAAATGGAGAAAATGTTTGTGTATGTAGCCGTCTAATACATTGCCTTAAACTGTAGATTACCCTGTGTATCATAAATCATGTTGGATGTGTGTTTGTACAAAAGCAATATATTCATGTGTATGCTCATCAGGGTTTGTCTTACATAAGTTAGAGAAAGAATAATAGATTTTAATGTTTTTGCTCAATGTATAACTCTTACACAGCATTTCAGGGCCTTTGTTTAGTTTTCTCTATCTTGAATCTTCTGAGAGGATTATTTTTTCAGTTCAGATAATCTGCCTTACGTTGTTTGTTAACCTTTTGTTGACCTGTTTGTGTTTTTTTTATCACTCAGTCTTATCACCGGGACCATCGCTGATCACAGGAGCTACATAAGGAAAAGAACATTTACTGTGCCCCGACTTTATAAACATCTGGTTTGCCAAATTTCCCACCATGCCATGTACACAAATGTGCAATGATGTTGGATCTGTTTCCTTGCGTTAGCCCGAAGCTAACTCTTTTATATTTTTATTTTAAGCATGTGACTATAAGCTATTGTGTTGCAGGATATTTATTGTTGGTAGCAAAGACAGTAAAGTAAAGCTCAAACGAAGAAAGTGCTATTTGTGTCTGGTTTGTGCTGTGGATGGATTCTGTTGTTGGCGGAGAGTGGTGGTGTGCTGCATGCTCTGGGGAAGTTGTGGGTATTTTCACAACATCATTGCAACACATTGCAACTGACTTGAGCAGCGTTACTGGGCTCATGGGCCCCCAAAGAGATCAGAAAACACATTTGAAAATGTACTCAAGGAGAAGTACAAAAATCTTAAAAGCAACATGTACTTAAAGTATCAAAACTACTCGTACAGAATTGACCTTTTCAGATTGCATTGTCATTACAGTATACAGCATACACTTAGTTCATTACAGTAGGTACTTAAAGTAATGCAATCTAATACAACAATCCTGCAATAAATCCTCCCTTCATGGAGGTTAGAATGTTTCAACAAAACATTATGCAGGAACTAACACTGTTGGGTTGTTTAATCTGCAACAATTTGTCATATTTTATAAAACAAACGTATGATTTGTGTGTAAAATCTTCACCTGCAAAGTAGCTATAGCTGCAAGGTCAATGTAGTGGAGTAGAAGTATAAAGTAAAATGGTAATTAATGTTTTTATATTGATCAAGCCTGAGAAATATACAATGTTCTAAAGACGGTATAACTGAGTGCTCCTGAGGATGGGGGCAAACATGCATGTACAGAATATGTGTAAATGTGTGAATGTTTGGAAAACCTTGTACAATCAATGTACAAAAATGTGTCCCTTTAGATTTTCATGAGATCAATAGTACTTAACATTGTGTTCAGGGATTAGGTGACTATAGCAATCAAGTGGTTCAGATATTGCAAGGTTATTCGATTATTATTATTATTATTATTATACAGAAAAGACCCCCTATAGAAAATGTAGAAATGTATGTGTTTTAAACAATGAAGAGCTGTGATTAAAATAGCTTTGGCACATGAGCCTGCTGGTTCGATCATTCCCATCTGGAACATTTACACACAACTCATTAATTTCTGTCTCTTTCATGAGATTTTGACTTTATTTTAACTCCACACAGCCTACACTGTTGGATATTGTTAGTCTGCTGTTTCCATGACATTGCACACTCATGTAGGATAATATGAGTTCATAACAACACAAAAAGAAAAAAAGGCATTTCAATTAAAGGGGCACTCTACTTATTTCAAACATGAAGTTCAGTTTAGTCGAGTCTGAAATAATGACAAACAAACTGGAGGTATGGAGTTTGAAAGAAGTGGGCAGTCTTAGCCCCAGTTTGTGCCTCATGTATCACCATAACGCTCGAGTCACAGATCTAAGCATCAGTTTCACTGCAAAATATATAACCTGGGATCATTAAGGAACCCTATAGGTCATTTAACAACATTTACTGATGTTCTGAAGGTATTTCCAGAACTATAAAATACTTTTCTAACCATCTAACTTCGTAGCTCAGAGAATATCTAGTGAATGTACAGTGGACGTTTGTGCAGAAATAAATGCTGCAGCTCCTCCAGACAAACAGAGGTTTCCCGTGTCTTGTGAAGTGACGGGGCTCTGCAGCGAGAAACGTTATCGTCTCTGACCGGGTGCCGGTGTCTCCCCTGTTCCCTCCGGCCGTGGTCGGGAGGCTGAAGCAGGAAAAGCCAACACTAGGATCAGCATTGATTCATGGAGAGACCTTCGTCTGGTCAGCTAGCATTACTGCCAAGCAGGTGAAATAAAGAGTGATATTGTAGTTTTAGCTGACGTGTGTCGCCTCACTGTTTTGAAGGATGCTCGCTCACATTCACATAGCGTGTGCACACGGGCGAGCGCGAGCAACAGGACACTGACTTTCGTTGACTTAACGGCCACAGGTGTCCCTGTTACAACCAATTTCTGATTCTTACAAACAGTCCCTTTAATTATGTTGAGGTTTGGACTATTGGTTGGACAAAAACAAACATTGTGAAGGTGTCACTTAGGGCTCTGGGTAATTGTGACGGCATTTCTCACTATTTTCAGAATTTTTACAAACCAATCAATCAATCGATTAATGGAGAAAACAATCAGCAGATTAATGTACAATGAAAATAATTATTACTTGATATGAAGACAATGGAGTAGAAGCGCTGCTGGGTCTCTGTGGTAATCACATACAGGTGCTCTTTGGATCCTTCAGGTGTATTGGGCTCATTCAGTCTTGTGAAGGGCTCATTGCACGGGTTTTGAAAAAAGTACAAAATGCAAGTCTCCCTCAAAAATAATCCAAGGCACACTGTAGTGTTTGAACAAAACTAAAATGCCTTTATTTTACATGGCAATAATTGTTTAAAATGACCAACGCGTTGCGACCAACATAGGTCTTCATCAGGGTGACCCTGATGGAGACTTGCGTTTTGTACTTTTTTCCACCCATGCAATGAGCCTTTCACAAGACTGAATTATTACTTGATAGTTCAGTCTTGTGAAAATGAGCACCACCTCAAATAACTTCAACAGTAAAATGCTGCTTTTACATTAATACATGAGTAGCCTAATAATAGTAATTTGATGATATCATATATAATAACAGTCAAAGGGGGACAAAGTGCATTACTAAAAATAACTTTTTCAATGCAGGACTTTTACATGACACAGGGTGGTGTATTATTATAGTATAAGTAAAGGATCTGAATACTTCCTCCCACCACTGCAACATCAGGAACATCTGGGGGGTTCCCTGCAAAGGATCAGTTGGGATGTCTGCTTGGTTTTGATGTGCGTCTAAATAAAGCTGCAATGAATCATCCCTGAATAAAAAATAAATAAAAAAGAGAGAGGAAAAAGCAGCCTAATGTGTGAGCGTGTTATCTCCAGGGAGCAGCAGTGTGGAGCTGCTGGCTGCAGCCCACAGAGGAGTGGGAGCCTCCACAGCTCAGCTCTGATTGGCTCACACGAGGATAACTCCATTTTGGAAAACAGCTGTTTGAAGACACAACCTTTCTCTCGTTGTTTGCAGACGGTACCCTGAGAAAAACCACACAACCCCGGCTTCTTCTAACACACTTACCTCTCACCACCATTGGGCTTTTTTTTTTTTTATCCACACCAGCGTGCTCCAGTTTTCAGCCCGGCTCGGCTCGCTCTGCTGTCCGCCTGCCAGGAAACTTAACTGGGGGTATCCATGGTGCTCGGTTTCCATCGTAACAAGTGGATAACAGGAGGAGACCCGACCAAGGTTAGTGGCGACACATTACTCATATATGTGTGCTTTATATGCGGGGTTATGTGCGTTAAAATGGTAAATGTGTGAAGTGACCAGACGCAGGGAGCTGCGGAGTCACGACGGTTTTTTTTTTTTATACAGGATTTTTCCAGCCAGCAACACAGCAGCAGGCTAACATTAGACAATACATCTGTCTGCACACAGCCGCTAGTGTCCACTGCACACACGGTGCACAATTAATAACCCTCCGTGAATTACATTATGAATGTTAATCACATTTCTCCCCTCGAATGCATTCAAGTGCATCCATTGTGCTAGTGTGTGCATTGTGTGTGTACAGTTTTAAAGGACTGGCATGCTCGTCCTTCCCACACATTAGCTGCTGCATTCAGGGGAGCTAATGACAGCCTGGATAGCTATTGAAAGCACTCATCTCCTCTCTCATCTCCTCTCATCAAACTGGGCTTTTCTGCATCTGCTGTCAGTGCATCTAAACCAGCCAACAACCACCCTGTAAACACAAAATCAACTTGCTCTTCTTATTTCCTATTAGATAACAAGGCAGCAGGTTTCCATGCAGTAAAACCTGGCTGCTGCTGCTGCTGAGAGGAGGAGAAGGAGGAACATGTCAGTCCAGTTTTTCTGGAGGTGAATCTCTGTAATGACAGGGCTGGATGGAGATGATGGTGCTCAGAGATTCAGCAGCAGCAGCAGGCAGGGTGGGGTGGTGGTGGGGTGTTGGATGGGGGGGGAGCAGCCTAGGACCCCCCACTTTGCATGAGTGTTGCTGGGCAAGTGCCAGTGTTACTGGGCATGGGCACTGGTGAAGATAAATACTGGCTTCTTGTCTGCCTGTGGTGCTTCACTTCACTGGTGTCGACTGGCTGGCTGACAGTAGGCTCTCCACAGAGCTCAGTCAGTGCTGAACATGTAATCGAGACATAAAAATGTACCCGATTTAAATTAAAGTACTAGTGTGTTGCAATATAACCAGTTTTATTTCAGAGCAGTGCCAGCTGGATTGTGGCATGTCTTGACAAGGGACAAGGTTAACAAACAAGGGTTTGGCATTTCTGGGAAACTGTTGCATATCACATTAAATTCCACATTTTAGAAGAAAAGCAGGCAACTGTGTGATTCTGGGTAGCGGGGTAAAAGGAATAAAGCTATAGGGGCAATTATTGGCTGCAATTATTGATTATTTTCATTTTCTGCTCATTATTTTCTGGTTTAATTGATGAGTCTTTTTACTTAAAGGGGGCCTACTATGCTATTTGCAGCTTCATACTTGTATTTTGAGTTTCTACTAGAACATGTTTACATACTTTAATGTTCAAAAATGCTTTACGTTTCTCATACCGGCTGTGCTGCAGCACCTCTTTTCACCCTCTGTCTGAAACGCTCTGTTTGAGCTCCTGCCCCGCCCCCCTCCCAAAAAGCCCAGTCTGCTCTGATTGGTCAGCTGGCCCACTGTTGTGATTGGTCAACCAAACCATATTCTTCAGACTCCGCTCTAGCTCCGCTCTAACTAGCTTTGTTTGGCGTGCCAAACTAGGCGTTATGCAAATGTCTTACTTGGTGACATCACCACATTACGGAAGAAAGGGCAGGACTTCAAGCAGCTTCAAGGGAAAGTAACTCCCTTTGGCGTGGACTTTGGGCTTAGTAACTTTGCAGACCTTTTACATGCACAAAAACTACAGTATTTAACACACTAAAGGAAAGGGGGAAAAGCAAAAATTATGATAAGTCCTTTTAAAAATATCAGAAAATGTCCATCACAATGTCCTAGAGCCCAAGGTGATGATATCAAATAACTTCTTTTGTCTGATCAACGCTTCAAAACCTGCAGATATTCAGTTTACTATTCTATAAGACAAAGAAACCTAACACATCTTCATAATTTAGAAGCTGCAACTCAGGAATATTTGGCAATTTTGAAAAATGAATATGATTTTCAAAGTAGCTGCAGATTATATCGACTAATCATTTCAGCTTGAGTAATATATGCTAGACAGAAACAAATGCACCTCATGTTGTTTCCAGGAGCTCCAGCTGAAGGTGAATCTGTCTGGCCATACGTCAAATGGCATCATCCCTGGACATAATTTTGACATTTTAAGAGCATATAATCGTCTCTATATAGGTGGAAAATCACATGTCTATTAGGGGATTCAACCACCTGATGCATTTAAGATTAAATTCTGTACAGTGTGATGTCAGATATGTCTTTTTTTGGAGTGGCTGTGCACTGCCTCGTCTCCTCTCTTTGTACCAGCTAACCAAACATGGTCTGTTATCCTTCAAAATGGCCAAAGGGGGGGTGGAGAGCAGCCAGAACAGCGAACGCAGCGATGCAAGAAAGCCCGCTGCCTGCTACTAGAGAGACATGAATGCCCCTCTGACCTTGGACCACCTGTGTTTCAATCATATTTACCCAATCCAAACAAGTCTGCGGAGGAAGAAAAAGACAGGCCGCTTACCGTTGAGATTACATGTGCTCATGTTCTGGCTATTATGATATGAAGGCTCGTCCCCAGAGGCCTTTGTGCCTCATGCATCTTCTAATCTGTGACGCCTGTTATTCAGAAAGCGGTTAAATCAGGAGTAATCAGATCACACTAGTGCCGTTATCTGCAGTGCTGCATGACCCACACTCTCAACCGACACCATTCTCTTCCTGCAACTCCTTCAGTAAATGGGAGTCGTATCTGCTCCTGCTGAGGGCTGCCAACAATAACATGATTACCCTGAGAACATTCGGACCTCTATATCCCGCTGCATGAAGAATACACGGCGGGGGTTGGACGGTTACTGTGTGCTTGTTTTTCCTCAAGTGGTCATCAGATTTTCTTTTTCTTGTCAGACAGCTTTCTCTGTTCTCCACTTGTAGTCCTGCTGAAGGTTAAAGAGGACCTATTGTGCTTATTTTCAGGTGCATACTGCTATTTTGGGTTTCTACTACAACATGTTTATATGCTTTAATGTTAAAAAAAAAAACGCTTTACGTTTCTCATACCGGCTGTGCTGCAGCAGATCTTTACACCCTCTGTCTGAAACGCTCTGTTTGAGCTCCTGCCCCTCCCCCTTCTGAAAAGCCCAGTCTGCTCTGATTGGTCAGCTGGCCCGCTCTGCTGTGATTGGTCAACCAAACCAAACTCTTTGGACTCCGCTCCAGCTCCCCTCTAACTAGCTTTGTTTGAGGGCGTGCCAAACTAGCCGTTATGCAAATGTGTTACTTGGTGACATCACCACGTTACGGAAGAAAAGGCGGGACTTCAAGCAAGGTGTTTCAGGCAGTTCAGGAGCAGTGTTTCTGTGGGGGAGAATGGTAAATTTGCAGACCTTCTACATGCACAAAACAACTATATAACACACTAAGGGAAAAAGCACAAAAGCATAATAGGTCTCCTTTAAAAAAAAAGCTTTCCTCAACATGTTGTACACGTAGATTATTTCATTCCTAGTTTGAGAATACTGTCCTTTAATAGGAATCTGATGCAGCTAGATTCATAGCTTTTCTGCAGTACGGATGGGACAAAACATGATAAAAATAGCATCTATACTCAGCATTGGTTCAAGTGGTTTCTAGATTTCTCTGAGATTATGTCCACAATCAGTCGCCTGCCCATGCAGAGACCTTTCCTTGATTAAAATAACAGGGACCAGAAAACAACAGTCTATAACAGTGTGGCAGGGTTGTGGTACCATGTGAACGCACTGCTCGCCGTCTATTTTTATATGTCTCCCTCTGTATAATCATGGGTTTAATGTGTACATATTTTGTGGACAGGGATTTGTCGGTTCAACAGCGTTGACCTCAAGCAGCATTCTTTGCCTTGTGTGCAGAGGACTTTAAGCTCCTCTGTTTTTAGCTCCCTGACTTCCCCCCTGAGGAGAAAATGAGTGGCATCACCCCGGCCGTCAGTGTGTCAGACACAAAAGGCTTTCTGATAGACACAAAGAGACTGCAGACCGCTGCGAGACAAATGAAATGATTATTTACTCTGTAACTCCTTATTATTCTATGTAGCCAAAGCTTGAAAGTGATTTCAGTTGATCTATTTCAGTCGGATGTATAAACCACGTGTGCACAAAAAAACATGCTTACATCATTTCCCACACTTTTATTTACAAAAGACCAGTTGGATGTTATGACAGGTAGATGAACTATACTGAAAAGTGAGAGTTGAAATCTAAATAATAAAACATTGTCTGTGTAGGTTGGTTTCTCTGTCTGATATATCTGCAGTCGACATAGTGATGTGTAGTTGTTGTAGAATATCAATGAAAGGTGCATATAAATGTTTTTGTGAGAAATTGTCAGTCTTTTATTTGAGGCATCATTTATTATCCCGTTTTAAGGCTCCTTTCATTTAATCCTTTATTGTGAAGCCCTTTGTAAAGACTGTTTTGATAACGGCGCTATAAAGTAAATTGAAATTGATTATCTTTCTGACGTTTAATGACGATGATTGAGGCATCACAGCCTATGATGATGAAATAATGATACAGGCGCTATAAATAGCCGCAGAGTCGTGGGTGCTGGTCGTGTGTAATGATGATAGCTGACAGGTCTAATGGAGTGGTTGGAGCAGGAGGAAGTATTGATATGAAAACGGGTGATTAAAGGGCATGTCTACACCTATTTATGGCTGGACTTGTGCCGGTCTGCCGGTTCTACTACGTACCGAAATATACTGATTGTTGACAGTTTCTGTTACTGTTAGTAGCAGGTTTATTTTCATTTGCCACCTGAGTGCACCTTTCCAACGGTCAACCTGAGGTAGAGCAGGCACAGCAGGGACCGCAAACTAGGCTGCTGGTCTGCACTCCTCTACCTACTGTGGCCATTTCTTTTATATTAACATTTGCTAGTCAAACTAGTGAGGTGCAGCAAGTATATAATTGCTGAGTTGTTAGTTACAACATGAATGGGTGCATAGAATCTAAGACGTAGACACAATGCTGTATTCAAAGTCTTTTCCAGTCAACTGTTCAAACCTTTTAACCACCAACCTGCTTGTGTTTATGGTATTTGAAGTTAGTCCTTTTGTAGAGTTCACCAAAATGCGATACACTGTTCAGTTTTTATAATAACCAAAGGAAATATGATGAAAATTGATTTGACCATATTTAAGCTTGAATAGTAGTATTTTTTTTTTTTTAAGTTTGATTAATATTGTTGTTGATAAATCTTTTGGTCTATTAGATACCATTCAAAAACTGTTCAAGGTAATGTCATCAAATGTCTTGTTTTTTCTGACCAGCAGTCCAAAAGCAAAAATATAGTTTTCTATAATGTAAGAGAAGAACAAGTGTCTGAATCAGTGAATCAATTGATTATGTATTGCAGCTCTGACTCAACCCATGTTTTTTTTTTTGTTTTAGCCAGTGGGCAACCTTCGGGTCTGAAAAGTGAAGCCACTGTGGAAGTGCCTTAAACTTGCATTCTTTCTAATAGCCAGCAGGGGGCGTATTGCAAAAGTCAGATTGAATAGAAGTCTGTGAGAAAATGACCCTACTTCTCACTTGATTTATTACCTCAGTAAACATTGTAAACATGAGTTTATGGTCTCAGTCACTGGTTTCATGTCTTCTTCAATACTGCATGATGTAAATGATGGTCCCATTTACAGTCAAATAGACCATAAAGCAGGGGATGCTTTAGGGCGTGGCTGCCTTGTGATTGACAGGTCGCTACCACAGCGTTGTGTGGTCTGGGAGTTGTCCATGTTTTCGTCTTAGAACTTTAACCCTTAAAAAAATTTGTTTTCAGTTCATGAAAGTGAATTGTAACATTTTGGTCACCTTAAAAGGTCGAACTCGTGGCTTCAAAGCCGTAGTCCACAAACCAATGGGTGTCGTCACGGTGACTGCGTCCACTTCTTATAAACAGTCTATGGTTTTGGTACAAAACTTTGTAATTTGTTTTTGCTATGGAGAACAGCTGTTGCTTGCGAGCAGGCACAGTACGCGGAGATGGAAACCGTCTGGGACAGTGTTCGTCACATGTGAGTATTTGTGACATACTGAGAGAATACTGACAGACAGCAGAAAGGACAGTTCTTCTCCAGGAATAGTCTGAGAAGTTTCCCTGGGACTTTTTGTACGACGTGAAACTGGGTCACCATTGAAATATACTGTAACCACCGTGAATACAAGCTGACCACAGCCTATGCAAGGGATAAAACTACTAACTTATTATGCCCGCCCGCAGGGAACAAGTGCGTCATAGTCAAATGATCGATTTTGGGTGGAGTAGCACTTAAATGTTTGGTAGATTTGATTCCAACTGAAAATTGGCACAGGAAATATATAGTGACCAAGCCAATTTAAATGGCTTGGCCGAAAACCCTGTTACAGCCTGCAGCTGCAACCCTACACACATTAAGTTGCTACAGAAAATAGACAGATATTTCATATCCATTAGCCAATTTTTTATTGTTTCTGCATTTATCAGACCCAAATCTATTTCCCCTCGTATTCCCTCTTCCTGATGAATGACATTGTCCGGTGAGGTTGCTCTTCAAAGTCTGTTTTTCAGCATTAAGCCAGTTGATTTAAAAGCCGAGTTACGCCCTCTTACTTCAGTTGGACTGGGCCACAGCGTCAGCATACATAACACAGATACTGTAGGGTAGAGGTGTTGAATAAACACTGCTTTTGAATCTATTTGGCGAGAGAAATTTTAATCAAGCCTCATTATGTAAATTAATTCTCATCCATGTGAACTGGTTTGGAAGTAAAATAGACGTGTCCTGTTTTGGCCTCGCAAGTCAGCGAGAGATGATTTGATGGGAATCTCTCTTCATGAAAAAACTGCAAATGAGCTTTGATTATTTTAGGTGGAGTGGCCCATTTCAAATTCCATGAAGTGAAGTGATGAGACAGAAAGATGCCGGAGGGTAAAAGGAACAACGTGACCTTCGATGTTTGACGGCGAGACGTAAGCTT
Organism: Sebastes fasciatus; assembly: GCF_043250625.1. Classification (NCBI taxonomy): domain Eukaryota; kingdom Metazoa; phylum Chordata; class Actinopteri; order Perciformes; family Sebastidae; genus Sebastes; species Sebastes fasciatus. Next base: position 11,686,347 of record NC_133802.1, on the reverse strand, counting down.
GTGATCTGCTTTGTGCTTTTGAGTTGATCCACTTTGGGGAATTCTCACGCTCGGTTTGCTTTAAAATATTTGATTGTTTTTCAGAGAAGGTTTTCATCCAAATCCCAGAGGAGGAGAAACGATGAGCGATGTTGATAGAGGGTTGCTCACAGGAAGTAGAGAGCAAATTGACTTGTCATTAACATTCACTTTATAAAACCGAACATCCCATTTCCCTTTGTGTTGCCAGAGGAAAACCTGATTCATCAAATGTGTTAATTACTCTTGATTAGACAAATAAATTGTTATTGTTAAATGGCCTGTAGGAAAACACTACATGCCGACTTTTCATTGAAAAACACACATTACACAGGGAAAGGAGGCCTCGTTCTCCCTTGGGGGGCTCCAGGGAAAGCCAAGCCTGTGATTGAAGGGGTCCTATCTCACAATCCTGTAGCACATGTATACATACTTCTGAGACAGGTTATTATTCATGTATTCTCTAGTGAGAGTCCCAGGCCTAGAACATTATCATAGTCTTTGAGGGTTGAAGCTGTACTCTCCATCCATAATAAATCCAACACGTCCTTCAGCCTGTTATGTTTATTATAGCAGTCTGGTATACAGATTTTCCAGTTTATAAGTATTGTCCTCTTTACAGAGAGAAAGGTTAGTGTGGTGATACGTTGTGTATATTTTCCATTCTCTTTCCCAGTATGCATTAGGGATGCTCATTTTTAAAAAAATTCATAACCGATAACCGACCCTCGTTAACCCATTATTAACTGTTAACCGACAAGATTTGTGCCTCGCATGCAGCGGTGCGCCAGCTGCAGGAGCACAACAGATATTCGTTGACGGGAGTCCCCAGTTCACCCATCCGGGAGCATTAACTTAGCAACCACGATGCAGCGTGTAGTGTCGCGGACATGCAGCCAACTTTCCCAGTAAAAGTCTCCTCCCCACATTTAGTTTAGTTTAGCAGGTTGTCAGCTGCGTGTTTGCCCGGCGTAACGATACTTTGTCTGCCCGGTTAACGGTTAAACGGTTAATTATGGACATCCCTAATATGCATACAAAAGGAAATTGGAAAATATGAACATTCATTATCTCCTGTAAAACATAAATTTCCTCAGTACAGAATTGTTTTGCTATTGGATAGGACCACAGTAAGTGCATGAGTATACCAACCCTACCAGAGCCATGCCAGCACAATTCAGAAATACAATTTATTGAGAAAATAATTGTCAGTTTATTCAATAATTAAAATAATTGTGAGTTGCTGCCCTGATGTAGTTAAAACTAGCTCCACCTCGACCAGCTACAACAGTAAAATAATGCTCATCAATATGCATTGATGCATATTAACCGTCTGATAATGTAATAAATAATAACAATAACTGACGGGCCATTTTTCTTCAGAACAAGTACTTTTACTGTTATACTAGTACATTTTGCTGATAATATTTTTGTACTTTATCTTAAACCTACAGTATGCAGCATATTTTTGGCATCGTTGGTTATAAAATTCCATAATAACCTTTCAGCATATTGTAATTCAAGTGTTCTGAGAGAAAACTAGACTTCTGCACCTCCTCATGGCTCTGTTTTCAGGCTTTAAAAAATCTAGCCTGTGAAGAGAGACTTTGGCCAATCACAGGTCATTTCAGAGAGAGGAACGTTCCTATTGGCTGTTCATTCAACGGAGGCAGCTGTCAATCACTCGCAAACTCCGATCAAATGGTCAAACTAGGCAGCGCTGATCAAATATGAATCAATATTCTGTTACTGTAATGCCTATTTCTCTCCTCAAATGTTTTCAGAAACATCTTGTAGTGTACTGTTTAGCTGTAAAATGAGAAAGTTTGCTCCAGCTGGTGGGCGGTGCTTGGTATTTCCTCATCTGATCTCAATATGGCTGCCGGGTAACAAACTTTCTCATTTTACTAAAGCTAAAGCTAAACAGTACACTACACGATGTTTCTGAAAACATTTTATACAGTATATTGATTGAACAGGAGTGATTGACAGCTGCTCAGAGACAACAAGGCTCCAGCTCGGCTCTGATTGGTTGTCTTCCTCTGGTCTGTGAAATCTTGCAGATGCCATTAGGAGCACCGGAGGACACAGAGGCACATATTTTCTTTCAGATTACCTGTCTCATGCATTACTGTCAGGATATAGTGACCGCTTTATAAAAATAATTTTTTAAATCATAATTGCTCCAATTCTACCCACTGCAGCTTTAAGTGGTATTTTGAATGAAGGACTTTTACTTGTAGCAGAGTAGTACATTGTTGTATTGGTACTTTTACTTGAGTAAAGGACCTGACTACTTCCTAGTGTCACAGTTTGTTGTAGCCTACATTAGAAGAACTAAAGGTGTTTGTCCTGTATACCAACATGAGCGATGGTCTCCTTATTTAGGTCTGGAGGAAAGTGCAGCTTTCGCCTCTGCTCTCTTTTTGTGTGTTTGCTTGTGGGGAGGGTTACGTATGTGCCTTTCTATCCCCGTCAACTCAGCAAATCGAATCACATGACGCCCACATCCTCCTAGACTTGTGGGAGAACAGTGTGATGATGCAGCTGAGTGAAATTACTTGGCAAACCTCAGACACATCGTGGCCGTCGGTACAGGTGAGGGGAGCGACTTCAGATTATTGTGTGGTATTTTATTAGAGAGAGTATGGGGGAGTTGTGGGTAAAAATTCCTCTAACAGGTGGTGCAAAGGGACGTAGCCCGCAACCAAATCATATATTCTGTTACTAATTTGCTAAATGGTTGCGCGCTGCAGCATAGCCGAGGAGGATGTATTACGTTTCTCAAGTTTTTTTGTTTTTTTTTAAAGTATTGGAGCCAGTGAAGGATATTTCCTTATTTAGAAAGCGCAGTAAACATGCATGCATTCCTGCATCACTCGTTCTTCCTCTTTTTCCTCTCGTAATCGTCATGCTTTCTCTCTTTCCCTCGTCCTCATCTGCTTTCCATCCCATCATCCTCTCCTCATTTGCCTCCATAGCTCCCTCCCCTTATCTCCCTCTTGTCCTCGCTTCATCCTCCTCCTCCTCCTCGTCCTCCTCGTCAAACTCAAGGGTCTTTTTCAGCCTCCAGTGTGTGCGCACAGAGCCTGGGAAAAGATAGGGCATAAACAACACAGGCAAACAAACCACCTGCTTCCTGCTGCGGTCTCGTGTTGTTAAATGTGTGCACAGAAATAGAACCGGGCAACCTTGCAGTAGAATTAGAATACATAGAACGGACAGTGGGAGGAATATCACCGAGCAGCACGGCAGCTATCCACATCAGTACAGCAGCCTCTAGACGTAGAAACACCTGAGGACTTGTGGGAATGGGGACACGACTAGTAATTAAAGCTAAAACAATCAGTTGATTAATTGGTTGGTCGATTGGCAGAAAATGTAATCGATTAGAGGTCATTGTTTTTAGCAGAAATGCCCAAAATGTAAACTGAACTGTTGGTCGAGTAAAACGTCACTTTGGGCTTTAGAAAACTGTGATGGGCATTTTTATCAATTTACTGCCAATTTTTTTACCAAACAACAAATCGATGACTTGAGAAGACAATTGGCAGATAAATCAATAACAAAAATGATCTTTAGTTAAAGCCCAACAAGTAATATTGAGACAATCAGGACAGAGGAATACCATATTAATTTATACAGATTTAAAATATTACTCTAATTTGATTTGAATCTTCATCACACACACTGTGATTGGATCCATCAACTGCAACTAATAATCACTTTGATTACAGATAATTCTGTCAATTGTTTTCTGACGAAAGACATTGATTTTTAAATAAGTGAATACTGAAAAAAGCAGCAAATCTTCACATTTTAGAAACTGGAATGACAACATTAATGATTGATTGTTAAAACTGTTGCCAATACATTTTTTGTTGATCAACTTATCGATAAGTAATAGTAGTTGTTTCAGCTTTACAAGAATTACATTATTATCATGTTTGATTTTTAAACAGCAATGCCAGAGATTCACTGGTTTCAGCTCCTCAAATATGAATGTTTAATGTTTTTTTTTGTCTTGCCAACGATTTTGATAATCCATTAAACGGTTTGAGTAATTCTTTAAGAAAAAAAGTCAAAATTCTCTGATTCCAGCTTCTTAAATGTGAATATTTTCTGGTTACTTTACTCCTCTGTGACAGTAAACCGAATACTTTGAGTTGTGGACAATACAAGACATTTGAGGAGGTCATCTTGGGCCTTGGGAAACACTGCTAGACATGTTTCACCATTTTCTGACATTTTATAGACCAAACAACTAATCGATTAATCGAGAAAATAATCAACAGATTAATCGACAATTAAAATAATCGTTAGTTGCAGCCCTACAGTAAATAAACTCCAGATTAATCAATAATAGAAATAGTTGTTATTTACAGCTGTAATCAGAAGTTCCAGAGATTTTTTTTACTGGGATATCAAAAAGAAAAACAGCAAAACTTCACATTTAGGAAACTGACACTGAAGCTGAAATCAGAGAGTGTTTGGCATTTGTGCTTAATTAAAGATCATTGATTAATTGATTATTATTAAAATTGATGCAGATTAATTTTCTCTTGATCCACTAATTGATTCAGCTGTACAAGCACTACATGACTCTAAACATCATTTTTAGCTCTAATAACAATGAAAAAGCTATGTTGCTTGTGGTGGCGTTGATTCATAAAACATCTAACGTGGTGCACATTTAAACACAGGATCCAGGGAGCCGTGCCAACATTTATTGTGGTCAACAGTTGGATGGCGGTTGGTGGATGTTTTTTTTTATTCAAAGAAACATTAACAGAGTATATTACATATCTCAAAAATATAATACAGATTACAAATAATAAATTACATTATCATTTTAATTTACATCATTCATGCATCCACAATCTGGAATTTTGTCTTTTCTCCTTGACATAGGGTTAAACTCAGGGATCTAACATAACACAACAATCTGTTAACTTTCAAACAACATATTCCATTTCAGCCAAATAAATTATAAAAGTGCAAAGTCCATATTAAACCCACATCACTCTTCTTTGTTCAGGCCTGAAGGGCAGAGTTATATAATCTAGGGAGAGTGGTCTAATCAGGAGTGGCATTCTTTACCATGCTTGCAGACTTTAACAAACAATGAAGATTTATTTAATTTGCACTTTTCAAAACCAATGTTACAAATTGATTTTACATGAAAGGCTGCAACTAATGATCATTGTCATTATTAATGAATCTACAGAATATTTTCTAGACAACGACAATGAAGATCATGCCAGTCATAACATGTTTGTATTACTTGTTTTTTCTGACCAGCACTCCAAAGCCCAAAGACATTTAATGTACGATGATATCAAATGGAGAAATGGAACAAATTTTCACATTTGAGGAGCGGGAATAGGAAAGATACCATATTTGGCATTTTTGCTTAAAATTAAATTAAGATATTACTTGATTATCAAAAATTTCAGGTTTAATTAAAACGATTAAAGCTCAATACTTAGTTAAGAACAGACATAACATTTATACAACTATCAGAACAACATGTCTGACATAGTGCTTTTTATGTCCTTTCAGCTTTCTCAGTATTTTCCAGACACACAGCAGAGCCACCCACATCTAAATATTTTCAACTTGGATTTAGCACCTTTTTTAAAAGAGTTATACCCACTTCACATCCTTAACTTACAACATCCCCTAGAGCTGCTTTACACAGACATAAATTAGGTTGGCTTTTTAAGTAAACGATAGAATAACTGTTCAGATATGTTTGTCTAAAGGAACATTAATCTCTTTACTTTACTTAACTTTACTTTTTTTATTGTGAGAAATACGGAATGTTACATACGAGCAGCAGTGGAAGAAGTACTCAGATCTTTTAGTAAAAGTAGCAATAGAGTGTAGAAACACTGCAATTTCAGTATTCCAAGTATTGGCATCAAAATATACTTAAAGTACCAAAAGCTGCATAATGAGTTAATGCAGAATGGCCCATTTCAGAAAAATAATAATATTAATAATATTATATTATTGGATTATAATCAATGCATTAATGTGAACATTAGGTTAATGTTGCAGCTGGTAAAGATGGAGCTATTTTTAATTACTTATATACTGCCTAACCTATAATAATGCATCATAATTTCTTAGTTGAGTTATATTTTGTATTAATAAACTAAATATGCAAAGTAACTAAATCGGTCAGGTAAAGTCGAGTAAAAAGTACAGTATTTCCCTTTGAGATGTACAGTAGTGTAGTAGAAGTAGAAAGTAGCACAAAGTGGAAATACTCAAGTAAAATACAAGTACCTCAATAGGGTAAAAAAAAAAAAAGAGTACTTAGTTACATTTCACCACCGGGTGATAGACATAGACTGTATATAAGGGTTGGGCTTAGTCACCTTGATGTCATCCATTGGTTTGTGGACTACCGTTATGAAGCCTTGACTTTTTGGCCGTCGCCAACTGGTTTTATTTGCAACCAGAAGTGACATGAGAGGATGGAGCTAAGTACAACTGAACGCTGAATATCACATTTCTAGGCAACTAAAAATATTATAATTAACTCTCACTGAAAACACACTGTGAAAAGGTTAAAGTTGTATGACAAAAACATGGACAACGCCATGGTAGTGACCTGTCAATCACAAGGTAGCCACGCCCTAAAACATACCTTGCTTTATGGTCTATTTGACTCTAAATGGACCATAATTTACTAAATGAACATCATGCTGTATTGAAGGAGACTTGAAACTAGAGATTGAGACCATAAACTCATGTTTACAATGTTTACTGAGCTAATAAATCAAGTGAGAAGTAGGCTCATTTTCTCATAGACTTCTATACAATCAGACTTTTTTTTTGCAACCAGAGGAGTCGCCCCCTGCTGGCTATCAGAAAGAATGTAAGTTTAAGACACCTCAGCATTGGCTTCACTTTTCAGGCCCAGAGGTTGCCCACTGGTAATAGAGCAGTTTTGACACCTGAATTAATGTTTACTACTTTTTAAAAAATACAATAATTGTTGCTCTGGCTCTATCTGTTTGGCGTGGAGAGGAGGTTGTGTTGCTCTGGCTCTATCTGTTTGGCGTGAAGAGGAGGTTGTGTTGCTCTGTCTCTATCTGTTTGGTGTGAAGAGGTCGTGTTGCTCTGGCTCTATCTGTTTGGCGTGAAGAGGAGGTCTTGTTGCTCTGGCTCTATCTGTTTGGTGACGCCTGGAAGCTGCTTGACATCCTCCTGGATCCACCTTTTCACATATGTTCACATTGTACATATTATTTTTTGTCATATGGATTGTCTATGTTGTATTTTCATTGTGTTGTTACTCTGTACACACGACATCTATTGCAAGTCTGTCCATCCTGGAAGGGGGGATCCCTCCTCTGTTGCTCTTCCTGAGGTTTCTTCCATTTTTTTCTTTTTTCCCTGTTAAAAGGTTTTTTGGGGGAAGTATTCCTTATCCAAATATTTACAAATAAAATTGACTTGACTACAATATATCCCTCCAAATTGTAGTGGTGTAGAGGTAGAAAGTAGCAGAAACTGGAAATAAGCCTCAAAAATGGTATTTGAGTCCAGTATTCCAGAGTAAATGTACTTAGCTACTTTTCACCACTGCATATGAGTGCCATCTCTGGTATTCATGTCCAGTCATCATAATAAAAGCTGTTTCTCCCGACACATTTGTGTTTGTGACAACACTTCCTGTGAAGAGTCTCAAGAAGGATGAGACTAAACGAACAGTTGCGACGCCATTGGGAGATTGAGACGTGAGAATGATTTTTTTAGAGGGGGGTGGTGGGGGGGTGTTGTAATCACGGCCTCATTTCAGAGTCCAGTCGAAGCACCTGCTCCTGACTCAGCTGTGAATCACGGGTGGTTGATGAGACTCACTCACTCACACCCGTCCTATTCCTACACACACACACAAACACACACAAACCAGGGGATTCCCTATAGCTGGAGGCAGGGCATGCTGCTACAGTAGACTCATAGTGTCATATGTCGGGCCGTCTGGACACTCGTCTCTCTGCTGCCTGTAAAAGCATTGATCGATCACCAGTTTCGTGCCACAGGGACACTCTCACGCAGGACACAGTGTTGTATATCCAACACCTCTCTGGTAATGTAACCTTTACTCACCTCCGAATATGGATATCTGATCCTCGTATATGCGATCTTGTTACTTTTCCTGTGCTTCCGTATTGTGTGAAGCGATATTATGATGCTCTCTCGCCTCAAGAACTGGTATTGATTGACCCAGCTGTTGCCATGTGAGCTGTGCTAACAAAAAGGGAACATGGTCTGTGGTACAAGTATTGTCTGTCTCTTCAGTGTTCATTACGCTCTCCTGCCATCTGTTTAACAGATGAGGCGACATGGGAGGAGCTGTCTGCTTTAATTAAATATATATTTAAATACGTATTTTATGTAAATGTTTTCCGCATTTGTCAGCTTTTCAGCCGCAGTGATCAGTGTGGTTTGAGTTAACTGGAAGTCATGAAGGACTTCCTGTGCAGAGGCTGGTCATGGGAATGTGATGTGGTCATCTGGGTGGAATCACTTGGTGACGTCAATTGGTATTTTCTTAAAGGAATAGTTTGACATTTGGGGAAATGGGTTTATTCTCTGTCTGAGAAGATAGATACCACTCCTCACATCTCTCTGTTCAACATGAATAGTTTTGTCGTCACTGTGAGGTGTCCAAACAACCAGTGGTCATTCCAGGAAGTCACATTGCACCCGACCAAGAAATAGTCTAGTGTGACAAGAATTAGCTGAGTTCAGCAGCAGCAGCCAGACACCACTGAAGCCCGCTAGTTAAGCAACATCATGACTGTGCGTTCAGGGGTGGGTTTAGAAACTTGTCAATGGGTGGTGGCACATTTGTAAAATAAGTAATGTGTTAAGCGTCTCTTGGAAGTCATATTACATCTCTTTGTGGCCATTTTGTGTCCCTTTGTGGCTTTTTGCATCTCTCTGTGGCTGTTTTTGTCTCTTTGCAGTCATTATGCATCAACTTGTGGCTGTTTTGCATGTCTCTGTGGTCGTTTTGCCTCTCTCTGTGGTCATTTTGCATCTCATTGTGGCTGTTTTGTGCTTCTTCGTGTTTGTTTTTGTCGCCTTGTGGTTGTTCTTTGATTAACTTTTCAACGAGAAATGGATACAGTCAACACTGCAATATGTATTACATACACGCGTGACCCTTCTTAGTAATAATAACAATAACACTATTTGTATAGCGCATTTCATGCAAAGATGCAGCCCAAGTGCTTAATAAAACAGGATCAGATGAAAATAAACAATAAGTAAAAAGAAAAAGCAATGATTCCAAGGGAGATTGCTGTTCTGAGATCTAAGGGGAGGGTGTTCCACAGTTTAGGGCTACAAAAACAAAAGCAGCCTCACCAGATTTCTAGTGGGACACTTTAGGAACTTCTAAAAGAACGGCAGTGGAAGATCGAAGAGTTCTTGTTGGGAGAGTTGCAATAATCTAAGCAGTTTGTAAAAAAAAAAAAGCATGTACAGTATCAGTATCTCAGCATTGTTCTGAGTTAGAAGTGGTCTAATTTTGGCGACGTTCCTCATATGAAAAACGGATGTTTTTGTGACCTTGTTAAAATGGCTAATAAACTTCAGATCAGAGTCTAAAATCACTCCCAGATCTGTAACGTGTTTTAATGCCTTGACAGGCTAACAAAAACCGACTGTAGTCTCTGCCTTTCTGCTTTCTGCTTTTGAACCTACAAGTAGAATTCCAGTTTCCTGCTCATTTCTTTTTTTTAAAGTTTTGACTCTCCCAAATGTTGATATCTGTGAAACAGGTAAAAGGAGCATTTAAAGAATTAGGGATGGGTCATGATTTTAGATTTTTCGAATAGTCATTAAATGATAAAAAATCGACTAGTTTATGCGACTGTCATCCTGTCTTAATAATATATATTTTCCCTTGTTTTAACCGTCGTTGGTGCTGGTAGTAACGTTACTACGGGTAACGTGTGTGGCATGTTCAGCAGCTTCATGCGGCGATTTCTAAAAATAATCGACTAGTTCCCAGTGATAATCATATAGTATTTTTGTTTAGAATGCACATCCCTATAAAAACTGGGGTCGTCTGGTAAAACAGAGATATATAGTTGTGTGTCATCAGCATAACAGTGATATGACATTATAGTGACTAAATATGTTGCCCAGAGGGAGCATGTATAAAGAAACAGAGGACCTAAAATGCTTCCTTGAGGAACACCGTATTCAATGTCAAATGTCTCTGACACTAAGTCACCTAAACTAGCAAAGATTTTTCTTTTTGACAAGTATGAGCGAAACCAGTCAAGCACTGCACCAGAGAGACATACCCATTTCTCAAGTTGATTGATTAAAATGCCATGATTAATAGTATCAAATGCAGTGCCCGAATCCATCAAAAAGAGAACAGACACATTGTTTGAATCAGTCGAAATTCTGGTTTCAGTGGTTTCAGTGCTATAGTTGGTCCGATAGCCAGTCTGGAATTTAACTCATATTATTAGTATTCAGATGATCATGTAGTTGCTCAAATACAATCTTCTCAGGAAGTTTCCTCAAAAAAGGTTTTGGATTGGATTTGTGATGGGCCTGTAATTAGCAAGGCCACTCGTGTCCATATCAAGCTTCACCAAAGCAGTTTTAAGCAGAGGGGAAAGTACCTGATTGCAGAGACATGTTGAATATTCTTGTTGTTTTGTAAGAGAGGCACTGGAAGCTGGATTTACATTTTGGTAGGAATGGAGTCTAGTGCACATGTGAATGACTTAATTTTATTGATAGCAATTTCATCATCTGTTGTCATACTAAAGAATGTCGTCCACCGTTAGGCCCCAAACAGTTGATGAATCTGTATTTCTAATACTGGACCTAATGATGTCAATTTTAGAAATCGTGGCATTTCAATAAGTCACAAAACTAACATAATCATATGGAAAACATAAATAATTTTGTTAGACTTGTACGGAGTGCTGAGCTACACCAGCACTTTCCATCTTTACTTATTTTCCAACATAAATCCATTTTGAAAACACATATTGCAGCACGACATTTATCGGGTAGTATATTTAAAATAAGAAAATGTCTTGTACACGTGATACTCGGTACAGTATTGTCAAGTGGTCATATCTCCCTGGCCTTTCAGTGGATACTGCTTCATCTTCCACACAACTTCTTTCTGCTTTTCCTGAAGGTCTCATCCTCTGTGTTACCACTCGCTATCTGTATGTCTCCTCCAGGTCTCATTATTCACAGGCACAAGTCTTTGAATACTTGTGTGCTCAACACAGCTATATGAAGCCATACAAGTCTGAAATCCCTCTCACTTTGTTACTGACACTCAGGTGTTATTATTTGGCCATTAATACTTATGTATGCTTCAGTCTCTTACAGAACGATTAGCCTGCTGTTAAAAATGTGGGAGTTTATTTGAATCACTGTTTTGATTATCAAATGAAGAGTTAAATAGAACTATTTTCTCCAACAAAAAGAAGTGTGTTAACCTTGTTGTTTTAGCCTCATTTCACTATGACTGTGGGGGATATCTAGCAATGGTAAGCTGACTTGCTGATGGGTGAATCGCTGTTTAACAGCAGCCCACCTGCCACATTGATCTCGATAACCTCAGGAACAAAGTCAAGACCTTCTGTACATAGACACTTATCCACACAGGTTGCCTGCAAAGTTTATAATAGATTTTTTCTGACCACCGGGGCTCATGTTGCTTTAGTACCTCGTTGCATCTTTGACCTTCTAATCCCCTACGCTCATAGGGGATTAGTTAACAGGCAGTGAGCAGATAATCGATCCTTACTCCTGGTGAAAACAAAGAATGATCTGGCCGGTTTTGTAAAGCCATCAACACTGTGGAAAACTTCAGGTTTATCAACCTGCTTTTGTGTTTAGTTTGATTTCATCTTCATGCACATTATAGCAACAATTAGTCTATTAATTAACAAACTTTTAAAGCACCAGTTTGTAGCATTTCTACAAACTGCATTTCTACCTATTAGCAGAAATGGAATATGAAGTAGAATGAGCCCTTCATATCTACATAGGGAGCGGGTCCCCTTTCATGGAGTCCGCCATGTTGCTGCGCCATGTTTCTACACACTTCCAAACACTGGCTGTAGCGACGGCCTTTCACGTTTTTACGTTACCTGAAGACCACCGTAGTTCTCCCACACGCTTGTGAAACTGCAATAACGTGAGCCGCAAAACCGTGGTACCGTCAGCCGCCGTCTGACTTCCGTTGCTCCTAAAGTAGTGTTAATATGGTGAGGATGGCCTCTGAGCGAGGCGAACGGCGTTACCACTGTTTTGCACTCGGCGGCTCACGTTACCGCAGTATTGGAAAAGGAGGAGTGAGCGGAGGGGTACTCGGTTGGTTGCAGTCTGCAACCACACCACCAGATGCCGCCAAATCCTACACACAATACCTTTTTTAGCAAAAATCCACTGGTTCCAACTTATCAAATGTGAATATTTTTTGTTTTTCATTCTCATATGATTGCAAACTGAAGATATTTTTGTTTTGGTAGTAGTAGTAGTCAAGTAAATTTTATTTATATAGTGCCAAATCACAACAGAAGTTATCTCATGACACATAGTAGCAGTAGTACTTTAGTAGTAAAATAGGTAACACATTGTTTTTTTTTCAAATGTGTAAATGGTAAATGGACTTGTATAAATGGATTTATATAGCGTTTTTCTGGTCTTCTGACCACTCAAAGCGTTGTACTCTACATGTCAGCATTCACCCATTCATACACACACTGATGGCAGAGGCTGCCATGCAAGGTGCCAGCCTGCCCATCAGGATCTAATCTAAATACTCACTCACACACCGATGGCACAGCCTTCGGGAGCAATTTGGGGTTAAGTGTCTTGCTGAAGGACACTTTGACATGTGACTGGAGGAGCTGGGGATCGAACCACGACCTTTTGATTGGTGGACGACCTGCTCTACCCTCTTCCCAGCCGCCCCAACAACAAGAAGTTGTCTGTGTCTATTCTCATCTATTTTTTCAGGACTTTGTAGTTTAGGGAAATAGCAGTTACATTGTGTGTGATATTTCAATTGTCTGTCCTCAGAGAGTAAACAGTTTTATAAGAATTGAGTAGAGCTGAAATGATTAGTCGATCGACAACAAATCAATGTGCAACTACTTTGATAATTGATTAATTGTTTCAGTATTTTTTCAGACAAAAATGGCAAAAAATTCTCTGGTTCCAGCTTCTTAAATGTGAATATTTGCTGATCTGACATCATTGTAATTGTATATATTTGAGTTTTGGACTGTTGAGACAAAACAAAACATTTGAGGAGTTCACCTCAGACTTTGGGAAATCCCCTCACAACAAATTGATTAATGGAGAAAATGAATGATGAATCAATAATGCAAATAATCCATTCAACATGCCAGCAGTCAACATCAGAGAGTTTTTTCAATGGTGGAAGTAATCTTTTTGGAGCAAAGACATTCATGTTTCTCACTAGAAACTAAAGCTAGGAATAGATCTCCTCTGAAGTGCTCCGACTTCTGAAGTGGGGAACACAACTCTAGCTGCTCCTCCTCTGTATGCCGGCCGAGATCATCTGTCCAAGCTGGATTGATTTTTGATTTGGCTGTAGCTTTCTGAAGAAGCCGCCTTCACCGGGGCCTTTTGTTTTATTCATTAGTTCACTGAGGACTTTTCCACACAGCAGCTGATGCTAATAGCCTTGGTCAGGCTTCTTATCTCCTGTTCCTCGGCTGATTCATAATGCCTTCGGGCGCAGGAGCTCAGTACGCTCATTTAGGATGGCAATTATGTGAGAGTGGCAGTGATCATTCTCGGTATCTCAGCTCAGCGAGAGGGAGATAGAAAATTGCATCGGGTATCCCGGTGTTATCGGTGATAATTCTGCATGTCTGACAGAGAAGATGGGGACTTCTACTGTGACTTAATAGTAAGCGTGAAACTCTGAAGTGCCAGCGAGAATGAGGTGGTGAAAACCTCTGAGTGGAAGAGATTTGTGTGTTCGTCTCCCCAGCAGGGAAAGTTTTCACAGCGTCTGGTGTAAACGGCTGACGAGCTGAAGAGCAAAAGCTAGTTGCAATATTCCCTTCGCCAGGGGAAATAAGGGCTTCACACCCAAGCCCCGGGTCCCATAAGAACAGGAAGGATATAGGGCAAATATATACACCAGAGTTGAATGGACACAGCTTTTTATTTATTTATGAGAGGAGGACCGGAGAGGAACAACAATGCTAACCCTGACGAGGAAATACAGCTCCCTTGTGTTTGAAGTGGGCTCGTTGTCAGCAGCTGCTGACATCATGTGAATAGACAGTGCCCAGACCGCATTCGCTGGGGGCTGAGAGGCGGTGAGCAGGAGGGCAAAAGAGCTGAGGCACACTAGCGTTATGGTGCTCTCACTGTGTAAGGCTTAGCGCTTAAGGGGGAATGGATTTGGATAAATTTGTCTGAAGCAGTTTGGGTCTGCTTGTAGGCGTCCGAGAGCAGATGAAGCCACTGTGATTACTTTGGTAAGATTTGTTGTTAACTTTTGCTTTATCTTCAGCTGTAAAAACTGAGATTTGTTGAGTGTCTGTTTTTATACTGCAAGTTGATGAAGACAGCAGTTTCTTTCAGGAAGAAGTGGGATGTTTCTAGGATTTTATTAGAGCTGTAACGATTAATTTAATTAGTAGAGTGACAGAAAATCCACAAACTATTACAATAGTCGTTTAAACACTTAAGTCGTATTTAAAGCAACATGGGCCTCAAATGATTGATAATTGATGATTGATGATTTTCTCTGTCTTATACCATTCAATTTAACATTTTTGGGGTTTTGGACTGTTGGTCAGACAAAACAAGACATTTGAAGACATAACCTGGGACACTGTGATGGACATTGTTTTACGGCCGCAACTAATGATTGGTGATTAATCTGCTGCCGATTTTTTTCCTGATTTATTGATATAACCTTTTGCCTGTAAGATGAAAAATGCCTGTTCAGAGCTAGGACTGCACATTGTATTGTTTTTTTTAAATCGTCATCACAATGTCAACTTTCACAACACTTCGCGAAAGACTGCAATATTGCATTTTTTTAGAGTTTGTGGTAGAAAACTGCACTTTAAAATGTAACTATTTGGGCTGTCAACGGATTACAATATTTAATCACAATTAATCCATAGTTAATCCCGATTAATCGCAAATAATGACACTTTCTTTTATCTGTTCAAAATGTACCTTAAAGGGAGACTTGTCAAGTATTTTATACAATGACAATACTATCAACATGGGAATGGGCAAATGTGCTTGCTTTATGCAAATGTATGTATATATTTATTTTTGGAAATCAATTAACAACACAAAACAATGACAAATATTGTCCAGAAACCCTCACAGGTACTGCATTTAGCATAAAAAATATGCTCAAATCATAATGTGGCAAACTGCAGCCCAACAGGCAACAACAGCTGTCAGTGTGTCAGTGTGCTGACTTGACTTTGACATACCCCAAACTGCATGTGATTATTATAAAGTGGGCATGTCTGTAAGGGGGAGACTCGTGGGTACCCATAGAACCCATTTTCATTCACATATCATGAGGTCGTAGGTCAAAGGCCCCCTTTGAAAATTGCTATGACAGTTTTTCCTCGTCAAACTTTGGCATAAGTTTGGAGCGTTATTTATCCTCCTTCTCGCCAAGCTAGTATGACATGGTTGGTACCAATGGATTCCTTCGGTTCTTCAGTTTCATATGATACCAGTATCATCAAAAAAATGTCCCTATCTCAACCTAAAAATTGCAAGTTGTGTTAATGCGTTAAAGAAATTACTGGCGTTAACACAAATTTGCGTTAAGGCTTTATTATCGCGTTCAATTTGACAGCCCAATAACTCATTCTTTTTTTTTTATTGTTGCCATTTGTGTTCATTTCAATGTTCAATTTGTTCAATAAAAGAATGTTGGAAATTAATTCCTTTAATCATTTTTCTTACTATTTTATAGCAAGTAATATCCTTATCGCAGTATTCAACGTTATCGCATGTTTCTTTCATATCGTGCAGCTCTATTGAAAGCTCAAGGTGACGTCTTCAAATGTCTTGTTTTGTCTGATCAACAGTCCAAAACCCAAAGATATTCAGTTAAATCCTCACATTTGAAAGGCTGAAAACAGCAAATGTTTGATATTTTTTGCTTTAAAAACGATGATTAATTTACATAAATTTTTTTATACTACAATTTATAGACCAAACAATAAATCAAGAAAATAAACGACAGATTAATCGATAATGAAAAGTATCTTTAGTTGCCTACTTTGTGGTTTTTGCCAACTCGATCCCATCAAACATAAAGGCGGCTCATCAAGTATTCAGGGTTAGAAAAAGGCCAATGGAAAAGTTTAGTTGCCATGAGAAGCGTGGAGGCTTTTTGCCTCGTCAATAAATGAAACAGAATTAGTTGACAGACATGAAATTGGTGGTGTAGAGACAGCCCTAATGGACGTGGACATCAGCAAAGAGTCTTGGCCGGTGTTTGTGTGGGTTATTGCAGATAATGTGAGTTTATTACAGACATATCGGGCTTAAAAGGCTCCGGCAGGGATAGCAGTGAGCCTGCCTCTCTAATGTGCCCAGTGTAAGTAGCTCTGCTGATTCATATACCCACAGTGATCTCAAAGGCTATTGTTTCTAACATCTACATGCCAACACCTCTCCTGTTACATGTTGCCTCGCCCAATGTGGTCACTGTTCGTGTTCAAACCCGTCACGAAGGAAACTTCTCGGTATGTACAGCTGTTGTGCAGCTTTGCTTCCATTCACAATGAGGTTATAGCGCTTTTTGTGTCGATATGACAATGCAGCTCTTTTCTCTCAGAACAAAGGAATTACCAGAATTTCAATTAATCCTGAAATAACTTTCGTAGAGACAATCCCCACATTGGAAACGATCCATACAGCGCAGAACAGGAAGGAGAAGGAGGAAAAGAGAGCAATGTGAAGCTGAGTTCAGCTCATGAGCTGAGCTGCAGCGATTTCCCTTTGAGGTTTGAGTTGTTATTGTCTTGAGTGAAAATACACACCTGTGACATTTGTCTTGTGGTAGTGTTTCCAGCTGCAGCTGTGTCGAGTTTCCCCTCCGCATACACACCCTGGCCTTTTCACATAAAGGCACCCTTTTTATTTAACTAGGACATGCACTGAAAGAGAGCTGTAAGTCATAATTTCTGGAATGTGGTGTGAGAAGCTGTGAATGATGCAAGGCTGTACATACACATACACATACACATACACATACACATACACATACAATCTGCCCTTAAAGGAACAGTGTGTAACAATTAAGGGGGATCTATTGGCAGAAATGGAATATAATATTAATAAGTGTGTTTTTTTTTTTTTTACTGTATAATCACCTGATAATAAAAATGAGAATTTAGAATGAGCCGTATTTATCTACATGGGGAGCGGGTCCTCTTCACAGAGCCGGCCACCATGTCTCTACTTGTGCCTTCAAATGAAACTCGTGTTTACAACATGGGAAGTCGTGTACACAGTGTACTTGGCGTTCAAGTGGTTAAGTAGTGCGGAACACCGCTGCTACGCAACGACAATATTAAAGGGACTATTTGTAACTTTCAGAAATGCTTCTTAACAGCGACACCTGTGGCCGTGAAATCAACGAAAGTCAGCGTCGTGCTTGTGCTCGCTCTAAATAGACATGAACGAGCATCGGTCAAAACAGTGAGGCGACACACGTCAGCTAAAACCACAATATCACTCTATATTTCAGCTGCTTGGCAGTAATGTTAGCT
Source organism: Sebastes fasciatus (assembly GCF_043250625.1). Classification (NCBI taxonomy): domain Eukaryota; kingdom Metazoa; phylum Chordata; class Actinopteri; order Perciformes; family Sebastidae; genus Sebastes; species Sebastes fasciatus. The sequence continues at coordinate 11,668,504 of NC_133802.1, read as the reverse complement.
GACCAGACGAAGGTCTCTCCATGAATCACTGCTGATACTGTGTTTGCTTCTCCTGCCTCAGCGCAGGCTTTAGCAGCGGGACTCTGCAGCGAGAAACTCGTCTCCCTCCGCCCGCAGCCGGAGTGAACAGGGAGACACCGTCACCTGGTTGGTAACGAGACGACAAGGTTTCTCTCTGCAGAGTCCTGTCACTACACAAGACACGGAAAACCTCTGTTGGTCCCGACCCGGTACATTTATACGCTTAAAAAGTTACAAACAGTCCCTTTAACGTTACTGTTGGCGTCTAGAAGCCACAGAGGCTAACAATTTAGCGAGCTAGCAGAGTGAGTAACATGATGCCGGAAATGCAAAGGAATAATGACAGAGGAAAAAGATGAGGCCGTTGGGAATATTAACATTTTCCTCAGACTTACTATAAAATTAAGAAGAAAAACAATATACGGCTAAAATTTGAATATATTAAGTTAATATGCATCGAAAAATGAATTTCCATGGGCGTCGCCATTTCTGACAACGTCAACAAACACGTCACAACTCGTGAACTCTGAGTTTTCAGAAACTTTCCACTTATGAAGTTGTGAATACGACAAGACGGGGGCGTTCATATGGACTCATCTCGTAAACACGACCCCATTTGAAGGCATCATACAGTAGCCCAGAAACAGACAAACCGAACACTGGCTCTAGATAGGGACATCCATGTTTTCACGTTTTCGCGTCGGCCACCGTAGCTCTCCTACACGCTTGGCACACGGGAGAAGAGTCAGTTGGTTGCAATCTGCAGCCTCACTGCTAGTTGGTGCCAGATCTTACACACTGCTCCTTTTTAAGAGGACATATATGTATGTTATCCATACAGAAATGTGGTGTTAAAGAGGCAACAAATTTGATTAGGCATCAACATTTGCAGGCTCCAGCTTCTCAGATGTGTGGATTTTTTTGCTATTCTGTTTCTTATCACTGTAAAATTATTACATTCTAGTTTTAACTAGAGCTCTCAAAGTTAAAGCGATAATAACATGTTAACACAAATTTGTGTTAACGTCACTAATAACGCTCCAAAGTAACGCTAACTTTTGGCAATGAAAAACTGTCATGGCCTTTTTCAGAGGGGTCCCTTGACCTCTGACCCTAAAGATATGTGATTGAAAATTGATTCTTTGGGTAAACACGAGTCTCCCCTTTACAGACATGCCCACTTTATGATAATCACATGCAGTTTGGGGCAAGTCATAGTCAAGCCAGCACACTGACACACTGACAGCTGTTGTTGCCTGTTGGGCTTAAGTTTTCCATGTTATGATTTGAGCATACCTTTTATGCTAAATGCAGTACCTTTGAGAGTTTCTGGACAATATTTGTCATTGTTTTGCGTTGTTAATTGATTTCCAATAATATATACATACATTTACATAAAGCAGCATATTTGCATTCTCCCATGTTGATAAGCGTATTGAAATACTTGACAAATCTCCCATTTTGATAGATAAAAAATGTGCGATTAACTATGGACAATCATGCTATTAATTGCAATTAAATATTTGAATTGATTGACAGCCCTAGTTTTTAAATTTGTTCACCATTTCCAGACATTTTATTGTATAAACTGTAAACATCGACATAGATTAATAAAAAAACTAGTATGATTGCTCATTGCAAGCCTAGATAAAGTGCGTGGTTATTCTTTTATTCACCTCAGTAAACAAGAACTGCAATTAGTTCAGTCACACAGAAGACCATCAGTGTCTTTTACAGAGCGTCTGCCTCCAAAGACACTTTACATGCTCATTTGCATTATACAAATCACAGCAGGTGAACAACAACAACAGCCTACGCTGCTACACTCAGTCAGTCAGTCAGCCAGCGCTACAAAAACAAGTTCATCATCACAGCGCGCATTGATGATAGCGAGGGATAAAGTGATTTTAAAATGCAGCGCCATTAAACTGCTTCTACCACAGCTGAGACCAGACGGGGTGTGTAAACACGTGCCGAAGAGCAGGAGGCTGAGCATCGTCACCACCGTCATCATCACCACCACCAGCCCTCCATGGAAACCTGTTAATGATCTCATGGTAGGATTTGATTCACATGCGCGGGCAAGCCGACTAATTAAACAAACAAATGGCAATTAGACGGGGCTCCCATAACAACTGGGCCAATGGAGTAGCAAAAGGCAAACACAACAGAGACTAATTCATTGCAGCACTAAACACACAGTCAGTGCTGCTTGTTTGTTTTAATAATCTTTCAGTCTATGTAGAGAATGCATCGATTAGTAGTGAGGCTGAATAGTCATTTTATATCAAACGTGATTTGAAAGAGTGCAATCTTCATATCGCAGGAGGAGCAATTATTATATTATTGTTAAAGGGGATATTTTGACATTTTGGAAGATACACTCATTCGCTGTCTTGCCCAGAGTTAGACGAGAAGATTGATACCACTTTCACGTTTGTACGGTAAATATTAAGCTAACACCAGCAGCCTGCTAACTGAGCTTAGCACAAAGACTGGAAACAGAAGAAAACATGTTCATTCTGGTGGCAAATTCAAATGCAGTCACCATATTCATAATTTGTTACAGACCTTAAAATTTAGACAAAACTTTACATTTCTGCTTTTATCCAGAAACTCTAGGGTTAAAAAAATGTTTGTAAGTCTAATGCCTGTTTTAAGATAGAAAAAATATCTTTCTTAAATGATTAGTTTGACATTTTGGGAAATACGCTTATTTGATTTCTTGCCAAGAGTTAACGTAGATGAGAGGACTGTTACCAGCCAGTAAGCTTAGCACAAAGGCTGGAAACAGGTGGAAGCTGAAGCTCACTAATTAACACGTTACAAGTGGTATGTTTATTCCGTACAAAAACGTGAAGTGTAAAAATGTCCCTTTTTACGGGGCGTTTATGTGCTTCAGTAGAGTATTTCTTGGCTTGGACTATTTTTTTTTACCCTTGGGCAGAGCCAGGCTAGCTGCTTCCCCCTGATTCCAGTCTTTAAACTAAGCTAAGTTTCATACTTACCATACAGACGTGAGTGGTGTCAATTCTATAATTTATCTCTCAGCAAAAAGGCAAAAATAAGCGCGATTCCCAAATTCCCAAAATGTCAAACTCTTCCTTTAAGTACAATGTTACGGAACTATTGGTGCCTTCAAATGAAACTTGTGAGGTCATCGTTACAACATGGGAAGTCTTGTACACAATATGCTTGGCATTCAAGTGGTTAATCCGTGAGAACACCGCTGCTAAGCAACGGCAATATTAACGTTACTGTCGGCGTCTAGAAGCCACAGAGGCTAACAATTTAATAAGCTAGCAAGCGGGTAACATAATGCAGGAAATGCAAAGTAATGACAGAGGAAACAGATGAGGCCGTTGGCATTTTCCTCATATTATGAAATTGTGAAGAAAAACAATATACGACTGAAATTACAATATATTAACTAACTACTATGTACCGAAAAATAAACTTCCATAGCCTCCGCCAAACACGTCGCAACTCGTAAACTCTTAGCTTTCAGAACCATTGCACTTCCGAGAGGGGGGCGTTCTTCTCGTGAGCACGGTAAACACGAGCCCATTTGAAGGCACCAGTTGTCTTGTGCTCGTCATAGCTGTAGATAGACGCAGATGGATGTAGCATGATGCTCAGACTGCATTATCACATCTTATCTGCACATCCTCTGCGTGTGTGTTTGAGTTGGCAGCAGGACCAATCTGTGTTTGACTGGCCCACTATGCAGCTGTTATCAATAAACAGAATGGCATTGTTGAATGTCGTGATTTATATTGGACCATCATTTAGTAGATATCACGTTTACCACCATGTAGGTTAATATCTTAATGAAAGTGAGCTTAAATGGTCAGGGTTTTCTGTAGAAACTATAAGCAAAAGATGGCTTTTCACTGGTTAAAATATGGGAAATACAGTCCGAAAAATCACAATTAGATATTTTCTTCAAATTGGTCAGCGCTAATTAGCTAGGTAGTGAAAGCCTCAGGTGTTTGAACTAAAGGTTGAGGAAAAGGTCGTACTGCAGGTGTAATTATGAACCTGTGAGACGCTGGCCTCCCACGGTGATTTGGCCCGCTAATGATTGTACAGCCTGGCTATCTAGATGACAATCTGGTCTGAGTGATCGGAGGATCACACCACCGTCTGCTGTCGGTAATACAGAGTGGCTCTTGTGTTTAGCAGACGCGCTCAGGGAAATGCCAGCAGCCCCAGAACTCAGTGACATTTCCTGAGCTACCGCTCTTACCTACGGGGGCTTAAAGTTTGCCCTTCACCGCATTTTTCAATTTTCCCAAACAGCGTCGCCTACGTCTCTGTTGCTTGTGACCTCTCAGGGAATGACCCTGGGTTGCTTCCTGTTTGGCATGGCGTTCGCATACTGTACATAAGAGAGAGAGAAAACAATTGTGGGACCTTTTTGAGTGATACAGAAAGAATGTGAGTAAAAGCGTTTGGGAACAGACTAGCCCTGGGTCAGCGTGTCTGCCAGTTCGTTTTTATTCCTCTCTTGTTTCCCTTCGAGACTCCCACCCCCCTCGTGTTTCCTAAAGATTCGTTGCTTAGCCGCTCAGCTGTTCTGTCCGTTACATGCTTTAATAGAGGGCATGTGTGTAGCTATAATGTAGTCAGCAGTGAGGTCTGATCGGCCTGTAGGAGAGGAACAGCTGTCAAGAGTCTCGAAGTTTCAGAAGACAATTTCTCACTACTACTTTATCTTTTCTATTCTTTCTATCTTCTCTTTTCTGGAGCAGTCCTACTTTGTGTCCTCTTCTCTCTGAGGAGTTACCAGCTGTATAGTGTTTTAGTGGTTGGCAGGATCCATGACCTAGTTAAATATGCACTGAACACAGGAAACAGAAGAGGAATGAATGGCTAATGGGAGCACTATTTTTTTTTTTTTTCGCTGGGGCTGTCTCTGACCACGCCTCTGCTGCTTATCCTTTGAAGGGTTTCAAGCTTTTTTTTTTACTCTTTCCATATTGATCAGTGCCTTTTCACTAAATCCTTGCTGTGTAAGTACCTCTAGGGCCGACAAATGGACTCTAGTAGAGGGCTGTGACTCTGCAAGTGAGAGCCGTGAGAGATTTGGTGCAATGTATTGTAATTAGGACAACCTATTAGCAGAGATGTGCCATTAATCGCTGTGCAGAAATGGGAATTATTAACAGCGTCATACTTCTTTTTATTAATGCTCTCCCAGCTGCTGTTGTTGGCCTTTCAGGTGGTGGAAGTGCTTCTGAAGTGCTCCCTTTCTGCCCACTCTCTCTGAGAGATGCACCCGATATCGATACTGGATCGGATATCGGGCCAATACTGACTCAAATAGCTGGATCGGGTATCAGTGACAATGGGGCCGATCTATTCAATTCAATTCTGTGTTTATATACTATATACATTATATACTGGAATTTTAATTCCTGTTTAAGTTTTGACCAATTTGTTGCTGCATTAAAAAGGTTTACACCTGAATTGTAATTAATTTTGAAGATTTTTTTTTAGCAGGTGTTGGTGTATGACTTATTAATTTGATAATAAATAACAATTCAATACATTTTTATGTATGTATTTATTTGTTAAATTTACTTTTACAACGTTAGGAAATTGATGTTTAAGTCAAGCCTGATGTTTCTTTACATATAAAAGAATGATCTCAGTCACTTCCACACAGTGAGGCATACAGCTCATTATTTAAACACTGGTATCAGATCGGTACTCTGTATCGGCCGATACCCAAAGCCCGGTATCGCTATCGGTATCTGGACTGAAAAAGTCGGATAGGTGCATCCCTACACTCTCACCCTGCATTGGTCATCCTCATTTGCCTCATAAATAGCACTCTGTGGTATATTTTTTTAAGTCTTTTTAGCCAGTATTCCTGCATGTCACGTTGATTCTACCACAGTAGAAATTCACAAGACGCAGTGATGCGTCCTCCCGTGGGTCCTGCAGACCACTGAAGGAAGACAGCTGGGTGATTTATTTGCTTCTCGCAAACCCCTCCGCTGCAGCCGTCTGACATCCCCCCTCCTCCCTCTCGACAGGTGTAATGAGAGCGCTGGTCATGGACAGATGATGGACGTGGAGACGTCGTACTCGGACTTCATCAACTGTGATCGCACAGGCCGCAGGAACGCAGTGCCCGACATCGCAGGGGAGGGAGAGGGAGAAGGAGCGGCCAGCACCAGTGAACTCACCAAAGACCTGGCAGAGATGGACCTGAAGGCTGCAGGTCAGTACACCCACAGCTGAGTACACAGATGTATGATATATTTTAGACTGTCTCCTAGTGTTAGACCAGCTTTAGTTTGGCTCTTAGATTCATCTAATGCAAGTTAGACAGTTTCAATGTTGTTGAAGAGCCATTTAAGATCAGTCAGGGTCTGACAGTGTGTTGGGGCGAGTTGATGATGAATCGGGTGTATAGCTGAGGGAGTTAAAGTAGATTATTCAACTATTGATCACCACCATCATCTCCACTACTGTCATGGCTACTGAGCACACTGGACTATACAAAAGTTGGAACTATTCTGTTGTTATTCTGTTATGCTGTGTTTTACCATACCACTGCCTTTTGCATTACCCTCATTCCTATTGTAACCAAAGTTTTTTCTATTATGCACTATAACTCATATTATATAACTGACTATAACTGATATTGCACATACTGTACATAATTTGTATGAGTATATGTGTATATGTGTATATGTAACTGTACCATAGACTGTATATAAAGGTGGACGACACGTCACCCACTGTACAGAAGTTAAGAGTCTGCGCAGTAGAGATCGGGTGGTGGAGCCGCGGTGTCGAGGTCATCCGCCCGGACCAATTGCGAGCCGAGCATGGCCTCAGCTTGTCAGCAGGAGAGACTCACAGCTGTCAATCATGACGTCTCAGCCCCTTTTTATAGCAACAATTAACTAATTAAAGCCGGACTTATCAGAAAAATTAACACATTAACATACATCAGCGTGATAAGAACTACCTCAAATGACAGAAACCATCTTTGGGAAAAATTTATTTGACATGTACTTTGATTTTTTCAGTTTGACCCATGACCTATACTGCCGCCAGCCAACAGGGGGCGATCAAGATGTTTTGGCTTCACTTTTGAGGAGCTCTTTATATAGTCTATGAAGTGTACATCTTCCTTGTCTTGTAAATATAATTTAGTTTTTTATTCTTTCCTTTAGTGCTACTTTTATATACTTTTTCTATTCTATTTTATTGTTGTATTTTATTCTTATTTGAATATTTGTTTCTGCATTTTCTGTGTGTGTAGCGAGTGGAGGGGGCGATGGCTCAAAATATTTTTAAAAAATATAATTAAAAGCGGACTTATTTTAAGCCTTAAAAAGTTAGCCACCCTACCCCCGGGCTAAGGGCACGGTCACACATATGCGAATGCAGGCGAGAGACCATCGCCTGCCGAGGCGACAAATGCCTGAAAGTTCACCAAAGTTGAACTCCGTGCAAATTCAAAGAAGCGAATTTGCTTCGCAACCGGAAGCAAATGTTTTTCCTCCCCTTTGCTCGCATAGAAGTGATCAGGAGACGAATGTTAATTTCGTGCATGTGTGACAGTGACTTAACTCAAAATGTATGATAACCATCAGTTACATCTGATAACCAGTGGCACCAAATGACAAAAAAAGAGGAAAACATGGCTCATAATTTGCTAACAATGTTATGTAGTTATTATTAAGAAAGGAAAAAGTCTGTAGAGGCCGCTGTGTCAGAAATAAACAGCAGTGAGGACGTCCTTTTTTGCCCAATGTCTGCACAATGTCTTCCTCTGCTAAATTTCCCCAGCAAAATGTCCTTGTAACTGGAGGCAAACATTTTCTGCTGGAGCGAACAAAGATGAGGGATTTGACGTGGCTGCCATGTTTTATAGTTTGAAAAAAAGTTTTAATTTAGCCAGAATTCATGTTAAATTCGTCCCCCTGATGAAGTCAAGAACTAGACAGCTTTGTGTGTGTCTCAGAGCACCAACATATGACACTACAAACAGGTGCTATTGCTCAGCTTGTGTTCTCCATGAGATTCGGTTATTGTGCTTTGTTGCCTCCGAGTGAAATGAGTCGTAAAGGCAGCACAATGACAGATAGTCCTCTCTTCCTCTGCTATGAATGTGACGCAGATGTTCCCAGCCTGACCATTGTGTGACACATCGTTGTTCTTGCCGACTTCCTTTTCACTCAAAAGACAAGTTTCCCATGACATGATACCCGATCTGACAGCTATAAATTTCTCTCTAACGCTGGTCTGGTGGGAAGCCTCAAATTTGGAAATAATCTCATATCATGCTTGACATTGTGCTGCTACAGGAAGTTGTAGTTCCTTCCTCAGGATTCTCATTATGTTGTCTTTCTGGAGCCTGAAAGCAGATTTATTGCCCGCTGCTGTTAGGAATGTCAAACCACTTATGAGCTTGATAATACACACACATTTTTGACTGAATTTTTTTTTTTTTTTGCACATTGTTTCCTCCAGAAGGAGTCCCAGGGGCCTCCCCAGCCCCTGAGGCGGAGGGCTCCACCAGCCAAGACGCCCAGGGAGGTGGAGGCCCGTCCTAAACTCAGCCAGAGACCGAAGGGGGGGCAGAGCCAAGGAGTGAGAAGTAGAGAGAAGTGAAAGTGGTGAGACATGGAGAAAGGAAAGAGAGAGTGTATATTGGCTGTCCTAACTGGACGCGAGGACACCTTTGCTCACTGCCAGCCCGTTTGGAGCTCCAGCAGCCCAAATGTTCGCCTTTTCATTGGATCAGATTGTAACACGCGGAGCAGAGCAGAGTAGAAGTGACAATTGAGATGCTGCTCTTTTGCTTCGTTCTCTGTTAAGTCATTTATATTCCCGACGAGACAAGAAAGCACAGAAACTCTGGATTTGTGTCTGTGGAGATGGACTGAGCTGAACAGAATCCATTTATAACACTCAAAACATTGTTCCAGCCTCGTACGGAGCTGTGTCACGGAGGGCGTATTCATAATCATCCGTTTGTCATTTTCTTTCTATGTATGCGCGTGTGTTCGTGACCCTTTCATCGTCAAGTCCTTTTCTTTTTTTTTTCAAGTAACAAAACATAGTCGCCATTATACTGTCGTGTACGAACTTCATATTTATTGCTTAATGTTCAGTGATAACTTTGTGATAGCAATTTTCTTTGTGTAATAAAATACTTATGACTTACTGTAACATTTTGTATTTTATGTTTTCAAGCGTAATTGGCTTTTCACAGGAGGCAATTTGCAGGTTCCTGTCGAACACTGCAGGTATACAGCTGGAGCTGTAGCGGTGCCGAGTCAAACGGGATTAATGAGTTCAGTTCGCTGAGTTGTTCCAGGGCCATAAATATTATTGAATGCAGCTTTTGTGTACATTAGCGAGGCCACAGGAAGCCAGTGTTTACATTTCCACCTAGCATGGTCCCAGTGTTCCCATTTATCTCGTTATATTCTGTATAAAGAAACAGGATGACGGAGCAAATTCTGTAGAGCTGTGATTTTATTCATTTTTTTAATTTTTTATTAGCAATCTCTCTTTGTGTCAGGCTTGAGCTAATTCCCTCTTTAATAGTAGTTAATAAATAGACTATATATTATAATAAGGGCTGTCAATCGATTCAAATATTTAATCATTATTAATCACAAAGTAACCACACATTTTTTTTTCTTTCAAAGTGTACCTTAAAGGGAGATTTGTCAAGTATTTAATACTCTTTTCAACATGGGAGTGGGCGAATATGCTGCTTTATGAAAATGAATGCATGTATTTATTATTGGAAATCAATTAACAACACAAAACAATGACAAATATTGTCCAGAAACCGTCACTGGTACTGCATTTAGCATAACAAATATGCTCAAATTATAATGTGGCAAACTCAAGCCCAACAGGCAACAAGAGCCGTCAGTGTGCTGACTTGACTATGACTTGCCCCAAACTGCATGTGATTATCATAAAGTGGGCATGTCTGAAAAGGGGAGACTCGTGGGTACCAATAGAACCCATTTTCATTCACATATCTTGAAGTCAAAGGTCAAGTGACCCCTTTGAAAATGGCCATGACAGTTTTTCCTCGCCAAAATTTAGCGTACGTTTGGAGTGTTATTTAACCTCCTTCTCGACAAACTAGTATGACATGGTTGGTACCAATGGATTCTTTAGGTTTTCTAGTTTCATATGTATCTCGTGTTATTATCATGTTAATTGTGACAGTCCAAATTAAAATGAAGATCCATATGAGGATTGGTTTAGACAAAAATACTGTAGATTATCAGCATAAAGAAACAGGCAAACATTTCATAATAGCTTTTTATTATGGTCAAAGATGCTTTTCATAAGTGTCATACATGTGTCTGTTATAAATGGAAGTGCTCTTTTTTAGTTGGTGAAATGAAAAAAAAAATATTTTAAATAAATATATAAATCAAAAGAATTGAGTAATTTCGATATGCAGCAAAACCACATTCATTCAACTGTGGTTTGTCTCTCTAGGTGACTGTAGTACGCCCCCTAGTGTTCAAATGCAAGACTACACTTTTGGTATTGAGCTGTTTTACCTGTTTTAGATGACACTGGATTCCCTTACTTCTCCCAAACAATGGATATTTACCGTACACCGTATTTATCCCACAGGTAGTAAATTCTTCAGTTATCCTTCACCACATGCGTTCACCCAAAGATGAACAAATACCCCCCTTACACTTCCCTTACATGCTGACAAAGTGCTCAAACTGTTGAGTTAATTGTGCATCAAAATCTTCCCTGATTCTCTTTATGACAACAGGATGTAAACACAAGATGAAGAATGTATCCAGAGGTTTTTAGGAACAAAATCTGCATCTTAAACACAACTTTCACACCCATATTTTTTTGGACCTTGCAGAGAGCACCATGACATCCTCTGAACACTGAGCTCTAAACTTAAGTATTAAAGACGGAATATTGACAGGCTGATGTGAGGTGAAGGCAGCAACAGCAGCCATGTGATACACAGCATATGTCATACAGTATATAGTTAGGTAGGTTTTATGTCTGGTTACAAATGATATAAAAGACGTTGCATTGTGTCGGGTGGGTGAGATTAAGTGTTCAGAGCGGTTTGTCCCTGGGTTAGGTCACGTTTCCTCCTTGGACCTTCTTCTTCTTCGTCAGGTTTAAAAGGCAGTGCTAATTATCATCCCGTACGCCTCATACAGTCTGTGGACGAGCTCCTCCTTCTCCTTCTCAGGCAGGAAGCACGACTTTGCAGAACCGATGTTCTATAAGACACAAGAAGTCAATAACGTTCACATTTAGTGTGCTTGAGTTAAGGAACAGTTCAGCAATTTGGGAAATGCACTTATTCGATGTCTTGCCGAGAGTTAGATGAGATGATGGATACCACTCTCATGTTGGTACCAGCCAAAAGCCAGTTAGCTTAGCTTAGCCAGTCCAGCCTTTATCTTTAGTACAAAGGTAACAAACATCTGTCTACTGGAGGTGTTTGGTACATGTACCAACAACGAATATCCAGTGGTGGAAGAAGTACTTTTAATACCACAGTGTAGAAATACTCTGTTACAAGTAAAAGTCATGCATTTAAGTTTTTTTAAAGGGCCAATATGTAATATATTTGCTGTAATAAATCATAAAATGACCATGATATGTCATCAGAGATTAAGGAAACATGCTAAATTAAAATAATGGCTTCTACAACAACAATGTTACAGCCAGTATGTTCTCCTTTGAAATGTCCATTTCAGTCCTGAACGTCTGTTTTTGTTTTGGCCGGTGTGATCCCGTCCAGCGCCCATCTTGACACCCGTTGCCACATATGAAACAAATTGGCACGCAAACACAGCCTGGATCAACAGAGATAATGCCAACATTAGATTCTACTAGACCTGAAAGCCTCGGCACATCTCTCTGTGATCCGCGTGCAGCTGGATTATCAAGGCAGCGAGTATTTGAGACACAGCCGGTGAAGTGATTCTGACTACTGCTGGCCAGAGGTTAACGCGGTCGTGTATAGAAGGTCACCCTCAAATTGAGAAAATTGTGTGCCAACTGTTATCAGTCACACCGGAGGAGCGGACGGGCCACGGCTCCAATATTTTGAATTTGGACTGCTGTTACCCATTTTAAACACTAGCTGTCACTACTACATATTGTTCCTTAAAAGTAAAAGTATAAAAGTATTAGCATCAAAATATTCTTAAAGTACCAAAAGTAAAAATATGATATGATGTGGAGCTAATTTTACTTTGCATACTTCTGGGTCTATTGTGAATTTCCTCTTGGGGATCAATAACATCTGAACCTACAATAACACATTCCATTTTTATTATTTGTTTATTTATATTTATATATATATATAAAAAAACTATATATATATATTACACATTTTTGTTGAATACTCGATTCTAATTGGTCAAACACGGCATTCTACAGTCTGTTATTTCTTTATAGCAGACCGTTGCTATGGGCGCAGTTCTGATGTTGGACTCTGGCGGACCATTTTTGTGTCAAATTATTGATTTCTTAAGTAAGTAGCTGTGTAATAAGCGGGATAATGTACAGCTAGCGGGTCATTGTTGTGAAATAAACCCCTTCAGGGCAATAGAAAACCCTGTCGGGGTTTATTTCACAACAATGACCAGCTTGCTGTACATTATCCCTTACATATACTGTATACACACACACACACACACACACACACACACACACACACACACACACACAGACTGAATGTAGTATTGAAGTGAAGATCGTCAGAACTTCCAACTTGCTGTTGGATGTACTGAAGTTCCCTTGACTGGTAATGCGACCACTTATCTCACAACAAAAAGAAGGAACTACACAGTCAGAGACTAAGCATCTTTGAACTCAACTGTCCGAAACTATTCAAATCAGCAAAGTGATGTGTAATTTACACCGTAGCTTAGACTGGAAACAGAAGAAAACAGCTAGCCAGTCACAGCTCGTCGTCTGGCAACCTCACAGCAATGTCAAGACTCCAGAAATTCACTGCTTCCGTTCATCAGGAAACAGTCCGGAGCATAACCCAACGTGAAACCATATACAGTATTGATTTTCGCTTACAAACACTTTAAAACTTTAGAGTGGCTGCTGGGCAGATTTTGTTACTTCTGGACAGAGACAGGCTAGCGATTTCGTCCTCGATATCAATCTTCTCATCGAACTCTTGGCAAGAAAGCAGGAGCGTATTTAAAAAAAAAGAAAGTCAAACTATTCCTTCAATGATCAATCCATACCTGATGGAAAATACATTTAGAATTGTAATTATTAAAAGGATCTTTGGAACATTTCTTTTATGTGGGCTTTTGTTCCTGCTTTAATTCGCAACTGAGGCAAGGCACTTTTTTCTGTATAGCACATTTCAGTAACAGAGCAATTCAAAGTGCTTTACACAAAGTGCAAAAGAACATTAAGACATAATTAAAACATAAAAAACGTTAGAACTGAGGAAGGCATTACCATGCACAGGGCATCAACGCCCCATGCTATCATTTCAAACCATATTCAAAGGCCTCCATCCTGTGAACCACTACCGTAATTATTCATGCATTTGATCTCACCAGCCGTTTGAATTCCTCCTCGGTGAACCCCATGTATTTGTGCGCGGTGCTGTAGTCGAGGTGCAGGGTTGAGTTGAATATCAGCGGGTCGTCTGTATTCAGGGAGTAGTTCGCCTTGTCCTTCCTGAACCTGCACAAAGGAAACAATGAAATCCAAACAAAGAATGAATTAAGCCCCCAGTTGTACTTTAATCTGGGTTCATTACCAGACTGTCATGTAAAATAAAACACAGCTCACGTGATGACAGGATGCTTGGTGAAGTCTGGGTCACAGGCACCCGTCAGCTTACTGGAAACAGGACACACCTGAAATCAGAAGAGTACAGGAAGAAACCTAATTACTGCAGTCTGTCTTCTTCCAGCTGTAATACTGGAGGCTCCACTAGAGGGCAGCGTATCACTGTGATACTAACTATGTCTCTGTAATTACCTGATGAAACAATCCCACTCTGTAATGATCAGTAGGTAACAATGAACAGGGCACAGTATGTTTAAAGCGGCAGTAGGCAGAATGTTTTTGGCATCATTGGGAAAAAAGTTCATAATAACCTTTCAGCATATTGTAATTCAAGCGTTCTGAGAGAGAACTAGACTTCTGCACCTCCTCTTGGCTCTGTTTTCAGGCTTTAAAAAATCTAGCTGTGACGGAAGACTTTGGCCAATCACAGGTCATTTCAGAAAGAGAGAGCGTTCTTATTGTCTGTTCATTCAACGGAGGCAGCTGTCAATCACTTGCAAACTCTGATCAAACGGTCAAACTAGGCAGCACTGATCAAATATGAATCAATATTCTGTTACTGTAACGCCTATTTCTCGCCTCAAATGTTTTCAGAAATATCTTGTAGTGTACCGTTTAGCTGTAAAATGAGAAAGTTTGCTTCAGCTGGTGGGCGGTGCTTGGTATTTCCTCAAGTTATCTCAACATGGCAACACAAACTTTCTCATTTTACAGCTAAACAGTACACTACAAGATGTTTCTGAAAACATTTGAGGTGGGAAATAGGCATTACGGTAACCAAATATTGATTCATATTTGATCAGCGCTGCCTAGTTTGACCGTTTGATCGGAGTTTGTGAGTGATTGACAGCTGCTCAGGGACGGCAAGGCTCCAGCTCAGCTCTGATTGGTTGTTTTCTTTCAGTCTGTAAAATCTTGCAGATGACGTTAGGAGCACCGGAGGACACAGAGGCACAAGAGTTTTTTCAGATTACCTGTCTCATGCACTACTGTCAGGATATAGTGACTGTTTTATAAAAAATAACTTGTTTTAATCATCAGCTTTAATAGATAACAGGCACATTTTTGCAGACATTAATAACCTTGTTTGTGATGCAGCTTTTTGATGAACATTGTGATCATTCTGGATAGTTCCTCACCTCAAAGTGCATGTTCTGAGCCAGCAGGTTTTTGTACAGGACAGGGTCTTCCAGGGTTCTGTAACCGTGTCCAACCCGTTCAGCTTTCAGCACTTCTACAGCCTAAAAATATCCAGACAGGGGTCAAGAGGCAAAAGGTCATGAACACAAAAAAATCCCTCCATGTTGTACATGTCAGCAGAATCTGCATTTCCAGAGGCACATGTGTGGCATAGCTGAACTGTCACTTTGAAGGATGGCTTCCTCAGAGAGAGGCTACTTGTTATGGCAGCGAGACATAATGTAGATTTACACTGAAACACAGCAGCTGAGATGGACACAAAGAGTAAACAATAATTGCAGTTATGCATCTACACTTGTATATTTGTATATGTTTATGTAGTCCCTAGTTCACTGGAACTTTAAGACACTCCCAATCTGCTCCTTCACAGACTCCAACTTGAACTGGCCACCGTCTTGTTTCTTTTGGATCTCTGCCTCCCTGTCTCTAGCTGGTTTAGTAATGTTTTATTGTTTGTACATGACTTCATTGTTTTGTTTAGTTGCTAAGACAATTAAGATCTCAAGTAACACAACACATTGTTGAGCGGCTTACCTCCTTCACCACGCACGGCGGGCCCACCTCTCCTGCGTGAACTGTCCTGTGGATCCCACAACGCTGTGCTTCCTGTCAACAAAATCAATCACGGAACAAAGTCAGCAACCAAACGGCACAGCCAAACATCTGGCTTTCACATCTACAATACTGCAGCACCCACAGAAGTGAGGCGCCTTGCATCATTTAGCAACACACGCTATGTTTCGAAGGAGTACTGGGAGCTACATGTAAATACGCAATGAAATTGATCTATTTTTTATGTGTAGAGGGAAAACGTTAATGCAGATAAGACACCCCTCTGGTTCGATCATCTTAGCATTCATAACCTTGAACACACTAAGTGTGGCCTGCTTAATCTGCAGGTATCTGGAGGTCATGTAGTATGAAGATAACCCACAATATAAGTGTGGACTCTGCTCGGTGCTTCTTGTTAATAATTGAAGCCCGTTTCTATTTTCTTCCATCGATATCGATTCGGCTTCACAGGATTTCACAACATCTCTACATCATGGAAACACATTTCTGGAAAACTGAACAATATGCATAATAAACTGAAGTTGTATAATAATAATAATAATAATAATGATAATAATAATAATGATAATAAAATGTATTTATATGGCTCTTAATTAAAACCACAGTGCTTTACAAGGAAAAATACACACACAAAATGCATATGGTATGCATTATTCATACCTGCATACACACATTAATACTGTACACACATAATGCAAAATTACCTGAATTAAAGGTTATAGAAGTGGATATAGTATAGTACAATTATGGACCAATCCTTTGAATGGTATTACGCCATTATTGATGTTTGATTGCTTTTGATTGATAAAGAGCTAATCAACAAAATATGTGCAACCTCTGCAAATACTACTTTGAACTGGATTAGTTTGATTTTATGGCCTATTTATGAATTATTGACCGATCGTTTGCCTCCAATGACTTTTCACCGGCTGTGTTTTAAAGTCGAGATGAAACAAAAATGCCTTTTTAACCCTTTTAGATCACCTCTCCCGTCATATTGTGCACCTATTTAACAATGTATGCAAAAAAATTACAATCATCTTTTCTTCCTGTATAAAAAAATATGAAGTGTGCTTATGTAAGCAAGGACCAACCAATGATGTCATGACATCCATCCATCAAATCAATCTGCAACTTTTAGCGATGAGGGAGGTGTGTGTGGAGGCTCCGTATCACGCTACGTTCTAAACCCACCCACTTTTCAGCTGTCCAATCATATTTTCTCATAACTGTACACTACTCAAATACCAGTTCACTGGGGAATAGAGTGCTGCAGGAATGAGTCCCAAAACCCAGAAACGAGTTAGCATTTTAGCATTTCCGGTTCCCTCGTGTAGAAGTCAATGGGTTTTTTGAATGGGTTTTTAGTTAAATGCCTGAAATAAGGTCTGTGGTTAACACAAGCTTAAGAGATTTTAACATTTTGTTCTACAATATAAAATACATCAATAAATACACCACTCGTGAATTTTGAAGCTTTTACGGGTCTTAAAAAAGGCGGTTGTTAACAAGTGGCTAAATGAGATTACTAAACGTCATCACCCCGACTCGTCCAGCTTTTCAGCTTCGTTGTTCATACTCGCGCTCATGTGACCGTGGTGTAGTTTGTTTACAGCCTAACGTTAGCTTTTTACTTCTGGCGATTGCATTCACTCTTCAAAAATCATGAAAATGAAATTCAGTTGTGAAGATTATGTTGCTGAACAAAACGTGTAAGTATCATAAACGTGTGTTTGCCACAGAACTTATTTCCTACAGTAATCCAAAACCCAATGGAAAATCCCATTGGCTTTTTGTCAAGGGACCCGGAGCGATGCTAACTTCCTGATTGGCCTACAAAAATACATCATCCCTGCAGCACTGTATCGCGCTGCAGTCTAATCCCACACAATTTTTAGTGGTCCAACCCAATGCAAAGGATTTGATTTATATCCCTCTCGTAACTGTACGCCGCTCTAACTTCCATTTCACTGGTACTTCAACTTCATTGTCACACAAGTTGAGGCTGTGAGAGTATGAAAACGATCGTTGGTGCACACCCTCGAACCTATACACTCTATTGAACGCCCTGGTATGTTTGCCATCTCAAGCATGAGTGACTAAGAACCAACAGACTCATAGATGAGGAATTTTGAATTGGTGTTTGCTGTCCACCTTTGCACCTCTACACTATTACTACAGTAATAGCACACTTCAAACATCTAAAAATGTGAAATAACAGAATACCAAAGCAAATCACCAGTATCAGTCAGATAATTATAAGGACAATTACTTCCTCCACTATGGATGCTGTAATATTATGAACTGTCCCCGTGTATTTGACTCCACCAATCCTGCATCCATGCAATCAATTTCAGAAAGAAGTGTTCCACGTCCAGCGCTGTAGCGTATTAACTGATTAATCTAGCGCATTCATTATTGTCTGACAGGCCAAATTGATTACTTACTGTGATGTTCTCTGAATTAATCAATAAATGCTGTCTGGAAACCAAATTGGATTTTTTCGTCAGTGCTTAAGAGGAAATTGATTCGGGAGCATTACTCCTGTACTGTGTTGGTTACAGATAAAGACATTGAAGTCCTCATCAATTTGAGACGATTCTCTGATGGTGAAAAGTGTTTGGCAACCTGACAGTGTATGAAACCCTGAAGGCATTACAGAAACAATAAACACAGTAAAGGGCGTGCACCTATCCTGCAGGTTATGTCTAGAGATCAGGACCAAAACAAGCCTTCGTGACCTGTTTACCAAGTCTGAGAAACAGATTCACCTGACTGACAGTGGATAGTGACTCATGTGGAGGAACATGTTGCATAAAACATATTCAAACAAGATTAAGAGACTACAGCCACGCTAGCAGCTCTGAGACAGTGCTTTGAGCTAAATGCTAACATGCTAACAAGACACAATAACAATAGGTATAACGTTTACCACGTTCACCATCTTAGTTTGGCGTGTTAACATACTAGCATTTGCTAATTAGCACTAAACACAAAGTGCAGCTGAGGCTGATGGGAATGTCTTTGGTTTTGCAGGTATTTAGTCATAAACCAAAGTATTGGACAGATTAAAATTTTGACCTGATAATGGTGTGAGATGAAAAGTTAAGAGATCAATAAAGCTGGTATAATTCATCCTCAAGGGAGCATGAATGTGTGCACCAAACGTCAAGGTGATCCGTTCAATAGGCCTAGATGTCAGGACATTTCACTTAAAGGGGATCTACACCCATTTTCAAAATTCATACAGTAGGGGAGAGTGGGGTAAAATGAGCCAGTGGGTAAGTTGACCCACCCCCTGTATCTTGGCAACTGTGATTATGTTTTGTCATGTGACCATAAATTCAGGAAGTACCCATCATTTCTATCTTGCTGTGATGAAGTGAAGCACATAGGAGAAATAGTAAGTACTTTTTTACACCAAAAACAGTTTTTTCCCAGTCAAAGTAAATTTTCTGCATGTCAGGAATAATGACTGTTGGGTCAAAGCAAATTTATCCAGGTCTAAAAAAATATATTATACATGTTGGTGATTTACTAAGATATAACACCATGTTAATCCCTTCGCTAAAGATTAGCCTGAATTGCTAAACTGGGCCATTTTTTCCAAAATGGTAGCTATGGGGCAAAGTGAGCCAAAGGTTATGGGGTAAGTTGAGCCACTGGCTCACTAATATTCTACTATTATTCTGAGCCACTGGCTCAATTTACCCCACCATAAATTAACCAAATTAATTCTCTGATGTATAAAATGGTATTACTGTTGAGTGTTACACAACTTGGTTTGATTTTTTTATGTGTTAACCTTTATAGAAGAGGGAGATAAAGGAAGTTAAAACAGTTGGTTATAGTGGAACAGCAGAGGCAAAGAGGGTCCTCACAGAGGAGGTAGAGAAGGAGCTTGCAGACCATATCAAGAAGCTGGCTGAACAGTTCCACGGCCTTACTCCAAAGAAATGCTGTGAACTGGCATTGGAATTGGCAGAAAGAACAACCTTCCTGTCCCCAACAACTGGAAAGAGCAGGGTTTAGCAGGTAGGCCTAGGTCAAACCAAAGACCAAGACGAAAATCACAGCGTACAGCAGTTCTGAGGAGAGTGTGATGCCATCCCATTTGATGACACTTCTGAGCATGAGAGTTCTAATGATGAGAGAAGTGAATCAGACATCTCAGATCTGTCAGTTGGTGACTTTGTCATAGTAAACTTTGTATCCAAAGGCAGAAGCTACCATTACATTGGCTTGGTTGAGAGCCTGGAGGGCAACGAAGTGAGTGCAAGATTTCTCAGAAGAATCCGGGGGAACACTTGACGTGAGAAGCCCACCTTTGTATTCAAGGAAAAGGATGAGGCATCTTTTCCACTGAGTGATGTGCTGAAGGAGCTACCTCAACCTCAAAAGGCTGGAGGAACTGCAAGGAGGGAGCAACAGTTCATATTTCACTGCAACCTTGACGACTGGAATATTGTCGAATATTGAATGATATTTTGATTGTTAAATGGTCTTGAAACTCACAGGTGGTTTGTTCTCACAAGTTCATAACTGTGAAACTGTTTGTTAACACACTTATGCTGAGGTTTAAACTTAAAAACTCAGATGTTCAGTTTACCCCACGATGGCTCAACTTACCCACTGACTCGGATCAACTTACCCCTTACCTGGGGCAAGTTGAGCCACAGGAGCACTTTTTTTGGGAAGGTCATTTTTTCCAGACAGCTTTGTGATGGATGCATGCTGATCATTTCATTTGATAGGAGAGATCCTGAATTTAAGGTTCAAGTTTTCATTCTGCTTCTGTCTCATTTTTCCTAACCTCGAGGACAGCATAAGTAAAAATTGGCTCATCTTACCCCACTCTCCCCTACATGTTATTCCTATGGTCGAAGACAGTCCAAACATTTTTAGTAAACATGAACAACTCTCTCCCAAACCCAAAAACTAGAGTGCTAAAACTAAAACTTGTGATGTCATAGGGTATAAAGTCTGGAGCTGCTCCAAAGACGATGAATGGGAGGCTGATTTTGTGGACCCACAGAATGTTTGTTTTCTTATACCCAAATGAGTTCTCAGTTGTGAAACACAAAATGTTCCTATATACTCACACACTTTATACCCTATGACATCACAAGTTTGAGTTTTAGCACTCTAGTTTTTGGATTTGGGAGAGATTTGTTTGGGGAAATGTTTCGGACTGTCTTAGACCACAGGAATAACATGTATGAATTTTGAAAATGGGCCCTTTAAAATCACAAATGTGAACCTCATGATGGTGCAAGGGGCAAAGTCAGGGGATTACCAAAGTCTGTACGCTTCATCCTCTGCTGACGGTGAATATCTTTAGAAATTTTCATGGCAATCCATCCAATAGTTGTCAAAATATTTCAGTCTGGACCACTGCCATCCCGGGAGCTAAATCTGTCCACTCTGTAGCTTCAAATTCTTTCTAAGGATTCCTGAAAGTTGTTGGGGCGATAAACTGCAGCCATATTTTCATCAGCCTGCAGCCTGTGGGAACATGATGTGGACTCTGGGACTATAAAATGTTTTTACAACCTCAAAATGATACAACATGCTATCAATAAAAATGATGCCCACTGTGCTATAATGCCACGGTACAGTAAGTAGTCTACTTATGTATTTACACTGACTGCCATTTTCCTCCTGCAATCGTACTTCTTGTTCTTTGTAAGAAATCACCGGCTTTTTCAAAATCACATTTAAGACCACTAAACACTCCAGAACAAGCTGCAGTCGTCAGTGGTTCCCAACCTTATTCCTTAAAGGTACAGTGTGTAATGCCTAGCCACAAACTCCACACAAATAAGGGGCAGCATTTCACCTCTACTACTGGGTCCATTCACATACAGTACTTGCCAACCTTGAGACCTTAAAAATAGGAAGGATTTCAAAACCAAAGCGGGGGGTCTGAGGGTCCAGAGACTTAGTTTCTGGCATTCTGGTGACTTTTAAAGAGTGAAAATAAAAACTGAATAACTGAATAATTCGCTCCTCTGGTGTGAACTTGGCGTGTGAATCTCTGGCATAAACTAATATTCATCCGTTTTTATTTATTTTTGCCCCTGCTTGAGTATTTCTTTCTCATAGTACTCTCCATTTCCCTCTCTCACTGAAGGTCCTTTCAGACACAATGCGACAACAGCAACACTGTGATCTGAAACCCATTATTTCCAGTCAAATTAACACTGCTACGTCGGCCTAGTTTACGTTAGCCATCAGTGTGTTTGTGCCACTAACAGCGTGCTGTATGGTCCGTGTACATTTTGATAGTTTGTTTATTAGACTAAACCCAAAGTGGCAGAAACAAGAAAACTACCCGCACCTTTGTTTCGACCTCCCTCGCATCCAGGAGACCACCCCGCTGGCAGCTCCCGGAGACAGACTCACAATTCGACCACAGCAACTCAAATTCAGCCAGCACAAACCCCAGCTCCAGGAGTCACAGTGGGCTGACGGAGCGCTGGGTCTAACCTGTGTAACGGCAGCAACACAAAGTTTGCTGATCTGGGATCAGACCCTTGGTGCTGGTGTTTGCACTGGTTGAATTCAAGCTAACTGCTAACTGGACTTAATGTCTCCTGGAGCTGCTGCACACTCTACTCCCGGCGAAGCAGCCTCCTGGCGGCAGGGAGGACAAGGCGTTGGTGCAAGTCCTTTTCTTGTTTCTGACACTTTTGATTTAACCCAAACTGTATAAGGAATGGGAATCACGGAGCACTCTGGGGCGCGCCGCCAATTTCGGAGGGTAGCGTACGTAGCTACAGTAGACTTATCATTATCTGTCACCGGTCTATTCATCTGTCAATCGTTCATCATCAGAAAAGTATAAATTATGTGCGAAAGACAAATACCCATATAAAGAGAAGCTGGCAGAGGCAAAGGGGCCATATATTGCACAATTTTAAGTTAGTTTATGATATTGATCCTTAAGAATTAGGAAGACCTTGACAGCTTGCCACCCATTACTGTCACTGATGTGTTTTGATGTTAGTGAACATCTGTCTGCAGTTCAAAATGTGTTCATCTTCGGAGGCCGATGTCCAGTTTACAAACGGGTAGGTATATGACATTAGGATCTAGAAGCCAAATGCCAACTACACAATTATGCGGACAAAGATAAGCTGTATGCTATATATATATATATATATATCTATATATATATATATATACACACTATAATTCGGCTTTTGAATCTTATTCGCATTGCAGTGTTTTGTGTTAGCTTTTGACACTTGCAGTAAGTATTTTAAATTGTCTCACAATCAACAAGGCCTTGCGACCCCCCCTAAAGCTTTGGCGATCCCTAGCGGGGGTCGGTTGGGAACCTGCGGTTTAGCTGACCTTGGTTATCATTATTACCATCTTTGCTGTTGTTGCTCAACATGTTGCTATGTGTCTGGCATGTGAGGCTGTGACTAAAGTATAGAAGACACGCCAAAGCCGACGCCGTTTTAATCTCCCAATGCTTTAACAAAGACTGTCTGTCTGGTATTTTGTTGGGGATTCAACCCGCTCACCTCATAGGCCTTCCGGTGTTCTGGATTGGCTTCAATGTTGAGTGACTCATCACCTGCCAGATCGATGGCGACCACGCCTTTGTGGTGATATTTCTTACACAGCTCCACCACATCCATAGACCAGCCTGGAGAATTTAAAACACACATATATTACTACCCAGTTTGGTCCTGCTGCCAACTCAAACACACACAGACACACAAGCAGATGATGTGTAGATGAAATGTGATGATACAGTCAAAGCATCATGCAACATTCTTCTGCATCAATCTACAGCTATGATGAGTACCAGACAACGTTAACCAACATGCCGTAGTATCTGTATTCATCTGGCTGACAGCGGACTGGTTCACATTTCGACACTTTTTGGAAATGTACTTATTTGCTTTGTTTCCGAGAGATGAGAGAATGGATACCACTCTCATATCTGTACAGTAATTATGAAGCTACTGCCAGCCGCCTTAAATTAGCTTAATGTAGGCCGATTTTGTTACTTTTGGACAGAGCCAAGCTGTTTCCCCCGTTTTCCAGTCTTTATGCTAAGCTAAGCCAACTGTTTCCTGGCAGTAGCTTCATATTTACCATACAGACATTTGAGTTTTCTTATCTAACTCTCGGGCAATAAGCGTAACTATTCCTTTAATTTGCTGTGTCACATCTTGACTTTTATTACTGTATGAAAACATAACCTACTTTTATAAAACCAAAACAGTTACATACATATGTCCCAGATCATCATACAGTATTCATAATCAGAATTCAGTGAGATATTATGCTGCATACTATTTAAACATACACAAATCTAACTGCATACAGTTATGCAACAGCTTGTACAAGCTTCCTGAAATAGCACTTTGTATTCTCATGTATGATAACAACATCAGATACGTTCAGGAAGTCTCTTACATAAAGATGTAATCACTCTGGGATATTGCAGCATGTTTTTGCAAGAGATGTTAAGTGAAATACAGAATGACAGATATGTATGGCACTTGGCCGTTGGGCTACACAGGAAACAGCTGCTTACTGTAAATGGAGCAGAGCAGATTTGCAACAGACTTATCGTTACAGTCACTGCTGCTGACACTATGCTGTACAGATTATAAAGCTCCCTGAGGCTAATTTGTGATTTGTGATAATGGGCTATATAAAAATAAAATTGACTTGACTGCTGCCGATGAGACAACAACTGCTGATGTTGTAACCATAATTTTAACTGGTACAGCTTATAGACTGCACACAGTGATTGGCACAGTTGTATTACCAATCTGTACTACCTGTATTATTCTAGACTGAAATATCTCAACAACTATTGGATGGGTTGCCATGAAATTTTGTACAAACATTACTGGCCCCCAGAGGATGAATACGTATGACATTGGCAACACGTTCTCATCCCAACTCATCACATATATCCGCTTTGTCACGCCCCTTGGCGTTACTTTATTTTCAGCATCAAAAGCACTATACATACCCTTGGTGTCACTTTAAGATTAGGCAACACAAAACACTATAGTTAGGTTGGGCTTAAAACTACTATGTTTGTACAGCGAAAAATGACACTGAACGTTGTGAACATGGGACAAGAACAAACAGCTGATCGTAACGTGACGCACGGGACACAAACAGTGGTCTCCTGGATGAAAGCCTTGTGTTTGTTGGACCCTTTACTTTCGCCCGCCAGTGTGTGTCTTTTCGCTCTTTAAACTATTCCCCACACTCCACACGCACTTTCTCGGAGCGTTTAATATTGCCGCAGATGGGTTTATATTGTAGTTAATGGAACGCCCCGTGCATTTCATAACGTCCTAAAGGGTGCCGTGTGTGGTGGCACCGAAACACAGACAAAGCCTCGGTATTTAACACCCTGGGAATGAGAATGGGCTGGACTTTGGTGACTTTTCCTCTAGCGCCAACAGCAGGTGGTTATTTTGGGCTTTTAGTGAAATATCTCAACAACCTAATGACGTTTTTTTAGGGGGT
Organism: Sebastes fasciatus; assembly: GCF_043250625.1. NCBI lineage: Eukaryota > Metazoa > Chordata > Actinopteri > Perciformes > Sebastidae > Sebastes > Sebastes fasciatus. The sequence goes on along the minus strand of NC_133802.1, from coordinate 11,643,367 downwards.
GACCAGCGACCCCCAGAAGGTGGCGCCCTAGGTGACCCGCCTATATGGCCCCTATGCTTTAAGCCGGCCCTGAATCGAATTACCAACCTTGAGATTAAAGGACGACGCGCTCTACTCCCTGAGCCACAGCCGTCCCCTTAAACTAATATGGTGAATATGGTAAACATTATACTTAATCAGCATGTTAGCATTGTCATTATGAGCATACAACTTTTCTGAGTGCATTGAGTCCTTCTGTTTCTGTGGTGCTACTGTTCATTGTCTGATAAGAGTGACTGAGGCAGAGCTTTGAGACAAGACAGAAGACAGTACAGTAAGGAACCTTTTCTCACAAGGCTGTTTGGGCGGATAGAGGCATGAACAGTTCATTACTTGGCATGTGGCGCATGCAGCATAGAATGGACCTGGCTTTGATATTGAAGGCCCTCTCCCCCTCGCTGAGGCCCTCGTTGACCAGGTGCACCACCTCGTCCGGGCTCAGGTCGCCTCTGAGTGAAGAAAACACAGTGAAAAATAAAAAAACATGCAATGAGCCAAACGTAACTGATCCCCCCCTAAAAGCACAACGACAGGTTCCACCAAAGACTTACTCTTTCTGTTCCCATGGTATGGGATCCACTTTAGTGTTAGCCAGAAAATGCGGACTGTATCTGACCTCGACATAAATCACTCCCTCCTTGGCTTTGTCCTCGACGAACTCATAGGCTATCCTCTTTATGGCCTCTCTGTCCCCACTGAAACAGAACAAAGAAAAACACAGAATGAATGGCATTGCCCTTTGCCTCTTATAATCTCTTATCTCAGTGGTACAAATAAACCGATTAGCCACTGCTAATCCATCATCTAAACTATGATGACTGTAAGCATTTACAGGGTGTTACTGATTGATTTCATTTGAACACATCGTAAACATCTATGTGCAACATCTGTTAGTGACGGTTGACTTAGAAGCTTCATTAGATGTATTTTGTGACCATTGTCAACTGTTTATTTAAAATTATTTTCCACATACACTTTAAATAAGTGCCGGTACTCCCCTTATTCACATGTTGGCATGTGTATTGACCGGTATCAGCAATCTCTTGCAACGTATTCCTATTTTTTTTGCCAGCCAGACAGACGGGTATGCATGCAGAGCTGAGGTGTGTGAGCTGTTCATTCAGGTTTTAGGAGCAGTGTCCCAGTCAGGATGCTCCTACATATTATACAGAGACTCATTCTGAATTTCTACAGTGAATAAAAGACATCATTACACAGTGTTGAATACTCAATTCTGATTGGTCAATCACGGCGTTCTGCGGTCTGTAATTTCTCTATAACAGACCGTTAATATGGGCGCAGTTCTGATGTCGGACTCTGGTGGACCGTTTTTGTGTCAAAATATAGATTTCTTCAGTAAGTAGCCGTGTGATAAGCGGGATAGTGCTTGGGTCAGTCCTTCATGCTGGTAGCCATCAGGCTCCACAACCAAGGCTGACCCCCCATATGAGAACTATGAGGACTTTAAGAACTTTAAACATGCACTATCTGCAACCATCTTGGACTCAAACCACTGGCACACTTTACACTTACTTTACACTATACATCCTATATACCACTTTATAGACTGCACATATGTACATATTACATTTATTTATTGCACATACTACATTTATTTATTGACAGACTGCACACACTATGTTCACCCATTCTCTATTATTGTTTTTATAATTTGTGTATACCTTTACCTCTCCTGTGTTTCACTCTGTTTGCTGATGTTGCTGCTTTGACACCTGAATTTCCCTCTGGGATTAATAAAGGTTCATCTTATCTTATCTTATCTTATCTTATAATGTACAGCTAGCAGGTCATTGTTGTGAAAGAATGCCCCTCAGGGCGATGATCGCGTCGAGGATTCTTTCACAACAATGACTGGTTCGCTGTACATTATCCCTTACATATGATATATTGGGTTTGGAGGTCCTCCCCCAAGATTTTTGAAGGTTTTTGACTGAAAACTATGCAATTTTTTTCATCATTTTGGACCATTATTATTACTAATTAAATGATTATTTTTTATTATTTATCACAACCGCCGTCTGAACATTCAATTCTTGTTGAAATGATGCCCTGTAAAATCCTATTCTATAAGTCAGAAGAGCAGATTCAGATTCAGTTTCATTAATTATATTTGTTAAGAAATAAAAAGAAGTTATGAGGAACAGTACACTAATTATTTTACAAAAAGGACGTAAACATTGTATTGATAAATTACAGCACCCTCGTTTTCACCACTCTGCAGCCCTTTAGCTAAATCAAGGGGAGGATCTAATGTAAATATTAGATTATAAGATTCAGGCCCCCCTTCCCACCCCCGACATTTTCATACAGTCCATAACCTTGTGATTATCATATTTTACACCTAAAACGTTTGTCTGTCCTGCACGTATGATTGTGCTACATGGCATGAGCAGTGTTGCTCCATTTCCCTCTTTCCTTCAGACTCAGCAGCACACTTTCCGTCCCACATCACATGACGAACACAGAACAACACAGCTTCCAGCATTTACACAGGTCTGAATGCCTGTTGTTCCCCAGCATCCTCTCATTACCCCCCGTCCAAACACACATCACCACTAAGCTCATACAACAATTCTGCATGAACTAAACTCAGCTGGCAAGTTCCCTGTGTTGTTGAAGCCGCTCTGCATACAAGGCTTTCAAGGGCCTTGACACAAGAGGGTCCATTCAGCAGACTGCGCGCTGCAGTCGGGCCACTACAGACTGTCACTGTTTAAAGCTCAACGGCTGTTGAGTGTGTGTGTGAAAGACATTATTTGGTCTTTTCTTAACAGTTCAGCCCTGTCACTTGAGGACTAAATATAAGACTCCGGGCGGAAAGAGCCTCTGAACAACTTTACTCTCCTCTTAGTCTGGTTGCCAAGGTGACACTTGATCTCGATAATGATGTGTGCCTGTTCTGCATGTCTGGCATTTAAAATCAACCCCCAACCATCAATCACAAACTATACTACACACTCTAGTTTTAAGACTTGGATGCATTATAACTGTATAACATAACTGCACGTGTCTTAAACGGTTACTTAGGTATTTTTCAACCTGGACCATATTTTCCCATGTTTTTGCGTCTAACTGACTGATAGCGACAACAATTTCTGAAGTTGCTCCAGTATAGAGTGCTACAGGAATGAGTCCTAAAAAACAGAAATGATTTAGCATTTTAGCACTTCCGGTTCCCTCGTCTGGAAGTCAGTGGGTTGTTTTAATGGTTTTTTAGTTAGATGCCTGAAATAAGGTCTGTGTTTAACACAAGCTGAAGAGATTTTAACGTTTTGTTTTATGACATAAAATACATCAATAAATACACCACTCGTGAATTTTGAAGCTTTTATGTGTCTTAAAAAAGGCGGTTGCCAACTGGTTGCTAAATGAGACTACTAAGCATCATCACCCCGACTCGTCCGCCTTTACAGCCTCGTTGTGTATACTCCCGCTCATGTGACCGTAGTGTAGTTCGTTTATAGCCTAACGTTAGCTTTTTACTTCTGGCGATTGCATTCACACTTCAAAAATCAGAAAGTTCAGATTGTTATTATTTGTGTCTAACATTATGGAAAGAGTCTCGCTCAAACAGAAGTCAACAGAAAGCATAGGTTAGTGTTATGTATGTTATTCAATTTAATTTAATTTAATTTAATTTAATTTAATTTAGTTTAGTTTATCTATCTAAGATTTTCAACGCCTTGGCTGAATATTTAGATGATTTCTACAATGTGGATGAGGTCTTTGAATTCAATGGCTGCCTGTATTTATTTGAACCAGAGTATACGGATATTCAGGTTTCACAACGAGACTTCTCCTTGAGCAGGACCTGGACATAATAACAAGCAGACCGGATCAAGCGAAAGGTAAGAAAAACATTTTATTTCTCTGTAGGCTCCTTTCCATAAAGTTGTCAGACACTTATAACAATCTGAGCCTGTGGCAAAAACAAGCACTTTTAGTCGATGTAACGTTACATTAATGCTGCTCACTTCCGTTGACCCTCAATACTGGATCAATTTGTCCCCATTAATCACTTAGACATGAAAACATGGCGAAATAGAGTCCAGATTGAAAAATACCAAAGTTACCCTTTAACAAACTTCCTGGACATTGACCCTCATGATAGACCTTGGTCGAGTGCACTCCCTGTCACCTGCTCTGCAAGAAAACACTGTTGGCAATTATGAAACTCAATCATTAAAGGAGACCTGTCAGCACTTACGCAACCACATGCATGTACTCGGCGAACTTGCCCAGGAACTTGGTGAGGGTGGCAGGCTGTTGGAGGATAATGATCTGCGTCATCTCTTCCACGGTATTTGCTGGCAGAGAGATGCCGCGTCTCCTGGAAGGAGAAGAGGTGGGGAAAAAAGAAACAGTTTAGGGATGGATTTGAAATTTAAATGTGTATTTTGTTTTATTGAAACACAAAATGTACAAATCTAGTTTACCCACTCTCTTAAAAGAAAAGTTAAACAAAGGGCTGGTATTTGAATGATGTATTGACTTGACAGCTGAAATACTAATGAAAAAAATAGAAAAAATTAGCTCCTGAAACTACGCCAGGATTTATTTAGCCTATTGTGATGTTATGTTCTGAAAATGCACACACAGATTTTGACTTCAAAGCCCCACCGTTACTGGCTTTTTGATGCTGATACCAATATTTAAGAGTTAAAGCTGCTCTAATCTATATTTTTTACATTACCAATGGGTCGGATGTGTTATGTGAAAAGTGTCGCTCATAGTGACGAACCTATAGTGAATTATGACTCGACTTATCCCAAATTATCCTTTTATGGACCGCAGCTTTAATGTTTTGGTTCACACTGCTCTCATTAGCACCATGTTCAGATGTATGGAAGATGGAACCTGCCAAAATCAAAAATAAATGTTGTGAAATGTAGCAAAAATAATACAAAAAACAAATATAGGCCCCTCATTTGCATAATGAAGTAGAATAAAGAAATGTAAAAAGAAATGTATAAAGAAAAGAATACATAAATAAATAAGTTGGGGGAAATAAATAAGGAGTGAGATGCAAAGGGAAAATCGTGCAGAAATAAATAATTAAATATATGCATAAGTACATAAATAAATACATACATTTAAAAATAGATATAAAATAAATAAATGAATAAATAAAAAATAGATACAAAAAAATATATTTAAAAAGTATTAGAAATGAATAATAAATAAATAAAAGGGAAAACAGAAATATCAATTTATGTCACATTTTATCAATTAATTAATGGCCACATTTATTTTGAATACTATTTTTGGTACATTTAATGACATATTTATTTATTTATCAAGTCATTTATTTATTCATTTATTTTTTATTTTGGCAGGTTCTGTTCTCCATACTGATTGAGCAGACAGGTTGTTTTTGACAAAAAAATACTCTGATAAACCCACTGTACACCACCTGCTCAGCACCAAACAGTAGACAGACAGAGTTAGCAGCTAGCTGGTGAACATAGTGGAGCATTTAGCAGCTAGAGAGCCAGATATTTCCCTCAGGAGTTGGTGGAGACCAAAAACAGAGCTAAAAGGTGAGTGAGTATTGGATCATCAGGCGGTTAAAAACACAACTCCTAAACTAATGCTAATGCTGGATGTGTACATAGGCTACTGTTTGCTATCATGTTTGCCATATCAACCCATATAAAATCTGATAACAATAAACCAGTATTCATTTTGGTTAATCAAGAATTGTGACCAAGAGCACATTCCCAGTCAAACCTGTGCTCTTTGGTGGATAAAAATTGGCATAAAGTGCAATGGATTCACAATATATATAATGTAACCTTGCATTAACCATTTTCACTGTCAATAGGAGCATATACACACTTCAAACGTATCTTCAGAGTGGATTAAGAACAGCAAATACAGTTATAAACCCAGTGTAAACTGTTGTCACAGTAGATTTAAAAGTGAAAATACAAAATACTGTCAACTGTTACCACAAACAGCACATTTTCAAGAGCAAATACAAAACTAGAATAACACTATCTCACTAATAAACTACATATAGCACAAAGTCAATAAGGCAAATTAGAGGTAGTGCTTTGTTAAAAAGTTTACTCCCAAGGTTAACAGAGGAAACGGCAACAATGTTTCAAACATATCTTTTGCATTTATGTAATGTAATTTCTTGTTAATTATCAGCCGATCGATATGTCTGCGATGACCTAATATTGGCCGATACCCCTGCTCGGGCTTTTTACCAGTGGTGCTCTATTTGACAGTTAATGAAGAAAACTGGAAAGGAACAGTTCTTATTCTTATCTCTTAACTAACTTACTTGGCAACATCAAGAATAGTCTGCACCCTGATGGCTCCATCGAGGTGCACATGCAGCTCAACCTGCGGATGAGAAAAAGACACGATAATAATAATCAGTCAATTTAAACCCAGTAGAGTTAAAAATAGAGAGCAACCAGAGAGCGCAGTGGTGGTGTTGCAGTTCAATGTTTTGGCTGCAGCCCATCATGAATGCCGTACGCATGACTGGGCAATGGGCAGTGAAAAGGCCGACGAAGGGTCAAAGAAGATTAAGTGTTCTGGCTCTCCTTCCAGCGCTGAGAGACGTGCTTTATTCAGGCAGATGACACCAATAAATCAACGTTCCTTCAACAACCGAGGCCAAAACTTTGCTCATTCGTCAGGGTGAGGTTTAATAAAAAAAATTCAGATTTAAGCTCCAACAAGCTGTTTTAAGTTCTTACCTTCAACCAACCTGCACCCTTCTCATTTTAGAAGAGGAAACATTCAAAGCAAGACACTTTGAGAATATGAAAATATTGCTCCATACCATGCTCCATATCAAAAAGTTGTATCAAAAGTTGTACCAGGCTCAGTTTTTAAGCTAGAGTGAAGATGGTATCATATGAAACTAGAAAACCTAAGGAATCCATTGGTACTATGTCATACTAGCTTGTCGCAAAGGAGGCTATATAACGCTCCAAACTTACGCTAAATTTTGGCGAGGAAAAACTGGTAAGGCCAGTTTCAAAGAGGGCCCTTGACCACAGATCTCAAGATATGTGAATGAAAATGGGTTCTATGGGTACCCACGAGTCTCCCCTTTACAGACATGCCCACTTGCACATGCAGTTTGGGGCAAGCAGTCAAGTCAGCACACTGACACACTGACAGCTGTTGTTGCCTGTTGGGGTTGAGTTTGCCATGTTATGATTTGAGCATATTTGTTTGTGAGGGTTTCTGGACAATCTTTGTCATTGTTTTGTGTTGTTAATTGATTTCCAATAATAAATATATACATACATTTGCATAAAGCAGCATATTTGCCCACTCCCATGTTGATAAGAGTATTAAATACTTGACAAATCTCCCTTTAAGGTACATTTTGAACGGATAAAAATATGTGTGATTAATTTGCGATTAATTACGATTAACTATGGACAATCACGGAATTAATCGCAATTAAATACTTTAATCGATTGACAGCCCTAGTGATTATATCAACAAAATTTGGTCAAATGTCCTGAATCAAAGCATTGCTCCTGTGTTGTGCAGGCTACAGGACCTGAAGAGAAATCCTTCATAGGTCATTATAACTCAAAGGAAATGTGTCCGATTTTCAATGGAAACATCATTTAGGGACTATTCCTGACTCAAGTTCCCCTTTAGACACAAATTCCACTTCCAGTGTACTTTTTGGATTTCACAATGGCAATAAAAACTAAAGACGTGTAATAAAAACATGAATGTTTTTCCCCACAGTATGTAAAAAAAAAAAGACCTACATCAGCTGCCAGCTTTCAATAAGCCAAACATTTCTGGTGCGTTACGACTAAAGCTAAAACAATGAATCGATTCGTCAATCCACAGAGAATTAATCAGCAACTATTTCGATAATTGATGAATCGTTGAGTCGTTTTCAGGCTAAAACCCCAACATCCTCTACTACCAGATCAACAAATGTGAATATTTGCTGCTTTCTTTCCTGTTTGATATCATTGTAAATTGAATATCTTTGGGCTTGAACACAAAACATTTAAAGACACATCATTGGACTTGGAGAGATCCTTTGGAATTTGAGGGTAACTTTTCCACTATTTTCTACAATGTGTGGGCCAAATGATTCATTAATGAATCAAGAAAGTACCCAATAATAACCTGTTAATAGATAACCAACCTGCTTCCTTATCTCCTTACTTCTTAGATATAATATAGAAAGTAACAGCATATACAAATTGTACAGCTGTGTCCATCTGTGTGGTTAAAGACAAAAACAAGATCTTGAGATCAGATGTTTACAACAAGAAGTAATGTGTGTTACTGAAACTGCTTGAGTGTCTCTTTAGTTTACATCTATTTTCTTCCCTTAAAAGCCTGGTTTGATGGAGCAGCAGCTGCTTAACCCATCTGCAAATTCAGGAAATCCTTTGGCAATTCTTTCAGTACACACAGCACTTCCTGTAAAACATTGTGCTAAGTTATATCAAGAGTTTATACTCCCAGTTTTTCTCAATCGCTTTGGCTCATTTTTTGCCTTAACATTCTCTAAACTGTAAGTGCAACTGTCACAACTGTTTCATTGGACATCACAACTCTACTGCATGTTTACAAAAGGTAGTGACTCACCAAATACACTTCATTCATGCTTTAAAACCTTGTTATTGTGTCAGTGAATTAGCAAATGCCACCAAATTGAAAAGTTTTTTTGTCATCTTGTGAGCTGCACTGGTCAAAATGTTTAGATGTTTTGTCACTACAGCAGTCAACCCCGGAAATATTTCTTATATGCAAATCTCTGTTTTGGTCGACTTTCTGTTGACCCTGACTGCATTATATCAAAATGTCAGTTATGTCTAGCAGAAGGCTATTGTGTCTCGCCCTGAGCTGTTTGACTTTCTGAGAGAGGTCAATACTATATGCTACAATACACACAGAAACAGAATATGTAAATAATGTATGTTTACAGAAAATGTATTTGTGTAGCAATGTGTTAATGTACTGTAAACAGAAAATTCACCTTTGAGTTTTCACGTAAAGTCATATACAGTGAACAGAATATTTGCCACAAAATGTCATCCATACCAAAACTGTAAAAAATAAATTTATAAACCCTGTAACAAAAACCTGCCGTAGTTCAGTAAAAAACAACTAATTGTACCTCTTCACAGTAGGTAACACCATGCCATAGATATTAATGGAATATACATGTATGTCTGACAGATTTTGATAACTGAATGGATCATTTTGCATGTGATTGCTCAAACGATGAAAGAATGTTTAGAAGTTGTGAAGAGGACGACAATTTCACTGAGAATCAACTCATCAGTTTTGATCAGCAAGACATGTGCAAGTGGTTATTGTGCAAATTGTAGAAAGTTGCACTAGTAACTTAGCGCAATTTGCTTGAATGAATGAGAAATTTTAATCTGTTGTGAACAACAAACTAATTGTTCAGAGGTTTGAACTTATTGTTTTGAAAATAAATATTCTCATTCGAGAATTGAGCCAAAGCGAACGAGAAAAACTGTAATTAATAGTCTAAAAATGAATTGACAACAAAAATAATTGTTAACAGTACTCAATTGCTGCTTTTCCTTACTGATAGTAATTTGAATATGTTTGGATTTTGGACAATTGGTTGGATAAAAGACGACATTTAAAGACATCATCTTGGGCTTTAGAAACATTTTTTAAAGACACTTCATAGACAAAATGATTAATTGGGAAAACAATCATTAAATTAATCAGTAATGAAAATAACTATTTTAGTAGTTGCAGCGCTTTAGCTAGATTTAGCTTTTTATTTATGTCTGTTTGTCCTTTAATAATGTTCATCTGATCCAGTTGTAGCCTACCAGAGTGTAACTCTAACCCAGAAAAGAAACTCACTGAAAGCAAACAGTTGATTGGTCGATTGGCAGAAAATTTATTAGCCACTATTTTCATAATTGATTAAATGTTTAGGTAAATTTTTAAGCTAAAATGTATAATAAACATGTGGTAGTTCCATTCTCTCAGTTGCAAGGATTTGCTGCTTTTCTCTGTTTAATGGGCCTATCACTGTAAACTGAACAGTTTTTGAGGGGATTTCGGACATTTGAAGATGCCAGATGTGGATTTTATGAAATTTTGATGGCCATTTTCCACTGATTGCTGACAATTCATTGAGAAAATAATCAAGAGATTACTCAAGAATGAAAATAATCGTTGGTGGCAGCACTACTAAAAATCACAGATCCTTATCAACTCCACTTATTACATGAGCACACACTGTAATAACCTTGTAGCTACTGTACTGTGACTACTGTCGGCATATGAAGCATGGGTGGTGAACTGGTGGCTGCTGCAACGGACAATGAGTGGTATCATTCTCACAAATGAATATTTAATGAGATTATCTCTGAGTTGCTCGCCTGAGGCCTCTCCTTTTACAATTTACGATATCTCACCAACACACACACACACTCACTCACTCACTCACACTGTGTGGCAACAGAGCCAACATCTCTCTCTGTGCTGCTTGTGTCATTTCCTGTCCCCTTATCAGCCTTCAGCTCCTGGGCAGACCAGGTGCATGCTCAGTCAAGCCCACGACTCCAAAGGGCACCAGTGAGTATACATTTCACGCCCGTGTGCCTGATGTGAAACTAACGGAAAGTTAATTTCACTTTAAGGCTTTGTTGTGCAAGCCAGTTGTCTCCATACCAGCCATTAAAAGAACTACCATGAAGTTAATGACATCATTACTGCTCCCATACAGAAATCTGTCTTGATCCAACTGGCAATAAGGAGCTGATTAAACATCACCTGCTAACTATAAATGTGTACATTGCACATGGATTAATAGAAAGGAGTGGGGAGTTGCTGTTGTATATAATATTTTTAGCTGTAAATCGGTGTCTTATGGCAATAACCCGAGTTTTGAACACTTAGTTGTAGTTATTAAAGCAGCAGTAGGAAGATAGGAGCAAATATGATTAAAAAAAGTTATTTTTATAAAACGGTCACTATATCCTGACAGCAGTGCATGAGACAAGTAATCTGAAAAAAATTATGTGCCTCTGTGTCCTCCGGTGGTCACAGACAGGAGGAAAACAACCAATCAGAGCCGTGCTGGAGCCTTGACGTCTCTGAGCAGCTGTCAATCACTCACAAACTTCAATCAAACAGTCAAACTAGACAGCGCTGATCAAATATGAATTAATATTCTGTTACTGTAATGCCTATTTCTCGCCTCAAATGTTTTCAGAAACATCTTGTAGTGTACTGTTTAGCTGTAAAATGAGAAAGTTTGTGACCCGGCAGCCATGTTGAGATCTGTGGAGGAAATACTAAGCACCGCCCACCAGCTGGAGCACACTTTCTCATTTTACAGCTAAACAGTACACTACAAGCCATTCGAGGTCTTTCTCACTTTTTATTCTACGTCACTAGCTCTGAGCGTAGCGTATTTACGCGGAGGCATTGCAGTCAATGCAGACTACATGGCTTACAAATGTCATAAGTCATAAGAAAGGCGTTCTTATACAGTAAGAAAGTCCAACACCTTGGCATTATTTTGGATACTGATCTCAATTTTGAAAATCAAATTACCAATATCACCAGAACAGCGTTTTATCACTTAAAAAATATATCAAAACTTAGAGCACTCATATCTCAATCTCAAGCTTTTTGATCCATATAAGCGGTTGCTGTATAACGTTAGGTAACTGGACGCAACCATCACTAATGCTTAGATGCTAACGTAGCTCCTCGGTGGTTGAAGCTGATGTTTTTCTCATTTTCACAAAGTAACCGGTGACAACACAAGGTTGTAAGGACTATGGCTGTCGGTTGTTGTTGTTTTAGTACACGGCACTAACGGTACACGGTTGGTCTCACTCGCTCGAGAGAGTGTCATGGCGCTGTGTGAGCAGCAACCTGTTGCAGCAGCTCCCTGTATTCTAGTGTTATTTCTATGTGTTTGGATACTCCAGCTATCTACAATGGCTGGGTGTTGGGCGAGGAGCGCCTTTATTTTCTCACTAGCCCTGGCGATATACTTTTTGGCTAGTTGCAATGCGAGTTACAACTCAGGTATTGTTTACTCACGGACTCAGCTGATCGACTTAAACTAGCCGGCCGTGTTCCAGGTAAAGAGGCTGGAAATCCCGAAGGAGTTACGGAGGAGGAGCCGCTGGTGCAGAGCGGGAGTGAAACAACGGTCAAAGAAAAGGAAGTACAAACCGTATCTACCTTCCATCATAATGGGCAATGTGAGATCTCTAGTGAACAAAGGGGATGAGCTCGCGCTGGCGAGAGAGTTGTAAGGGGAAAGGAGGTGGGCTTGCCTTGCTCGTGAAACACAGATGGTGCCATCCGAACCACATTTCTGTTAAAGAACAACTCTGTTGCCTGGACAATGAACTGATAGCTGTAAGCCTCCGTCCATGTTACATGCCACGAGAGTTCTCACGTTATTGTTTTGGTCGTCTACATCCCACCCTCTGCTGACGCGAAGCGCGCATGTAACCTCATCCATTCAGTCACAGCGAAGGTGCAAACGGAACATCCCAATGCTTTCATAGCCATATCTGGTGACTTTAACCATGCCTCTCTTTCATCCACACTTCACACTTTGAAATAGTTGTGAAATGTCACACCAGGGAGGATAAAACTTTAGATCTACTGTATGCCAATGTTAAGGAGGCATACAGCTCCACTCCTCTCCCTCCGCTAGGGAAATACGATCATACAACATACAACAGCTACCGGTGACCACCAGGTCAGTGAGGAGATGAACATCAGAGAATGAAGAGGCACTGAGAGACTGTTTTGAGACAACTGTCTTGGATGAGTTCAGTGACTCTTTTGGGGAGGATATAGATGGCCTAACACACTTCATAACTGGATATATTAACTTCTGTCAGGACAATTTTGCACCACCCAGAACAGTACGGTGCTTCCCAAATAACAAACCCTGGGTCACTGGAGACCTTAAGGCCCTTCTGAATACAGAAAAGAGGGCCTTTAGAGATGGAAATAGGGAGGAACTGAGACATGTGCAGAAGGAGCTCAAAGTAAAGATCAGGGAGAGCAAAGACATCTACAGGAGGAAGTTGGAAAATAAGCTACAACAGAACAGCATGACAGAGGTGTGTTCGGGCATGAAACTCATTGCCAATGAGCCAAACCTGTTTTTTAACAGATTTGAATCAGATACTTCTGCTCAGCAATTCCCATTACCTGCCACTTCCTCATCTGCTGTACTACCTACACACCACATCGTGGCCCCTCCACCCCCCAGTCCTCCCTGCCCCCTCTCTGGCCCTCCCCCTGGATTTTCAACCCCCACACAGTCCCACATCAATATCACCTCGGACCAGGTGTAGTGGCAGCTGAAGAGGCTCCGGGCAGGTCAAGCAGCAGGCTCTGAGGGCATCAAGCCAGATGTCCTCAGGGCATGTGCAGACCAGCTGTGTGGAGTCCTCCAGCACATCTTTAACCTTTAGTCTGAGCCTTGGGGAAGTCCCAGTGATGTGGAAAACCTCCTGTCTGGTCCCTGTGCCTAAAAAAAGGCGTCCCAGTGTACTGAATGATTATAGACCTGTGGCGTTGACTTCCCATATAACGAAGACTCTGGAAGGGCTTGTGCTGGCCCACCTCAGACCCCTGGTGCAGAGAGGACTAGACCCCTTGCAGTTTGCCTATCAGGCTAACATTGGAGTAGACGATGCCATAATCTACCTACTCCATCGGGCCTTCTCCCATCTAGACAAGGCAGACATCTGTAGGGATTACGTTTTTTGATTTCACAAGTGCTTTTAACACCATCCAACCTGTACTCCTGGGAGACAAAACTACGAACAATGCAGGTGGATGCTCCACTGGTGACCTGGGTTACCGATTACCTGACTGGCAGACCACAGTATGGGTGGCTGCAGGGCTGTGTGTCAGGACAATGCAGTACAATGCTGAGTGTGTTCTATCAGTCAGTGGTGGGAAGTGCCCTCTTCTTTCTGCTGTTGTATGCTGGGGCAGCGGCATTAAAGCTACAGATGCCGGCAGAATAGACAAGCAGTTAAAGAAGGCGGGGTCTGTCCTTGGAGCCAACCTGGACCCAGTGATTACGGTGGCTGAGAAGAGAGTGCTGGCTAAGCTACTGGCTATTATGGACAACAACACCCACCCATTTCACCACACTTTGGCCAGACAGAGGAGCACATTCAGCAAAAGACTTCTTCTACCTCGGTGTACCACGGAGCGGCACAGAAGGTCCTTCCTACCCACTGCCATCAGACTGTACAACTCATCTCTGGACTAACTGAATAACCCCCCCCCTTTCACACACCAACACACACACACACACACACACACACACACACACACACACACACACACACACACACACACACACACTGTTACTCATCCATTCACCAGGGTAGTCAGACATGCATCACAATTGGACGTTAGTACTGGCACTTGCTAACCAGCTTTTAAGAGTATTTATTGCTAATGCCCATTTTTAATCTTATTTATTCTTATTCTATTCTTATTCTTGATGTGTGCTTGATCTATCATTTGCTGCTGTAAGTAGGTACCTACCTACCTACTTACCTACCTAAATATTCAGGTAGGTTGCGTCCGAAATTCCATTTGTATGTCGTAGTATGTCTGAAACTTTAGTATGAAACCAATAGTATGCAAATTGCATACTATTTCCAGTGAAATATTACAGTATGCAATGCTGGACACTATGGCGGTTTATTGCACATCTGTGTTGAATACTCGATTCTGATTGGTCAATCACGGTGTTCTACGGTTGCTATGTATAGCAGACCGTTGCTATGGGCGCAGTTCTGATGTCGGACTTTGGTGGAACGTTTAAGTGTAAAATTATTGATTTCTTAAGTGAGTAGCTGTGTAATAAGCGGGATAATATACAGCTAGTGGGTCATTGTTGTTTCTTTCACAACAATGACCGGCTCGCTGTACATTATCCCATACATAAATATCCCATAATGCAATGTGGTAGTGACGACAACGTTCATAACAGATGTTGACGGACAGCTCTGTAATATCAATAACGCTTCAATTTAACTTTAAGTATAAGATTCCACTTTGCTAGGCGTAATATAGGCTATATTTTAAGTCGATTCAGACTTTGATTCTCACAAAAATGTTGTTTTGGTCACATGATGTTGTCACGGGTTACCATGGTTACGCGTCTCCAACCGGCAAGGAGGCTCTCAAGAAGTGACGAAGTAAATTACAGTTCAGTACGTCCGAAAAGATACATAACTTACTACTGTTTATTCACACAGCCATTTATCCGTTTTTTTGCCCCACATTAACTAGCGACTTCTGACTCACTGACGACACAGAGATACCACGTGATACTAACGTCGTTATACTATTGGCTCACAAGCCTTGTTAGAAGTGGGAGCCGAACGTCTGATATCTTCCACAGAGATAAAGAAAACATTAATTTTGGACCCGTCAACATTTTTAAAATGATCATAATATTTTTATATATATATTTTTATTTTTATTTTTTTATGGGAAATTATTCAGCACCTGTCCACAAGCTCTGTGGATGTTTTATTAGTATTAATATTGTTTTAAATGATTTGTCTAGATAAAAAAGTTATCAATATAAGCCTAATCGTTAAAGTCCAAAAATGTACGGAAGAAATTGAAGCAATATATATATTAGAAAGCCGAACGTCTGGTTTCTTCCACAAAGATAAACAAAACATTCATTTTGGAACCATCAAAATCTTTAAAATGATCATAATATTTGTATTTTTTGTAGGAAAATTATTCAGCACATTTTCTACAATCTCTGTGGATGTATTATTATTATTATTATTATTTTAAATGATCTGTCTAGATAAAAAATGTATCAATATAAGCCTAATCATTACCATATTTGTTTTTTACTCTATCTGCTTTTATTGTCTGATGTTCTGTTTTAACAGTTACCATATCTTTTAGTTTATTTATCTGCTTTTATTGTCTTGTGAAGCACTTTGTAACATCTGTTTTGAGAAGTGCTATATAAATAAATGTATTATTATTATTATTATTATTATTATTATTATTATTATTATTATTATTAAAGTCCAAAAAACGTAATTGAGCAGAATAAACATTAGAATAAAGTTGTGTGGATTTGTTCAATAAAAAAATATAAAAGCTCTTGTCATTCATCACAGTGGAAGCCTACTTAAAGCCTGGCATATAGTCACATGGCAAACTGAGAGCAATGAAGTGTTCTTCCGTGTTTCATTACTGGCATGAATCACACACACACAAGCCGATAGCGGGAAATGATAGTGTTTTTTTATCTAACATTTTATTTATTTATTTCTGTTTCTAATCACCTTTCCATTTAAACTAGTATTGCTCATACTACAGTACAGTGTAGCCCCGTCTGATAACGTACCTTTGGCTTGTTGAACACCACTTGTTCTTGAGAGAGCTCGGCCATCATCGTGGAGCGGCTGCTGCTGGTGGTGCACAGAGACCACAAAGAGCTGAGGACTGGAGAGCAGAAGCCTGCTGCAGCTCGTCTCCCTATTATATGCATGCCTCCAGGACACGCCTTCGTATTACCAAATGGCAAAAAGCAGCCACCAAG
This sequence comes from Sebastes fasciatus, assembly GCF_043250625.1. Lineage (NCBI taxonomy): Eukaryota > Metazoa > Chordata > Actinopteri > Perciformes > Sebastidae > Sebastes > Sebastes fasciatus. The sequence continues at coordinate 11,626,713 of NC_133802.1, read as the reverse complement.
TTGCCCTTTATTGCTACTGTACAACCAGCTGAGAGGCTGTAAGTGCGCTCATAGCTGCAGGTGAACTCAGTGTGCATTATTAACACTGGAGGAGGATTAAGGGCCGTGTATGGCGGAGGCTTTGCACCATGTGATGAGCTTTACCGCCGGGCTAATTCATTATGTCAAACCGGTGGACACGAAGCCTATTGTAGAAGGTTGTATTAATGCTGCATTCTAAGTAAAAGAGACCTGATAGCAAGGAAGGTTACCCTACATTTACTACAACAACTATATTTACTACACTTAAATACAATTTTGAGGCTACTTTTTTTGTGATCTATATAAATTGCTCTATCTATCTATCTATCTATCTATCTATCTATTCTTTATTTGTCCAGCTTTATTATCCTTATTTTATGCTATGTTATAGGCTGCTTCTACTCTACCACATTTTGGAGGCAAATATTATACTTTTACTTCAATACATTTAAAGCTTTAGTTACTCTGGAGATTTAGATTATTCATGCAAAATATGAATCATCTAATATATGATGATATATTATTATAGATTAAGCTACATAGTATATAAAGTAATTAGGGCTGTCAATCGATCAAAATATTGAATCGCGATTAATCACATGATTGTCCATCGTTAATCGTAATTAATCACAAATTTTTTATCTGTTCACCTTAAAGGTCCCATATTATAAAAAAAGTGAGATTTTCATGTTTATTTTATTATAAAGCAGGCTTAAGTCCTATATAAATACTGTGAAAGTATCGAAACGCTCAATCCACAGGGAAATACACGCAGCCCGTAGTCAGAAACTCTGCATTTGAAACAAGCTGTCAAGATTTCTGCCCATTAGTGATGTCACAAATCTACAATATTTAGACCCTTGACATAATTTTAAAGGTAAACATTCTAAATGTGTCTCAGTTTATTCCTGGTTGCAGTGTATGTGAATGTCATCAGCTGACAGGAAGTACACATGGACCCAAGCTAGCAATGCAATTCTGTTGCAATTCCGTCAAAGTGCGCTAAAACAGAGCGTTTTAGACAGAGGGTAAATACAGGTATATTCAGGCCGACAGTATGAGGAAAATAAAGTTTTTTTTGAACATTTCATGTTTTAGTAGAAACACCAAATACAAGTAGGGGAGAGTGGGGTAAGATGAGCCAGTGGGTAATTTGACCCACCCCCTGTATCTTGGCAACTGTGATTATGTTTTGTCATGTGACCATAAATTCAGGAAGTACCCATCATTTCTATCTTGCTGTGATGAAGTGAAGCACATGGGAGAAGTAGTAAGTACTTTTTTACACCAAAAACAGTTTTTTCCCTATCAAAGTAAATTTTCTGCATGTCAGGAATAATGACTGTTGGGTCAAAGCAAATTTATCCAGGTCTAAAAAAATATATTATACATGTTGGTGATTTACTAAGATATAACACCATGTTAATCCCTTCGCTAAAGATTAGCCTGAATTGCTAAACTGGGCCATTTTTTTCCAAAATGGTAGCTATGGGGCAAAGTGAGCCAAAGGCTATGGGGTAAGTTGAGCCACTGGCTCACTAATATTCTACTATTATTCCGAGCCACTGGCTCAACTTACCCCACCATAAATTAACCAAATTAATTCTCTGATGTATAAAATGGTATTACTGTTGAGTGTTACACAACTTGGTTTGATTTTTTTATGTGTTAACCTTTATAGAAGAGGGAGATAAAGGAAGTTAAAACAGTTGGTTATAGTGGAACAGCAGAGGCAAAGAGGGTCCTCACAGAGGAGGTAGAGAAGGAGCTTGCAGACCATATCAAGAAGCTGGCTGAACAGTTCCACGGCCTTACTCCAAAGAAATGCTGTGAACTGGCATTGGAATTGGCAGAAAGAACAACCTTCCTATCCCCAACAACTGGAAAGAGCAGGGTTTAGCAGGTAGGCCTAGGTCAAACCAAAGACCAAGACGAAAATCACAGCGTACAGCAGTTCTGAGGAGAGTGTGATGCCATCCCATTTGATGACACTTCTGAGCATGAGAGTTCTAATGATGAGAGAAGTGAATCAGACATCTCAGATCTGTTAGTTGGTGACTTTGTCATAGTAAACTTTGTATCCAAAGGCAGAAGCTACCATTACATTGGCTTGGTTGAGAGCCTGGAGGGCAACGAAGTGAGTGCAAGATTTCTCAGAAGAATCCGGGGGAACACTTGACGTGAGAAGCCCACCTTTGTATTCAAGGAAAAGGATGAGGCATCTTTTCCACTGAGTGATGTGCTGAAGGAGCTACCTCAACCTCAAAAGGCTGGAGGAACTGCAAGGAGGGAGCAACAGTTCATATTTCCCTGCAACCTTGACGACTGGAATATTGTCGAATATTGAATGATATTTTGATTGTTCAATGGTCTTGAAACTCACAGGTGGTTTGTTCTCACAAGTTCATAACTGTGAAACTGTTTGTTAACACACTTATGCTGAGGTTTAAACTTAAAAACTCAGATGTTCAGTTTACCCCACGATGGCTCAACTTACCCACTGACTCGGATCAACTTACCCCTTACCTGGGGCAAGTTGAGCCACAGGAGCACTTTTTTTGGGAAGGTCATTTTTTCCAGACAGCTTTGTGATGGATGCATGCTGATCATTTCATTTGATAGGAGAGATCCTGAATTTAAGGTTCAAGTTTTCATTCTGCTTCCGTCTCATTTTTCCTAACCTCGAGGACAGCATAAGTAAAAATTGGCTCATCTTACCCCACTCTCCCCTATGAACCTGAAAATGAGCATAATATGGGACCTTTAAAGGGAGATTTGTCAAGTATTTAATACTCTTATCAACATTGGAGTGGACAAATATGCTGCTTTATGCAAATATATGTATATATTTATTATTGGAAATCAATAAGCAACACAAAACAATGACAAATATTGTCCAGAAACCACTCAAGCCCAGCAGGCAACGACAGCTGTCAGTGTGTCAGTGTGCTGACTTGACTATGACTTGCCCCCAAACTGCATGTGATTTTCATAAAGTGTGTGTGTACGTTATAGTCCTGTCTATGTCAGCTTTGTTATCCTTATCTTTAGCTGTGTGTCCAGTTCTCTGTAAGTACATTGAGAGCGATGAAAAAAAGTCAAATTCATTAAGTGTACACTTGACAATAAAGCTGATTCTTATTCTGAAATGGGACATTCTGCATAATTACTTTTGGTACTTTAGGAATATTTTAATAATAATAATAATAATTTTGTACTTGTAACAGCCTGCTGTATATGAAATATAGGCTAATACATGATGTTATAACAATGTTTTAACAATTTTTTTCCAACCCAATTTGTGGCAAAAGAAAGTTTTACCACTTCAATACTTTTCTACATCATTTTGATAATATATATTTAAAGGAATTCTTATTATTTTTACTTTTACACATACAGCAGAGGGGTCTGTGGGCCCCAAAGAAAGAGGGAGTAAAGCCAAAATAAATGAAACACAAGGGTTGAATCTCTTTTTTTTACATGGCTAACAACTCCACAATGCTAAAAATGCAGTTAAAATGCCAATCTTATACTCTGCTTTGGCTGCGGATTATATATTTTAATCAGTAGTGTCCAACTGTTCCTGAAACTGACACAATCAGCATCATTGCCTTGTGTGTGACTTGCCCTTCTACTTCCACTTCCATTGCCCAAATGTCTGCTGCTGACAGACAAAACCTTTGGCATCATTTTTTTCCTGCTTTGAAACACAGAGAAACTGATGCAGCGATTCCTCTCTGTAACGTATTTGTGGGGTTTCTAGCGGATCTTAAAAGATACTTTGAGCTTCCAGTGAACTAAAACATTCACATGAGTAACTTTATGGTTCTTTTCAACGGTCCTTAATTTTCCTTGAAGGATCCTTCACAAAATATAAATTATATTTTGTCTCTTACTTTGAGAGATACCTATATCAACAAAATATACTGGGAGGGAAGAAGTTCAGTTTTGTCATTTGAAATACAAGTGAACCTGTGCAGAGGTTTCCTCACCACTGAAGCATCAGTTCAAATCGTTGACAGTTAGTACCACCTTGTGGTTGTAGCTCACATGAAGCATGCAGGGTTTTATCAACAGATGATGCGTTCTAGGTTCTGAGAAATCTACACTGTGGTAATGGAAAAAAAAAATATATCTTTCTCAATGTTTTTTTCCTTGCTTCTCCTTTTGGCCTTTGCACAAACATGCGTCCATTACCTGCCCATTAGTGTTGAAACAGTCCAGCTAGTAGTTTTTTCTAACATTAAGAGACATTGCGCAAAGAACGACCCTTGATCTAATCTGTTTCTTATCTGAGAGTCTTGGTTTCACTTGTGCTTGCAGTCTTCATAACAGGATAAAAGTGAGATTTTGGCATCGAATTCGAAAAATTGCATCACAAGTTGTGAAACTATAAATATGTTGTAGTAGTAGTGGTAGCAGTGTCTTGGTCACAATACCTCAAATCTCCCCAGCATTTACAAACACATTTTATTCAGATATTGTGAAAGCATCTATTGAGTAAATACGAAAAATGAAAATGAAAATAATATTTAAAAACCTGAAACATATTTACAAAAAATAATAAAGTAATTGCATACAAATGTCTTCAGTCTTAAACCCCACCTACTGGCAGCAAAAAATAGTGTGGTTTTAGTGGTAGGCTACTGAGTAATTTAGAAATTAATATAATTCTGGATTAAAAGCACCGTCCCACATGTGCAAAATTAACATTCTGTAATTTTCAAAAACGGAAATACCTTTGTTTTGTTTTTTTAAACGAAAAAACAATGGTATTTCCGTTTTTTAGTTTTTGAATTACAAATGAATTACGGATTATCCAGTGATACCTAGACCTACACGGACCCGCAGACTGTCTAACGGCCGACCGTCGACTTGGGGTGTCTGGGCCCTTAGGTCATTGACCCCTGTCAAACAGCCGAGAGTGGTGGCGATGTGGGAATCACCGGCCACGGTGAAGAATGCCTTGAGCTCCTCAAATGGACCAGATGATGATGATGGTAAGACTATAGGGTTGTTTGTAGGTCAACATGATGTACCTCATGGGGATGTTTTATGTTAATTGCAATATGCAAGGTTGCATGTAAACGAGAATATTAGTGGGATATTCATGTTCATTAACCATGTAAACAGCTTAGTAGGAAATATTGTCTTTTTCGGAATAAGGGCAAAACAATTTATATTTGGTGCATGTAAACATACTCAATATCAAGTGCCCCAAGAATGGGAAAACCATGGGGAAAACACAAAACAGCAAAACGCATGCCCAAAGCTGATTGGCTGTTGCCCTGCAGCAATTTGATTGGCTATTTGCCAAGCAGCCTACTGTCGTCATTGGCTAGTAGCTGTCTTTAGCATTCCTTAAAGAAGATAGAAGTTAACTGCTGTCACCATGAACAATGTGGATTATCTTCTACAGCACTATTTTAAAAGTCTGCCTTTTGAATATAAATTTGAGATGAAACACCTCGTTGTCCACCAGCCGCGGGATATTGTTATGAACCAAACCTCTGGTAAAAAATAATCAGATTTAAGGTGGAGTGGTTCTGGTACCTGGTCAAGAACAGGCTTTCAAACACCTTCCTGAGAGGATTACCCAACATGAAAGCAGCAGGACAACGGCGGTAAAATTGGGCTAACATAACGTTAGCTACCCAAACTGACAGCACATACTAACGAGGGACTGTACTGCAGCAAGTCGAGGAGAACAGCTACTGTATGTGCCCAATCGGATTATCACCTGTGTTGTGAAACAGCGCATTAGGTCACATTGTAAAATTATGTTGTTGCCCCACCATTTTCTCCACTTGGTTTTTCTACACATTTCCTCTTACACTTGCTACTCACACACACACACACACACACACACACACACACACACACACACACACACATACACATCTGTCACACTTTTGTGGAGCCTCAGGGAAGGCTCTCTATTAGAGAGGCAAACTAGAGAGCGTTTTGTGAACAGTAGCCTATTAATGCAAACAAAAGATATCAGAGAAAAAAACACCTACAGTAGTAAGGTCAAGGCTCCCGTTTACTTTCTATTTTGCTGGCAACAAGTTAGATATTTCAAACGGTTTTGCCTACAGTCTTTGTCTTGCGAGGCCAATTTTTTTTTTACCTTTGGACAGAGCCAGGCTAGCTTTCTTCCTGTTTCCAGTCTTCATACTAAGCTAAGCTAACATCTCATAGCCTCAAATTTAGTGTACAGACATGAGAGTGTTATCCATCTTATCATCTAGCTCTTAGTGAGAGAGTAAATGAGCATATTTTAAAAAATGATGAACTATTTCTGAATTGGCCCCGTTCCAATGGACAGCACTTGCATGAATTATAACTACTGGAAAATGAAAGAAGTCAGAAAGGTATTACACATTCCTGGTCTTTTAAGTGTTTATTGATAACATTAGGGCTTTCAAAGTTAACGATAATAACGCGTTAACGCAAAATCACTTTAACGCCACTAATTTCTTTAACGCATCAATGCGACTTGTGATTTTTAGGTTGTAGTGGGCTCAGGTACCAGCCATGTCATACTAGCTTGTCGCGAAGGAGGTTAAATAACGCTCCAAAATTACGCTAAATTTCAGCAAGGAAAAAATGGCATGACCATTTTCAAAGGGGTCCCTTGACCTCTGACCTCAAGATATGTGAATGAAAATGGGTTCTATGGGTACCCACGAGTCTCCCCTTTACAGACAGGACACTTTATGATAATCACATGCAGTTTTGGGCAAGTCATAGTCAAGTCAGCACACTGACACACTGACAGCTGTGTTTGCCTGTTCGGCTTCAGTTTGCCATGTTATGATTTGAGCATATGTTTTATGCTAAATCCAGTACCTGGGAGGGTTTCTGGACAATATTTGTAATTGTTTTGTGTTGTTCATTGATTTCCAACAATACATACATACATTTGCATAAAGCAATCATATTTGTCCACTCCCATGTTGTTAAGAGTGTTAAATACTTGACCAATCTCCCTTTAAGGTACATTTTGAACAGACAAAAAATGTGTGATTAATTTGTAATTAATCATGATTAAATATGTCGATTGACAGCCTTAGTTAACATGAAATAGATTCAGAAAGTGACAGCATGTTTTTTTTATATTGCAAATGTTGTTGAAATTCTACTCAAATCGCTACTGACAGGCAGTTGCAGTTTATCGTGATGACGCTGCCACCTTGTGGTTTCTCAGCGTGCCCTCGCAATATGCGTGTACATGAGCAAGTTGCAGTATTTTTTCCATCATGTAACAGTATACAGAATAATATAAAAAAAAATTAAAAGGCTGTTGTTCCACTTTAAGAAAGCAAACAAGCTTATTACCCCAAATGTAAACTATTGCTTCAAGATTTTCCTAAACTGGTATTTAAAACTGCCAAAAACGGGCTTATCCAGAGTCAAAGTTACTGAGCAGAGAGTCGTGGTGGCATAGTCAAATCCTTAGTGAGCAGTCCTGGCCCTGGCCTTCAGAAAACAAAGAAGAATTGACAGTTGAGTCAGACAGTCTGTGGATCCCCAGTCTCCAAGAGCACTCTGGCTTGTTGATTCTGTCAAAGCTGTCATGCCTGGACATGATGGACAGAGTCTGTCCAGTGGAGGTCCTGATCAAGGACAAAACTTTCACCAGGGCTGTAGCTCACCTCATACTGTAGGACTACCTGCCCTCCCTAAAGATTAGAAGGACTCTGAGCTGGCCTAATTACAGATTAATCTGTCAGGACATATTTGGGGACGGCTGTTAAAAGGCCAGTAATTGTTGTTTGGGTTGTCTCCTGCTACTAAAAATGTCCAGCAGGTGGCACCGGAGCATAACTGAATAATTGCTGTCTTTTTGACAATTGAAACTGAGGGATCAATCCCAAACCATGAAAACAGCCTCAAACCAGAAGTATATAAAAGTATATGGACATACTTTCGGCCAAATAGTGTTAAATAATAACTACCCCAATTAGACCCAACTTGTCACATACCTGTAATTTACCTTCAACTGTGCCTTCAAAATTGTAAAGAAGGCAGCTCCTGATTATTTAACCAACTAAGAAACAGGCTGTTACCTTTTATTGTGTATTTATTAGGGCTGTCAATCGATTAGAATATTTAATATTTAGAATATTTAATCCCGATTAATCGCATGATTGTCCATAGTTATTTGCAATTAATTGCAAATGAATCGCTAATTTTTTATCTGTTCAAAATGTACCTCAATGGGAGATTTGTCAAGTATTTAATACTCTTATCAACATGGGAGTGGGCAAATATGCTGCTTTATGCAAATGTAAGTATATATTTATTATTGGAAATCAATTAACAACACAAAACAATGACAAATATTGTCCAGGAAAACCCTCACAGGTACTGCATTTAGCATAGAAATATATGCTCAAATCATAACATGGCGAACTGCAGCCCAACAGGCAACAACAGCTGTCAGTGTGTCAGTGTGCTGACTTGACTATGACTTGCCCCAAACTGCATGTGATTATCATAAAGTGATCATGTCTGTAAAGGGGAGGCTCGTGGGTACCGATAGAACCCATTTACATTCACATATCTTGAGGTCAGAGGTCAAGGGACCCCTTTGAAAATGGCCATGCCAATTTAGCGAAAGTTAGGAGCGTTATTTAGCCTCCTTTGTTACATATGATACCAGTATCTTCACACTAGCTTTAAAACTGAGCCCGCTACAATCTAAAACTCGCAAATGCGTTAAAGAAATTAAAGCCGTTTAAAACAAATTTGCGTTAACGTGTTATTATCTCGTTAACTTTAACATCCCTAGTATGTATCTGTATGTCAAGACTTGGTGATTACAGTCTTGTTTTTACCTTTATTATTGTCAAATTTATCCATCCATCCAGCCTGTCGTGTACTGTAGGAGGCCCGGTTCAGTCCCTGACCAACAAAACCCTTTTTTCTTTTCATCCTCCATATCAAAGCATTTTTCTACCTGTTCTTTGATCCATAGTACAGCTTTGATTTCTTAGTGTCGCAGAAGCGTAGCACCCTCCCTCTGGTTCCCCCCCAGGTTAACACTGTTAGCTCTGTCAGCAGTTTTGCTGTTGTTTTCACTGTTAGCACTGTTAGTTACCGGCTCAGCTGTCACCATGTTGAGAGCCAAATGCTCCCAATCTTGCATTTAGCACCTCTTAAATATATTAAAAATACTGGAATCAGCCTGTAAAGTACGCATGATGAGTAGGTTTCAACCGTAGACTGTATATGAAGATGGATGACGCGTCTCCACTTCCACCAAATGTGCAGAAGTGAACCCAAAATATCCTGGACACGGAAGCTGCCATCTTGAGATTTTGCCGTCATTTTGGAGCCACAGTCTGCACAGTAGTGATCGAGGGGGCTGGAGCCGTGGTATTGAGGTCACCCGCCTAAACCAATGGCGAGCCGTGCGCGGCTGCAGCTTGTCAGCGAGAGAGACTCACATCTGTCAATCATGACATCTCATCCCCTTTTTATAGCATCAATTAACTAATTAGAAACAAAATTTTCAGAAAAAATGCCACTTCAACATACATCAAAGTGATAAGAACTACCTAAAATGACAGAAACCATCTTTGGCAAAAGTTTATTTTAAATTTTTCACTTTTTTAGTTTGGCCCATGTCCCATCCACTAACATGGAGGAGGGCTTTATGACCTATACTGCAGCCAGCCACCAGGGGGCGATTGAGCTGTTTTGGCTTCACTTTTGGGGAGCTGTCATGACATCCATCTTTATAAACAGTCTATGATTTCAATGGTAGAATAAACCCCCCATGTTCCTATAAAATTAAATAATGAATAAATAGAGACAGACGATCTATGGACCGTGTCAGTATCCCGGTAAGTCATGACCGTGAACCAACATTCACAATACCAGGTCCCTGGAACTGGCTCACGTGAATGGGATGCTCTCGTTATCAATGTTATTAGTTACACCTTAGGTCAAAGTGTCCAAGTCATTTAAATATTGTGTAAAATAAAACCAGTTGCATAGACTTGGTTAACAAAACTAGAGTCTAGATATATGCAAGTGGACATATTATCACTGCATCACAGTGGCTATGATATGAAAACAGAGGCTACATTCTGTAATTTCAGGGATAATAATAAAAAACAAAAACAAATAGGAATCACTGGATCGCACTATGTCAGTGGAGTTCAGGCAGATATGATGAAACATAAGCATGTTCCTCATTTTAAACAATGCTTACTTGGCCACTAGAGGTCTCTTTGACCTTATAAAAAAGTGCATTAGTCCAGAAAAAAAAAAATGAATAGCTCCAAATGGATGCCAGGCCTGGTTTCAAAAAAGGTTAATCAAAATGCAACCAGACAAGGGAATGTAATCCCCACATCCGTAATAAAGGGATTTGTACCAGACAGGCTTCATAATCAAACCAAGTGTAACACACCCATCTGTCTTACAAGTGATTTATTAGTAGTTTGTATGTATTAATAACCTATATAAATTTCACACACCTGCTTGTCATCCAGAAATTGCCTTCCAAGTTAATAAATTAGACATAAAACGGGTACTTTGTTTTCGTTTTTCATCAGAATATCCTCCATTACAAGTTAATCAATGGGTAAGTAAACCATTGAGAGACCTGCATTGGCACTGGGTGTTAGAGCTGTGTGTTATGGAGCAATCAACATACATTCAATAGACCTTGTTCACAGCAGATATTATGACTTGTCATAGTAGGAAAAATACAGGCGTCGTTTCACGTTGTCACTGTTACCAGCAAGCATGGCAGTGTGACAGTGAGCCAGCATGCACAATATCAGAACCCTGGACCAAAGTAAATTAATTCAACCATCATTCATTTTATTATTTACACCTACTGTGTCATGTCAAACTGTTCTCTGTGCAAAAGGCTCCATAGGTCCTCTGGGCAGAGCCCATACTGCACCAAACAGGCCTGCACTGTCAATATAATCTGGGATTACAGGATGTTTTACCAATAATTCAGTTTCAGTGCCATTTTTTATTTATATCAGCCCCCCCCACCCCCATATGATCATATTAAAATGAGCTTATCATCAATCAGCTACAACATTAACATGCTCACTACATATTAATGCATCAATTATAATGTTCCAGTAATACAATATATATAATAATATAACCAGTGGTTAGATCTTATACTTAAATTAAAGTAGAAATACCGCAGTGTAGAAGTACCCTGCATTCAAAAATGTACTTACAGTAAAGGGATAGTTTGGGTGTTTTGAAGTGAGGTTGTATGAGGTGTTTATCCATTGATCTAAAGAAGAAAATCCATAAACATTGTGAAGAGTTACAATGCATGCTGCAACAGCACATCCTGACTACTCCCACACTGGCAACTGCTACTTCACACCACCCCTGAAACCATTTCACCTATAATTCAGTTATAGAACACCGAGGTGTGCTCAGCACTCACTGTTTATCTCAGAGCTGTTGTGGTCAATCCTTTACAATCAAAGACTCTGAGCTGTTCTCAAAATGTTAGTGGTGCTATCTCTGGAAACGGATTGGACTAATTCACCAGTTAGATATGAACAATTAGTTCTGTGATGCTCCTCCTGGTTCCAAGAAAGTGGTGTGTCATATGCTTTTACTCTCTAAGAATCCCATCATATGTGTCCACACCTTAAAATGATGGTTTCTAGTAGGGCTGCAAAGATTAATCGATAAATCAATTAGTTGTCGGATATTAAATTAATCGTAATTAAAGCGTAATTTTTCACCATTTTCTGACATTTTATAGACCAAACAACTAATCAATAATCGAGAAAATAATCAACAGATTAATCGACTATGAAAATAATTGTTAGTTGCACCCCTAGTTTCCAGTACAGTGTAAATGTGTCTTGCCAAACTTTATCTTCATTAAGTTCACCAGCAGGGGCATAATAGCATTACAAAAAACCCTGAGTTGACTTCCTGTGTTTCAGATGTCTCCAGCTGTCTGCAGAATATATCTTTCCTCTACTACTTGAACTTCGTGCACAATCTCAGCTAAAAATATTGACCCCGTGTACCATGCTAGGAAGTGGTTGCCACCATGAATTGAATCCTTGTTCCTTATTTATTTGTTCTCATTTATTTTTAGTAACTGAAGTTAGAAATGGATGTGTTGTTGGTTTAGGTGTGTCAGCAAATGCAGCAGGCTATTTCCACACTATGTTGCTGCAATCATCTTTCCACAAACACCTCCTGAACCCGGGCATGGACAAAAAAAAGTTTACATAATCGAGAGTATGATGAGACAGCAATATGCAAGTCAAGTTTTTTTGTATAGCCCAATATTACAACCGATGTGTCAGGGGACTTTATAGCAACCTCAACGGAGGAAAAACAAGACTAAGAATCTAGTCATGCTAGCATCTCTGTGAGGCTGTGCTAAATGCTAACAGAACAGAGCTCATATCACGTTTATCACACTTAGAAGGAAGGGTCATTACGTCATACTGAGTTTGAACAAAAAAAGTAACAAAAATGGTTGTGTGTGTATTTTTATTCACCTAGACTTAATCCACTAGAATCAAGAGTCCAAACGTGTTTTTTTACTGTATGAAAAAAAGGGTTGCCACAGGGTCGAATGCAGGTGTATTCTTGAGACAAGGTATGGGCTCTGCAACATTTTTACAGGAAAGACTGGGTCATTTTATACTTTCCGCTCCATTATTTTACAGCAAATGGCAGACACTCCAGTCCCTCTTAACACTGACAATGGTAGACAGCCTTGTCGTTGCTTCAATTAGCTTTCTTTGGGTGAAAATTAGCATCTTAACAAAATTTGTAGAGAAGAATCTGCCCATCCCATCTTATCAGACAATAACTCTATTACCTTTTGGACCGGGCATCCAATACACAATGTCGGATTTGATAATGGCAAAGCTGCAGCGATTTCCATCCAATGTGAGACTTGCTGTAACTTTATATTAAAGCAAAATCTTTTTGAGAAAGCATACGGAAACTAAAACTACCGCCTCATAGTTGGTTGCTTCCCCCAACCAGTCAAGTTGCAGTTTACATCCATGTCCGTCCAAAATGTCATCACTCCATCATCTTCTCCTGTTAGACATTTGTGAGAAATTGTCATAATCAGCATATGAATTCTTGAGTTATGGTCAAAAATGTGTTTTGTGAGGTTACAGTGACCTTTGACCACCAAAATCGAATCAGTTCATCCTTGAGTCCAAGTGGATGTTTATGCCAGATGTAATACAGTTGCTTCCAGGCGTTCCTGAGATATTGCGTTCTCGAAAATGGGATGGACGTGAGGTCACAGTGACCACCAAAATCTGATCAGTTCATCCTTGAGTCCAAGGGGATGTTTGTGCCAACTCTGAAGAAATTCGGTCAAGAAATTCCTGAGATATCACAAGAATGTGACGGATGTAAAGTCACAGTGACCTTGACATTTGGCTTTTGACCACCAAAATCTAGTCAGTTCCTCCTTGAGTCCAAGTGGACGTTTGTGCCAAATTTGAAGAAATTCCCTCCAGGTGTTCCTGAGATATCACGAGAATGGTCTAGAATGGACAACACAGAAACATAATGTCTCCGGATCACATCTGTCGCCTGTGTGGAGGCATAAAAACAATCATTTATCTCCACTGCCTTACATTAAAGATGTAGCACTTGAAACAAACATTCTTCTTCTTCTTCTAAAGATTGATGAAATGGGAACAGGGATGGAAATTAGCACCAACCACCGGCCAAATGCTGGTAAAATATACAAGTGGCTGCTAGATTTGCTTCACTAACCAGGCATACAAACAATGGTAATCTATTGAGTGGCTGGCATATTTTGGAATCCACCAGCCACAGAGGATAGAGCCTGACCTCAAATACGACCCTGGAAGCTAGCAGGAACGTGAGTTCACAGGAAAATCAGTGTCAGGAAGTGATCTGTGTACCCATGTCAAATCTCTGACTGTGGCCTGTGCAGAGTGAGGCATTCAGGTGTTAGCAGTGGTATGTGGAAATATATGTTTCAATGTATTATAAAGACTAGACCTTAGAGAAGGGACATTTTTTTTTTTCACATACATTATTGCTGTTTATTGTCTGCTCCAAGGTATTACTAGCATGCAAAGTGTTTTCACACTCAACAGCCAGTGCCATTCGACTCCAGCTGCAATCCAGCATCCTCCTAGAGGAGTGTGAGCCCACAGCCTAGTTTATCGACCTTATCAATGACTGGTTTGATTTGACAACATCAGGAGGATATATTTATGGTCCGTAAACAAGCAGCAAATAAAGTGTCCACTCACATGTCTTTATTCAACTCTTAAAAGGCCCTATCATTTATCCCAATATAAACAAATGGTTAACCCCACTACCAAAAATATGAATGGAGACATGTTTTCATTCTCCAGATGAATGACTTGATACAAGGACTAACACTAGACAAATAAATCTTAGTTTTGGAATTGTTTTTGCTGTATTCTGTGGATGGAAAGGTTTGTTTATGTTGGTAATGTTTGTAAATGTCTGGACTATCTGTGCTTTTCTTTTGTCTCTGTAGACACGGCAGTGACCTCCACCTCGTGTACGTCAGGAGGTGACCTTTGGTCAGGACGATGTCGGCTCTGGGTGTTCCTGTGGCAACACGGTGGGATTTTCACACGTCGAGTTGGAATGTCTGGAATCCAAGGTGTCATTTTAGGAAAAACATTTTGGCTGTGGCTGGAGTTATTCATGTTGGGGCAGCCCTGGCTATGAGTGTGTGTGTGTATGTGTGTGTGTGTGTGTGTGTGTGTGTGTGTGTGTGTGTGTGTGTGTGTGTGTGTGTGTGTGTGTGTGTGTGTGTGTGTGTGTGTGTGTGCGTGCGTGCGCGTGTGTGCGTGTGTGTCTCCCACTGCTTACATCGACATCTAGCTACACATAGATCATATAAATGGCAGTTATATGCACATGCAAAAAGGTTGTTCTTGAGAAAACTCTCTTTCCCTGGTACACTAAGCTTACATTTTGTGTTTTTTGATTCTGTTCTAGGATGTTTTTAGACTTCTGGTGTGTGGAATTTAGTAATTGCAGTATTTAGTCTCTGGCTGAGTGGCTAGCTAGACTGAATTAAATCATGTCTCAGTTTGTTCTTTTGGACATATTTGGACCACTCGGGACAATTTAAGTTGTCTATTACATCACATAACAGCTGTGCACCTGTAGTATTTCCTCTTTAGTTTCACTGGAGCGATCTGAGAGGAAATGCCTGTCCTTCTTAGAAATGAAAGTGCTTTTGCTGCTGTTCATTTTGTTATGTAAATGGAACATTTTCCATCCGCTTAAAAGTTGGTCATCCTTTCCTTGTCTTTTTTTCTCTCTATTAAAAGTTTTAAGACCGAGCTGTTTAAAGGGATAGCTGGGGTGTTTTGAAGTGGGGTTGTATGTGGTACTTATCCATAAGGCCCAGACACACCAACCCGACATCAAAGAACTGGCAGCGACAAAGGCTGCCTTTTGCCTCACGCCGCCTTTGTTTTGGCCGACAAGTTGCACTCGAACACACCACAAAGACCACAGCCGGTGACAAAGAAAAACTCAGACATGGGCAGACTAGAGCCGACAGTGTGTGACACACCAAAAAAACTAGGCTGACGGACGCTCACTGACTGCCCCAAACTATCCGACGACCGACCGTTGGCTTGGTGTGTCAGGGCTTATAGTCAGTGTATTACCCACAGTAGACGGCAGTCAACACGCCCCCAGTTTGGAGAAACAGACAGGAGCACCAGCACGGGAGCAAACCAATGTACTGCTGTGGACGGGGCTGGCAGAAAAACTGATTTTAGCCACCTAAAAGAAAGGCTCACCTAAAAAAAATCAATATCGGTTTAAGTGTACGCTATATTTAGAATATTTTCACTGCTTTATTTGCCATCAGACAGCCCTTTCCAACGGGGAACTGAGCTGAAAGTGAAACTTATCTATGCTCTCTTCAAAGCCAACAGGCTCAGATGACAAAAACAGTATAGATTTAGATTTCAGTTCAGTTCCCCGTAAATATTCTAAATATAGCTTACACTTAAACTAATATTGATTTTTTTAGGTCGGCCTTTCTTTTAGGTGGCTAAAATACGTTTTGCTGCCGGCCCCGACCACAGCAGTACATTGCTTTGCTTCACAGCGGTAACTCCTGTCTGTTTCTCCAAATTGGGGGTGTGCCGACCATCATCTATTGTAGGTAATACACTGACTACGGATAAGTACCTCATACAACCCGAACTACCCCATTAAAGCTGCACTTATTCCACTTTTCAGGCTACTGCCAAGATTCATATAATACAAATATGTATTGGTTATTTAACAAATGAGGTCATTTAGCTTTACCATTTGATGTCAAAGCCTCCGTTAATGAAAGACGATATTGTCTACATTGCTGACTTTTGAAGAAACTTGTCAATGACCTTGTAAGAGGAAACTGTTTGAGCTGAGGTATGTTACAGAAGAGACATAAAGAGAAACGGAAGAGAAACAGACAGAACAGACGTAGACCAGTTTGAGCTTTTATTGTGTTTTGAGTGGATGAGGACAGCTCTGTCTGTGACCTCTACAGGGTGTGGTGGTGAGCCAGTGATGACCGTCATTACGTTCCCTCTCCAAAGTCCTTACTGGAATAATGAGTCAGTATATAACTTGGTACATCAACATCATGAGCAGACTACAACTCACACATGCTTTCTGACTCAAGGCTGCAAAGCTGGACCACTGGCATACTTTTTGCTATTTTCTGACTGTTCCAGCAGTCACGGCTAATCTGCCCGCTTCACTGAAAGGATACCTGCAGATCTAGTACAGCCAGCCTGCCAATGACTGGAATACGTTCAGCGCCACATGGTGCCAAAACCTCAGACACCAATTACCCAGTGCACTTGGAGCTGCTCTGCATGTTATGCCTGTGTCAAATATTGTCCTGGGAAAAGATTTACGTATTATTTGTGGCTGTTACAGCCCACAGCCTGTTTATTCTGAGTCACACTCAAATCAGACCCAGCTAGTTGGCACCGCCCAAACCCACAAACTGGCAAACTTGAATATTGTCTGGCTTTGCTGAGGTCACAAATGCTGGGGGTACGAAAATATACTTTTCAGAAAAAGCATAAACCTAAAAATGTGTAGAGTATTAGCAGGATGCCTTTTGTTCAATCTAATCCGAAATTATGTCAAATTAGAAACATTTAGAGTATTTGATCTGCTTTGTTTTGTAGACTAAGGAAATATTGTTTTAACCAGTTCTCAAATATGTGGTTCCAATACCAGCACTGATTTCTGTGATTTTAGTTGTTCAGGCATTTCAGCAAACAAGTGAGAAACAAGACTTAAGCTGTGTTCAGACTGAAAGCAAAGCAATCATGGCGTCATTTGCACAAATTTGACCTGGACCTTTTATAGCTAGCAACCAACTGTGTCTGTGGGAGTGTGCCTGTGTGTTTGAGGTCAGCTCATAGTCTGTATATAGGAAGTGGACGTAGTCACCGCGACGTCACCCATTGGTTTGTGGACTGCTGTTTTGAAGCCTTGAGTTCGTCATTTTGGCTGTTGCCATCTTGTTTTTTTGCAACCAGAAGTGACAAGGGAGGATGGAGTACAACCGAACACTGAATTTGACATTTATAGATGACCAAAATGTTACAATAAACTTTCATGAACTGACAAAACGCTGTGAAAGGGTTTAAGTTCTAAGACGAAAATGCAAACAACTCCCAGACCGGACAACGCTATGGTGGTGACCTGTCAATCACAAGGTAGCAACGCCCTAAAGCACACCCTGCTTTATCATCCATTTGACTCTAAATGGGACCATAATTTATTAAATGAACATCATGCTTTATTGAAGAAGACTTGAAACTAGTGATTGAGACCATTAACTCATGTTTACAATGTTTACTGTGGTGATAAGTCAAGTGAGAAGTAGCGTCATTTTCTCATTGACTTCTATACAATCAGACTTCTTTTTGCAACCAGAGGAGTCGCTCCCTGCTGGCCATTAGAAAGAATGCAGTTTTGAAGCACTTCAGCATTGGCTTCACTTTTCAGACCCAGAGGTTGCCCACTGGTTCAGCTCAGCCTCTGACTGAACTCATTCAAATTCATGTCTACTTGGGTTTTCTATTGACTTTGCATGCAGTCGCGCCACCCCTAAAACTTACATTCTGTCTGAATAATTAGTAAGAACTTAAAGCCATGCTATCAGCTCTGTGAGGCTGTACTTTGTACAGAGGCTGTATATTACGAATCCTACTATAGTGAAGGCATGACCCTGCCCTACTCTGCCTCTCATTGGCTTACCATGATATTTTTACCCCAACCCTAACCAATCTCACACCTCATGCCTAAACCTAACCAATCCAACCAATGAAGGCAGTGAGTACCAGCCAATCAGAGGCAGACTAGGATGGGCCATGCCTTCTCTATAGCAGGATTTTTAATTTAGCATCTTGGTTTTGCATGCTAGAATGCTAACATTTGCTAATTAGCACTAGGCATAAAGTACAGATGATGGGAATGTCATTAGTTTTGCAGGTATTTTGTCACAAACCAAAATGGGCAAATTAATAATTTGGTCTGATGGTGGCGCTGGATGAAAAATCAGGATCACTAAACTTATAATTCATCCTGAGAGTACCATGAATGTCTGACCCACATTTCATCACCATCCATCAGGTAGTTGTTGAGACATGGTACTAAAAAACACAACCTGCTGGTGGCTTTAGAGGAAAAGTCAGTAGGGTACATCCTCAAGGAACCATGAATGCCTGTAGAAAATTTCATAGCAATCCATCCAATAGTGTTGAGATATTTCAGTCTGGACCAAAGTGGTGGACAGACAGACAGACACACACTTGATATTCAATCAACACTTGTTCCTGTCTGACTTCACTGTGAAACTAATCTTTGCAAATTGTACATCAACAAAACACAACTGCACTGTTTCACATCTGTAAATGTGATTCCAGCCCTGCATACCTGTAGCAGAGTGTCACCTCTGAGTTTCATTACAACAGTCTGAGTCTACGCTGTATTTTGTTCTGCTTCCACTCTGAGGTATTTCTGGGTTGTTGGACAACTTTTCTCAACATGTGTTAGACATTTTTGCTCCGCAGTGACAGATTCGGTAGAGCGATTTTCTTTCAGATCAGTGCATTCTTTTCTAACATTTACAGGACGGATAATATTTTCATTACTCTGCCCGTCAGTTTTTGCATTCGCGAATCAACAAGGAATCCAATGGGCTTTTCCTACATACCATCACATACCAAAACAATATTCGACCAAGATGAATGAGGGTCATTGTGCAGGATTTTGGGGGTTTCCTTCAAACGTGTCCACTGTCAGTGAGTGATACTTTACTGTCTGGGAGCTCTCCAACATCTGTGTGCTCTGGAAAAATGTCTCCCTCTTGGTTTGAAATGGCATTGACTGTATGATTTCGATATGACTTATACCGGCAGTAGTTGTTGATGTTATGACTTGGCTACATCTTTTCTTTTAAAAGTTGTTCATAAATCAAGCATTGGGAGCTACACTAACTGCCTATCCATACAACACGTCCTACCAAGTATTCTTAGGGCCCTGACACACCGAGCCCATGGTCGGCCGTCGGGAGGTTTGGGGTCGTTGGTGAACGGCCGTCGGCCTAGTTTTTTTCGGTGTGTCCCGCACCATCGGCTCTAGTCTGCCCGTGTTGTGCCGTGCTGATTCAGTACGTATCAGTGCACGAGAAGAGAAACGGACGTAAGGAAAGCAAGCCAACTGGTAAAGTCAAGGAAAAACACAGAACGCTCTACTCATTTTTGATCTTAATCTCATCTGATCATTCCAATACATGGATATTTTCACAATGACATGGTCTTCTGGAATGAAGCTAAGTGGTGAGTAAGAGTAGTGTGAAAATGGTTGGCAAACGCTGCTTCATTTCATCTAGGTGTCATAACAACGGCTTGTATATCCGCCGTCCTCGGTCTTCCGATTTCCCTTTTTGAATGACAAATGCAGACTACTGCTACCTGCTGGTAAGGGGGAGTTATTTCCTCTCAGACAGGCACAGAAGGTACATGGTAGTTGGCCATCAGCTGTAGTCTTTGCAGTGTGTTCAAGTGCAACTTTTTGGCTAAGACAAAGGCGGCGTGAGGCGACTCAGAGGTCCGCCTTCGTCGCTGCTACTTCTTTGATGTCAGGTTGGTATGTCTGGGCTTTTAGGATCATTCAAGAGCTCGTATTCAGAATCCTAAGCACCAAGCGAGGCTTTTTCCATACAAAACAATAGTCTAACTAGTAGTGTATGTTCTAGTGGAGCCATTACAGTGCAATCCTTCCAGCCTGTGTCATTCTTGGAGAGCATGGAAAACACATGGAGCGGTGGCCAGGACAGCATAGTTTTCAGAGAAGGCAGTACATGTACACTGGCTGGCCACCTGGAGCCCACCTGCCTGGACATGCATACTTTCCTCTTCTCTTCTCTATCTTTTCTGTCTGTCTGTCTCCTTCTATTTATAACTCGTCGCTGGATGTCTTCACTGCCCACCCAGCTCTGTGAGAAATGTCTGATGTTGAAATTCAGGAATCTAGTGTTACTTTTGAACCATGAATGGCTTATACTTTCTGTTTCAGTGACTGCAGTCTTTTTGCTGTAGTGTTTAGAGTCAGGCATATTGTGGCTATGACAGTATCCTTGTAACATGCTGTATACGTAGTTGTGCTGTAAAATATATATTTCTGTAATGTCAATGAGTTTTTAGCCACGCTAGTTGCTCTAGCAGACGGCAATGTCAGTCTAAGAGTCAGTAGCTCCACCACTTCGGTTCAGACTGAAATATATCAACAATTATTGGACGGATTGGTGTGAAATTTGGTACAGGCATTCATGGTGCCGGGAGGAATCCCTTCGGTGATCCTCTGACTTTACCTGTAGCACCACCAACAGGTCAAAATTGTCACTTATCCAGTGGAACATCTCAAAACCTACTTGATGGATTGGGGCAACAATTGGTACAGACATTCATGGTTCCCAAGCAATGTATCTCAATGACTTTGGTGATCCTCTGACTTTTCCTCAAGAGCCACCACGAGGTTAACATTTGTGGTTTTGAGTGAAATGTCTCCACAATTATTGGATGGGTTGCCATGAAATCTGGTACACATGTTCATGGCCCTCTCAGGATGACTTGTAATAACTTTGGTGATCCTCTGATATGTCTTTTTGCGCCATCATTAGGTCAAACATGTTCCAATACAACACATTCTCACTCCTAACTAGTCAAATACTGCCCCTTGGTCAGTGCCCCTCGGCATCGGAGACTGACGCAGGGGGTACCTCTCTTGTGACGGACAGGGGCGGCTTGTCAATATACGCTCGTTACATCCATAGTGTCCTTTAAAAAAAAAAAATACAGTTTTCACAGGAAGTTTAGGTAACACAACCACTTAGTTAGGGTTAGGAAACAGTCGTAGTTGACGTTAACTTCACTGACTAGCAACTCATGTGACTCACGTGACTACCGACTCACGGGATTGACGATACCGACGACTACTGACGTGACAAAATAAGTTACTTTTAGTTTCACACAGGACACGAACACCGGTCTCCTTTCTTGTGTTTGTTTGCCCCATTCACCACACCTCCCGCCCACCCTGAGCAGACTCTCACGCTATTTATAATACTACGTCACTTGCTCCGAACATCGAATAACGCCGCGGGTGGGTTTACATGGGAGTTAGTTGAAAGCCCGGTTCATCACATACTGTCACTAAAGGGTGCCTCCGTGCGTCTGTTTCCAATGCCGAGGGGCACTGCCCAATCAGCGGTATTTGACAAGTTTCGAGTGAGACCTGGTTGTCCAATACTTTTGTTTATGACTGAATTCCTGCAAAACTAATGTCATTCCCACCATCTTCAGCTGTACTTTGTGTTTTGTGCTAATTAGCTAACGTTAGCCTGCTAATGCGGTGAACTAAGATGCTATCAATGGTAAAAATTACACCTGCTAAATATCCGCATGTTAGCGTTGTCACTGTGAGCATGTTAGCATGCTGATGCTTAGCTCAAAGCACTGCTGTGCCTAAGGACAGACTCATAGAGCTGCTAGCATGGCTGTGAAGTGTTATTATGGGATAGTCACAGACACAACACAGAGGCTGCATGGGTTAATGAAGATCTGTATCCTGAACTGAATCAGTTCCATTGTTAGCACTGCTGCCTCTGCAGTAACTATTCAGTAATGAAGCAGCTCCACTATGTTGTGTCTAATACAAGATGTGTCCTTGTGGCCTTGGAGGAGTCTTGTTTGCTTCGAGGCTCCTATTTGAAATTCTTTCACAATAGACAAGGTTGCGATGATTCAAGTTCATGCCTCAGACATGCTGCCCTTACACCATGGAAACCAGAGGGAAGAGATGGATTTAATCTCTTTTCAATCTGTCTGAAGTTACACATTAGGGTTTCAGAAGTATTTTAGGTTTGGGGATGAATATTGTGGGAATATCTGCTCTATATCCATCTTTTCAAAAGATCATCTACTATATCTGACTCACCATACAGTGAGGCAGCAGCCCGTAAAAACATCAGCAAGATAAAAATCGTCACCACAAAAGCCCCGGAGGTTGTTTGACTTGCAGACAACTGGCCTAATGTATTTTTCTCCCCTCAGCTCGTGTTAAGCTGTGTAAACTTAGAACGCCACAAGACTGGAAAGAGAGGGAGGAGAGGAAAAACAGGGGAAAGACATGGGGGTGGAGGTGTGTGTGTGTGTCTGGAAGTGGAAATGGGCAGCAGGGAGGAGGAATGTGAAACATTTCTGATGCCGGTCCAGTGGCTGTTTACACGGTAGTCAGTCTGTGACATCAGAGTCCAGACTTTATAAATGTCAGCAGGCGCGAGAATGAGCAGTTAGCAAACAGCGTCACACAGGTTAGTGAGACAGACCGAGCTCCATCAGCAACACAAGCCCCCATGGACCGACTGCTGTGTGACTGTGTGATAGTACTGCTGTGTGTGGCTGCACAGGTGAGGCCTGCTCCTGCTTACTTACAGTAGCGTCTTCTGAATGAGATGATTATATAGTGTGTGTGTGTGTGTGTGTGTGTGTGTGTGTGTGTGTGTGTGCGTGTGTGAGAGAGAGAGTGTAGGTGTGGAAATTTTAAGCTGATTTCCTGTGATTTTTCTTGGCTCCAATATTACATGATTGATTAATATTGGAATTGTTGAAGATTTTTTCTGTGAGTCGTAGTGTGATGATTTATCCATAGATTGTAGTTATTTTATTTGTTTTTGGGGTGGATTAACATTTTCTTGTCCACCATGATTTGAAATGAAGAAGAGGAGATAATTACCATCCTGTCTGGACATAAATAAGATTACAATGTGTGCAAGACAAGACAAGCAAGGCTGTAACTAATAATTTTAACTGTGAAGTTTTAATATCTGTTGATTATTTTCATGATTAATTGATTTGCTAAAATGTCAGAAAATAGTGAAAAATGCCCATCACAGTCATTAACTTTTGTCCAACTAACAGTCAAAAACCCCAAAATATTTAGTTTAAGATAACATGAGACAAAGAAAAGCAGCAAATCCTCACATTTGAGAAGCTGGAAGTAGAGATTTTTCGGCATTTTTGCTTAAAAAATGAATCATAAAAGTGAGAAATAAATGAAATACTTTCAGCCCTAAAGATAAGCAAATAAACTTATTGACATAACTCTTGTGACACCAGATTGTCTGCACATTCAAGGACACATTTTTCTTTTCCACATTATCATTTTGTGATAATGCATCCTTGAATATTCTGTTTTAAAGTTGATTAACAGTAAAGAGATAATGTGTAATGTCCTTGTCCTTGTAGAAATACAATACAGTGAGTGAAAACAAGCAGCGGTCTGTCTTTCTAAACACTGTCGTAAAGCAGAGAAGGGATTCTTCTGCTCTGGTTAAGTGAGACTGGGCTCGTCCAGGTCTCGCCTGTGTTTTGGCTCCACCACATACATGTAATTGGGAACAGTGGTTTGGCCTGACTGTGTTGGACTACGGCATGCGGTTTCTGAGAATACCAATAATATTTGCTTTACTCCTCATGGGAAAATGTAGTCAAGAGGATAATAATTTAGATGATGATTATGATCATTGTGGTGATGACAACAATGATGTTCTCTCATCCCCTAACCTGCGTCCCACCTGTGTTGTCCTTGCAGGTGGCGTGCCAGCTGTGTGACAGGCCCTGCCTTTGCCCCAGTTCTGTCCCCCAGTGCCCCTCAGGAGTCCCGCTGGTGCTGGATGGCTGCCGGTGCTGCCAGGTGTGTCCCCGGCAGCGAGGCGAGCCCTGCACTGAGATGTTCCCCTGCGACGGCCAGAGAGGACTGCAGTGCGACTACAGCGCCAGCTTCCCCGGAGACGCTGGGGAGTGTGTCAGTGAGTGCCTCTTATAACAAGCAAACAACCAGGGCCATGTCTGTGTGGGTAGGACAGAGTGGAGGACATACAGGGAGGGATGATAGAGCCTCAGTAAGTCTGCTCAGCAGAGCAGGACGGCCTGCCATGTGGCGGTGCTCTTCCAGAACGTTTCAACTTCTATTTCCAGGATTGCTGTTGACACATTTCCTCTAATGACTGCCCTTTGAGCAGCATGATAGATTGCAGAGACAACACTCATGGATTGAAAAAAAGACTCCTCAGTTTCTCAGTAGAGAGGCCTGGTTTCCCATAAAACTACATAACCATTGGCAGGGACAGCAGCTCCTGTGTCCTCACCTCTCTCTCTCATTTCCCTCTTTGCTATATGCCCCTGCATCCATTTCCCCCCCCCCCTTTCATCACCTAATCTAATCCTATCACTTCCTGATTAAATTTCCCACATCAATCCAAGGCACAGGTGTGGTCGAGAAAGCTAAGACGCCGTCTGTGCTGTGTGTTTCTTACAGGTCAGGAGGAGCTGCGCTGTGAATTCAAAGGCATCACTTACCACGAGGGCCAGTCCTTTCAGCCCTCCTGTGACGCCTACTGCCACTGCAAAGGCGGAGGGGTCAGCTGTGTGCCGGCTTGTCCTCTGAATGCCCGTCTTCCCACTCCGGACTGTCCCAACCCGCAACATGTCCGGCTACCGGGGAAATGCTGCAAGGAATGGGTGTGCGAAAACCTGGAGAACACAGTCATTCAGGACGCCATCACAGGTAACCTCTACAGGTGGATGGATGAGTTATGACTGTTAAATCAACCCTTAAAGGAGGAATACATCAAACATCCTCCAATGCAGGCCTTAATTTATGCTATGAAGTGTATTTCTTACTAGCAGCAGCAGTGAAATACAGTAGAATCTTCGTAGTATGCTTATTCACTCTCTTCTTACTGAGAGTTAGATGAGATGATGACTCATGTCTGTACAGTAAATATGAAGCTACATCCTGCAGCAGATTAGCTTAGCTTTAGGCTGGTCTACACTAAAAGATTTTTCATTTTTGAATTTAGAATTTTTTCAATTCTTTCAATTCAGAATTTTGAAAATGTGAGAGACCCCTCACATAACGACATGTTATGATAAATTTGACAGTTTTGTTCCTATAGTGTGTGGAAGAGAGCAACGAATGACAAAACAGCACGCCACACACTAACAGATTCATTCATGAACAACAAGAGTCCCGACTAAAAAGAAAAACGGTAATCGTGCAAAATCTCTCGCTATCAAAATGTGCTCTAGTGTAAACAAACATGGCGGACGACAGCGATGTTAGTTTGTGCACTACTTTGTACTGAAAATTCACAAAGAAAAAATAAAAATATGGATGAAATCATTGAGACACATTAAATAAACGCTTGTGTTGTTGCCACAAATTAGCAAGTTCATTCCTAGCCAACTAGGAAATAAAATCCACCTACTAGCACCTCTAAAGCTCACACATGAACATCTTATAACTTGCTTGTTTCACCCGTACAAAAACCAAGGTATTGAAACAACAATTCATGGTTTTTACCTTTGGACAGAGCCAGGCTAGCTGTTTCCCCCTTTTCCAGCCTTTTTGCTAAGCTAAGCTAACCGTCTCCTGGCTCTATAGCTTCATATTTAATGAACAGACATAAGAGTAGTATCGATCTTCTCATCGAAGCCTTTGCTCGAAAGCAAATAAGTGCATTTCCCAAAATGTCGAACTATTCCTTTAAATTATATCCTGACATCAGAGCTGGATATTTACAACATATTTTTCAGTGTCAGATGTATCTCTATACTATCACTGGATTTCTCTGCTACAAACATTGTTCATCGATGATCAGTCCATCTGGTAACAAAATCCTTCCTTCATTTATAAGTATTTTGTCACTGGTGGTCATGTCTGGAAGTTTTTACTGGAGCATTTTTGTATTAAACTGGGGTGTGTCTGGCCAAAGGAAAACTCCCAAAGTCCAAATATAACCCACATTTCTTTGGAAAAGTCCAAAGTTTCCTAGTTTCATATCAACAAACCGCAGCTGTGTAACAATTAAACATATGAAGCCATGTAGAGACTATTACTCCATTAAAAGGGGAGTGTGTATGTGAGAGGGGGGGTTTTGGGAAATGAAGCCACTCTAAAAACATCTGGTATTGCAAACACTGTCGGAGTCAAACAATCTTACGAGAGCAGCAATAGAACATTTTGTTCTTGGATACAAAACCTGCGATGTCATTCCTGAAGATCAGCTGATTATTATGACTTATACATGTTTGCTTTGGGAGGAACAGAAATTTGCTTTGGTTTTTTTTATATTCACAAAAATCCAAAGCATTGGATTAGTTTTGAATTGGAAAGTTTTGTGAGCAAAAAAAAAACAATCAGATGAGACGTTGAAGTGGAAGTGAGTCACTGAGGCAAGGTTCTCACACTGTGATGTGATCTGAATTTGCTTCTCACTCCAGTCTTTGTTTTATTTGGTTTCTTTAGCCATGAGACCCGGCAGGTTGTGGCCAGCTCTCCCGATGGCTCACCCTCTAAACAAACTGGTCCCACCCGCCTCCACCTGTATAGAGCAGAGCACCCAGTGGAGCGCCTGCTCCCAAAGCTGTGGGGCTGGAGTCTCCACACGCGTCTCGAACCAGAACCCAGCATGCAAGTTACAAATGGAAACTCGACTTTGTAAAGTGCGGCCTTGCCATACAGTTCAGCCCTTCCCGAGGAAACCCACGGTGAGTTTCTTTTATTTCTACTTCCTGGATAATGTCAGGTTCTATCTGTTCATATATCCCATAAAGTTCCACTGGTGACTTTAAAATAGTCAGTTCACCCAAGTCATAAAAAAATCTTTTTGGTTTTATGTGCTGAGTTTGGACACAATTACTGTATCTCTGAAATCTCTATGGTCAATGCAACACAATACAGGGAAACAACATTTTTAGGGCTGTCAATTGATCAAAATATTTAATTGCAATTAATCGCATGATTGTCCATAGTTAATCGTGATTAATCGCAAATTAATCACACATGTTTTATCTGTTCAAAATGTACCTTGAAGGGAGATTTATCAAGTATTTAATACTCTTATCAACATGGGAGTGGATAAATATGCTTGCTTTATGCAAATGTATGTATATATTTATTATCGGAAATCAATTAACAACACAAATCAATGACAGATATTGTCCAGAAACCCTCACAGGTACTGCATTTAGCATAAAAATATTCTCAAATCATAACATGGCAAACTCAAACCCAACAGGCAACAACAGCTGTCAGTGTGTCAGTGTGCTGACTTGACTATGACTTGCCCCAAACTGCATGTGATTATCATAAGGTGGGCATGTCTGTAAAGGGGAGACTCGTGGGTACCCATAGAACCCATTTTCATTCACATATCTTGAGGTCAGAGTTCAAGGGACCCCTTTGAAAATGGCCATGCCAGTTTTTCCTCGCCAAAATTTAAGGTTGGAGCGTTATTTAGCCTCCTTTGCAACAAGCTAGTTTGACATGATTGGTACCAATGGATTCCTTAGGTTTTCTAGTTTCATATGATGCCAGTATCTTCACTCTAGCTTTAAAACCGAGCTACAACCTAAAAATCACAAATTGTTGTGTGTTAAAGAAATTAGTGGCGTTAAAATGAATTTGTGTTAATGCGTTATTATCGCGTTAACTTGGACAGCCCTACAAAGAATATTTGGGATTTTATGTGCTGACTTTGGAGACGATTATCTCTGAAACCTTTATGGTCAGATTTTCTCAGAAACAAATATCTAAAAACCTGAGCAATTGTCTGCATGGCTAGAGAAATAGGTCTACGGTAAATTTAACAAAATTGACTTTTACAAAGACAGAGCTGTTGTGCACGACCACATTTTAAAGTAAAGGTACCCTGTGGAGTTTTGATGTGTAAGTTTTAGTATGTGCGTGCTTTTTTCCTAGTGGGGACGGCAGGGGCGGTGCAAGGCCAGCTACACGTCGCCGGGGCCCATTCGGCTCGTTCACCAGGGCTGCTACAGCACCCGTGCCTACCAGCTGCGGTACTGCGGGCAGTGCACTGACTTCCGCTGCTGCACGCCGTATCAGACCACCACGGCTAAGGTGACCTTCCGCTGCCCCACCGGCAGACTGCTACAGCGACCTGTGATGATGATCCACTCCTGTGTTTGTCAC
Organism: Sebastes fasciatus; assembly: GCF_043250625.1. Taxonomy (NCBI): domain Eukaryota; kingdom Metazoa; phylum Chordata; class Actinopteri; order Perciformes; family Sebastidae; genus Sebastes; species Sebastes fasciatus. Next base: position 11,598,090 of record NC_133802.1, on the reverse strand, counting down.
AACAACTGCCCCTACGCGCCTTACAGTAACCCCGCTCTGTGGGGGTACAGGCCCTGATCAGCCTGTATAAGCACTGATTCACTGACTGATTCGTATCACCAGGCGGATCCACAGAGGCATCCTCTAATCTATGGACATTGAAAGAGAAAATGATTATTGTAGATAAAAACTGTGATTGAGTTCGGATGGACGTTGATCTTCACACATGTACAATCTCAATCTGCACTTATTCACAAACTCCTTTTCCCTTGTGAGGCCATTACTCCGCTGCTTTTATTATTTGGCAAATCTAGAGGAAGCAAGCAAACTTAATTAACAGTATATAGCACTTTTTAAACACTGAAGTGCTATACAAGAAGAAGAAAAGGGAAAGAGGGAGATAAAAGAGACAGCAAAGACAGTATATGAAATAAGCCGAAATAAGTGTATAACCCACAAAAAAAGTTATAGATTTAAGAAAACAAGTAGGTCGAAAGAAAGATGTGCACTGATATGCCTTCTGAGACTTTTCCTCGTAGAGGTCAGAGGGCACAGCAACTCCTTTAAGTACAGAGGTGCCTGATCATGTAATGCCTTGTACTGTATGTCAAAGTGACAGAGAGCCAATGGAGAGAAACTAAAGCTGGTGTCATGTGTGATTTATATTTAGTTTTTGTTAAAGGAACAGTGTGTAACATTTCGGGGGGTCCATTAGCAGAAATGGAATATAATATTCATAACCATATTTTCATTAGTGTTTTGGTGCCTTCAAATGAAACCTGTGAGCTTGTGTTTACAACATGGGAAGTGTGTACACAATATGCTTGGTGTTAAGTGGTTAAGTCGTGAGAACACTGCTGCCAAGCAACGGCAATATTAATGTTACTGTTGGCGTCGAGAAGCCACAGAGGCTAACAATTTAGCAAGCTAGCAAGCGGGTAACATAATGCAGGAAATGCAAAGGCATAATGACAGAGGTATAAGATGAGGCCGATGGGAATATCAACATTTTCCTCAGACCTATTATAAAATTACGAAGAAAAAAACAATATACGACCAAAATTACAATATACTGTATTTTTATGTACCGAAAAATTAACTTCCATGGCATCCACCATTTCTGACGTCAGCAAACACGTCACAACTCATGAACTCTGAGCTTTCAGAAACGTTCCACTTACGAGGTCGTGAATACCATAAAAGGGGAAAAGGGGAGCGTTCATATGTACTTTTCTCGTGAACACGGTAAACACGACCCCATTTGAAGGCACCATGTAATCACCTGAAACTAAGAATCGTTGCGTTTTCGTTAGCTTAGAATGAGTCCTTCATATCTACATAGGGAGCGGGTCCTCTTCAAGGAGTCCGCCATGTTGCTCCGTCCTTTTTCTACAGTAGCAAAGAACGGACAAACTAAACACTGGCTCTAGAGAGAGACTTTCATGTTTTTACGTTACCTGAAGGCCACCGTAGTTCTCTGACACGCTTGTGAAACTGTGGTAACGTGAGCCGCAGAGTGCAAAACCGTGGTACCGCCAGCTGTCGTCTGACTTCCGTTGCCCCTAAACTGGTGTTATTATGGCAAGGATGGCCTCTGAGCGAGGCGAACGGCGTTACTACAGTTTTGCACTCGGCAGCTCACGTTACTGCAGTCTTGGAAAGGGAGGAGTGAGCGGAGGGGTACTCAGTTGGTTGTAATCTGCAACCACACCACTAGAAGCTCCCAAATCCTACACACCGTACCTTTAAGAGTTCTGGATGATTTTTAGTCAATAGATATAAATACAGATAGAGAAAATTTGTTAATGAGATAAAAGCATAGTTGACTTTCTCCAATTCTTTAGACTGAAGTTGTGGTCTGATTCTTGCAATTTTCCTTAGTTGAAAAAAATCAGGACTGAACAGGTCATATGGAGGTAAACATTCTTTTTACACTGGGTTAATATTTTTGGGCATGAGGACAAACTACATTTGAGTAATTCTGCATTGCTGCGTCTGGACCTAGAAAACGTATTTCTTGTAATTCAAATACAGTTTTTTTTCCACCTAAAAGACCTAAACTATGGACTGACGACAGTTGGCCATGATGTTGATTTGGTCACAAAGATAGTTTTAAAGACATATTTACACTGATAACATAATGTGTTAAAAAGCCAATTTCAATGATTTAGAAATATGTTTGTTTGATAGAATGTATGCCACAGAATGACTCCAACCTTTGTGTTGACAGATATTGTTTTCTGACGTGAGCAATGCAACTTTTATCAGTTTTTTTTGTGTTTGTAGTCACGTGACATTGCACTTATTTCTTCATTTTTCTGTTTTGTTGTAAATAATTCTGGAGGGATGAAACATGTATCAATATTTTACATTTGTACTCTCAATGATTTTTGTGTTTTTGATGTATATTTTTTCACATTATAGTATTCACATATTTATATACCGGTAGTTATGTTGTACATACTGTAGCTTTTCACAACGTTTCACTTCATCATTCATTAATTACTATTGTGCAGTACAGTTCTGCTTTTTGCTGATAAGCTGTTAAAAACTTCCACACAGTAATACACAGCAGCATAAAAGTCATTTTTGGTATTTTATGTGAAAAATGAAGCCAAATTAATGACTAATGTACGGTCCGATCGTCAGTCACTACACGTGTAAAATAGACAAAAAAACAGCCCTTGTCTCCTGCGGGCGTTCTGTTGACAGTTGTCAATAAAGATTTGTTTGAAAGCTACAAGGCAGGTAAAGTTTGTTTGCTAGCAGAGGTCTGTACGGGTCACAATAATGCCAACAAAGCAAAAACATGAACAGAAACATGCTGCCTTGATCATCTGTGCCATCCTGTTTGTGGAAATGTCTAAAAAGAGGCGCCGCCGTATATGACCTTGAAGGTGGCAAGGTAGACGTGGACAATATGGCTCGACCATTTTGCAGAGAGAATTGGAGGTAAGTTAGCTATGTTTTACCATCTATTGTACACTGTTATCTTGATAGCTACGCTCTGTTTACTGTAAAAAAAAAGTAGAAAAAAAGTACTAACGTTGGGGAATCGGCTTGTGGCTCTGCTTCAACTGTATGAGAGCCTATGGACGGCCGGTCGGGAGGAGTTAATCGGTCCTCGGTTCCCCCTCCCCGTACACTGCGCGGCAAATGACGCCCGACAAAGCTGAAATTCGGTCCGACTCTAAAATGAGTCGTGTGGCTCAAAATTCGGGCCAGAAACGGGCTAAAATCGTATAGTGTATGCCCAGCTTTACAGTTTACATCCATGTCTGTCCAAAATGTCATCACTTCATCATTTTATCCTGTTAGACCTTTGTGTGAAATCTTCATAATTAGCATATTAATTCTTGAGTTATGGCTAAAAACACAGTGACCTTGACATTTGACCTTTGATCACCCAAATCTAATCAGTTTATCCTTGATTCCAAGTGGACATTTGTGCCAAAATTCCCTGCAGGTGTTCTTGAAATATCGCGTTCACGAGAACAGCATAAAGAGGCATAAAATCCTCTTCTTTATCTTGAAGGAATATATACTGGAAAAACAAAGTTCGGAAACTTGTGTTTGGTGGATTATTTCTCTGTTGTTACAATGCTAATTGGCATTGTATTTTACATCATTGGAAAGCCTGTTTATTTACCTTCACAATGATGTCCAACTTGTAAGGATCATGCATTTGTGGGATGAGCAGCACAGCTGATTATGTGGGTAGCGCCCAAGAAAAATTTGCCAAAATGCTCCGTCAATGGTAAACAGTGTATTCTCCTGTTGGTGTTGACTCTTGTTTTGAGTTGTTTGGTGGATTGGATGATTGAACTCTCTATCAGTAACAAGGAACAAACATGACATATTGGCTATTTTACACTTTATTCATTTAATACACCGTCAGGAGCCTCAGTAGCGGTGGAAGATCCATATGCAGCCCCAACAGCCTGGCACCTCCTCATGCTGGTCACCAACCTGGTCACACGTTGCTGTGGGATGGCGTTCCATTCCTCAACCAGGATTCGTTGCAGGTCAGCCAACGAGGTTTTGCTCTAACACGTACAGCACGCCCAACCTGATGTCGAATTGGGTTGAGGTGTGGACTCTTGGCAGGCCGTTCCATTCTCTCTACTCCCACATTGTGGAGGTAGTCTGTGATAACCCTGGCTCTGTGGGGGCGAGCGTTGTCATCTTGGAGGATGAAGTTAGGTCCCAGATTGTGGAGATATGGGATCGCCACTGGCTGCAGAATCTCATCCCGATATCTCACTGCATTGAGATGGCCTTCAATGATGACAAGCCTTGTTTTGCCAGTGAGGGAGATGCCGCCCCACACCATGACACAGCCTCCACCAAAAGCTGTTACTCCATCGGTGCTACAATCAGCATAGCGTTCTCCGCGTCGTCTCCATACCTTGACCTGCCGTCCAACTTTGGCAGACAGAACCTGGACTCATCACTGAACATGACATTCCCCCACATGTTCAGGTTCCATTGTCTGTGTTGTCGACACCAGCACAAATGGGCCTGACGGTGAAGGGCAGTCATTGCAGGCTTCCTGGTAGCCTTATGAGAATACACTGGTTAGAGCATTTTGGCAAATTTTTCTTGGGCACTACCCACATAATCAGCTGTGCTGCTCATCCCACAAATGCATGATCCTTATAAGTTGGACATCATTGCGAAGGTAAATAAACAGGCTTTCCAACGATGTAAAATACAATGCCAATTAGCATTGTAACAACAGAGAAATAATCCACCAAACACAAGTTTCCGAACTTTGTTTTTCCAGTTTATTTGAATAATGAGAAGCTGGCTACTTCTTGGAGCTGCCCTTTGACACAGAAATATGTAAGGGATAATGTACAGTGAGCCAGTCACTGTTGTGAAATAAACCCTGAAGCGTTTTTGACACAAAAATGGTCCGCCAGAGTCCGACACCACAACTGCGCCCATAGCAACGTTATGTTATACATAGCAACAGTGTGCTATAAAGAAATAGCAGACCATAAAACGCTGTGATTGACCAATCAGAATTGAGTATTCAATAAAGCTGTGTAATATAATAGGCATAACATAAATGTTGTTAAACTCTCATGTTGGAAATGAAGCGTAGGTTACTTGAGCTAGACATTCAGTTTCAACTTCTCATAAGGTTTTGTCAGAGGTGTCAGAAAAAGAAAGAAATTCTACACGTGAGGCCACACAATCACATATAAACCTGTAGTTGTAGGCTAAGTTGTTACTTTGGCTCATCATGGATTCACTTTAGACGACTTTAATTTTCTATTTAAAAAATCAGACAAACCAGCCAACCCATGTAATTTCTTGGATACTGGCAGGTGCAGGATCTCAAATGTGGTGTGTAGATAAAAGAGGAAGTCTTGTCTGCACCACCCATGCTGTAATTCTGGTACTATCTATTCTATCTCACACTCACAGAGAGAAGGACCTATACTAACTGCTTTCCAGAAGACAATGAACAACACAATTTATCAACAAATGAGCTCTGACTTTTCAAGCAGATTTCTGCCTTTTTACCTCTCATAAGCCAGATCAGGAGGAAAAGAGTTGTACTAACTTCTTTCCAGAAGACAGAATGAACAACTCCTCTTGTCCTCGTGTTGACTTTGACTTTACAGCCAGATTTCTGCCTCCTGTTTTCATCTCAGTCTTCATTATTGGTCTGGTAGCTAATGGATGGGGACTGAAGTCTTTGCTCCACAACTGGAAGAAGCTGGGTAACATCAATGTGTTCATTCTCAACCTTGGACTAGCAGATATTCTGTATCTGCTCACGCTACCATTTTTGATGGTGTACTACATTTTGACAGAGAAATGGATCTTTGGAGATACATTCTGCAAGATAACAAGATTCTGCTTCAATCTGAATTTATATGGCAGCATCGGGTTCCTGACTTGTATAAGTGTGTACAGATACTTGGCCATTGTCCATCCAATGAGAGTGATGGGAAGAATAACTGTCACTCACTCTGTGGGGATCTCAGTCATGGTTTGGCTGTTGGTGAGCGTTCAAAGTCTTCCAGACATGTTCTACAGCAAAACACTTGGAAACAACACTGTGCAATGTTATGATACCACCAGTTCCATCTATGTTGAGGATTACCTGAAATACAGCCTTGGATGGACACTCACTGGGTTTTGTATCCCATTCCTCATCACACTGGGCTGCTATGGACATGTGGTTGTCGTTCTCTGCCGCACAAATACCACCGACAAGGTACTGAAACAGAGATGCTTGAAGTTGTTGCTCATCTTGATTCTTCTCTTCTCTGTTTGCTACATCCCCTATCATGTACTGAAGAACCTCAACCTCTGGTCAAGAGTTTTGTACAAACAGAAGATATGCCGTGAATGGTCCAATGGAGTCTACATTGCTCAACAGATAAGTCGTGGCCTTGTGTGTCTGAACAGTGCTCTCAACCCTCTGGTTTACCTCCATGGAAGTGAAGATATTCCTGCTCGGCTCAGACGACTACTCCAGCGAGCTTGTCGGATGTTCAGCCATCAACCTCCAACAAACTCTAGTAGTGTGGCCATGACTCAGATCACATATGAAGGTGTAACACAAGAAAAATAGTAACATGTGTAATGGCAATTTTCATATCTGCAGTTTAACACTGTACCTTTAGACAATCTCAGGGCCTCACATGTTCAACTTTGTCACCATAGGACAGTGACCTGACATTTTAGTTCTCTGTAACTGCAAACAACAGATTGCTGAAATACGTGTTATGTCTTGTGATGCTCTGTTGTCTGCTGTGTGCTGACGCATTGATATACTTTCTATTCTTCTCTTCCTTTCTTCTTTGCACTTATCTTCGTGTTATGCTTTAAATGTATAAATACTGACTACTCTTTGTATTCGGGGCTCACTTGCCACAGTCCACAACAGGTGGCTGTGCTCGTGAGTCCATCTGCAGTCCATCTGCAGATGTTTTAGTTATTAATGTATGCCTTTTTTATTAAATTCACTGAAAGACAAGTTGTTACCTTGGTTTGTGTCTTGTTTTAACAGAAACTGCCACCACACATGTTAAACATTATACTGTATATATTAATTGCCCGTCAAGCTGTTTTACGGCTGCCTATCGCCCCTAGTTAAATTCCCCTGTTGTAAATTGTCTGATATGCGAGTGAAATTAAACAATTGTGTTGCATCATCTGCCACTGTTACACATTTATTGTACCGGCTCAAGGTTTTATCTATGTGATGGTCATATTACGGTTAACAAGCTCAAAAAAGATCAGATTAAAAAAGAAAATGCACTTAAACTATTCTGAAAATGTCACTGTTCACTTTCAGAAAGGTTTGCTGAGAGAGCATGACGACATATTGTGGTTGCAGTGGGGCGGCTCCGTGCTATGTATGATTTCTTTGGAACGAAACAGGGAGTTCATAGTGCAAAGGTGTAAAAATAAACAGGATGCAAATTGTATGAGCTTCACCGACTGCAACACCCCTGTATCAACTGCACAACAAAGGGATGCACAGGAAGACCATAAAAGAATAAAAGCAGATTAATGTATATTGGTACTGGTACTGCATATATATATAACTACTATAATGCACAATGTGCCTTCAAAAGACAACAAGATATTAGAGATGTTAACAACTATGTCAGCATAGTATAGCATAAGAATCCTCCAACTTCAGTGATTTTACTGTGTGGAAATAGTAATAATTTTGATTAGGCATGGGTTGAGGTAAACAGTATTAGACAACACATTAAATGATGGTGATTACAAATCAGGAAAATATAAGATACCACAAACATTCTGTAGGTACCCACGAGTCTTACAGACATGCCCACCTTATGATAATCACATGCAATTTTGGGGCATGGGCAATTTTTTTGTTTTTTGAATGCAGTATAAATGTGTTATTTTTGCTTATTCTAAAATGAATACTGGGGTCCCTAAACAGTCTTAGAATTACATAAATTGGGTATGCCTGGAAATCTGAGACTCTTGTGGATCCAATGATTCCAATTGTATTTATGTGTGTTGATGTTAGTCCCCATAGTAACCATTTAATTGTGGTGAGACCATTTCTTGAAACTTGACCTCGTTGTATAAAATGACCTATGGTGACCTCTAGGATAATCACAGCCTCATGAAACTTTACAGCCACAAACTAGAGACCTAGAGCATTCAGATTGACAATAAGGGGTTTTCTGAGCAGTTTCCATAACAGAAGTGCTCGCCATTAAATTGCCGAAAAAAGCAATTCTTGCAGAAATCAAAAGTTGTCAAATGTTTTTGATACCAAATCACAGCATGGGGCCTTTTCACACCGGGGACGAAAGGAAAAAAAAAAAAAAAATATGGAATATTCGTTAACGATTTTTCTCATTCAAACCTTTCACACCAAGGCCGACACGAATAATTGTGTTCAGTGCATTCCACCGAAAATGTAAGTTTCACACCATCACACAACCATCGATTCATCATTGTCATCATTGCTTTTACTATAATAAACCCACACTCACCTCTACACACTGGAGACGGGCTTGTAGTGTGCAATACTGTATAGAAAAGTTACAATATGGTCGCATTTTCTATGGGTGGCACCAAATAAGCATGTCATCATAACGAGTGTCAATGCTGATCCTCATTGCATTGGTTTTGACCATTCATCATGACTGGACTAAACATAGTCTAAATGTGTTATCATATACAGTATATGTGATTATTGTGTGATACATGGCCTTTAATACAGTACAAGGCTTTATGGTCAGTTGTATGGTATGGTCAGCTGTAATACTTCTGGGGATCGGTGGATTTCTTAAGGAAAGGCAGTGAGCTCATATACTTTTATTGCTGATAATAATAATAATAATAATAATAATAATAATAATAATAATAATAATAATAATAATAATAATAATAATAATAATAGGCCTAATTAAAGTTCAGCTATTGCTTGTCCTATAAGGTCAGGCTTTATAGTATACCTTTCACAACAACCACATGTAATTTCTGAAATTTATAATCCAATGCACTTGGAAATGAATGGTTCTCCATACGTTACCCTGACAACGAATTACGTTTACCCCTCGTTTGTCAACTACTCACCATCACAAGCAAGTTAAACTGCTATACTTCCCCAGATGTTTTCTTTGTGTTCATTTTCTTGACAATCTTGTCTTTGTTAGTTAAAGAGGACACTATTTGTGAGACCAAATGGATCAGTCGATCAATATCCATATTGTTGTGTGGCGGTATGAACACGACATTGATGTCCGAGAAAATCTATTTGTAACTTTCAGAAATGTTTGTTAACAGCGACACCTGTGGCCGTTAAGTCAACGAAAGTCAGCGTCGGACTCGCGCTTGCTCGCTCTAAATAGACATGAACGAGCATCGCTCAAAACAGTGAGGCGACACACGTCAGCTAAAACCACAATATCACTCTATATTTCACCTGCTTGGCAGTGATGTTAGCTGACCAGACGAAGGTCTCTCCATGAACCACTGCTGATTCTAGTGTTGGCTTTTCCTGCTTCAGCCCCGGCTAAGGCAGCGGGGCTCCGCAGCGAGTAACGTTATCGCCTCCCGACCGCAGCCGGAGAGAGCAGGGAAGACACCGGCACCCGGTCAGAGACAATAACGTTTCTCTCTGCGGATCCCCGTCACTTCACAAGACACGGGAAACCTCTGTTGGTCTGGAGGAGCTGCAGCAGTTATTTCTGCACAAACGTCCACTGTACATTCACTAGATATTCTCAGAGCTAAACTAACTCTTCTGCGGTGTGGAGTGAGCGCGCGTTCACGTCTAGAGGTGGAGCGAGACAGCGAGAACGCGCGCGGTGTGTGAGTTAAGACAGACAGAGTAGCAGTGACGCCGGCCACGCGTTCGCATATGTGCGCTCGCATATATATGCGTGCTCATGTGTCCCGACCTGGTACATTTATACGCTTAAAAAGAACAAACAGTCCCTTTAAGCAAAATTCATTATTTTATTGGTTGGCTTGTTTTTATCGGCAACCAAAATTCGAAGAAATCGACACAGCTGCGGAAAAAAAAGTACTGCGAAATAGAAAAGCTAGCAAATGGGTAACATAATGCAGGAAAATACAAAGGCATAATGACTATTAATTATAAAATTAAATAAAATTACGAATAAAAACAATATACAACTAAAAATACAATATATTAACTTAATATGCACCGAAAAAATAACTTCCATGGCCCCCGCCATTTCTGACAACTTCAAAAAACACGTCACGTCTCTTAAACTATGAGCTTTCAGAAACGTTCCACTTACGAGGTTGTGAATACCACAAGAGCGGGGCGTTTGGGAGCTATGTTCCTGTTCATGAAGGGGAATTTTACATCATAAGATAAAAATATGTTTCCATGCATCCTGTGTGTCATTTAATCATTGGATCAACCTGCCTTCAGAGTTCACATTGAACTTTTCTGTTTAATCATGAATTATGAACTATGTGGCGTCATACAACCACCATTTTATCATTGCATCTACCCACCTTGGTAGATGACATGCATTTCCTGTTTAATCTTGCAATGATAAGTTAACTAAGAATAATATTCCACAGGAAGCAACCTTTAAAGACAAATTGCCCCAGCTACTTCAACCATTCTCGGCGCCACAGCATACTTGCTTTACAATATTTACTGCTTTTACGGAGGAGACAGAATGAATAACTCCTCTTGTCCTCCTATCAACTTTGACTTTGCAGACAGATTTCTGCCTCCTGTTTTCATCTTAGTCTTCAGCATCGGTCTGGTAGCTAATGGATGGGGATTGAAGTCTTTGCTGCAAAACTGGAAGAAGCTAAAGATCATCAATGTTTTTGTTCTCAACCTTGGACTAGCAGATATTCTGTATCTGCTCACACTACCATTTTTGATGGTGTACTACATTATGGGGAGTAAATGGATCTTTGGAGATACATTCTGCAAGATAACAAGATTCTGCTTCAATCTGAATTTATATGGCAGCATCTGGTTCCTGACTTGTATAAGTGTGTACAGATACTTGGCCATTGTCCATCCAATGAGAGTGAGGGGAAGAATAACTGTCACTCACTCTGTGGGGATCTCCGTCATGGTTTGGCTGTTGGTGAGCGTTCAAAGTCTTCCAGACATGTTCTACAACAAAACATCTGGAAACAACACTGTGCAATGTTATGATACCACCAGTTCCATCTATGTTGAGGATTACCTGAAATACAGCCTTGGATGGACACTCACTGGGTTTTGTATCCCATTCCTCATCACACTGGGCTGCTATGGACATGTGATTGTCGTTCTCTGCCGCACAAATACCACCGACAAGGTACTGAAACAGAGAAGCTTGAAGTTGTTGCTCATCTTGATTCTTCTCTTCTCTGTTTGCTACATCCCCTATCATGTACTGAAGAACCTCAACCTCTGGTCAAGAGTTTTGTCCAAACAGAAGATATGCCGTGAATGGTTCAATGGAGTCTACATTGCTAAACAGATAAGTCGTGGCCTTGTGTGTCTGAACAGTGCTCTCAACCCTCTGGTTTACCTCCATGTAAGTGAAGATATTCCTGCTCGGCTCAGACGACTACTCCAGCGAGCTCGTCGGATGTTCAGCCATCCGCTTCCAACAAACTCTAGTAGTGTGGCCATGGCTCAGATCACATATGAAGGTGTACCACAAGAAAAATAGTAACATGTTAAACATTATACTGTATATGTTAATTGCCCGTCGAGCTGTTTTACGGCTGCCTATCGCCCCTAGTTAAATTCCCCTGGTGTAAATTGTCTGATATGCGAGTGAAATTAAACAATTGTATTGCATCATCTTCCACTGTTACACATTTATTGTACCGGCTCAAGGTTTTATCTATGTGATGGTCATATTACGGTTAACAAGCTCAAAAAAGATCAGATTAAAAAAGAAAATGCACTTAAACTATTCTGAAAATGTCACTGCTCACTTTCAGAAAGGTTTGCTGAGAGAACATGACGACATATTGTGGTTGCAGTGGGGAGGCTCCGTGCTATGTATGATATCTTTGGATCGAAACAGGAAGTTCATAGTGCGAAGGTGTAAAAATAAAGAGGATGCAAATTGTATGAGCTTCACAGAAGCAACACCCCTGTATCAACTGCACATCAAAGGGATGCACAGGAAGACCATAAAAGAATAACAGCAGATTAATGTATATTGGTACTGGTACTGCATATATACAGTATATATATGTAACTACTATAATGCACAATGTGCCTTCAAAAGACAACAAGACATTAGAGATGTTGACAACCATGTCAGCATAGTATAGCATAAGAATCCTCCAACTTCAGTGATTTTACTGTGTGGAAATAGTAATAATTTTGATCAAGCATGGGTTGAGGAAAACAGTATTAGACAACACATTAAATGATGGTGATTACAAATCAGGAAAATATAAGATACCATAAACATTCTGTAGGTACCCACGAGTCTCTCCTTTACAGACATGCCCACTTTATGATAATCACATGCAATTTTGGGGCAAGTGCAATTTTTTTGTTTTTTGAATGCAGTATAAATGTGTTATTTTTGCTTATTCTAAAATGCATACTGGGGTCCCTAAACAGTCTTAGATAAATTGGGTATGACTGGAAAACTGAGACTCTTGTGGATCCAATGATTCCAATTATATTCATGTGTGTTGATGTTAGTCCCCATAGTAACCATTTCATTGTGGTGAGACCATTTCTTGAAACTTGACCTCACTGTATAAAATGGCCTATGGTGACCTCTAGGATAATCACAGCCTCATGAAACTTTACAGCCACAAACTAGAGACCTAGAGCATTCAGATTGACAATAAGGGGTTTTCTGAGCAGTTTCCATAACAGAAGTGCTCGCCATTAAATTGCCGAAAAAAGCAATTCTTGCAGAAATCAAAAGTTGTCAAATGTTTTTGATACCAAATCACAGCATGAGGCCTTTTCACACCGGGGACGAAACGAAAAAATTAAACAAAAATATGGAATATTCGTTAACGATTTTTCTCATTCAAACCTTTCACACCAAGGCCGACACGAATATTTGTGTTCAGTGCATTCCACCGAAAATGTAAGTTTCACACTATCACACCGTCAACCATCGATTCATCATTGTCATCATTGCTTTTACTATAATAAACCCACACTCATCTCTACACACTGGAGACGGGCTTGTAGTGTGCAATACTGTATAGAAAAGTTACAGTATGGTCGCATTTCCTATGGGTGGCACCAAATAAGCATGTCATCATAATGAGTGTCAATGCTGATCCTCATTGCATTGGTTTTCACCATTCATCATGACTGGACTAAACATAGTCTAAATGTGTTTATCATATACAGTGTATGTGTTTATTTTGTGATACATGGCCTTTAATACAGTACAAGGCTTTATGGTCAGTTGTATGGTATGGTCAGCTGTAATACTTCTGGGGATCGGTGGATTTCTTAAGGAAAGGCAGTGAGCTCATATACTTTTATTGCTGATAATAATAATAATAATAATAATAATAATAATAATAATAATAATAATAATAATAATAATAATAATAATGATAATAATAATAATAACAAAAATAACTATAATAATAATAATACTAATAATAGGCCTAATTAAAGTTCCGCTATCGCTTGTACTATAAGGTCAGGCTTTATAGTAAACCTTTCACAACAACCACATGTAATTTCTGAAACTTATAATCCGATGCACATGGGAATGAATGGTTCTCCATACGTTACCCTGACAACGAATTACGTTTACCCCTCGTTTGTCGACTACTCACCATCACAAGCAAGTTAAACTGCTATACTTCCCCAGATGTTTTCTTTATGTTCATTTTCTTGACAATCTTGTCTTTGTTAGTTAAAGAGGACACTATTTGTGAGACCAAATGGATCAGTCGATCAATATCCATATTGTTGTGTGGCGGTATGAACACGACAATGATGTCCGAGAAAATCTATTGATCGCTTAAAGGGACTATTTGTCTCTTTCAGAAATGTTTGTTAACAGCGACACCTGTGGCCGTTAAGTCAACGAAAGTCAGCGTTGCTTGCTCGCTCTAAATAGACATGAACGAGCATCGCTCAAAACAGTGAGGCGACACACGTCAGCTAAAACCACAATATTACTCTATATTTCACCTGCTTGGCAGTAATGTTAGCTGACCAGACGAAGGTCTCTCCATGAATCAATACTGATTCTAGTGTTGGATTTTCCTGCTTTCAGCCCCGGCTAAGGCAGCGGGGCTCCGCAGCGAGTAACGTTATCGCCTCCCGACCGCAGCCGGAGAGAGCAGGGAAGACACCGGCACCCGGTCAGAGACAACAACGTTTCTCTCTGCGGATCCCCGTCACTTCACAAGACACGGGAAACCTCTGTTGGTCTGGAGGAGCTGCAGCAGTTATTTCTGCACAAACGTCCACTGTACATTCACTAGATATTCTCAGAGCTAAACTAACTCTTCTGTGGTGTGGAGTGAGCGCGCGTTCACGTCTAGAGGTGGAGCGAGACAGCGAGAACGCGCCCGGTGTGTGAGTGAAGAAAGGCAGAGGAGCAGTGACGCCGGCCACGCGTTCGCATATGCGCGCTCGCATATATATGCGCGCTCGCATATATATGCGCGCTCATGTGTTACAAATAGTCCCTTCAAGCAAAAGTCATTATTTTGTTGGTTGGCTTGTTTTTATCGGCAACCAAAATTCGAAGAAATCGACACAGCTGCGGAAAAAAAAGTACTGCGGAATAGAAAAGCTAGCAAATGGGTAACATAATGCAGGAAAATACAAAGGCATAATGACTATTAATTATAAAATTAAATAAAATTACGAATAAAAACAATATATGACTAAAAATACAATATATTAACTTATTATGCACCGGAAAATTAACTTCCATGGCCCCCAGCGTTTCTGACAACGTCAACAAACACGTCACATCTCTTAAACTATGAGCTTTCAGAAACGTTCCACTTACGAGGTTGTGAATACCACAAGAGCGGGGCGTTTGGGAGCTATGTTCCTGTTCATGAAGGGGCATTTTACATCATAAGATAAAAATATGTTTACATGCATCCTGTGTGTCATTTAATCATTGGATCAACCCTTCTTCAGAATTCACATTGAACTTTTCTGTTTAATCATGAATTATGAACTATGTGGCGTCATACAACCACATTCAACTTCAAGATACCATTTTATCATTGCATCTACCCTCCTTGGTAGATGACATGCATTTCCTGTTTAATCTTGCAATGATAAGTTAACTAAGAATAATATTCCACAGGAAGCAACCTTTAAAGACAAATTGCCCCAGCTACTTCAACCATTCTCGGCGCCACAGCATACTTGCTTTACAATATTTACTGCTTTTACGGAGGAGACAGAATGAATAACTCCTCTTGTCCTCCTATCAACTTTGACTTTACAAGCAGATTTCTGCCTCCTGTTTACATCTTAGTCTTCATCATTGGTCTGGTAGCTAATGGATGGGGATTGAAGTCTTTGCTGCAAAACTGGAAGAAGCTAAAGATCATCAATGTTTTTGTTCTCAACCTTGGACTAACAGATATTCTGTATCTGCTCACGCTCCCATTTTTGATGGTGTACCACTTTAAGGGGAGTAAATGGATCTTTGGAGTTACATTCTGCAAGATAACAAGATTCTGCTTCAATCTGAATTTATATGGCAGCATCGGGTTCCTGACTTGTATAAGTGTATACAGGTACCTGGCTATTGTCCATCCAGTGAGAATGATGGGAAGATCAACTCTGACTCACTCTGTGGGGATCTCCGTCATGGTTTGGCTGTTGGTGAGCGTTCAATGTCTTCCAGACATGTTCTACAACAAAACATTTGGAAACAACACTGAGAAATGTTATGATACCACCAGTTCCATCTATGTTGAGGATTACCTGAAATACAGCCTTGGATGGACACTCACTGGGTTTTGTATCCCATTCCTCATCACACTGGGCTGCTATGGACATGTGATTGTCGTTCTCTGCCGCACAAATGCCACCGACAAGGTACTAAAACGGAGAAGCTTGAAGTTGTTGCTCATCTTGATTCTTCTCTTCTCTGTTTGCTACATCCCCTATTATGTACTGAGGAACCTCAGCCTCTGGTCAAGAGTTTTGTCTAAAGAGAAGATGTGCCGTGAATGGTTCAATGGAGTCTACATTGCTAAACAGATAAGTCGTGGCCTTGTGTGTCTGAACAGTGCTCTCAACCCTCTGGTTTACCTCCATGGAAGTGAAGATATTCCTGCTCGGCTCAGACGACTACTCCAGCGAGCTCGTTGGATGTTCAGCCATCCGCCTCAAACAAACTCTAGTAGTGTGGCCATGGCTCAGATCACATATGAAGGTGTAACACAAGAAAAATAGTAACATGTTAAACATTATACTGTATATATGAATTGCCACTTCTATATTAAGTGTATATTCATTCTATTAGAGGGAAGGAAGAATCATTTATAAAAGGTAATGATACAAATTAGAAATATAATTTGCATTATCATGTTAATTGTTTTATATAAATGGGTTTAATAAATTTATGCTTTGTTAAGTAAATTAAGTACAGTTTGAATTATTTCACTTCTAGTTACTTATTGAGGGGGCATTATAATGCTGTGTGGTCATGGAGTTAGATGGGACTAAACTCAATCAAAAGAAGCGATTGGAGGTTTGTAAGTGCCGCGATTAGGAGGGGGGCAGAAATTATTGCTGTGATAGATTGTTGGTATATGATGAATTCAAATGTTATTGCATTGTTAAGGAAAAGGATTTAATCCAATCATTTCAACATGTAGCCTATACTTTAAACTTTGATTTGTAGACAGAAATACAGGTATATAAGCAAATAAATAGAGATGAATAATCACTCGAATGTTTTAAAGTAGTAGCTTTTCACTGTGAATTTAAAACGAGACTGATTAATAAAGTTTAATAAAGTTAAAAATATGAATAGTTTGTTCGCTTTGCATATAAAAAGCATATATGGTTATCTCCGTCTTCGGTATCTTATTTTGTCATGGTTGATGCTTTTTCTTATCTATGAATATTTTTAATAAACACTCAATATTATTAATGATTATTTTTTCCAATATGTCTAAACCTACAAATATGAAAACAATTCACTGACTTAATTCACTCCCCTGTCCTGTTAGTGTCAGTTCAGTGCACCTGCAGAGCAGCCACTCCACAGTAACTCATATATCATCCTACATTAATTTTTCATATTTTTGCTCACCCAAAACTACACATGATGACCTTTTCTGCTTGCACAACCCTCCAAAAGAAATACGATGCTCACTGCCACACTCGCTCTTACACTTTTGTGCTCATAAGGTGATAAACTTTCTTATATAGGTTAGTTAAAAACCTTGACTTTGACACCACCCTCTGGCCAAATGTTACGCTAACTTCACCACAACTGCTAAGCATCGAAAACAAACTTGGGACCTTAACTTTTATATATCTAACAATGTGTTTTTTGTTTTATAATGAGCATTACTATGGAGGGCAGAACCTGCCAAAATCAAAAATAAATAAATAGATAAAGGACTCCTTAAATAAATAAATATGTCATGAAATGCAGCAAAAAATATATTAAAAATTAACGCCAAATTAGTTAAAGCCATTAATTAATTGTTAGAATGTTACATAAATTTATATTTCTGTTTAAATTTGCTTCTTTATTTATTTATCTTTCAGTCAATAGATATAGATATACAGATAGAGTAAATTTGTTAATGAGATAAAAGCATGGTTGACTTTCTCCAAATCTTTAGACTGAAGATGGGGTCTGATTCGTGCAATGTTCCTTAGTTGAAAAAAGCAGGACTGAACTAGTCATATGAAAGTCAAAATGTAGCAATTAATCCCATGATTCTTTTTACACTGGGTTAATATTTTTGGGCATGAGGACCAATTACATTTGAATAATTCTGCATTGCTGCATCTGGATCTAGAAAAATAATTTCTTGTAATTCAAATACAGGTATGTTTTACACCTAAAAGACCTAAACTATGGACTGACGACAGTTGGCCATGAAGTTGATTTGGTCACAAAGAAAGTTTTAAAGACATATTTACACTGATAATATAATGTCTTAAAGAGGAAATTTCAATAATTTAGAAATATGTTTGTTTGATAGAAATTTATGCCACAGAATGACTCCAACCTTTGTGTTGACAGATATTGTTTTCTGACGTGAGCAATGCAACTTTTATCAGTTTTTGTTTGTTTGTAGTCACGTGACATTGCACTTATTTCCTAATTTTTCTGTTTTGTTGTAAATAATTCTGGAGGGATGAAACATCTCTCAATATTTTACATTTGTACTCTCAATGATTTCTGTGTTTTTGATGTATATTTTTTCACATTATAGTATTCACAGATTTATATACCGGTAGTTATGTTGTACATACTGTAGCTTTTCACAACGTTTCACTTCATCATTCATTAATTACTATTGTGCAGTACAGTTCTGCTTTTTGCTGATAAGCTGTTAAAAACTTCCACACAGTAATACACAGCAGCATAAAAGTCATTTTTGGTATTTCATGTGAAAAATGAAGCCAAATTAATGACTAATGTACGGTCCGATCGTCAGTCACTATACGTGTAAAATAGGAAAAAAAACAAAGCTCGTCGTCTCCTGCGGGCGTTCTGTTGACAGTTGTCATCAAAGATTTGTTTGAAAGCTACGAGGCAGGTAAAGTTTGTTTGCTAGCAGAGGTCTGTACGGGTCACAATAATGCCAACAAAGAAGAAACATGCTGCCTTGATCATCTGTGCCATCCTGTTTGTGGAAATGTCTAGAAAGAGGCGCCGGCGTATTTGAACTTGCAGTTGGCAAGGTAGACGTGGACAGTATGGCTTGACCATTTTGCAGAGAGAATTGGAGGTAAGTTAGCTATGTTTTACCATCTATTGTACACTGTTATCTTGATAGCTCACTCTGATTACTGTAAAAAAAAAGTAGAAAAAAAGTACTAACGTTGGGGAATCGGCTTGTGGCTCTGCTTCAACTGTACGAGAGCCTATGGATGTCCGACCAAAATTTCGGACATGTCAGAAATTCATCCGACTGTCCGACGGCCGGTCGGGAGGAGTTAATCTGTCCTTGGTCCCCCCCCACCCCCTGTACACTGCACGGCACACGACGCCCGACAAAGCTGAAATTCGGTCCGACTCTAAAATGAGTCGTGTGGCTCAAAATTCGGGCCAGAAACAAGGCTAAAATCGTATAGTGTATGCCCAGCTATACAGTTTTTTTCATCCATGTCTGTCCAAAATGTCATCAATTCATCATTTTATCCTGTTAGACATTTGTGTGAAATTGTCATAATTAGCATATGCATTCTTGAGTTGTGGCCAAAAACACAGTGACCTAGACATTTGACCTTTGAACACCCAAATCGAATCAGTTTATCCTTGATTCCAAGTGGACATTTGTGCCAAAATTCCCTCCAGGTGTTCTTGAAATATCGCGTTCACGAGAACGGACGGACAACCCAAAAACATAATGCCTCCAGTCACGGCTATCGCCGGCGCAGAGGCATAAAATCCTCTTCTTTATCTTGAAGGAATCTATCTGAATAATGAGAAGCTGGCTACTTCTTGGAGCTGCCCCTTGACACAGAAATATGTAAGGGATAATATACAGTGAGCCAGTCATTGTTGTGAAATAAACCCCGTAGCGTTTTTGACACAAAAATGGTCCGCCAGAGTCCGACACCACAACTGCGCCCATAGCAACGTTATGTTATACATAGCAACAGTGTGCTATAAAGAAATAGCAGACCATAAAACGCTGTGATTGACCAATCAGAATTGAGTATTCAATAAAGCCGTGTAATATAATAGACATAAAATAAATGTTGTTAAACTCTCATGTTAGAAATGAAGCGTAGGTTACTTGAGCTCAACATTCAGTTTCAACTTCTCATAAAGTTTTGTCAGAGGTGTCAGAAAAAGAAAGAAATTCTATAAGTGCGACGACACAATCACATATAAACCTGTAGTTGTACGCTAAGTTGTTACTTTGGCTCATCATGGATTCACTTTAGACGACTTTAATTTTCTATTTAAAAAATCTGACAAACCAGCCAACCCATGTCATTTCCTGGATACTGGCAGGTGCAGAAACTCACATGTGGTGTGTAGATGAAAGAGGAAGTCTTGTCTGCACCACCCATGCTGTAATTCTGGTACTATCTATTCTATCTCACACTCACAGAGAGAAGGACCTATACTAACTGCTTTCCAGAAGACAACGAACAACACATTTTGTCAACAAATCAGCTCTGACTTTTCAAGCAGATTTCTGCCTTTTTACCTCTCATAAGCCAGATCAGGAGGAAAAGAGTTTTACTAACTTCTTTCCAGAAGACAGAATGAACAACTCCTCTTGTCCTCGTATCAACTTTGACTTTACAGCCAGATTTCTGCCTCCTGTTTTCATCTTAGTCTTCATTATTGGTGTGGTAGCTAATGGATGGGGACTGAAGTCTTTGCTGCACAACTGGAAGAAGCTGGGTAACGTCAATGTGTTCATTCTCAACCTTGGACTAACAGATATTCTGTATCTGCTCACGCTCCCATTTTTGATGGTGTACTACATTAAGACAGAGAATTGGATCTTTGGAGATACATTCTGCAAGATAACAAGATTCTGCTTCAATCTGAATTTATATGGCAGCATCGGGTTCCTGACTTGTATAAGTGTGTACAGGTACTTGGCCATTGTCCATCCAATGAGAGTGATGGGAAGAATAACTGTCACTCACTCTGTGGGGATCTCAGTCATGGTTTGGCTGTTGGTGAGCGTTCAAAGTCTTCCAGACATGTTCTACAGCAAAACACCTCTAAACAACACTGTGCAATGTTATGATACCACCAGTTCCATCTATGTTGAGGATTACCTGAAATATAGCCTTGGATGGACAGTCACTGGGTTTTGTATCCCATTCCTCATCACACTGGGCTGCTATGGACATGTGGTTGTCGTTCTCTGCCGCACAAATACCACCGACAAGGTACTGAAACAGAGATGCTTGAAGTTGTTGCTCATCTTGATTCTTCTCTTCTCTGTTTGCTACATCCCCTATAATGTATTGAAGAACCTCAACCTCTGGTCAAGAGTTTTGTACAAACAGAATATATGCCGTAAATGGTCCAATGGAGTCTACATTGCTCAACAGATAAGTCGTGGCCTTGTGTGTCTGAACAGTGCTCTCAACCCTCTGGTTTACCTCCATGGAAGTGAAGATATTCCTGCTCGGCTCAGACGACTACTCCAGCGAGCTTGTCGGATAATCAGCCATCCGCCTCCAACAAACTCTAGTAGTGTGGCCATGACTCAGATCACATATGAAGGTGTAACACAAGAAAAATAGTAACATGTGTAATGGCAATTTTCATATCTGCAGTTTAACACTGTACCTTTAGACAATCTCAGGGCCTCACATGTTCAACTTTGTCACCATAGGACAGTGACCTGACATTTTAGTTCTCTGTAACTGCAAACAACAGATTGCTGAAATACTTGTTATGTCTTGTGATGCTCTGTTGTCTGCTGTGTGCTGACGCATTGATATACTTTCTATCCTTCTCTTCCTTTCTTCTTTGCACTTATCTTCGTGTTATGCTTTAAATGTATAAATACTGACTACTCTTTGTATTCGGGGCTCACTTGCCACAATCCACAACAGGTGGCTGTGCTCGTGAGTCCATCTGCAGATGTTTTAGTTATTAATGTATGCCTTTTTTATTAAATTCACTGAAAGACAAGTTGTTACCTTGGTTTGTGTCTTGTTTTAACAGAAACTGCCACCACACATGTTAAACATTATACTGTATATATTAATTGCCCGTCAAGCTGTTTTACGGCTGCCTATCGCCCCTAGTTAAATTCCCCTGTTTTAAATTGTCTGATATGCGAGTGAAATTAAACAATTGTGTTGCATCATCTGCCACTGTTACACATTTATTGTACCGGCTCAAGGTTTTATCTATGTGATGGTCATATTACGGTTAACAAGCTCAAAAAAGATCAGATTAAAAAAGAAAATGCACTTAAACTATTCTGAAAATGTCACTGTTCACTTTCAGAAAGGTTTGCTGAGAGAGCATGACGACATATTGTGGTTGCAGTGGGGCGGCTCCGTGCTATGTATGATTTCTTTGGAACGAAACAGGAAGTTCATTGTGCGAAGGTGTAAAAATAAACAGGATGCAAATTGTATGAGCTTCACCGACTGCAACACCCCTGTATCAACTGCACATCAAAGGGATGCACAGGAAGACCATAAAAGAATAACGGCAGATTAATGTATATTGGTACTGGTACTGCATATATATATAACTACTATAATGCACAATGTGCCTTCAAAAGACAACAAGACATTAGAAATGTTAACAACCATGTCAGCATAGTATAGCATAAGAATCCTCCAACTTCAGTGATTTTACTGTGTAAATAGTAATAATTTGGATCAAGCATGGGTTGAGGAAAACAGTATTAGACAACACATTAAATGATGGTGATTACAAATCAGAAAAATATAAGATACCATAAACATTCTATAGGTACCCACGAGTCTTACAGACATGCCCACCTTATGGTAATCACATGCAATTTTGGGGCATGGGCAATTTTTTTGTTTTTTGAATGCAGTATAAATGTGTTATTTTTGCTTATTCTAAAATGCATACTGGGGTCCCTAAACAGTCTTAGAATTACATAAATTGGGTATGACTGGAAATCTGAGACTCTTGTGGATCCAATGATTCCAATTGTATTCATGTGTGATGAAGCTTATGCGTAAATTCAGTCAGGAAGACTAGGGGTGCAATCTCATTCATTCTCATTCATTCTGGGTCACTCTCTCATGGGCTATTACTATGTCAGCTGATTATGGGCGTCTCTCTTTTCAGCGACCAATCAGAGCTTGCCATATCTCCCTGAACCAATCACATTGTTGCGTCAAAGTTTAAAAACCGTTCTCCTCTATGCTGTTTCAGTGTCAGTATCAGCACAACCGATGCGAGCAGCTCGATGCAAACGGCAAATAGTTAACGTACTTTAATCCAGTCTCAGTGGTATAACAAGCGACGTCTGATCCTCAGCAGAGGAGTTTCTCCTCCCTCTGGTTCACTGCTCAGGCAGCCTCATCTGCTACTCCAGGCTACAAACATGGCACTCGCAGTCTCGGTTAAATCCAGCAAACATTATGCATTCAGCTCATATGCTCAGGCTCACGCCTCATCAGCGTTTTCAACAGCGTCTGGCTTCTTCATCACAGCCGCCTCGTCACTACATTCATCCCACCTCAAGCTGTTCATCTAAGGTAAAGGCTTCACAAAATTCACAGCCTCATATTACCTGGCAAGAGGCCACATATCACCATCGAGGAAACGTCGTCATACGTTTGAATAGCTTCGATATCTATGCGTCATTCATCTCGCTCCGTATTCAGTCAGAGTTAAAACATTTCCGGGTTCCTCACAGAAGAACCGGCGTGATTCAAAGTTATCGATAGTAAAGAGAGCTCGATGCAAACGGAAAATAGAGCGTCAGTATTCAGCACAAACGGATGCGAGCAGCTCGATGCAAACGGCAAATAGTTCATGTACTTTAATCCAGTCTCAGTGGTATAACCAGCGACGTCTTATCCTCAGCAAAGGAGTTTCTCCCTCTTGTTCACTACTCCAGGCTACAAACATCGCACTCGCAGTCTCGGTTAAATCCAGCCAAAAAAAAAAAAATAAATAAAAATATATATATATATATATATATATAAATAAATAAATAAAATAAATTATGCCTCCAGCTCATAATGCTCAGGCTTATGCCTCATCAGCATCTTCATCAGCATCTGGCTTCTTCATCACAGCTGCCTCGTCACTGCGTTCATTCCACCTCAAGCTGCTCTTCATCTAAAGGTAAAGGCTTCACAAAATTCACCAGCCTCATCTTACCTGGCAAGAGGCCACATATCACCATCGAGGAAACGTTGTCATACGTTTGGATAGCTTCGATATCAATGTATCATATCATGCATCATTCATTCCGCTTCGTTTCAGACAGAGTTAAAACATTTCCGGGTTCCTCACAGAAGAACCGGCGTGATTCAAAGTCATCTGCTCAATAACTCCACAAGTTCAGCGGGTACATCAAACCGGTGGTCTCACGTGATCCAGTACTTGTAGATAACCAGCTGTCTTTTAACTAGTAGGTGTTTGTTCAAACTGTAACACTTTTCATTCTCTCGGCGCATCACGGCTCACAGGGAACTAATACCGGAAATACTATAATAGCGGTGCGCTCTAATTCTACAACGTACAGGGTTACAGACTCTGGACTGAAGCAGCCTTCTGTTCCTAAAATCTGTGACATATATCAAACTTCGGTTTACTTGGGTAATCTCGACAACATTATGCGTTTTAAACCCTACAAATATCACTCAGCATAATTCATAAAGCATCGCAAATCACGTGGAACCTTAAATCTGTGTATTACGGTAATAAGCACTGCACGTCTCATACGCTGTCTTCATGCTGTCTCCATCTAGTGGCGCTCGTACGTTCCTACAAGTACTGTGTAATTGGACTTAAATGCAAGTTAAAGGTCTCATATTATGCTCATTTACAGGTTCATAGATGTATTTAAATGTTGCATTAGAACATGTTTACATGCTGCAATGTTCAAAAAAGCCTTTATTCTTCTCATAGTGTCTCTCTCACTCAGCCTGCATTTAGCCTCTGTCTGAGAGATCCTGATTTACAGCCTGTCTCCTCCCACTCTGCTCTGATTGGTCAGCGTGTCTGTCAATCAAACGTCCTCAACACAGCGTCACTGTCAACACAGCGTCACGGATAGAGAGAGAGAGCTACCGGTAGCTCTGACTGTAAGGAGAGGGAGAAGCAGCTAGAATTGCGTTTATAAACCACTTTAAAGTTTATAAACCAGAAACTTCACCCAGCGCACGTTAACGGAGGAATCTGATCAGAAATCAGCGACAAATGATGAACATCTGCGGTCCAGATTCCAGGTTTTCCTGACGGTTTCTCTCAGGTAAATAATACTATTTATAGCTCTGTTAGTTAGCTCAGTGTTTACCTCATGCATCAACTCTGTAAACCGTAAACATACACTCTGTTTTACGTCTGTCTTTACAGATCCATCTGTGAGAAATGACCGACAGAATCATCCCAGAGGAGAGCAGACAGCTGAGAGCAGATAGCTGAGAGCAGATAGCTGAGAGCAGATAGCTGTGAGCAGACAGCTGAGAGCAGACAGCTGAGAGTAGACAGCTGAGAGCAGACAGCTGAGAGCAGACAGCTGAGAGCAGATAGCTGAGAGCAGATAGCTGAGAGCAGATAGCTGTGAGCAGACAGCTGAGAGCAGACAGCTGAGAGTAGACAGCTGAGAGCAGACAGCTGAGAGCAGACAGCTGAGAGCAGATAGCTGAGAGCAGATAGCTGAGAGCAGACAGCTGAGAGTAGACAGCTGAGAGCAGACAGCTGAGAGCAGACAGCTGAGAGCAGATAGCTGAGAGCAGACAACTGAGAGCAGATAGCTGAGAGCAGATAGCTGAGAGCAGACAGCTGAGAGCAGACAGCTGAGAGCAGATAGCTGAGAGCAGATAGCTGAGAGCAGACAACTGAGAGCAGACAGCTGAGCAGACAGCTGAGAGCAGACAGCTGAGCAGACAGCTGAGAGCAGACAGCTGAGAGCAGATAGCTGTGAGCAGACAGCTGAGAGCAGACAGCTGAGAGCAGACAGCTGAGAGCAGATAGCTGTGCGCAGATGGGAGATACAGAGCTAACCCGTTAGCATGTAGCTACATGCTAACGGGTTAGCTACATGCTACCGCTATGAGACGGTGTGTAAACACAGCGACCATCAGGGTGGAAAATAGAAGATGTGAAACAGTAGTCAGTTCATTATTTCTGGTAAAAGACACCTGATAAACGTAGAAAAAAGTAATCAGAGTAATGGCATATTAATTACAGTAGTAGCTGTCTCTGTGTTACCATGACTACAGACCACCGGAGCTTAGCTTATCATAGTTTACCAGAGCTGAAAGACTTTCTCCTGTACCATGTCAACATAACTAACTAACAGGTGGGATGATTACAAATGCTGTGAATAATTAATATTGTCATCTGTCTACTCAAATAAAGTTTGACTATGAAACAGAAATGTGTTGTGTTGCTTACAAGTCACTATTTACTACCTGTATACTTCTACATGCATGACATCAAAAAAAAAATACAAAAAAAAAAATATATATATATATATATATATATATATATATATATATATATATATATATATAAATATATAAATATCATCTGTTTAAACAGTGTAATTATATGAAGCCTTTGTGAAAGAACATGTTATATTTAGATGATGGGAGTACATGAAGACTGTTCTGCTGGTTCTTGCAGACTAACAGTAGGAGCTACTTTGCTCAAGTTCGGTTGAGGAGGAGAGACAGTGACGCGCTGTGGGGCGGGGTCAGCTACTGAAGGTTCTGCTCTGGTTCGACCAGGAAACCCTTACATGGCTTGCATTTCTCTAATGACGTCAGAAGAGAAGGAAAAAAAGCAAAGTGATTTTTTACACCCATTTCCGGACAAACGGAGGAGGAGAAAAAGAGAGAGGATGGTCTTTTATGATACTATGGTGACCTGTAGACACACTGGGGACAGATATTGATGTTTAAAAGACATGGAAAAGTGCATTTTGCATAATAGGTGACCTTTAATACATTATAGTCATTATATCGGTTAAAACTCAGAGTCAGTATTGACTGCATTGGGAACAATTCCATAACCTTTCAGCATATAGTAACTCAAGTGTTCTGAGAGATAACTAGACTTCTGCTCCTCCTCATGGCTCTGTTTTCAGGCTTTAAAAGATCTAACCCTCGACGGGAGAATTTGACCAATCACAGGTCTTTTCATTGAGAGAGCGTTCCTATCGGCTGTGCTCCGGTCATGTGAACAGAACTCGGCGTTCCTTCACCGATTTCACAATGGCGGCGGCGTCACAAACTTTCTCATCTTACAGCTAAACCGTGCACTACCAGATGGATCTGAGAACATCTGTGGAAAGAAATAAGCATTAACGTAACAGAATATTGATTCATGACAGCCGGCTCATAGACGGCAGAGGGGCAGCAGACCTCAGATCAGCTCTTACTGCCTGTTTCCTCCCGAGGTGAGGTCTTGCAGATGCGTTGGGAACAATTACAGATAACAGTACACTACAAAATGTTTATGAAAACATTTGAGAGAGAAGTAGGCATTACAGTAACAGAATATGATTCATAATTAATCATAGCAACTGGTCTGAAGGTCGGTCGGTGTTGGCAAATGAACGTCTCGTGGCTCTCATGGACGGCAGCTGGAGGCAGATTCAAAACCATGCTCGAAATAAATAAATAAAAGTCTAACATCGTGGTAAAGGAAGGCCCAGTGCCTCGCGGAAACAACGAAGCCTTAATGGCTAATATATATATGCGATGGCTGCGACAAGCATCGGCGTTCCAACGACGGGAATGCGAATGCATTCAACGAATGTATTCGACGTGGAAACACCGTCACCTCTGGCATCACCTCATAACCACGGTGCAGCTACGGTTCAACTGGGACCATATGGCTGGGGACGCGTCGCCTTCTGACATATGCTTGATCACACGATCCACTTTAAACAGTGTTTAGTCATGGCTGACCTCATCTCAACATCACACACACCTGTGCAGTGGCATAACGGCATACATTCTTCTTCAAGAGCAAGCAAATTACAAAGTCTCAGTTTCCACGGACACGTCATCCGTGGGGTTCTTTTGGGGGGAGAATATAATGGAACGGTCTCAGCGCCAGCCTCCCTCTGGCTCCAGTGTTCATCATAGGCTCGTGGGCTACATGTCGGGGCCTTCATCGGAGCACAATCACATTGGTTCATCACGCGCTCATCTGCACAAAGGGTCATCACGACCTATCTCAACGGCAACAGCAAATTGCGGATCCTTGGCGTCATTCAACAGATCTTCACGTTCATGCATATAACTGGTGGTGGTTTTCGTTTAGCTGCTGCATTGCTGCTAATCGTCCCTCTATTTGGCTGGTTCCGGTTGCAGCTGACTCGGCATTCATCAGGTATCGTTCAGTTTAATTAATTTGGATCATTGCAAGCAATTCTTGGCCTTTCGGCTAATCGCTCAAGTATGGGTTCTTTATTACTACATATTCATGTTTTATTTTGCAAATGTTTATATTCATCATATTTCATGCTAGTGCTTCGTATCATCATTTCTAACAAATGCTTTCATTTATTATCAGCGTATTCTCTACCTTTTAATACTCATACACTCTCTTCTTACAAATAACAACAGACAGCAGATCCTCTATATTCATGCATATAACTGGTGATGGTGTTCAGTTTAGCGGCTGCATTGCTGCTAATCGTCCCTCTATGTATCTGGTTCCTGTCACAGCTGACCTCGGCATTTATCAATTCATCTGTCCAGATTAATTAATTCAGATCATTACAAGCAATTCACTACTCCGAATACTCCTACACTATTTTATTATCTCATATTCAGCTATTTTCTATTATTCATAGCTTAGGTGATTACTCCTATGCTGGTCTATCGTGACCTCTCTACTGCTGGTGGTGTGGTTATTTATTCTTATTATGCTTTCTTCAACCACTATTACATCGTCTCACAGGACTACTGTTACACTGGCATAACCTTACCCAAACTATTGCACTCGTTTTATTAATCACTATATGCAATGGGTATTTAACACTAGACGGTCATGACGGTCATCTTGACCTCACACTTCACTTTATTCTACGTGAGCTTATTCATTATGGGCGCCCCTGCATTATAATGGTCTTGTGACTGCATGCATCAATCATCACTCTGGCCCGCAGTGACCATCAATTACATTGGTCCGATGTGGCTGGGTGTCTCAACAAGGTCCGTGACCGTCTCTCATGGTCTGTGTTACCTGCGGCTAAGGCTGGGGCGATTCGTCGACGTAGTCGACGTAGTCGATTACGTAAATACATCGATTTACGTAACGTGCGTCGACGCATCGGATGACGTAATGAAAATGCGCTGTGCCCGGTCCGAGCATGGATTCTGATTCCCCAGAGAGCAAGAAGCGTAAAAAAAACCTCTCCAACGTTCATCAAAAGTGTGGAATACTTCAAACAGAGACCCAACAATGCGGTGGTCTGTAAATTGTGCAGAATGGAGATGGCGAACCACAGCAGTACAGGTGCAATGCACCATCACCTGACAAGAAGGCATCCCGGAGCGCTGCGTGAAGAAGACAGCAACAAGACACCGCTGTAAGTCCTGTTTACTTTTTCATCACCCAGGCATGATCTATTAAGATTGTAAAAGCGCGGGCATGTTTCTGTTAGCAGCAGTCATTTAAAGTTTGTTTTTAAAATTTTTCATCATCACCACCATGTTAAAAGTATTTTATGGACCACTGTTATAGTAACGTAACGTAACGTTACACCATGCGTCATCTAACGTTGTTATTCCGCCGTTATATATTTTCTGTTTACTTTAACGGCGATGTACAAGTGAGAAAATGGCTTATAGTAACATTACATATTGTTCTACAGTCTGTGACTGTTAGTCTGTAAATAGTTTCAATTATTTCTCTCTTGCTCCACACTGATGCAAAAGTACATTTGCTAGTGTTTATCTTAACTGCATATTATTACAGTGATGAAATAAATCCATGTCTAAACCATTTAAAGTTTTAAATTAAGTACTTAAGTAAAAATACTGATGAGGATTATTCTTATTATTATTAGCCTAATGTCATAAAACAACAGTGCTGTGGAAATTAGACCTGTTTTAAAATGTGCCACTATTATCATTATTCTAATGGGCTTTCTGTGTCTCTTTTTCAGGATAAGACAAAGCAGAGTGGAGGACTTTTTCCACAAAAACAACATTGAATTTATTCCTTTTACATGAATTTACAATACAAGCTCTTGTTTTAATTTTATTTTGGAGAAATAGATTACCGGTAAAGACAGGGATATTTTTTGTTGTGAAATAATGCCATAATAATATGCTTGTTTTATGTATATGTTTATAAGAGAAGATATTTGAATAAAGTATTGAAATAATAATGAGTCAAGTTTTTGATATTTATTTATAAAAAAAAAATATTTAGAATAATTGATGAATTAGTCGTTAGATTAATCGACTAATCGAAAAAATAATCGTTAGATTAATCGTTAAAAAAATAATCGTTAGGTGCAGCCCTACCTGCGGCTCAATATGGTCTGTGTTACCTGCGGCTCAATATGGTCTGTGTTACCTGCGGCTCAACATGGTCTGTGACCTGCGTCTCTCATGGTCAGTGGACCTGCAGCTCAACATGGTCTGTGACCTGCGTCTCTCATGGTCAGCGTGGTTACCATAATCACCTGGTCTTGTGATCATATTCTATATCGGGTTCTATCTTTACCGCATACCATGCGAGTTATAACTTGTTTTAATCATGATCTAATTAATTTTATTTCTGCTTAAATTTCACAGATGCTGTAAGGTAAGGAGACGTGCTCTGTTTTAACCTCACATTTATAGGCAATAAATCAACGTATTTATTCCCTGTTTTCTTTGGGGGAATAATCCTAAATCCTACTACGGCATCACTTCCCCCTTATCATGTCACATCGGGTCTAAATCGCCAAAGACTGTTACTATTCATAATTCGTGCACTTTGTAATAAATCATCATTCAATTCATACGAGTCTCTCCTGATTGAAATGAAGCTTATGCGTAAATTCAGTCAGGAAGACTAGGGGTGCAATCTCATTCATTCTCATTCATTCTGGGTCACTCTCTCATGGGCTATTACTATGTCAGCTGATTATGGGAGTCTCTCTTTTCAGCGACCAATCAGAGCTTGCCATATCTCCCTGAACCAATCACATTGTTGCGTCAAAGTTTAAAAAACATTCTCCTCTATGCTGTTTCAGTGTCAGTATCAGCACAACCGATGCGACCCTCCACCACCCCATCACCTCCAGATTAATCCAATCAGAGCAATCCTGCTCCACTTCATTCATCGGATCCGCATCAATCTTCACTACCACCATCACCAGTGTCTAGACCCGGGGGAATAATCCTAAATCCTACTACGGCATCACTTCCCCCTTATCATGTCAAATCGGGTCTAAATCGCCAAAGACTGTTACTATTCATAATTCGTGCACTTTGTAATAAATCATCATTCAATTCATACGAGTCTCTCCTGATTGAATTGATGTTAGTCCCCATAGTAACCATTTCATTGTGGTGAGACCATTTCTTGAAACTTGACCTCGTTGTATAAAATGACCTATGGTGACCTCTAGGATAATCAGAGCCTCATGAAACTTTACAGCCACAAACTAGAGCCCTAGAGTATTCAGATTGACAATAAGGGGGTTTCTGAGCAGTTTCCATAACAGAAGTATTCGCCAATAAATTGCCAAAAAAAGCAATTCTTGCAGAAATCAAAAGTTGTCAAATGTTTTTGATACCAAATCACAGCATGAGGCCCTTTCACACCGGGCACGAAACGAAAAAATTAAATAAAAATATGGAATATTCGTTAACGATTTCTCTCATTCAAACCTTTCACACCAAGGCCGACACGAATAATTGTGTTCAGTGCATTCCACCGAAAATTTAAGTTTCACACCATCACACAACCATCGATTCATCATTGTCATCATTGCTTTTACTATAATAAACCCACACTCATCTCTACACACTGGAGACGGGCTTGTAGTGTGCAATACTGTATAGAAAAGTTACAATGTGGTTGCATTTCCTATGGGTGGCACCAAATAAGCATGTCATCATAATGAGTGTCAATGCTGATCCTCATTGCATTGGTTTTCAACATTCATCATGACTGGACTAAACATAGTCTAAATGTGTTTATCATATACAGTGTATGTGTTTATTGTGTGATACATGGCCTTTAATACAGTACAAGGCTTTATGGTCGGTTGTATGGTATGGTCAGCTCTAATACTTCTGGGGATCGGTGGATTTCTTAAGGAAAGACAGTGAGCTCATATACTTTTATTGCTGATAACAATAATAATAATAATAATAATAATAATGATAATAATAATAATAACAAAAATAACTATAATAATAATAATAATACTAATAATAGGCCTAATTAAAGTTCCGCTATCGCTTGTCCTATATGGTCAGGCTTTATAGTAAACCTTTCACAACAACCACATGTAATTTCTGACACGTATAATCCAATGCACATGGAAATGAATGGTTCTCCATACGTTACCCTGACAACGAATTACGTTTACCCCTCGTTTGTCGACTACTCACCATCACAAGCAAGTTAAACTGCTATACTTCCCCAGATGTTTTCTTTATGTTCATTTTCTTGACAATCTTGTCTTTGTTAGTTAAAGAGGACACTATTTGTGAGACCAAATGGATCAGTCGATCAATATCCATATTGTTGTGTGGCGGTATGAACATGACATTGATGTCCGAGAAAATCTATTGATCGCTTAAAGGGACTATTTGTAACTTTCAGAAATGCTTGTTAACAGCGACACCTGTGGCCATTAAGTCAACGAAAGTCACCATCGGTCTTGCGCTTGCTCGCTCTAAATAGACATGAACGAGCGTCGCTCAAAACAGTGAGGCGACGCACGTCAGCTAAAACCACAATATTACTCTATATTTCACCTGCTTGGCAGTAATGTTAGCTGACCAGACGAAGGTCTCTCCATGAATCACTGCTGATTCTAGTGTTGGATTTTCCTGCTTCAGCCCCGGCTAAGGCAGCGGGGCTCCGCAGTGAGTAACGTTATCGCCTCCCGACCGCAGCCGGAGAGAGCAGGGAAGACACCGGCACCCGGTCAGAGACAACAACGTTTCTCTCTGCGGATCCCTGTCACTTCACAAGACACGGGAAACCTCTGTTGGTCTGGAGGAGCTGCAGCAGTTATTTCTGCACAAACGTCCACTGTACATTCACTAGATATTCTCAGAGCTAAACTAACTCTTCTGCAGTGTGGAGTGAGCGCGCGTTCACGTCTAGAGGTGGAGCGAGACAGCGAGAACACGCGCGGTGTGTGAGTGAAGACAGACAGAGGAGCAGTGACGCCGGCCAAGCGTTCACATATGCGCGCTCGCATATATATGCGTGCTCATGTGTCCCGACCTGGTACATTTATACGCTTAAAAAGTTACAAATAGTCCCTTCAAGCAAAAGTCATTATTTTATTGGTTGGATTGTTTTTATCGGCAACCAAAATTCGAAGAAATCGACACAGCTGCGGAAAAAAAAGTACTGCGAAATAGAAAAGCTAGCAAATGGGTAACATAATGCAGGAAAATACAAAGGCATAATGACTATTAATTATAAAATTAAATAAAATTACGAATAAAAAAAATATATGACTAAAAATACAATATATTAACTTATTATGCATCGAAAAATTAACTTCCATGGCCCCCAGCGTTTCTGACAACGTCAACAAACACGTCACGTCTCCTAAACTCTGAGCTTTCAGAAACGTTCCACTTACGAGGTTGTGAATACCACAAGAGCGGGGCGTTTGGGAGCTATGTTCCTGTTCATGAAGGGGAATTTTACCTCATAAGATGAAAATATGTTTACATGCATCCTGTGTGTCATTTAATCATTGGATCAACCCTTCTTCAGAATTCACATTGAACTTTTCTGTTTAATCATGAATCATGAACTATGTGGCGTCATACAACCACATTCAACTTCAAGATACCATTTTATCATTGCATCTACCCGCCTTGGTAGATGACATGCATTTCCTGTTTAATCTTGCAAAGATAAGTTAACTAAGAATAATATTCCACAGGAAGCACCCTTTAAAGACAAATTGCCCCAGCTACTTCAACCATTCTCGGCGCCAAAGCATACTTGCTTTACAATATTTACTGCTTTTACGGAGGAGACAGAATGAATAACTCCTCTTGTCCTCCTGTCGACTTTGACTTTGCAGGCAGATTTCTGCCTCCTGTTTTCATCTTAGTCTTCATCATTGGTCTGGTAGCTAATGGATGGGGATTGAAGTCTTTGCTGCACAACTGGAAGAAGCTAAAGATCATCAATGTTTTTGTTCTCAACCTTGGACTAGCAGATATTCTGTATCTGCTCACACTCCCATTTTTGATGGTGTACTACTTTATGGAGAGGAAATGGATCTTTGGAGATACATTCTGCAAGATAACAAGATTCTGCTTCAATCTGAATTTATATGGCAGCATCGGGTTCCTGACTTGTATAAGTGTGTACAGGTACCTGGGTATTGTCCATCCAATGAGAGTGATGGGAAGAATAACTGTCACTCACTCTGTGGGGATCTCAGTCATGGTTTGGCTGTTGGTGAGCGTTCAAAGTCTTCCAGACATGTTCTACAGCAAAACATCTGGATACAAGCCTGTGCAATGTTATGATACCACCAGTTCCATCTATGTTGAGGATTACCTGAAATACAGCCTTGGATGGACACTCACTGGGTTTTGTATCCCATTCCTCATCACACTGGGCTGCTATGGACATGTGATTGTCGTTCTCTGCCGCACAAATACCACCGACAAGGTACTGAAACAGAGAAGCTTGAAGTTGTTGCTCATCTTGATTCTTCTCTTCTCTGTTTGCTACATCCCCTATCATGTACTGAAGAACCTCAACCTCTGGTCAAGAGTTTTGTACAAACAGAAGATATGCCGTGAATGGTCCAATGGAGTCTACATTGCTCAACAGATAAGTCGTGGCCTTGTGTGTCTGAACAGTGCTCTCAACCCTCTGGTTTACCTGCATGGAAGTGAAGATATTCCTGCTCGGCTCAGACGACTACTCCAGCGAGCTCGTCGGATGTTCAGCCATCCGCCTCCAACAAACTCTAGTAGTGTGGCCATGGCTCAGATCACATATGAAGGTGTACCACAAGAAAAATAGTAACATGTTAAACATTATATTGTATATGTTAATTGCCACATCTATATTAAGTGTATATTCATTCAATTAGAAGGAAGGAAGAATCATTTATAAAATATAATGATACAAATTAGAAATATAACTTGCATTATCATGTTAATTGTTTTTTATAAATGGGTTTAATAATTTTATGCTCTGTAAATTAAGTACAGTTTGAATTATTTCACTTCCAGTTACTTATTGAGGGGGCATTATAATGCTGTGTGGTCATGGAGTTAGATGGGACTAAACTCAATCAAAAGAAGCGATTGGAGGTTTGTAAGTGCCGCGATTAGGAGGGGGGCAGAAATTATTGCTGTGATAGATTGTTGGTATATGATGAATTCAAATGTTATTGCAGTGTTAAGGAAAACGATTTAATCCAATTGGTTCAACATGTAGCCTATACTCTAAACTTTGATTTGTAGACAGATATACAGGTATATAAGCAAATAAATAGAGATGAATAATCACTCAAATGTTTTAAAGTATTAGCTTTTCCCTGTGAATTTAAAACAAGAGACTGATAAAACCATAGGCAGTTAGATAAATGTTTACTATTGTTTAATAAAGTTAAAAATACGTATAGTTTGTTCGCTTTGCACATAAAAAGCAATATGGTTATCTCCGTCTTCGGTATATTATTTTGTCATGGTTGATGCTTTTTCTTATCTATGAATATTTTTAATAAACACTCAATATTATTACTGATTTATTTTTTCCAACATGTCTAAACCTACAAATATGAAAACAATTCACTGACTTAATTCACTCCCCTGTCCTGTTAGTGTCAGTTCAGTGCACCTGCAGAGCAGCCACTCCACAGTAACTCATATATCATCCTACATTAATTTTTCACATTTTTGCTCACATGATTGATGATGACTACACATGATTAACTTTCTGCTTGCACAACCCTCCCAAAGAAATACGATGCTCACTGCCACACTCGCTCTTTCACTTTTGTGCTCATAACGTGATAAACTTTCTTATATAGGTTAGTTAAAAACCTTGACTTTGACACCACCCTCTGGCCAATTTTTACACTAACTTCACCACAACTGCTAAGCATCAAAAACAAACTTGGGACCTTGACTTTTATATATCTAACAATGTGTTTTTTGTTTTATAGTGAGCATTACTGTGGAGGGCAGAACCTGACAAAGTCAAAAATAAATAAATAGATAAAGGACTCCTTAAATAAATAAATATGTCATTAAATGCAGCAAAAAGAAATATAAAAAATAAACGCCAAATTAGTTAAAGCCATTAATTAATTATTAGAATGTTACATACATTGATATTTCTGTTTAAATTTGCTTCTTTCTTTCTTTATCTTTTAGTCAATAGATATAGATATACAGATAGAGTAAATTTGTTAATGAGATAAAAGCATGGTTGACTTTCTCCAAATCTTTAGACTGAAGATGGGGTCTGATTCGTGCAATGTTCCTTAGTTGAAAAAAGCAGGACTGAACTAGTCATATGAAGGTCAAAATGTAGTAATTAATCCCATGATTCTTTTTACACTGGGTTAATATTTTTGGCCATGAGGACCAATTACATTTGAATAATTCTGCATTGCTGCATCTGGACCTAGAAAAATAATTTCTTGTAATTCAAATACAGGTTTGTTTTTCACCTAAAAGACCTAAACTATGGACTGACGACAGTTGGCCATGATGTTGATTTGATCATAAAAATAGTTTTAAAGACATATTTACACTGATAACATAATGTCTTAAAGAGCAAATTTCAATGATTGAGAAATATGTTTGTTTGATAGAAATGTATGCCACAGAATGACTCCAACCTTTGTGTTGACAGATATTGTTTTCTGACGTGAGCAATGCAACTTTTATCAGTTTTTGTGTTTGTAGTCACGTGACATTGCACTTATTTCTTATTTTTTTTGTTTTGTTGTAAATAATTCTGGACAGATGAAACATGTCTCAATATTTTACATTTGTACTCTCAATGATTTTTGTGTTTTTGATGTGTATTTTTTCCCATTATAGTATTCACAGATTTATATACCGGTAGTTATGTTGTACATACTGTAGCTTTTCACGACGTTTCACTTCATCATTCATTAATTACTATTGTGCAGTACAGTTCTGCTTTTTGCTGATAAGCTGTTAAAAACTTCCACACAGTAATACACAGCAGCAGGAAAAGTCATTTTTGGTATTTCATGTGAAAAATGAAGCCAAATTAATGACTAATGTACGGTCCGATCGTCAGTCACTACACGTGTAAAATAGAAAAAAAAACATCTCCTGCGGGCCGTTCTCTATCGTATCGAGACTATCTCTCCAGCTTACATATTCCATATGTATGGGGAATGATCTCACCTAGGTCAGGTGACGTGGATACTTTTTAAGACACACCGGCACTGCCGGCCACGCCCAGACGCGAGTCTATAAAGCACATGCGCTGGCGTGGGATCATTGCCATTTTGATCTCCACTTTGGTGCAGAGCGTGTGATACAGAGAAAAAAAAACTTAACTCAAACCAGAATATCAGGGTTACAGCATCGAGTCCACTTACCTGGTGTAAGGAGCGGGCGTCTGTCTCTGGCAGCCTTCCCGGACTGCTGTTGTCCCTGTCTGGTTACCGTGTCTCCGGTGTGCTGCGTGGCGACTTACCGGTGCTTCCAGGACGTATTGCGAAAGTCGCTAACGCGTCCAGAGGCAGTTTGTCAGCTGTGCCGTTAAATCGGCTACAGCGGCGAACGTTGACCGGTGTGCTGCGTGGCGGCTAATCCGGATGACCGAGGTACCGGGGCTTCCAGGACGTATTGCAGTTTGTCAGCTGTGCCGTTAAATCGGCTACAGCGGTGAACGTTCACTGGTGTATGTGTGTGTGTTCCTGCCCTGCTCCGGCGGGTATGGAACACGTAGTCTGCGGTTACAAAATGTAGTCGCAGCAAGCCGAGAGCCGTTAAGAGAAGTTCCCATCTCTCTCCCGAACGCAACCCCAGCACACAGGGCCGGGCGGGCGTCCCCGCGCCGGCACCTGAGTCCCGGGAGGAAAGAGACGCTGCTGGCAGTAGCAGCCGGCATTAAAAAAAAAAAAGAAAAAAAGATGTAAACAATCTCATGTGCTGCTTCCGGGTCAACGCATCACAGAATTGGCTACCTGGAGACATCACTTCCTGGGTATTAGAGAGTTGTTTAATTTCTGGGGAAAATAAAATAAAATAAAGACAAAGAGTGCGAAAGAGAGGCACTCTTTGGATTTAAAAAAAAAATAAAAATGAACAAAAAGAAAAAAAAATTGTTTTCCTTTGTTCAGTCAGTATGGCAGACACTGCAGGCCATTCCTGTTTAAAATGGTTATAGTGTTAAATTGCCAATGGAGGATGGGCACGACAGGTGTGTTTCATGCTGGGGATATGACCATGCATTGAGGGCTAAAAATGACCCAGCGTCAGGTGTGGATTGTTTTATCATGCCTCTTCGCACAAGGGAAGCCAGACTTCACCTTTTTAGAGGGAAGAGCCCTCGCTCCCCTTCCTGCGGGCGTTCTGTTGACAGTTGTCAATAAAGATTTGTTTGAAAGCTACAAGGCAGGTAAAGTTTGTTTGCTAGCAGAGGTCTGTACGGGTCACAATAATGCCAACAAAGCAGAAACATGCTGCCTTGATCATCTGTGCCATCCTGTTCGCGGAAATGTCTAAAAAGAGGCGCTGCCGTATTTGAACTTGCAGTTGGCAAGGTAGTCGTGGAATATATGGCTTGACCATTTTGCAGAGAGAACGTTGGGGAATCGGCTTGTGGCTCTGCTTCAACTGTACGAGAGCCTATGGACGGCCGACCAAAATTTCGGACATGTCAGAAATTCATCCGACTGTCTGACAGCCGGTCGGGAGGAGTTAATCTGTCCTCGGTTCCCCCTCCCCGTACACTGCACGGCACACGACGCCCGACAAAGCTGAAATTCGGTCCGACTCTAAAATGAGTCGTGTGGCTCAAAATTCGGGCCAGAAACGGGCTAAAATCGTATAGTGTATGCCCAGCTATACAGTTTACATCCATGTCTGTCCAAAATGTCATCACTTCATCATTTTATCCTGTTAGACATTTGTGTGAAATTGTCATAATTAGCATATTAATTCTTGAATTATGGCTAAAAACACAGTGACCTTGACATTTGACCTTTGATCACCCAAATCTAATCAGTTTATCCTTGATTCCAAGTGGACATTTGTGCCAAAATTCCCTCCAGGTGTTCTTGAAATATCGCGTTCACGAGAACGGCATAAAGAGGCATAAAAACCTCTTCTTTATCTTGAAGGAATCTATCTGAATAATGAGAAGCTGGCTACTTCTTGGAGCTAACCCTTGACACAGAAATATGTAAGGGATAATGTACAGTGAGCCAGCCATTGTTGTGAAATAAACCCTGAAGCGTATTTAACACAAAAATGGTTCGTCAGAGTCCGACACCACAATTGCGCCCATAGCAACGTTATGTTATACATAGCAACAGTGTGCTCTAAAGAAATAGCAGACCATAAAACGCCTTGATTGACCAATCAGAATTAAGTATTCAACAAAGCCGTGTAATATAATAGGCATAACATAAATGTTAGAGAGAATAGGGGTACACTTCATGTCAAACTCATTTTGACAGGTGTGACTAATCCGCGTCCAATCACAGGCTGCCACGTCATACCGGAAACCCCGCCCACCCCCCGCCCCTCCCCTGAGCCAATGAGATACGTCGACATCATTATAGGCGGTCCCCCTTTCCCCTCCCCTTTTTTCCCACGCCCCTGGTGATGTTTTTCATCCAATGAGATAGGACCACGTGATCACGGGAAATTCCCATGGGTTTGAACCAATGACAAGTGTGTGAACTCTTTTTGAGAAACCAATGAGAGAAACCATCCTAACCCTAACCTTTTCACCTTTAGCGCTGTGTAAGACGAGGGAAGCACAGATGCACAGGTCGTAAAACATCTTATGTGAGGGATATGGGTGTCTGTATATGTTATGTCTGTCAAGTGGAGGTCTGTGTGGGCACGTACAGACATGTTCAGACATGTCTCTAACATGGTGGCTGTTGAGCACGGTGCTGTGGGGAAGCTCGCTGCTGCTGGGAATACTCAGGTCTGACATCACATGTGTAATTACTAAACTGAATACAAGGATAAGACTGGCAAATATCTTTATGTCTCTAAAATCAACAGTGAATTGGTCCTTCTAACAAGTGTTTCCTGTATAGACAAAGCCTGATATATCTTATTCCTCTGCATCAGCTCCATTGTTGTCCAAACTATAAAAAAAACACATTGATGAGCGACACTTGCACTGAGTGACATGTTCCTTCATTACGATGAACACGGACACTGAAGTTTATTTTCAGTCAATCCCACAAACAATGTTAAATACTCACTAGAGCAGCTGTTCCCAAACTCTTCCATACCAAGGCCTCCCAAATAGCATTATTGCTTACAGCTTATTGCCAGGGCCCCCCCTTTTGCAAGATGGCTTTAAAAACCCATTGACAATACTACAGCAAACTCGGTTCTGATTGGTCAATCGCGGCGTTCTACGGTTATTTCTTTATAGCAGACCGTTGCTATGGGCGCAGTTCTGATGCCGGACTCTTGCAGACCGTTTTTGTGTCAAATTATTGATTTCTTAAGTAAATAGCCGTGTAACAACTGTAAAAACGGTCTTTCACGGATAACGTTATCCGTGAAAGACGTCAAGAAGAAGGAGAAATCACAATCCATGCCACAGAAGAGGGGGACACTTCTTGTCAAAATATCTGTCCGGAAAAGAGGAAGAAATCCTGTTCCATAAACGAGGGAAATCCCTCGTTAAATCCTGACGGTCCATCCGATGAAAACAGTGTAAGAAAGTGTAATCAAAGAAAGGTAAATAATGAAAATTAAATAAAGGAAACTTATTTCCTTAAAAAAACATCAAATGAATTGTTGCAAGTCTTTTTCCCATGTTTGTAACACAACCCCTAAAACAGCTCTACATTCGCCATTGCAATGAAAGACCTCTATTGAAATTACATTTCACACCTTACCTTCAGCCTTTCCCTCAGGTTTTTATTTTTACATCTTAGAAAGATTTTTTCTCTGCTGTTCTTAGATTATCTCATAAAGTCTGCAAATCTCCAATCCAGAAGGGTTTGTAAGATTTTCTAAAAACTTTATAGCTAATCAAATTTCCCCATGTATTCAATGCTGTATAGAGACAGCCACACAGTCTATCATACCATGCAGCCAAAGACCAAGCGGTAAAATAAGCTGTAATTTTGTAATCGAATGAAATGTTTGACCACTGTAATTGTCTTTTTGGTGTCTTGTAAACCCACGAGGGTTGGGTACTCTACTACTCTTACTAAAATAAAGAAAATCATCACTATGTGGTATTTGTTTTGATGAGGTTCAAGATGTTTACGCTGTTTAAGTGCTTGTAAATTAAAGCCACTTTATTTCACAAGAACCTTGTTTACTGAAGAGAGTTTTGGCAAATTGTCAACCCACCAGGTTAAATCTTTTGGCATTTGGAGAGTGGGCAAAGTAAAAACAAATGACATTCAAATCTAGGCAAGATGGGTTTTGGTTTTTCCCATAATCTACCATCTCTTGTCTTCATACCAGGTATACGACTGTACAAAGAAACAATATCACTTTCTGCACAGGGAAGAAGCATTGCGTGTATAGCAGAACGGGAATAAAACAACAAGGAAATGTTGGACTTGAAAAACACAATCAAAGCTTTTATTAATCTTAAATGTCAAAAAAGGTAAATGAAAGACAGTAAAATGCAATGTAAAATGTTTTAACTGCATATAAGACAATGGTGTCACATAAACACAGCCATGTTGTTTATAGGATAGCATAGCATGGCAAAATAAGATAAAGGCAATTTGTATCTCTTAAATAAAACTGAGTGGGTTAATTGAGGTTCGTTTAATTGTGTGAATTTATGTTTCACACTTCACTTGGAAGAAGACATATCTGGATTTAACGGTGGTCTTGGTGCAGTTAATGTGTGACACGCACCTTTCATTAAATGGTTTTCATACAGCCTATAAATAAGGTCTCTAGATAGGGTCTCCTATCAGAGTTCTGGGACTTTTTATAAAATCAGAGAGAAAAGTTTTTACAAAAATATTCTACGTCATATCCACTCATTCAAACATCCGGCGGGAGGGTGGAGCAAAAGTATCCGCTCATTCAAACATCCGGCGGGAGGGCGGAGCAAAAGTATCCGCTCATTCAAACATCCGGCGGGAGGACGGAGCAGAAGTTATGCAGTGTATGTGTGAAATACACGTGCAATTTCCTTTATTTAATTTTCATTATTTACCTTTCTTTGATTACACTTTCTTACACTGTTTTCATCGGATGGACCGTCAGGATTTAACGAGGGATTTCCCTCGTTTACGGAACAGGATTTCTTCCTCTTTTCCGGACAGATATTTTGACAAGAAGTGTCCCCTTCTTCTGTGGCATGGATTGTGATTTCTCCTTCTTCTTGACGTCTTTCACGGATAACGTTATCCGTGAAAGACCGTTTTTACAGTTGTTACACGGCTATTTACTTAAGAAATCAATAATTTGACACAAAAACGGTCTGCAAGAGTCCGGCATCAGAACTGCGCCCATAGCAACGGTCTGCTATAAAGAAATAACCGTAGAACGCCGCGATTGACCAATCAGAACCGAGTTTGCTGTAGTATTGTCAATGGGTTTTTAAAGCCATCTTGCAAAAAGGGGGGCCCTGGCAATAAGCTGTAAGCAATAATGCTATTTGGGAGGCCTTGGTATGGAAGAGTTTGGGAACAGCTGCTCTAGTGAGTATTTAACGTTGTTGGTGGGATTGACTGAAAATAAACTTCAGTGTCCGTGTTCATCGTAATGAAGGAACATGTCACTCAGTGCAAGTGTCGCTCATCAATGTGTTTTTTTTATAGTTTGGACAACAATGGAGCTGATGCAGAGGAATAAGATATATCAGGCTTTGTCTATACAGGAAACACTTGTTAGAAGGACCAATTCACTGTTGATTTTAGAGACATAAAGATATTTGCCAGTCTTATCCTTGTATTCAGTTTAGTAATTACACATGTGATGTCAGACCTGAGTATTCCCAGCAGCAGCGAGCTTCCCCACAGCACCGTGCTCAACAGCCACCATGTTAGAGACATGTCTGAACATGTCTGTACGTGCCCACACAGACCTCCACTTGACAGACATAACATATCCAGACACCCATATCCCTCACATAAGATGTTTTACGACCTGTGCATCTGTGCTTCCCTCGTCTTA
Source organism: Sebastes fasciatus (assembly GCF_043250625.1). Taxonomy (NCBI): domain Eukaryota; kingdom Metazoa; phylum Chordata; class Actinopteri; order Perciformes; family Sebastidae; genus Sebastes; species Sebastes fasciatus. The sequence continues at coordinate 11,554,739 of NC_133802.1, read as the reverse complement.
CACAGCGCTAAAGGTGAAAAGGTTAGGGTTAGGATGGTTTCTCTCATTGATTTCTCAAAAAGAGTTCACACGCTTCTCATTGGTTCAAACCCATGGGAATTTCCCGTGATCACGTGGTCCTATCTCATTGGATGAAAAACATCACCAGGGGCGTGGGAAAAAAGGGGAGGGGAAAGGGGAACCCCCTATAATGATGTCGACGTATCTCATTGGCTCAGGGGAGGTGCGGGGTGGGCGGTGTTAGGGGTGGGGTGGGCGTGGTTTCCGGTATGACGTGGCAGCCTGTGATTGGACGCGGATTAGTCACACCTGTCAAAATGAGTTTGAAATGAAGTGTACCCCTATTCTCTCTAATGTTGTTAAACTCTCATGTTAGAAATGAAGCGTAGGTTACTTGAGCTCAACATTCAGTTTCAACTTCTCATAAGGTTTTGTCAGAGGTGTCAGAAAAAGAAAGAAATTCTACACGTGAGGCCACACAATCACATATAAACCTGTAATTGTAGGCTAAGTTGTTACTTTGGCTCATCATGGATTCACTTTAGAAAACTTTAATTTTCTATTTAAAAAAATCAAACCAGACAAACCAGACAAACCAGCCTACCCATGTCATTTCAGGGTGCAGCAACTCACATGCGGTGTGTAGAAGAAAGAGGAAGTCTTGTCTGCACCACCCATGCTGTAATTCTGGTACTATCTATTCTATCTTACACTCACAGAGAGAAGGACCTATACTAACTGCTTTCCAGAAGAATATGAACAACACAATTTGTCAACAAATGGGCTCTGACTTTAAAAGCAGATTTCTGCCTCCGGTTTTCATCTTAGTCTTCATCATTGGTGTGGTAGCTAATGGATGGGGACTGAAGTCTTTGCTCCAAAACTGGAAGAAATTGGGTAACGTCAATGTGTTCATTCTCAACCTTGGACTAACAGATATTCTGTATCTGCTCACACTCCCATTTTTGATGGTGTACTACTTTAAGGGGAGTAAATGGATCTTTGAAGATACATTCTGCAAGATAACAAGATTCTGCTTCAATCTGAATTTATATGGCAGTATCGGGTTCCTGACTTGTATAAGTGTGTACAGGTACCTGGCTATTGTCCATCCAATGAGAGTGATGGGAAGAATAACTGTCACTCACTCTGTGGGGATCTCAGTCATGGTTTGGCTGTTGGTGAGCATTCAAAGTCTTCCAGACATGTTCTACAGCAAAACATTTGGAAACAACACTGAGAAATGTTACGATACCACCAGTAACGCCTATGTTGAGGATTACCTGAAATACAGCCTTGGATGGACAGTCACTGGGTTTTGTATCCCATTCCTCATCACACTGGGCTGCTATGGACATGTGATTGTCGTTCTCTGCCGCACAAATACCACTGACAAGGTACTGAAACAGAGATGCTTGAAGTTGTTGCTCATCACGATTCTTCTCTTCTCTGTTTGCTACATCCCCTATCATGTACTGAAGAACCTCAGCCTCTGGTCAAGAGTTTTGTCTAAACAGAAGATATGCCGTGAATGGTTCAATGGAGTCTACATTGCTAAACAGATAAGTCGTGGCCTTGTGTGTCTGAACAGTGCTCTCAACCCTCTGGTTTACCTCCATGGAAGTGAAGATATTCCTGCTCGGCTCAGACGACTACTCCAGCGAGCTCGTCGGATGTTCAGCCATCCGCCTCCAACAAACTCTAGTAGTGTGGCCATGGCTCAGATCCAATATGAAGGTGTAACACAAGAAAAATAGTAACATGTTAAATATTATACTGTATATATTAATTGCCACATCTATATTAAGTGTATATTGATTCTATTGGAGGGAAGGAAGAATCACTTACAAAAGGTAATGATAAGAATTATAAATATAACTTGTATCATCATGTTAACTGTTTTATATAAATGGGTTTAATAAGTTTATGCTTTGTTAAGTAAATTAAGTACCATTTGAATTATTTCACTTCCAGTAACTTATTGAGGGGGCATTATAATGCTGTGTGGTCATGGAGTTAGATGGGACTAAACTCAATCAAAAGAAGCGAATTAGGAGGGGGGCAGAAATTATTGCTGTGATAGATTGTTGGTATATGATGAATTCAAATGTTATTGCATTGTTAAGGAAAAGGATTTAATCCAATTGGTTCAACATGTAGCCTATACTTTAAACTTTGATTTGTAGACAGAAATACAGGTATATAAGCAAATAAATAGAGATGAATAATCACTCAAATGTTTTAAAGTATTAGCTTTTCACTGTGAATTTCAAACAAGAAACTGATAAAACCATAGGCAGTTAGATACATGTTTACTATTGTTTAATAAAGTTAAAAATAAGAATAGTTTGTGTAGTAGTAAGTAGTAATGTTAGTGTCAGTTCAGTGCACCTGCAGAGCAGCCACTCCACAGTAACTCATATATCATCCTACATTAATTTTTCATATTTTTGCTCACCCAAAACTACACATGATTAACTTTTCTGCTTGCACCACCCTCCCAAAGAAATACGATGCTCACTGCCACACACATCTCTTTCACTTTTGTGCTCATAACGTGATAAACTTTCTTATATAGGTTAGTTAAAAGCTTGACTTCGACACCACCCTCTGGCCAATTGTTACACTAACTTCACCACAACTGCTAAGCATCGAAAACAAACTTGGTAACTTGACTTTTATATATCTAACAATGTGTTTTTTTGTATTATAATGAAAATTACTATGGAGGGCAGAACCTGCCAAAATCAAAAATAAATGAATAGATAAAGGACTCCTTAAATAAATAAATAAATAAATATGTCATTAAATGCAGCAAAAAGAAATATAAAAAATAAACGCCAAATTAGTTAAAGCCATTCATTAATTGTTAGAATGTTACATACATTTATATTTCTGTTTAAATTTGCTTCTTTCTTTATTTATCTTTTAGTCAATAGATATAGATACAGATACAGATAAAGAAAATGTGTTAATGAGATAAAAGCATGGTTGACTTTCTCCAAATCTTTAGACTGTAGTTGGGGTCTGATTCGTGCAATGTTCCTTAGTTGAAAAAAGCAGGACTGAACTAGTCATATGAAGGTCAAAATGTAGTAATTAATCCCATGATTCTTTTTACACTGGGTTAATATTTTGGGCATGAGGACCAATTACATTTGAATAATTCTGCTTTGCTGCATCTGGACCTAGAAAAATTATTTATTGTAATTCAAATACAGTTTTTTTTTCACCTAAAAGACCTAAACTATGAACTGACGCAGTTGGCCATGAAGTTGATTTGGTCACAAAGATAGTTTTAAAGACATATTTACACTGATAATATAATGTCTTAAAGAGCAAATTTCAATGATTTAGAAATATGTTTGTTTGATAGAAATTTATGCCACAGAATGACTCCAACCTTTGTGTTGACAGATATTGTTTTCTGACGTGAGCAATGCAACTTTTATCAGTTTGTGTGTTTGTAGTCACGTGACATTGCACTTATTTCCTAATTTTTCTGTTTTGTTGTAAATAATTCTGGACAGATGAAACATGTCTCAATATTTTACATTTGTACTCTCAATGATTTTTGTATTTTGATGTATATTTTTTCACATTATAGTATTCACAGGTTTATATACCGGTAGTTATGTTGTACATACTGTAGCTTTTCACAACGTTTCACTTCATCATTCATTAATTACTATTGTGCAGTACAGTTCTGCTTTTTGCTGATAAGCTGTTAAAAACTTCCACACAGTAATACACAGCAGCAGGAAAAGTCATTTTTGGTATTTCATTTGAAAAATGAAGCCAAATTAATGACTACTGTACGGTCCGATCGTCAGTCACTATACGTGTAAAATAGAAAAAAAAACACAATGTCGTCTCCTGCGGGCCGTTCTGTTGACAGTTGTCATCAAAGATTTGTTTGAAAGCTACGAGGCAGGTAAAGTTTGTTTGCTAGCAGAGGTCTGTACAGGTCACAATAATGCCAAGAAAGCAGAAACATGCTGCCTTGATCATCTGTGCCATCCTGTTCGTGGAAATGTGTAAAAAGAGGCGCCGGCGTATTTGAACTTGCAGGTGGCAAGGTAGACGTGGACAGTATGGCTTGAATATTTTGCAGAGAGAATTGGAGGTAAGTTAGCTATGTTTTACCATCTATTGTACACTGTTATCTTGATAGCTACGCTCTGATTACTGTAAAAAAAAAAGTAGAAAAAAAGTACTAACGTTGGGGAATCGGCTTGTGGCTCTGCTTCAACTGTACGAGAGCCTATGGACGGCCGACCAAAATTTTTGACATGTCAGAAATTCGTCCGACGGCCGGTCGGGAGGAGTTAATCGGTCCTCGGTTCCCCCTCCCCGTACACTGCGCGGCACACGACGCCCGACAAAGCTGAAATTCGGTCCGACTCTAAAATGAGTCGTGTGGCTCAAAATTCGGGCCAGAAACGGGCTGAAATCGTATAGTGTATGCCAAGCTTTACAGTTTTCATCCATGTCTGTCCAAAATGTCATCACTTCATCATTTTATCCTGTTAGACATTTGTGTGAAATCTTCATAATTAGCATATTAATTCTTGAATTATGGCTAAAAACACAGTGACCTTGACATTTGACCTTTGATCACCCAAATCTAATCAGTTTATCCTTGATTCCAAGTGGACATTTATGCCAAAATTCCCTCCAGGTGTTCTTGAAATATCGCGTTCACGAGAACGGCATAAAGAGGCATAAAATCCTCTTCTTTATCTTGAAGGAATCTATTTGAATAATGAGAAGCTGGCTACTTCTTGGAGCTAACCCTTGACACAGAAATATGTAAGGGATAATGTACAGTGAGCCAGCCATTGTTGTGAAATAAACCCTGAAGCGTTTTTAACACAAAAATGGTCCGCGAGAGTCCGACACCACAACTGCGCCCATAGCAACGTTCTGTTATACATAGCAATAGTGTGCTCTAAAGAAATAGCAGACCATAAAACGCCTTGATTGACCAATCAGAATTAAGTATTCAACAAAGCTGTGTAATATAATAGACATAAAATAAATGTTGTTAAACTCTCATGTTAGAAATGAAGCATAGGTTACTTGAGCTCAACATTCAGTTTCAACTTCTCGTAAGGTTTTGTCAGAGGTGTCAGAAAAAGAAAGAAATTCTACACGTGAGGCCACACAATCACATATAAACCTGTAGTTGTAGGCTAAGTTGTTACTTTGGCTCATCATGGATTCACTTTAGACGACTTTAATTTTCTATTTAAAAAATCAGACAAACCAGCCAACCCATGTCATTTCCTGGATACTGGCAGGTGCAGAAACTTACATGTGGTGTGTAGATGAAAGAGGAAGTCTTGTTTGCACCACCCATGCCGTAATTCTGGTACTATCTATTCTATCTCACACTCACAGAGAGAAGGACCTATACTAACTGCTTTCCAGAAGACAACGAACAACACATTTTGTCAAAAAATCAGCTTTGACTTTTCAAGCAGATTTCTGCCTTTTTACCTCTCATAAGCCAGATCAACCACGGAGGAAAACAGTTGTACTAACTTCTTTCCAGAAGACAGAATGAATAACTCCTCTTGTCCTCGTCTTGACTTTGGCTTTGCAGGCAGATTTCTGCCTTCTGTTTTCATCTTAGTCTTCATCATTGGTCTGGTAGCTAATGGATGGGGACTGAAGTCTTTGCTGCACAACTGGAAGAAATTGGGTAACGTCAATGTGTTCATTCTCAACCTTGGACTAACGGATATTCTGTATCTGCTCACACTCCCATTTTTGATGGTGTACCACTTTAAGGGGAGTAAATGGATCTTTGGAGATACGTTCTGCAAGATAACAAGATTCTGCTTCAACCTGAATTTATATGGCAGCATCGGGTTCCTGACTTGTATAAGTGTGTACAGGTACCTGGCTATTGTCCATCCAATGAGAGTGATGGGAAGAATAACTGTCACTCACTCTGTGGGGATCTCAGTCATGGTTTGGCTGTTGGTGAGCGTTCAAAGTCTTCCAGACATGTTCTACAGCAAAACATCTGGAAACAACACTGAGAAATGTCATGATACCACCAGTTCCATCTATGTTGAGGATTACCTGAAATACAGCTTTGGATGGACAGTCACTGGGTTTTGTATCCCATTCCTCATCACACTGGGCTGCTATGGACATGTGATTGTCGTTCTCTGCCGCACAAATACCACCGACAAGGTACTGAAACGGAGAAGCTTGAAGTTGTTGCTCATCTTGATTCTTCTCTTCTCTGTTTGCTACATCCCCTATCATGTACTGAAGAACCTCAGCCTCTGGTCAAGAGTTTTGTCTAAACAGAAGATATGCCGTGAATGGTTCAATGGAGTCTACATTGCTAAACAGATAAGTCGTGGCCTTGTGTGTCTGAACAGTGCTCTCAACCCTCTGGTTTACCTCCATGTAAGTGAAGATATTCCTGCTCGGCTCAGACGACTACTCCAGCGAGCTCGTCAGATGTTCAGCCATCCGCCTCAAACAAACTCTAGTAGTGTGGCCATGGCTCAGATCACATATGAAGGTGTAACAAAAGAAAAATAGTAACATGTTAAACATTATACTGTATATATTAATTGCCCGCCAAGCTGTTTTACCGCTGCCTATCGCCCCTAGTTAAATTCCCCTGGCGTAAATTGTCTGATATGTGAGTGAAATTAAACAATTATATTGCATCATCTGCCACTGTTACACATTTATTGTACAAGGTTTTATCTATGTGATGGTCATATTATGGTTAACAAGCTCAAAAAAACTCAGATTAAAAAAGAAAATTCACTCTCTTTTTTTCTATTCTGAATATCTCACTGCTCACTTTCAGAAAGGTTTGCTGAGAGAACATGACGACATATTGTGGTTGCAGTGGGGCGGCTCCGTGCTATGTATGATTTCTTTGGATCGAAACAGGAAGTTCATAGTGCGAAGGTGTAAAAATAAAGAGGATGCAAATTGTATGAGCTTCACCGACTGCAACACCCCTGTATCAACTGCACATCAAAGGGATGCACAGGAAGACCATAAAAGAATAACAGCAGATTAATGTATATTGGTACTGGTACTGCATATATATATACTGTGTCAGCATAGTTGTCCAAAAATCCTTCAACTTTAGTGATTTTACTGTGTGGAAAAATAGTAATCATTTTGATTAAGGTTGAGGAAAACAGTATTGGACAACATATTAAATGATGGTGATTACAGATCAGAAAAAGATAAAATAGCTCGGACGACTACTTCAGCGAACTCGTCAGATGTCCAGCCGTCTGTTTATGTCAAACTCTGCTAGTGTGGCCATGGCTCAGATCACAGATGAAGCTTAACCCAAGAAAAACGTGTTTAACAGTGACCTGTTAAACATTATACTTGTTTTTGTCATAATATTCTTTTTAATATGCAGTTTAGAAGGGAGAATTACTTTTTTTTTTGTATTATTATTTTTTGGTTATTATTGTTGTGTTAATTGTTTCATTTAAGTAAAGGAAACTTTAATTTATCTGACTTCCAGTTCATTATTGGGGGGGTTGTATTTATTACCTAGACATACATCATCCATCATTTGGTTCAAATAGGCTTTTCAGATTGAATATTTTCCACATTCTTTATGATTACAAAGCTGTTATTGTGTTGTTAAGGAAAGGGATTTAATCAAATCTGATGCATCCTTAAATGATATTAATCTTTAAAAATAAATCTCTTGCAAAATAACTGAGTACATTTACTCAAGTACTACAGGCTACTTAAGTACAATTTGGACTTTATACTTCTACTTCATTACATCTCAAGGGCAAATATTGTAATTTTTACTGCAATACATTTATTTGGTAATGTAGTCTTTAGTCTTCATACTTCTATCTTCGTCTTAACTTACTTTCTGTCAATAACCACACTTCAAGGACGACATCACAATGTTTTACGCGTTGAGTCGGCCCGGTAGCAACGCCAACGCCATCGGTAAAACAACCGTGTTGCTCCGCCGGTAACTCGTTTATTTACAACTGAACCTTTTCACAATAAAAGTCATTTCACAATAAAAGTTCACTTCCTGTCCCTAAGTCACGGGTGTACGGAAACCTCACAGGATGAAACTCAAATTCACAGTGGTAAACATACAGGAAGGAATCACCATAATTATAGTCATAATATTCTCTCACATTTAACTGAAATATATTTCTCACTGAACTTCAGCAAATAATATTATCAAAACAATAAACATAAACTTGACACTAGTAAATGGCGCTTACAGGTAACTTAAGTTACTTACAGATTATCAATTTATACATTTTGATACATTTTGATATATAGTATATATAATTCTGAAATGAGCCATTCTGCATAATTAACACTTTTACTTTTGGTACTTTAAGAATGTTTTGATGCTAATACTTGTATTTTTTATAAATGTGGGATAACATTTTGAATGCAGGACTTTTACTTGTAACAGAGTATTTCTACACTGTGGTGTTAGTGCTTTTACTTAAGTTAAAGATCTCAGTACTTCTTCCACCACTGATTAAAACCAGTTCATGTTAGTAATTTCAAGCAAATGTTCACTGTGAATTTATAGAAAATAGCAGCGAGCACGTCTCCATGTCTTGAACAGAATCGCGTGCCAGGTAGTGGTAAGAACAGAAGAAACAAATCACCGGCACTCACAGATAAAGAGTCTTTTTTAGTTTATTTTGGGCAAACAAAGGAATGCGTTTCAGCTATAAGCCGTCATCAGCCACTGTGAATTTATAACAACAGACTGTTAAAATCATAGGCAGTAAGATAAAAGTTTACTGTTGTTAAGTTAATTTAAATACAGTTGCTAAGCACATGAAAAGCCTACAAAACAAAACATATAACATGGTCTGTCTTGACATTTATTTGATTAAATTGATTTATTTGTATTTATTACTTGTTGTTATAAACTTTCAACCTGATCACCTGTCATTGTAAAGGTCGAGGGGCGCAGGGCCGACTTAAGGCATAGGCCATATAGGCGGTTGCCTAAGGCGCCATCTTCCGGGGGGCGCTGGTCACCAAGTAAATTTTTTCTATTTATTTATTTTTTTTTTAAATGCCGGCGGGTGCCCTTCCTCATTTTCTGCATTGAGGTAAGAAATGCGAATTTCACCCCAATTGGTTTGTTTTGCAAGATTTTGCAACTTCAGGGTTTCTGTTCCGTCTTCCATGTAATTATTACACCACCTTCTATTTCAGCTTGGCAGACTTATAGTCATATCACATCTCACGAAATAAACGACCAACATGTCCTGCAGAAAAGGCCTGTTGGCAGAAACAGAGAGGACAGTTAAATGAAAATGTTGTTTAACTGAGCCACGACCAGGCTACAGAATAAAATGATACTGCTAATTTAGTATTGGAAACATTTAAAAGGTCTGCACATAACAATAACGCCAAACTCATTCTTTGGAGCAGATACATTTTTACTCATCATTACTTGAATGTAGCATCTTGTTGAAATGCTCTTTTATCAGCTCTGTACTTGTGATCATATCACAGTTTGCTGCATATATCCAAAGTCTAGCCCAGTTACCTCATGTTTCAGGGTAGTGTCGTGCTCTTAAACATGTCTTGTCTTATCTGCAAACCTCACAGGTCGAGTTGAACAAGTGCTCTTGTCTTTAACAAGAATACACTCAGCTTTACAGAAGGGAAAAAGGCCTCAAATGAAGCATTTTATTTAGTAAATGTATTATATGAAGACAGATGTTCAGTCTTTCTGGATAAACTTATTTCCCATATTCATCATTTAATCATTGTCTGCTACTCCCCAACTTGGCAGCTGTCAGAGCATTCCTGGAGTTGTTACTATGCATCTACACTGAAGGTGTATTTGTCGCGTGATAAACATCACAAAATGACTTAACTCTACTGTGTACAACCTCTTACACAGTTGGATGTGAGATTGCGTTGTCAGCACTAATTAACTTGGGCAACTTCCTCATCTGCTGTTGTACTTGACCGATAAAACATTGCAGATTAGGTTTGTAAACTATTATTCCTCATTATTAAGCCACATATATTTGCAGTTGATGTTTGATGACACAAGGATTGATAAGACTTTTTGGGGGGAATTTTTCATGCTACTAATATCAATACCCAAATGGTCTTGTGTACTTTCTAGTGATAGTCAGCTGACATCCACTTCCTCCTGTCTCATTCTGGTCTGCTCAGCTCTGCTGTGGTTTATGTCATGTTTTATCCAGTCATTTAGTTGCTAAAGAGTTTGCCTTCCACTTTACATCATGTAGAAGGGTTTCTTAACTTTGCATGTACTAGATAATATATCTGAGTAATGAGAAGCTGGCTAATTCTTGAGGCTACATGACACAGAAATATAATAGGCATAACTTAAACTTTAAAAACTCTCATGTTAGAAATAGTGCTAGAAGCATAGGTCACTAAACTAGTGCATGAAATTCAGTTTCCATTTCTCATAAGGTTTGTCAGAGGCGCCAGAAAAAGAGAAATTCTATGCGAGGCCACACAATCACATATAAACCTGTATTTTACTGTAGTCAAAGCTGTTTCTTGCTCACACACTTTAATCGGCTACTCTAACAAGTAAGCACAACTACAAGCCAAGTATACCTTTCTGTAGGCCTACAAGGCTGTAAGTATGCTCTCTTATTTAAAGTTTAAAAGAAGTATACTAATAGCACACTTGAATAAACTTCTTTTTGGTAAGGGCTTGGGCTCAGCATGGATTTAATTTAGATTACTTTAATTTTATATTTTACATTTTTTAAATAAAAAAATCTGACAAACCAGCCAATCCATGTTATTTCCTGGGTACCGCCTGGTGTAGGAACTCAAAAGTGGTATGTCTACGCTGTGGCATTAAAAAGGAAGTCTTCTCTGAACCACCCATGCTGTGATTCACTTTCTACATCCTATCTCACACTCACCAAGAGAAGGAACTAACTGCTTTTCAGAAGACAGAATGAATAAATCCTCTTGTCCTCCTATCAACTTTGACTTTGCAGGCAGATTTCTGCCTCCTGTTTTCATCTTAGTCTTCATCATTGGTCTGGTAGCTAATGGATGGGGATTGAAGTCTTTGCTGCAAAACTGGAAGAAGCTACATATCATCAATGTTTTTGTTCTCAACCTTGGACTAGCAGATATTCTGTATCTCTTAACACTCCCATTTTTGATGGTGTACCACTTTAAGGGGAGTAAATGGATCTTTGGAGATACATTCTGCAAGATAACAAGATTCTGCTTCAATCTGAATTTATATGGCAGCATCGGGTTCCTGACTTGTATAAGTGTGTACAGGTACATGGCTATTGTCCATCCAGTGAGAATGATGGGAAGATCAACTCTGACTCACTCTGTGGGGATCTCAGTCATGGTTTGGTTCTTCGTGAGTGTTCAAAGTCTTCCAGACATGTTCTACAGCAAGACATTTGGAAACAAGCCTGGGAAATGTTATGATACCACCAGTTCCATCTATGTTGAGGATTACCTGAAATACAGCCTTGGATGGACACTCACTGGGTTTTGTATCCCATTCCTCATCACACTGGGCTGCTATGGACATGTGACTGTCGTTCTCTGCCGCACAAATACCACCGACAAGGTACTGAAACAGAGAAGCTTGAAGTTGTTGCTCATCACGATTCTTCTCTTCTCTGTTTGCTACATCCCCTATCATGTACTGAAGAACCTCAGCCTCTGGTCAAGAGTTTTGCCTAAACAGAATATATGCCGTGAATGGTTCAATGGAGTCTACATTGCTAAACAGATAAGTCGTGGCCTTGTGTGTCTGAACAGTGCTCTCAACCCTCTGGTTTACCTCCATGGAAGTGAAGATATTCCTGCTCAGCTCGGACAACTACTCCAGCGAGCTCGGCGGATGTCCAGCCGTCTGTTTCCGTCAAGCTCTGCTAGTGTGGCCATGACTCAGATCACAGATGAAGCTTAACACAAGAACAACGTGTGTAATAGTAAAATATTAAACATTATACTGTATAATATCTGTATATGTATAATTGTCTTTCTAATACTAATTGCCAGATCTACAGTATATTAAGGTGCGTTATGCGGTTTCGAAGGAGGAAATACTTCTTGTTTTTGTATAAGGCTATTAGTATTGCTATGTTAATTGTTTAATATAATTGTGTTGCTACCCTTGTCTTTTGTTACAGATGGTTCTGCTTGATCATGAAACTCCATATGGAAATGTGTTTTTTTTCTTTTAGAACTGCATTTAATTGTTTGTTAGACCACCACAGGTCAGTCGTGGGTAATGTGACGTCACCATTTTAGTGTGAGCGCCAACTTTGGGTCAACTTGGGCTACTTCAGTTCTTCCTTTAATCAAAAAAGGAGGAACCACGGAGATATAGAAATATTATGCATCTGCCTGTTGTAGAAAAACACACACAATATTTTGTTAGATTTTTCACTGTGTATGAGATCCTTACTTCCTATAGCTCTTACACTTCAGTGAGTCTAACAACCTGTCTATAATTATGTGTCTTCTGCTGGCACAATCCAGCATTTCTGGAGAACCTTAAGCACTGACGCCAGAAAGTTCAACTTTGGAATTGGTTGTTGACCCTGAAGTTTATCTCTGTTGATGAAAACCCTGTTGGTGGTTGTCAGATGTGTGCGATACGCAAGTAAAACTGAACATAAATTTACTATAACCTGCTTTATAGATGGTTATGGTAACTGATGAAAACTTACACAACAGCCAAAAATGATGAATCATCCAGGAAGAAATACAGTTGATTTTAGGATATAAAGATGCAAGTTAGCTGTGCAGTTACACTGCCATGACCTTTTGGGAATATGATACAAAACAAAAACAACACAAAATATGGTCTTATCATTATTTTATTTATTAAGATTTGTATTACTTTTATAATGAGATGGTGGCCTATATTTTAGCCCAGATAAATTTAGGTGCGTAGTAAACTTTGAAGTTCAGTGGACACACCTAATGGCAACAAGTCAAACTATTTGTTGAGATCTGATTTTGAGGGGTAATCTAAACTAATTTAGACCTTTTGGGGAGTATTGTTGCAATGAACAGTGGTGACAGTTGGCCCTGTGTTTCCAGTGTAATGTGTGAAATCAATGATTAACAATTACACTATTAGATTATTATTTGTTATTTCATAAATGCTGTATTACTGCCATTATTTCAATAAATTCAGATCACTTTTATTAATCCTTATTGTTACCTTTATTTAGTTATTTAGGCTACTACTATTTGCCTGTTATTACAATATCGATAAGGTGCCTGAAAAGTAACGTAATAGTAGACTAATTACAGTAGCAGCGTTGGGGTACTGATTGAAAACGTGATCGCTATATGGAGGAAGACATTTCATGTAAACTATATTATATTTATAGGGACAAGTAGCAGCTCTTAACAAAGTAAAATAAGCCAAAGTAATTATGGCAAATTACTTATTTATATTTCTCACCACATAGCTAAGTAATACAGTTCATGTAATGTGAGGCCTATTGATACTAGCATCTAGCAGCGATTGTAGGCTAGTATTGAGATTTTAAGTAACTGGAGACAAAACCTTTTTTTTTCCTATTCCACCTAGATCATAAACTCTTGAATCTAAAAACGACTCATTAAAATCGGTTGAGAAATGTATATGTTATAGTGCTTTTTGGCTGGACCGCAGAGGGCCAGCCCTACAAACGCAAAAGTCTGTCACTGAATGAGTGACTGACTGACTGACTGAGTGATGAAGTTACAGGATTGGTCGGCCGACTCATTGGTCGTTGCTCTTTCAACATGAAAAGGCAGGGAACAGTTCTGTGTTTATGTTTTCTGGGGAGCGTGTCAGCGGTTCAATGTATCATTACATAGTGCTGTTGTTGTACATGTGCTATTGTTTATGTTCGTTTAAGTTACGTTATGTTGTGCTTCGTATTGTTTTACCGTGCATTCACTCCAAGCGTGAAGGAAATTTTCGCCTGGCTTTCCTCCTGACTGTATCTAGCAAGCCACACATCGCTACTAAAGTAATAATAATGATAATAATAATAATAATAATACAATAAACGGATCAAAATATGCCGAAATAACGACAGTATGATGTCGATTTGTAAAAAGACAGAATTAATGCTTTGTCAAGTCTGTCCACAACACAACAAGCGAACAACTTTTAAAATGCTTGTTTTCTGAACGGAGTTCGGATCGATCAATGCCAGGCTATGCTAACATTAAAGCTGCTCCATCAACACTCAACATAACGCCATCTAGGCATAAATACGGCAGCGACGTTGTTTTAAATGGATCAAAAGTGTGCCGAAATAACTACATAATGATGCTGATTAGTAAAACGTCTGAATTCATGCTTTGTCAGGTCTGTCCGCAAGACGACAAGCAAACAACTTTTAAAATGCTTGTTTTCTGAATGGAGTTCGGATCGATCAGTGCCAGGCTATGCAGCTGCTCCATCAACACTCCATCTAGGAATAAATACGACAGCAACGACGTCAGTGATGACAGCGGGAGAATCTCAACGCTGAGAAACTTTATGAAGTATGTATATATTGTTAAATACCACTTATATGATGAATGCTTTTCATACACATGCTTTAATAAAAAACTGAAATGCTTTTAACCTTGCATGCTGTATGTCATGCTAATACCTTTTCACCTTGTATAAAATGTATAATAACTAGTAAATGTTACCATTTACTATGACTGAATGTCATTTGCTTCATTATAAGTTGTCCTTCAATCAAACATAAGTCGAAAAAACTGTTCACAAAACATAATAGACATGACCACTGACTATTTGTGTAACAATTTAGCCGCAACTTCACATACTGACCATATACGTCCAGGCATATACTCGGTTTTGACCGAGTCTTTTTATCTAGCAAAACGGCAGCTCTCCCATTCACTTGTATTTGTTTACCGGCCAGTCCTGCCTTCCCCAATATGGCGGCGACGCTGACGTATCATAGCAACAGGCTGAAGCCGTTCTCTTAAGCGGCCTACAATGGGGTATGTTTACTGTTGTTTTAATAAAGTTAATTTAAACACAAACAGACATTAAATTAATTTAATTTAATTTAAATAAAGAATGAATATTTATTATTTGTTGTTATAGACTTTCAGCCTAAACCCTTGTCGTCATGGTAACGGTGGAGGGCGGGTTGTAGAGGTGAGAGGCTGCAGGGTGAAGCTGACAGCTAATCACATGCAGCCATGGAAACAAAGCTAACAAAGCTCATGTCAGCCAACTGTGTATGTCGCTAACTTCGGTCAACGCAGCGTTAAACCACCTGGCTGGGGACTAGTTGCACCGTACAGAAGGTAAATAACGTTAAGTGTGTGTGTTTTTTAATACTGTACCAATTCAATGCGGTTTGAAAAGAATTATGCTAATCTAGCGACATTAGCGTAGTTGTCAGTGTGGCAGCAGCGTGTGTTACTGATGTGTGTGTGTTAGCCTGTGGTGGAAAAAATACTCTGTTACAAGTAAATGTACTGCATTCAATATGTTACTTAAGTAAAGCTACAGTATTAAACTATTATCTTCAAAATGCACCAAAATAGAAAAGTGCTCATTATGTAGAATTTCTCATTTCAGAATCACATATTACTGGATTATAATTATGGATGCATTAATGTCTTCATCACTTTAATGTTGCAGCTGGTAAACGTGAGGCTCATTTTTATTGTTTTATCTACTGCTTGGTAGCTTAATTTATTCTAATCAAAATGTATAAGTGATTTATGTTGTATTAATCCTCTCGTTTCAATCACACATCAAATCCGTCACTAAATGTGCACTCTACCACCTCAAAAACATTTCCCGACTCTGGCCATCACTCTCCGACTCCGTGGCAGAGACCCTCATTCACGCCTTCATCACCTCCCGTCTGTACTACTGTAATGGAGTCCTGTCCGGGGTACCCAGCAAAGCCCTGGACAGGCTCCAGTATGTCTATAACTCAGCTGCCAGGGTTCTCATCCGCACTGGGTCCTGGCAGCACATCACCCCCACACTCATCCACCTTCACTGGCTTCCAATCAAGTCCCGCATCACCTATAAACTCCTCCTTCTCACATACAAATCCCTCCATGCCCCTCAGTACCTAATCGACTTTCTCCACCCCTACACTCCATCCCGGAAACTACGATCCTCCGACACTGGTCTGCTCTCCACCCACCCACACCCGGCTGAGAACATTCGGCGACAGAGCCTTCAGCGTCGCGGCCCCCGCCCTCTGGAACTCTCTCCCTCCTGAAATAAGAAATGCTTCATCCCTGGACACTTTCAAAAAACACCTCAAGCACCACCTGTTCATCAAGGCCTATGATCTCAGCTGACTCTTCCTACACATCATTCTTTTAATTACTTAGGTATAGTTTCTCCTCTGTGTTATTTATTAGTATGATTTTGTGTGCCCCCTTTGTAAAGAGTCCTTGGGTTTCTGAAAGGCGCTATATAAGTCCAATTTATTATAATTATTATTATTAATCTAAATCTGCAAAGTACCTAAAGCTTTAATGTAGTTGGTAAGAAGTACAATATTTGCCACCAAAATGTAGTGAAGTAGAAGTATTGTTGTATAAAATGGAATTACTCAAGTAAAGAACAGTACTTGAGTAAATGTAGTTAGTTACATTTCACCACTGGTGTTAGCTTGTGTAGATAAACCTAAAACTATCTCTGTGGTAGCAATGGTAACTGAGGAGACATTTTCATTAGACAGAAAGGACCAGGAAACTCTCCTGTCTGTGAGGAGTAGATGTCTCCCGCCTGCTGCAGCTTCGGTTTGAACTGTTGCCGCCATCCTCTCCAGCTCTGCATCTTTCCTCTGCCCATGCTTCAGGTGGCATGCAATGGATTTGTGAGTACCAACCAATATTGAATGTGTTTTATTTCGGTAGCGTGCACTAGCATGTGAAGCAGCCACTTGTCTTCAGCCCCCACGCTCCCAAGCCACGACTCAGGCCTGCAATGTATCATTTTATTTTGAAGGACATTATTGTTGAGTTGCAGAGTAAGTGTGTGAGTTTGGGGCCCTTGGTTCAATATTGACATTTGGTAAATGAGGTATTGAAAGTTATTGATTCAGAAGGAAATTTACAGGGCTGTCCCTGAATCAGGATTTTCAGAGTCGTCAGGGTCGTCTTCTGTATACTGTTCACCTACTCACTATGTAAAGGTGTTTCGACCAAAGGCAGCAGTATCCTGTAGAAGACCACCACCTAGTGGCGGCAGTTCAAGGTTAGGCATTAATGGACCTTATCAACTAAAATGTTTGCAATGCTGCCAAAGCGTTCTTCCCCACTAGATTCAACAAGAAGGCATGTAATTTATGTTAACAATTAACTTAAGGGGGTGATGTTTGATCATAAAATCTAATAATGCATATGACCCTTTGTTCCTGTCAACCAGCATATTACTCACTCTAAAAAGGAGCTGTTTGACCCATCAGGGAGATCAAGAGATCTATATCAACATTTATACAATGGTTTGGGTTTCATTTCTATTAACTCGGGCTGTCAGTGATTAAAATTATTTAATCGAGGTTAATCGCATGATTTTCCATAGTTAATCGTGATTAATAGCAAATGAATCACATATTTGTATCTGTTTGAAATGTACCTTAAAGGGAGATTTGTAGTTAATCATCTTGTCAACATGGGAGTGGGCAAATATGCTTGCTTTATGCAAACATATATATAATTATTATTGGAAATCAATTAACAACACAAAACAATGACAAATATTGTCCAGAAGAGGTACTGCATTTAGCATAAAAAAATATGCTCAAATCATAACATGGCAAACTCAAGCCAAACAGGCAACAACAGCTGTCAGTGTGTCAGTGTGCTGACTTGACTATGACTTGCCCCAAACTGCATGTGATTATCATAAAGTGGGCATGTCTGTAAAGGGGAGACTCAGGGATACCCGTAGAACCCATTTTCATTCACATATTTTGAGGTCAGAGGTCAAGGGACCCCTTTGAAAATGGCCATGCCAGCTTTTCCTCGCCAAAATGTAGTGTAAGTTTGGAGCGTTATTTAACCATCCTGACGAGAAGCTGACATGGTTATATATGACATGGTTGGTACCAATGGATTCCTCAGGTTTTTCTAGTTTTATATGATGGCAGTATCTTCCCTCTAGCTTTAAAACTGAGCCCGCTACTACATCCAAAAGATCGATTGCGTTAATGCCTAAAAGAAATCAGTGGCATTAAACCGAATTTGCGTTAATGCGTTATTATCTCATTAACTTTGACAGCCCTACTTTTAATCAATTTGGAAAATATGAGAACTTTGATGACTGGGATGCAGCTGAAGAAAGAGAAATTGAAAGGAAAAGAGAGAAACGGCACAAGGAGTTAACACCAGGAAAATTAAATCAAATAGAAGATTAAAAAGATGAGATCAACGCAAAGAAAACAACGAAATGGGCAGTTAATACACTGAGAGACTTCCTTGCACAAAAACAAATGGACTCCAACTTTGAAAACTACATCGCCGATGCTTTGAATGACGGCCTGCAGGATTTTTATGCCACTGTCCACCAAGCCTAAAGGGTCTCAGGGCCGGTATTAACCGGCATTAAACAGAATTTTCAATGTCATGACCGACTCAAGATTAGAGACCAGCAATGCTGTTTTTAAAGCCATACTGAAATGTTGCAGGAAAAGCGGCAAAGATACCAGCGTCCACCATCCCCGTATCTCTGAGTCGGACGTAATTAGAAATTCCACGGCACTGTCTCCCGATACGCCCCTCAGCCTGGTCAGAAAAGTCTGGTTTGACATCCAACTACTGTGTGTCTGGCTCACCGTGGCAGGGAGGGCAACCGGTAGCTATCCATGGTGTTTTTCATTCTCCAGAGAGACAGCGATGGGGTCAAATATGTCAGCGTGGCTCACCATCCACAAACAAAGAATCCTAAAGACCCAAATGACCCAGATTAGGAAAACCTATGAAGTTTTATGTTTGCCAGGGCCAGGGATCAGCTGTGTCCGGTCGCAAGTTTCAAGAAATATATTTCTAAATGTCCATCAGATGCCACTTCTTTCTACCTGCACCCGAAGCGGGCCATGACCTCTGACGTGTGGTACAGCCAGGAGCCGATGGGTGTCCACTACCTCGGGAACATGCTGAAAAAGATCAGCAGTCTTTGTCGGGTTTACACAAACCACAGCCTCCGAAGCACCGCTGTAGGTTGGCTCTCGGACGCCGGCCTCGAGAGCCTTCAAATAATGTCAGTGGTTCTGGCCTCCACGTCATCCATTAATTCCTGATAATGGACACCTCGTTGGGCATTATCCATTACCTCTTTGACAGCAAGATCATGATTATGCAAGATATGGTTCAAGGAGAATGTGAGAGCAGTAGCCTATACAAAGCATCGTATTAGTATAGTCCCATGTTTTGTCTTTCAGAAGAGATGCTAATGCATAAAAAGAGTATATCACTTCAATTGTAACCCTTAAATTCTAAATACTCAATTTGAAAATTGTTATTTTCAATATTATGCCGCTTTTTGAATAGGAAGATCATTCATATGCTGCAGATCGTGTGGAGTATTTGAAACGCAAGTGGTTTGACACACAGGCCCAAGGTGATAACCTTGGAAAAAAACTACAAAATACAAAAAGGAGGGAGAACAGGCTCAGAGTCTCTTTTAAATAGTGTCAAACAAGAGCTTCAAACAAAGAACCTCATCTTTCAAGGATTAATACATCAACTGGGATCATACTTTGGTACTATGTGCTGCTGATGGAAAAATGTAGCTTCAATGAACTTCTTTTACATTAATTTTCTGTTTTATCTGTTGATCATATTTCTATACCAGATCTTCCACTGGACCTGTTATATAAAAACACACAGGACTATACAGATGAGCAAAAATATTTTGCCCTGACTATGCACCACTACAGCTCAAAAGCTTATGAGTACATCAGGGAGAAGCTGCGTATGTCCAGAAAACACAGGCTTATCTAATCTCCCTCAAGTGTGGAGATAAACCGCTGCATCTCACACAGAGGTAGGAAGTGGTAACTAACGGCAGAGTATTTGCAAATTACCAAAGCTGCAATATCATGTCTTTCCACAGTTTGGGGGTATCTGTTGAGTCTCATCTGCAATTTCCTAACAGACAGCAATCACTAGATGGGTAGTGAGTGAACATGGACTCCCTTCTTGCCCCACTACCTCCTCTCCTGCTAAAACAACAATAAAACTTAAAGGTCACCTATTATGCAAAATGCACTTTTCCATGTCTTTTAAACATCAATATCTGTCCCCAGTGTGTCTACAGGCCACCATAGTATCATAAAAGACCATCCTCTCTCTTTTTCTCCTCCTCCGTTTGTCCGGAAATGGGTGCAGAAATTTTTTTCGCTTTTTTCCTTGTATTCTGACGTCATTTGAGAAATGCAAGCCATGTAAGGGTTTCCTGGTCGAACCAGAGAGAACCTTCAGTAGCTGACCCCGGCCCACAGCGCGTCACTGTCTCTCCTCCTCAACCGAACTTGAGCAAAGTAGCTCCTACTGTTAGTCTGCAAGAACCAGCAGAACAGGCTTCATGTACTCCCATCATCTAAATATAACATGTTCTTTCACAAAGGCTTTATGTAATTACACTGTTTAAACAGATGGTATTTATATATTATATATATTTGATGTCATGCATGTAGCAGAGTACAGGTAGTAAATAGTGACTTGTAAGCAACACAACACATTTCTGTTTCACAGTCAAACTTTATTTGAGTAGACAGATGACAATATTAATTATTCACAGCATTTGTAATCATCCCACCTGCAGTTAAGTTAACATGGTACAGGAGAAAGTCTTCAGCTCTGGTAAACTACAGTAAGCTAAGCTCCGGTGGTCTGTAGTCATGGTAACACAGAGACAGCTCCTACTGTAAATAATATACCATTACTCTGATCTTCCATACATTTATCTTTTAGCAGAAATAATGAACTGACTACTGTTTCACATCTTCTATTTTCCACCCTGATGGTCGCTGTGTTTACACACCGTCTCATAGCGGTAGCATGTAGCTAACCCGTTAGCATGTAGCTACATGCTAACGGGTTAGCTACATGCTAACGGGTTAGCTCTGTATCTCCATGTAAACAGAGCTAACCCGTTAGCATGTAGCTACATGCTAACGGGTTAGCTCTGTATCTCCCATCTGCCCACAGCTATCTGCTCTCAGCTGTCTGCTCTCCTCTGGGATGATTCTGTCGGTCATTTCTCACAGATGGATCTGTAAAGACACACGTAAAACAGAGTGTATGTTTACGGTTTACAGAGTTGATGCATGAGGTAAACACTGAGTTAACTAACAGAGATATAAATAGTATTATTTACCTGAGAGAAACCGTCAGGAAAACCTGGAATCTGGACCGCAGATGTTCATCATGTGTCGCCGATTTCTGATCAGATTCCTCCGGTAACGTGCGCTGGGTGAAGTTTCTGGTTTATAAACTTTAAAGTGGTTTATAAGCTCTATTCTAGCTCCTCTCTCTCCACTCCTCTCTCTCCCTGCTCTCAGGCCGCGAGGGGGGCGGGGAGGGTGACACTGTGTTGTTGAGGACGTTTGATTGACAGAAAACGCTGACCAATCAGAGCAGAGTGGGAGGAGACAGAGGCTACAGACACAGAAATCAGCACTTTTGGAAATGGGCTGAAACAGAGGTTATAGAGACATGCTGGAATGCATGATCTGATTGTTTTTTTGAAAAAAAAACTTCAGAGACATGGTTTGGAGGTGTCTGAGACCTATAATAACTAGTTTAAATGGAGTATAATATGTGACCTTTAAACTACAAGTTCAGCAAGATCATCTTGAACTGTTCTTCAATGCAGTCTGAAGAGCTGGACATGGTACTGTCGGCTTGGACTTCCACATTAGAGGCTGTGTGTACTTACAAGAATCCGTATTTGGATATGCATTGTGGAGATTTTTTTATTATTAGGGTTTATTTACTTTAGGCTGAATATGCCTGGTTTATAGCTTTGCTTATCTGTTCTTTTGTATAGAGCCTTACACTAACCAACAAGTGGAGTGGATTGACTGGTGTTGTGATGGCGTTCATTCACATATCACGTTTATAACAATATAATGCCTCGTCTCTGACCAGAAGTCTGTGACTATTTAACATAACGAGCCAAAAAATGCAAATGTTATAGTTAGTTCCTGAGACTGTCCTACAAATATGATTTCATGAATCTTGTGATATCAGTTATTAATACTTTGTATGGTCACACTACTGCTACATTTGAACTATGTGGCCACATACAACCACATTCAACTTCAAGATACCGTTTTATCATTGCATCTACCCGCCTTGGGAGATGACATACATTTCCTGTTTAATCTCGTAATGATAAGTTTCTAAAAATAGTATTCAACAGGAAGCGATGTTTAAAGACAAAATTGCCTCACTTACTTCAACCATTCTCGGCACCATAGCAAACTTGCTTCACATTGTTTGCTGCTTTTAGGGAAACAGAATGAAGAACTCCTCTTGTCCTCGTGTCAACTTTGACTTTACAGGCAGATTTCTGCCTCCTGTTTACATCTTAGTCTTCATCATCGGTCTGGTAGCTAGTAGATGGGGATTGAAGTCTTTGCTGCACAACTGAAAGAAGCTAAAGATCATCAATGTTTTTTTTACATTAATTTCACCACAACTGCTAAGCATAAAAAATAAACTTGGGACCCTGGCAAAGGTCCTAACAGGTCCTAACAATATGTTGTTGTTGTTTTTTTTATAATAAGCATTACAGCTTCACACAGCAGCTAGTGTGGCTGTAGACCCTTGTCTTTGCAGTTTGCTTATTTAGATCAGAGACTTAATTTAGACTTGCTCTAAATTTAAAAACAGCCTTGCACAATATTGTTAAAAAATCTGTACAAGTCTTCAGCTTCCCAACTCTCCTGCTCTGTTTTTTTTTTCTTTTTTTACGTGTATGTATAAATGTTTTTTTGATATTTTTGAAGTTTACATAGTCAATTAGCTTTAATCAATGGTATTAGTTATACTTTCTGTTAATCAATGGGCCACAAAAGACTGTTAAACATGAATAAGGTAACAAAATGATAAAAATATATGAGTTTGCATGTAAGTATAATTCTGTGTATGTAGAAAATTGTTATGGAAAAGAAGTTTACATGATTAAAGTACAATTTCACTGAATCTGTGAGTCTCAGTAATGATTGTTCAAAAAGGCTCAGCAGATCATGTTCACTGCCACATGAACATTTTATAACAATATCTTCAACACAAAGTCTGCTTTAGACATCACCAGCCCAAGATTCAACATCCACCGTGATATGCCGTAGAGAATTTTATATAGTGCTTTTCAATGGATAGAATAATGAGCAGTGGTTGTGCACAAGCAAGCAAATGGACACAGCGCACATGTGGAGATCTTGCACATAGATTTTGTCATCTCAAATCTGCGGTTGAGGCAGTGGACATTCAAACAGGAAGTTTGTCAAATACAAGGTCATGTTTTCTTTGACTTCTCATATCCCAGCTCAACCACGGAGGAAAAGAGTTGTACTAACTTCTTTCCAGAAGACAGAATGAATAACTCCTCTTGTCCTCGTGTCAACTTGGACTTTACAAAAAGATTTCTGCCTGCTGTTTACATCTTAGTCTTCATCATCGGTCTGGTAGCTAATGGATGGGGATTGAAGTCTTTGCTGCAAAACTGGAAGAAGCTAAAGATCATCAATGTTTTTGTTCTCAACCTTGGACTAGCAGATATTCTGTATCTGCTCACGCTACCATTTTTGGTGGCGTACCACATTTTGACAAGGAAATGGATCTTTGGAGATACATTCTGCAAGATAACAAGATTCTGCTTCAATCTGAATTTATATGGCAGCATCGGGTTCCTGACTTGTATAAGTGTGTACAGGTACCTGGCTATTGTCCATCCAGTGAGAATGATGGGAAGATCAACTCTGACTCACTCTGTGGGGATCTCAGTCATGGTTTGGCTGTTGGTGAGCGTTCAAAGTCTTCCAGACATGTTCTACAGCAAAACATTTGGAAACAACACTGAGAAATGTTATGATACCACCAGTAAAATCTATGTTGAGGATTACCTGAAATATAGCCTTGGATGGACACTCACTGGGTTTTGTATCCCATTCCTCATCACACTGGGCTGCTATGGACATGTGATTGTCGTTATCTGCCGCACAAATACCACCGACAAGGTACTGAAACAGAGAAGCTTGAAGTTGTTGCTCATCTTGATTCTTCTCTTCACTGTTTGCTACATCCCCTATCATGTACTGAAGAACCTCAACCTCTGGTCAAGAGTTTTGTTGAAACAGAAGATGTGCCGTGAATGGTCCAATGGAGTCTACATTGCTCAACAGATAAGTCGTGGCCTTGTGTGTCTGAACAGTGCTCTCAACCCTCTGGTTTACCTCCATGGAAGTGAAGATATTCCTGCTCGGCTCAGACGACTACTCCAGCGAGCTCGTCGGATAATCAGCCATCCGCCTCCAACAAACTCTAGTAGTGTGGCCATGACTCAGATCACATATGAAGGTGTAACACAAGAATAATAGTAACATGTTAAACATTATACTGTATATATTAATTGCCACATCTATATTAAGTGTATATTCATTCTATTAGAGGGAAGGAAGAATCACTTATAAAACGTAATAAGAATTAGAAATATAATTTGCATTATCATGTTAATTGTTTTATATAAATGGGTTTATTAATTTTATGCTCTGTTAAGTAAATTAAGTACCGTTTGAATTATTTCACTTCCAGTTACTTATTGAGGGGGCATTATAATGCTGTGTGGTCATGGAGTTAGATGGGACTAAACTCAATCAAAAGAAGCGAATTAGGAGGGGGGGCAGAAATTATTGCTGTGATAGATTGTTGGTATATGATGAATTCAAATGTTATTGCATTGTTAAGGAAAAGGATTTAATCGAATCAGTTCAACATGTAGCCTATACTCTGAACTTTGATTTGTAGACAGAAATACAGGTATATAAGCAAATAAATAGAGATGAATAATCACTCAAATGTTTTAAAGTATTAGCTTTTCATTGTGAATTTAAAATGAGAGGCAGTTAGATAAATTTTTACTATTGTTTAATAAAGTTCAAAATACAAATAGTTTGTTCGCTTTGCACATAAAAAGCAATATGGTTATCTCAATCTTCGGTATATTATTTTGTCATGGTTGATGCTTTTTCTTATCTATGAATATTTTTAATAAACACTCAATATTATCACTGATTTATTTTTTCCAATATGTCTAAACCTACAAATATGAAAACAATTCACTGACTTAATTCACTCCCCTGTCCTGTTAGTGTCAGTTCAGTGCACCTGCAGAGCAGCCACTCCACAGTAACTCATATATCATCCTACATTATTCCAGTTAATTTTTCACATTTTTGTTCACCCAAAACTACACATGATGACCTTTTCTGCTTGCACCACCCTCCCAAAGAAATACGATGTTCACTGCCACACACATCTCTTTCACTTTTGTACTCATAACGTGATAAACTTTCTTATATAGGTTAGTTAAAAGCTTGACTTTGACACCACCCTCTGGCCAATTGTTACACTAACTTCACCAAAACTGCTAAGCATCAAAACAAACTTGGGACTTTGACTTTTATATATCTAACAATGTGTTTTTTGTTTTATAATGAGCATTACTATGGAGGGCAGAACCTGCCAAAATCAAAAATAAATAGATAAAGGACTCCTTGAATAAATAAATAAATATGTCATTAAATGCAGAAAAAATATATTAAAAATAAACGCCAAATTAGTTAAAGCAATTAATTAATTATTAGAATGTTACATAAATTTATATTTCTGTTTAAATTTGCTTCTTTCTTTCTTTATCTTTTAGTCAATAGATATAGATACAGATACAGATAAAGAAAATGTGTTAATGAGATAAAAGCATGGTTGACTTTCTCCAAATCTTTAGACTGAAGATGGGGTCTGATTCGTGCAATGTTCCTTAGTTGAAAAAAGAAGGACTGAACTAGTCATATGAAGGTCAAAATGTAGTAATTAATCCCATGATTCTTTTTACACTGGGTTAATATTTTTGGGCATGAGGACCAATTACATTTGAATAATTCTGCATTGCTGCATCTGGACCTAGAAAAATAAAGTTTTTTTTTCACCTAAAAGACCTAAACTATGGACTGACGACAGTTGACCATGATGTTGATTTGGTCATAAAGATAGTTTTAAAGACATATTTATACTGATAACATAATGTCTTAAACAACAAATTTCAATGATTTAGAAATATGTTTGTTTGATAGAAATTTATGCCACAGAATGACTCCAACCTTTGTGTTGACAGATATTGTTTTCTGACGTGAACAATGCAACTTTTATGAGGTTTTTTTTGTTTTTGTAGTCACGTGACATTGCACTTATTTCTTAATTTTTCAGTTTTGTTGTCAATAATTCTGGACAGATGAAACATGTCTCAATATTTTACATTTGTACTCTCAATGATTTTTGTTTTTGATGTATATATTTTTTCATATTATAGTATTTACAGATTTATATACCGGTAGTTATGTTGTAGATACTGTAGCTTTTTCCAACGTTTCATTTCATCATTCATTAATTACTATTGTGCAGTACAATTCTGCTTCTTGCTGATAAGCTGTTAAAAACTTCCACACAGTAATACACAGCAGCAGGAAAAGTCATTTTTGGTATTTCATTTGAAAAATGAAGCCAAATTAATGACTAATATTACTATTAATGGCTTTTTTTTGTTGATGTCTTCTTTACAGTTTTGAACATAAGAATGCACTCCATGTCAGTCAGACCAGATGACCTTATTAGACATCCTGACATCTAGTGGACAAAAGAATCTAGTGCTGAGGGCAGTGCAATACATTTCTTTTTAAGATTTTCTTACACTAAGATATTACAGGAGGATTATATTAAACAGTCCCAGTAATATTGCTGATAACATACAATACAGTATCAGAAGATTCCATCAGCTCACTGTTGAGCAGCTGCAACAGAAAGTATGTTACAAGATATGGCAAATGCCGCTGTTTCTAACTCTACCAGATAGCAGATACTTTGCCTCACAGTTGTATGCCACCGCCAACCAGTCAAATTAAGTTGGGCATACACTGTATGATTTTTGAAATGTTGTTGTGTAATTCCTACTCCTACTGTACGAGTACATCGTTTGCGATGTAAAGTCAAAGCTCCTGATTTGTGTTCACACTGTTCGGTCCGATCATCAGCCACTGTATGTGTAAAATAGAAAAAAAAAAACACAGCCTGTTGTCTCCTGCGGGCCGTTCTGTTGACAGTTGTCATTAAAGATTTGTTTAAAAGCTGCGAGGCAGGTAAAGTTTGTTTGCTAGCAGAGGTCTGTACTGATCACAATAATGCCAACAAGGCAGAAACATGCTGCCTTGGATCATCTGTGCCATCCTGTTTGTGGAAATGTTTAAAAAAAAAAAAGAGGCGCCGGCGTATATGAACTTGCAGGTGGCAAGGTAGACGTGGACAGTAAGGCTTGACCATTTTGCAGAGAGAATTGGAGGTAAGTTAGCTATGTTTTACCATCTATTGTACACTGTTATCTTGATAGCTCACTCTGATTACTGTAAAAAAAAAAAAAAGTAGAAAAAAAGCACTAACGTTAGGGAATCGGCTTGTGGCTCTGCTTCAACTGTACGAGAGCCTATCGACGGCCAGTCGGGAGGAGTTAATCTGTCCTCGGTTCCCCCACCCCCGGTACACTGCGCGGCAAACGACGCCCGACAAAGCTGAAATTCGGTCCGACTCTAAAATGAGTCGTGTGGCTCAAAATTCGGGCCAGAAACGGGCTGAAATCGTATAGTGTATGCCAAGCTTTACAGTTTACATCCATGTCTGTCCAAAATGTCATCACTTCATCATTTTATCCTGTTAGACATTTGTGTGAAATTGTTATAATTAGCATATGAATTCTTGAGTTATGGCTAAAAACACAGTGACCTTGACATTTGACCTTTGATCACCCAAATCTAATCAGTTTATGCTTGATTACAAGTGGACATTTGTGCAAAAATTCCTTCCAGGTGTTCTTGAAATATCGTATTCACGAGAACGGACGGACAACCCAAAAACATAATGCCTCCAGTCACGGCTATCGCCGGCGCAGAGGCATACAATCCTCTTCTTTATCTTGAAGGAATCTATCTGAATAATGAGAAGCTGGCTACTTCTTGGAGCTGCCCCTTGACACAGAAATATGTAAGGGATAATGTACAGTGAGCCAGTCATTGTTGTGAAATAAACCCCAAAGCAATTTTAACACAAAAATGGTCCGCGAGAGTCCGACACCACAACTGCGCCCATAGCAACGTTCTGTTATACATAGCAACAGTGTGCTATAAAGAAATAGCAGACCGTAAAACGCCGTGATTGACCAATCAGAATTAAGTATTCAATAAAGCCATGTAATATAATAGGCATAACATAAATGTTGTTAAACTCTCATGTTAGAAATGAAGCGTAGGTTACTTGAGCTCAACATTCAGTTTCAACTTCTCATAAGGTTTTGTCAGAGGTGTCAGAAAAAGAAAGAAATTCTACACGTGAGGCCACACAATCACATATAAACCTGTAGTTGTAGGCTAAGTTGTTACTTTGGCTCATCATGGGTTCACTTTAGATGACTTTAATTTTCTATTTAAAAAATCAGACAAACCCATGTCATTTCCTGGATGACATGGGTGACATGGCAGGTGCAGGACCTCATATGTGGTGTGTGGCTAAAAGGGGAAGTCTTGTCTTCACCACCAATTCTGGTACTATCTATTCTATCTCACACTCACAGAGAGAAGGACCTATACTAACTGCTTTCCAGAAGACAACGAACAACACAATTTGTCAAAAAATCAGCTTTGACTTTTCAAGCAGATTTCTGCCTTTTTACCTCTCATAATCCAGATCAACCACGGAGGAAAAGAGTTGTACTAACTTCTTTCCAGAAGACAGAATGAATAACTCCTCTTGTCCTCTTGTCAACTTTGACTTTACAAAAAGATTTCTGCCTCCTGCTTACATCTTAGTCTTTATCATTGGTCTGGTAGCTAATGGATGGGGACTGAAGTCTTTGCTGCACAACTGGAAGAAGTTAAAGATCGTCAATGTTTTTGTTCTCAACCTTGGACTAGCAGATATTCTGTATCTGCTCACGCTACCATTTTTGATGGTGTACTACATTAAGACAGAGAATTGGATCTTTGGAGATACATTCTGCAAGGTAACAAGATTCTGCTTCAATCTGAATTTATATGGCAGCATCTGGTTCCTGACTTGTATAAGTGTGTACAGGTACCTGGCTATTGTCCATCCAGTGAGAATGATGGGACGATCAACTCTGACTCACTCTGTGGGGATCTCAGTCATGGTTTGGCTGTTGGTGAGCATTCAAAGTCTTCCAGACATGTTCTACAGCAAAACATCTGGAAACAAGCCTGTGCAATGTTATGATACCACCAGTTCCATCTATGTTGAGGATTACCTGAAATACAGCCTTGGATGGACACTCACTGGGTTTTGTATCCCATTCCTCATCACACTGGGCTGCTATGGACATGTGATTGTCGTTCTCTGCCGCACAAATAACACCGACAAGGTACTGAAACGGAGAAGCTTGAAGTTGTTGCTCATCTTGATTCTTCTCTTCTCTGTTTGCTACATCCCCTATCATGTACTGAAGAACCTCAACCTCTGGTCAAGAATTTCGAGGAAACAGAATATATGCCATGAATGGTCCAATGGAGTCTAC
This sequence comes from Sebastes fasciatus, assembly GCF_043250625.1. Taxonomy (NCBI): domain Eukaryota; kingdom Metazoa; phylum Chordata; class Actinopteri; order Perciformes; family Sebastidae; genus Sebastes; species Sebastes fasciatus. The sequence goes on along the minus strand of NC_133802.1, from coordinate 11,524,879 downwards.
ATTGCTCATCAGATAAGTCGTGGCCTTGTGTGTCTGAACAGTGCTCTCAACCCTCTGGTTTACCTCCATGGAAGTGAAGATATTCCTGCTCGGCTCAGACGACTACTCCAGCGAGCTTGTCGGATGTTCAGCCATCAACCTCCAACAAACTCTAGTAGTGTGGCCATGGCTCAGATCACATATGAAGGTGTAACACAAGAATAATAGTAACATGTTAAACATTATACTGTATATGTTAATTGCCACATCTATATTAAGTGTATATTCATTCTATTAGAGGGAAGGAAGAATCACTTATAAAAGGTAATGATACAAATTAGAAATATAACTTGTATTATCATGTTAATTGTTTTATATAAATGGGCTTAAAAATGTTATGCTCTGTTAAGTAAATTAAGTACAGTTTGAATTATTTCACTTCCAGTTACTTATTGAGGGGGCATTATAATGCTGTGTGGTCATGGAGTTAGATGGGACTAAACTCAATCAAAAGAAGTGAATTAGGAGGGGGGGCAGAAATTATTGCTGTGATAGATTGTTGGTATATGATGAATTCAAATGTTATTGCTATACTCTGAACTTTGATTTGTAGACAGAAATAAATGTATATAAGCAAATAAATAGAGATGAATAATCACTCGAATGTTTTAAAGTATTAGCTTTTCCCTGTGAATTTAAAACAAGAGACTGATAAAACCATAGGCAGTTACATAAATGTTTACTATTGTTTAATAAATTTCAAAATACGTATAGTTTGTTCGCTTTGCACATAAAACGCAATATGGTTATCTCCGTCTTCGGTATATCATTTTGTCATGGTTGATGCTTTTTCTTATCTATGAATATTTTTAATAAACACTCAATATTATTACTGAATTATTTTTTCCAATATGTCTAAACCTACAAATATGAAAACAATTCACTGACTTAATTCACTTTTACATTTTTGTTCACCCAAAACTACACATGATTAACTTTTCTGCTTGCACCACCCTCCCAAAGAAATACGATGCTCACTGCCACACACATCTCTTTCACTTTTGTACTCATAACGTGATAAACTTTCTTATATAGGTTAGTTAAAAGCTTGACTTTGACACCACCCTCTGGCCAATTGTTACACTAACTTCACCACAACTGCTTAGCATCAAAAACAAACTTGGGACATTGACTTTTATATATCTAACAATGTATTTTTTGTTTTATAATGAGCATTACTATGGAGGACAGAACCTGCCAAAATCAAAAAGAAATAAATAAATAGATAAAGGACTCCTTAAATAAATAAATAAATAAATAAATATGTCATTAAATGCAGAAAAAATATATTAAAAATAAACGCCCAAATTAGTTAAAGTCATTAATTAATTATTAGAATGTTACATAAATTGATATTTCTGTTTAAATTTGCTTCTTTATTTATTTATCTTTTAGTCAATAGATATATATACAGATAGAGTACATTTTTTAATGAGATAAAAGCATGGTTGACTTTTTCCAAATCTTTAGACTGTAGTTGGGGTCTGATTCGTGAAATGTTCCTTAGTTGAAAAAAGCAGGACTGAACTAGTCATATGAAGGTCAAAATGTAGTAATTAATCCCATGATTCTTTTTACACTGGGTTAATATTTTTGGGCATGAGGACCAATTACATTTGAATAATTCTGCATTGCTGCATCTGGACCTAGAAAAATAATCTTGTAATTCAAATACAGTTTGTTTTTCACCTAAAAGACCTAAACTATGGACTGACGACAGTTGACCATGATGTTGATTTGGTCATAAAGATAGATTTAAAGACATATTTACACTGATAACATAATGTCTTAAAGAGGAAAATTCAATGATTTAGAAATATGTTTGTTTGATAGAAATTTATGCCACAGAATGACTCCAACCTTTGTGTTGACAGATATTGTTTTCTGACGTGAGCAATGCAACTTTTATGAGTTTTTTTTTGTTTTTGTAGTCACGTGACATTGCACTTATTTCTTAATTTTTCTGTTTTTTTAATTCTGGACAGATGAAACATGTCTCAATATTTTACATTTGTACTCTCAATGATTTTTGTTTTTGATGTATATTTTTTCATATTATAGTATTTACAGATTTATATACTGGTAGTTATGTTGTAGATACTGTAGCTTTTTCCAACGTTTCATTTCATCATTCATTAATTACTATTGTGCAGTACAATTCTGCTTCTTGCTGATAAGCTGTTAAAAACTTCCACACAGTAATACACAGCAGCAGGAAAAGTCATTTTTGGTATTTCATTTGAAAAATGAAGCCAAATTAATGACTAATATTACTATTAATGGCTTTTTTTTGTTGATGTCTTCTTTACAGTTTTGAACATAAGAATGCACTCGATGTCAGTCAGACCAGATGACCTTATTAGACATCCTGACATCTAGTGGACAAAAGAATCTAGTGCTGAGGGCAGTGCAATACATTTCTTTTTAAGATTTTCTTACACTAAGATATTACAGGAGGATTATATTAAACAGTCCCAGTAATATTGCTGATAACATACAATACAGTATCAGAAGATTCCATCAGCTCACTGTTGAGCAGCTGCAACAGAAAGTATGTTACAAGATATGGCAAATGCCGCTGTTTCTAACTCTACCAGATAGCAGATACTTTGCCTCACAGTTGTATGCCACCGCCAACCAGTCAAATTAAGTTGGGCATACACTGTATGATTTTTGAAATGTTGTTGTGTAATTCCTACTCCTAGTGTACGAGTACATCGTTTGCGATGTAAAGTCAAAGCTCCTGATTTATGTGTTCACACTGTGCGGTCCGATCATCAGCCACTGTATGTGTAAAATAGAAAAAAAAACACAGCCTGTCGTCTCCTGCGGGCCGTTCTGTTGACAGTTGTCATTAAAGATTTGTTTGAAAGCTGCGAGGCAGGTAAAGTTTGTTTGCTAGCAGAGGTCTGTACTGATCACAATAATGCCAACAAGGCAGAAACATGCTGCCTTGGATCATCTGTGCCATCCTGTTTGTGGAAATGTTTAAAAAAAAAAAAGAGGCGCCGGCGTATATGAACTTGCAGTTGGCAAGGTAGACGTGGACAGTATGGCTTGACCATTTAGCAGAGAGAATTGGAGGTAAGTTAGCTATGTTTTACCATCTATTGTACACTGTTATCTTGATAGCTCACTCTGATTACTGTAAAAAAAAAAAAAAAAGTAGAAAAAAAGCACTATCGTTGGGGAATCGGCTTGTGGCTCTGCTTCAACTGTACGAGAGCCTATTGACGGCCGAGCAAAATTTCTGACATGTCAGAAATTCGTCCGACGGCCAGTCAGGAGGAGTTAATCGGTCCTCGGTCCCCCCCACCCCGTACACTGCGCGGCAAACGACGCCTGACAAAGCTGAAATTCGGTCCGACTCTAAAATGAGTCGTGTGGCTCAAAATTCGGGCCAGAAACGGGCTGAAATCGTATAGTGTATGCCTAGCTTTACAGTTTACATCAATGTCTGTCCAAAATGTCATCACTTCATAATTTTATCCTGTTAGAGATTTGTGTGAAATCTTCATAATTAGCATATTAATTCTTGAGTTATGGCTAAAAACACAGTGACCTTGACATTTGACCTTTGATCACCCAAATCTAATCAGTTTATCCTTGATTCCAAGTGGACATTTGTGCAAAAATTCCCTCCAGGTGTTCTTGAAATATCGCGTTCACGAGAACGGACGGACAACCCAAAAACATAATGCCTCCAGCCACGGCTATCGCCGGCGCAGAGGCATACAATCCTCTTCTTTATCTTGAAGGAATCTATCTGAATAATGAGAAGCTGGCTACTTCTTGGAGCTGCCCCTTGACACAGAAATATGTAAGGGATAATGTACAGTGAGCCAGTCATTGTTGTGAAATAAACCCCGAAGCGTTTTTAACACAAAACTGGTCCGCCAGAGTCCGACACCACAACTGCGCCCATAGCAACGTTCTGTTATACATAGCAATAGTGTGCTTTAAAGAAATAGCAGACCGTAAAACGCTGTGATTGACCAATCAGAATTAAGTATTCAACAAAGCTGTGTAATATAATAATTATAACATAAATGTTGTTAAACTCTCATGTTAGAAATGAAGCATAGGTTACTTGAGCTCAACATTCAGTTTCAACTTCTCATAAGGTTTTGTCAGGTGTCAGAAAAAGAAAGAAATTCTACACGTGAGGCCACACAATCACATATAAACCTGTAATTGTAGGCTAAGTTGTTACTTTGGCTCATCATGGGTTCACTTTAGATGACTTTAATTTTCTATTTAAAAAATCAGACAAACCAGCCAACCCATGTCATTTCTTGGATACTGGCAGGTGCAGGACCTCATATGTGGTGTGTGGATAAAAGGGGAAGTCTTGTCTGCACCACCCATGCTGTAATTCTGGTACTATCTATTCTATCTCACACTCACAGAGAGAAGGACCTATACTAACTGCTTTCCAGAAGACAACGAACAACACATTTTGTCAAAAAATCAGCTTTGACTTTTCAAGCAGATTTCTGCCTTTTTACCTCTCATAATCCAGATCAACCACGGAGGAAAACAGTTGTACTAACTTCTTTCCAGAAGACAGAATGAACAACTCCTCTTGTCCTCTTGTCAACTTTGACTTTACAAAAAGATTTCTGCCTCCTGCTTACATCTTAGTCTTCATCATTGGTCTAGTAGCTAATGGATGGGGATTGAAGTCTTTGCTGCACAACTGGAAGAAGTTAAAGATCGTCAATGTTTTTGTTCTCAACCTTGGACTAGCAGATATTCTGTATCTGCTCACGCTACCATTTTTGATGGTGTACTACATTTTGACAGAGAAATGGATCTTTGGAGATACATTCTGCAAGATAACAAGATTCTGCTTCAATCTGAATTTATATGGCAGCATCGGGTTCCTGACTTGTATAAGTGTGTACAGGTACTTGGCCATTGTCCATCCAATGAGAGTGATGGGAAGAATAACTGTCACTCACTCTGTGGGGATCTCAGTCATGGTTTGGCTGTTGGTGAGCATTCAAAGTCTTCCAGACATGTTCTACAGCAAAACATCTGGATACAAGCCTGTGCAATGTTATGATTCCACCAGTAACGTCTATGTTGAGGATTACCTGAAATACAGCCTTGGATGGACACTCACTGGGTTTTGTATGCCATTCCTCATCACACTGGGCTGCTATGGACATGTGATTGTCGTTCTGTGCCGCACAAATACCACCGACAAGGTACTGAAACAGAGAAGCTTGAAGTTGTTGCTCATCTTGATTCTTCTCTTCTCTGTTTGCTACATCCCCTATCATGTACTGAAGAACCTCAGCCTCTGGTCAAGAATTTTGAGGAAACAGAATATATGCCGTGAATGGTCCAATGGAGTCTACATTGCTAAACAGATAAGTCGTGGCCTTGTGTGTCTGAACAGTGCTCTCAACCCTCTGGTTTACCTCCATGTAAGTGAAGATATTCCTGCTCGGCTCAGACGACTACTCCAGCGAGCTCGTCGGATGTTCAACCATCAACCTCCAACAAACTCTAGTAGTGTGGCCATGGCTCAGATCACATATGAAGGTGTAACACAAGAAAAATAGTAACATGTTAAACATTATACTGTATATGTTAATTGCCACATCTATATTAAGTTTATACTCATTCTATTAGAGGGAAGGAAGAATCACTTATAAAACATAATAAGAATTAGAAATATAATTTGCATTATCATGTTAATTGTTTTTTATAAATGGGTTTATTAATTTTATGCTCTGTTAAGTAAATTAAGTACCGTTTGAATTATTTCACTTCCAGTTACTTATTGAGGGGGCATTATAATGCTGTGTGGTCATGGAGTTAGATGGGACTAAACTCAATCAAAAGAAGTGACTTAGGAGGGGGGCAGAAATTATTGCTGTGATAGATTGTTGGTATATGATGAATTCAAATGTTATTGCATTGTTAAGGAAAAGGATTTAATCGAATCAGTTCAACATGTAGCCTATACTCTGAACTTTGATTTGTAGACAGAAATACAGGTATATAAGCAAATAAATAGAGATGAATAATCACTCAAATTTTTTAAAGTATTAGCTTTTCACTGTGAATTTAAAACAAGAGACTGATAAAACCATAGGTAGTTAGATAAATGTTTACTATTGTTTAATAAAGTTAAAAATATGAATAGTTTGTTCGCTTTGCACATAAAAAGCAATATGGTTATCTCAATCTTCGGTATATTATTTTGTCATGGTTGATGCTTTTTCTTATCTATGAATATTTTTAATAAACACTCAATATTATTACTGACTTATTTTTTTCAATATGTCTAAACCTACAAATATGAAAACAATTCACTGACTTAATTCACTCCCCTGTCCTGTTAGTGCCAGTTCAGTGCACCTGCAGAGCAGCCACTCCACAGTAACTCATATATCATCCTACATTATTCCAGTTAATTTTTCACATTTTTGCTCACCCCAAACTACACATGATGACCTTTTCTGCTTGCACCACCCTCCCAAAGAAAATCGATGCTCACTGCCACACACATCTCTTTCACTTTTGTACTCATAACGGGATAAACTTTCTTATATAGGTTAGTTAAAAACCTTGACTTTGACACCACCCTCTGGCCAATTGTTACACTAACTTCACCACAACTGCTAAGCATCAAAAACAAACTTGGTAACTTGACTTTTATATGTCTAACAATGTGTTTTTTGTTTTATAATGAGCATTACTATGGAGGGCAGAACCTGCCAAAATAAAAAATAAAAAAATAGATAAAGGACTCGTTAAATAAATAAATAAATGTCATTAAATGCAGCAAAAAAATGTTTTTTAAATTAACGGCAAATTAGTTTAAGCCATTAATTAATTGTTAGAATGTTACATACATTTATATTTCTGTTTAAATTTGCTTCTTTCTTTATTTATCTTTGTATTAATTCCCTTCTTTATTTACTCTTTTGTTTAATTTCCCCTTTTCTTTATATATGCATTTATTTTGAAATCTATATATTTATTGTTTATTTATGTTTTTAATTTTGCATTTTTGTAAATTCATTTTTGCATTATTTTTTTTATTTTTTTTTATAAATGTATTTATTTATGTATGTATTCATACATTTATTTATTTTGGCATGATTTTCTCTTCGCATTTTATTCCTTATTTATTTCCCCAAACTTTTTTTTATTTCTGTATTCTTTTTCTTTACTCATTTCTTTTTACTTTTCTGCTTCATTATGCAAATGAGGGGGCTGTCACCCCAGGGTGTCATGGTGTCAGAGTGCATAGATTGACTATATGCAAGCCAGCTAGCTGCACTCCAGTCTTCATTTCCTGCTCCGTACAGCAGGTCATCGGCCTGCTGCTGCCCCCTCCCACTGCTGTATCGTACCGGTACAGATGTGCAGATCAACCGTCTGAAGCAGAACTGTTTCACGGATCCATTGCCAGTCTCCTGGTGGCGTCTCCGATGTCAGGGTGCCATTGTCGCTGCGCTGCGTGTTTCTGGCGGCATCGGCCTGTAGGTTCCCACTCTGAACAAGCTAAACCTCGGGGAGGAGACTGGCGGTGGCTCCGTGAAACAGTTTAGCTTCAGACGGTCGATCTGCAGACCTCTACCGGTACGAGCCGGTAGCAGGCCGCCGACCCTCTGTACAGAGCTGGGAATGAATACTGCAGTTAATGAGCAAAAGCAGACACTGTTAGCTAGCTATAGTGATGCACACTGACCCCATGATGACACACGTTGAGTGACACCCCCTGCATTGCAAAATGAGGAGGAAATGCATAAAGAAATATAAAAAGAAATGTGTAAAGAAAATAATACAGAAACAAATAAGTTTGGAGAAATAAATAAGAGGTGAAATGCAAAGGGAAAGGGAAGGGCATCATATGAAACTAGAAAACCTAAGGAATCCATTGGTACCAACCATGTCATACTGTTGTTTATTGATTTTCAATAAGAAATATAGACATACATTCGCCTAAAGCAAGCATATTTGAGTATGTAATACTTGACAAATCTCCTTTTAAGGTACATTAACTATTTCAATCGATTGACAGCCCTAATGAAATTATAAATAAATAAAAGGGAAAATGAAACAGAAGAATAAATAAATATGGGATCAACACAAAGAAAAAAATAGAAAAACCTTTTAACAGAAATATCAATTTGTCACATTTAACCAAATAAGGAATAGCTACATTTATTTTAAATCTTATTTTTGCTACATGTATTGACATATTTATTTATTTATCCAGTCATTTGTGGCTATAGATTCTTTTCCTTGCAGTTTCCTTATTTCGACTCTATTTCGACTTTTTTTGTGTGCATGTATAAAAGTATTTGAGGTATTCTTTTTAAGTTTGCATAGTCACTAAGCTTTTATCAATGGTATTAGTTATACTTTTGTAAATCAGTGAGCCATAAAAGATTCTTAATGAATAAAGTTACAACATCTTGATGAAATACATTTGAATGTAATTATAATTCTGGTTTGTGTTTGTAGAAAATGTTAAAATGTAAAAAATACAGTTTAGATCAATTAAAGTATAATTTCACTGAGTCTGTAAGTCCCAATATGTTATAATGATTGTTCAAAAAGGCTTAGCAGATCATGTTCACTGCCACTTGAGGAAGGTTTTAAAACAGTATCTTCAACACAAAGTCTGCTATACCACACCAAGATTTTACATCAAACTTGATATGCCGTAGAGATTTTTATATAGTGCTTTTCAATTGACAGAATAATGAGCAGTGGTTGTGCACAAGCAAGCAAATTGACACAGCGCACATAATTTTGTCATCTCAAATCTGCGGCTGAGAAAGTGGGCATTCAAACAGGAAGTCTTCTTTGAACAAATACTAGGTCATGTTTTTTTTTCACCTCTCATGAGCCAGATCAACCACGGAGGAAAAGAGTTGTACTAACTTCTTTCCAGAAGACAGAATGAATAACTCCTCTTGTCCTCGTGTCAACTTGGACTTTACAAACCGATTTCTGCCTCCTGTTTACATCTTAGTCTTCATCATTGGTCTGGTAGCTAATGGATGGGGATTGAAGTCCTTGCTGCAGAAATGGAAGAAACTGGGTAACATCAACATTTTTGTTCTCAACCTTGGACTAGCAGATATTCTGTATCTGCTCACAGTTCCATTTTTGATGGTGTACTATTTTATGAAGAGTAAATGGATCTTTGGAGATACATTCTGCAAGATAACAAGATTCTGCTTCAATCTGAATTTAAATGGCAGCATCGGGTTCCTGACTTGTATAAGTGTGTACAGGTACCTGGCTATTGTCCATCCAATGAGAGTGATGGGAAGATTAACTGTCACTCACTCTGTGGGGATCTCAGTCATGGTTTGGCTGTTGGTGAGCGTTCAAAGTCTTCCAGACATGTTCTACAGCAAAACACTTAAAAACAACACTGAGAAATGTCATGATTCCACCAGTAACGACTATGTTGAGGATTACCTGAAATACAGCCTTGGATGGACACTCACTGGGTTTTGTATCCCATTCCTCATCACACTGGGCTGCTATGGACATGTGATTGTCGTTCTGTGCCGCACAAATGCCACCGACAAGGTACTGAAACAGAGAAGCTTGAAGTTGTTGCTCATCTTGATTCTTCTCTTCTCTGTTTGTTACATCCCCTATCATGTACTGAGGAACCTCATCCTCTGGTCAAGAGTTTTGTCCAAACAGAAGATATGCCGTGAATGGTCCAATGGAGTCTACATTGCTCAACAGATAAGTCGTGGCCTTGTGTGTCTGAACAGTGCTCTCAACCCTCTGGTTTACCTCCATGTAAATGAAGATATTCCTGCTCAGCTCAGACAGCTTCTCCAGCGAGCTCGTCAGATGTTCAGCCGTTTGTTTATGTCAAACTCCGGCAGTGTGCCTGTGGCACAAACTGCAAATGATGTTTAACAAGTTAAGACTTTAACATTAAGTGTAAAATTACATTTAGCTCAAACGGCATGCAGCCATCCATCACAAGTAGTGGTGTGAATTTACTAAAATGTGAATTCAATTGCTAGTCGTTCTTTTATGTGTTGCTTTCTTTGCTGGAAAAACACGTTTGCTGTAAAATTACATTTTTTTTTATCTTTGTGTTTGTCATGATACTATTACAACATGCTGACTAATTTTGCAAATAAACAAGAAATTAAGATAAACCACAACTCTTGATCCGTCACTGTTTAAGAACAGGTTTTTTCCACTGATAATGATCACACTAATGATATTGGGGGTGGGGAAGTCCAGTACCATGCATGGTCTCTATTGGCTAAAACAGGAACCTGTTAGAGAAATGTAACAAGTCTATATATATAGTATTATTTCTAAAACAATTTCCTGAAACAGCTGGGCACTGTAGTTTTTATCAAATGTTACTCTAACTGGAGTAAATGGTGCATTTGTCAGGGACTTTATTTTGTCGTGGATTAATCCACATTTGGTGCTCTAGTGAGTATTTGTGGCAGCAGGCCGGTGTATGTGAGATTGAGTCAAAATAAACTAGTGTCTGTGTTCATGGTAATGAAGGAATATGTCATCCAGAGCAACGGTGTGGCTCATTGATGTGTTTTTAATAGTTTTTGAACTACAATGGAGTTCTATGGCACAGAGGAATAAGATATATATATATATATATATATATATATATATTTTTTTTTTTTTTTTTTTTTAATGGACTAAGTTGGTATTCAAAGACTTAACAGACTTGCATCTTGACTTGTAGTTTTGTAGGATTTGGTTTATTAAGACTTGACTTGCCCCCCAAAAAACTTATAACAGCTTTATAAAATACTGTTGGACGTTTAAACTAAAACCCTGATGCTGATATGCACCCGCTGGCCTCTCACACAGTTTATTTTGTATCTATTCACACAGGAAAGAAGAAGAGTTAGGTGTCATTATAAACATGAAAACATGATTACATGCATCCTTCGTTGATGCATTTATACTTTGTTTTGTCACACTACTGCATACAGAATGGTAGGGATGATCCTAACGACTAATTTCCCTGACATAAAACTAAAGTTTAAACTTAGACTAGTTTACTAGTCTAAAAGTAATAAAACACTCAGAAAACAGTCAACATTGAGCACAATTTAATCAATATAGTTAAACATTGTGTATATTTTGATTTGTAACATTTGAAATTGTCAACCACATTTTTCAATAACCAAATCGTATTGTAAATGCCGCTGAAATCAATATGTCCTCAGTGTCTGCTCCGGTCGCCCAGGTAGGAGTGCGCCTCACAAACCAGGTGTGTGGTGTAATGTTTGATGAAACGCCAGCAAGGACTGGGGTCTAAGAGGAGTCATGGTTTGGCATCGCTTATAGGATACTATTAGTATCTTAGCGTGCAAGTTTTATTACCTTCCACCTTCTCTTCCCCCCCCGCCCTCTCTCTCTCTCTCTCTCTCTCTCTCTCTCACACACAGCTAGCAATGCTGCACTCAGCCCTCGTCTCTGTAACATTAGTTGTCGCAGTCCTTAGTCCGCATGTGACACAAATTGCAGATGAAGTTTAACACAAATAAATGTGTTTTACAATAATTTCTGTGAAAATAATTCAGTAAATGGCTCCTATAATAATTCCAATTGTGTCCCCTGTAAGAATTATGACATAATCTCTCTAAATAGTTATATAATTGTTCCTTATGTTTGTAATCATGTATGTTGTGACTTCTTAAGTAATGATAATGAATTACCAGAAAAAACAACATAACATTGTAAAACTAATTCATGATGCACTTTAATCACCATACAGTATGTGAAATATGCAAAGATCACCAAATTATAATTTTTTTTTGTTGCAAAAAAAACAGTTCAGCAGAGAATAGTGCCAATAATTTGAACATTTTAAAACTATTATAAAAATTATAACAGTCCTGTGTATTGCTTCCTGTTGTCATTTCATAGTTTCTGTTCAACTGTAAATTACGGATCTGATTTATCTCATTCTTATCAACAGTCTCCAGCTTGCTTCATCATTAGGTTATCTATTCATTCTTGGACTTGGATGTGGATTTCCGGATCCTTATCAAACGTCCAATGAGACATCTACAGGAAACCCAAACTAATGCAATGATCAGCAAACCAAATGCTACAAAGACTGCCATCACATCTAGACAGTGATAGGCATACCATGGCAACTTATATGACTCAGTGCGCAGATGTGCTGCACCCTTGTGCCTCATGACATACTCCGTCCAGAAAACGGCACTGTCTATGGGTTTCATTGGTTTGTCACGATGAAGCTCTGACAGTTTGAGCATATTCTGTTTGTACGGCTTTTCTAGGTCTAGAATATTTTTCAGAGCACTTGTCAGAGACTCCACATCCAAGGTCGTCACTTCAACAACCTCAGCTACTCCCTTGGACTTCAGGCGCACCATGTTGTCGTACTGGTCAAAGATGAGAGGAATGCCCAGAACTGGGACACCATGGTAGAGGGCCTCGTAAATTCCATTAGTACCCCCATGTGTGACAAAAACCTTGGTTTTAGGGTGACCTAGTAGATCGTTTTGAGGCAGCCATTCAACCAGCATGGTGTTGTTTCCCAGAGTGATGGGTTTTTTCCCAACGTGTCTCCACACAACCTTCTGAGGGAGGTTGGCAAATGCTGAAGCGATGATCTCTGTTATCTCAGGGCCGAGGTCGCTCAGCAGGGTCCCCAGAGTCATGACAACCAGCCCATGTTCACCAGAACTCTGCACAAATTCCTCTAGATCTGATGGAAGTGGTTTGGAGGGCTTACCCTGGAAGCCTCCAATGTAGATGACATTGGGCATGGTGGGACGAGGGAACTCGAATGTAAAATCAACTCGCATTAGCCAGAGATCAGCTCCCTGGATGAGGGACATGACGCTGACATCAGGTCCAAAATAATGATCGCACACAGTCTGGTATGGCGGATTTGAGACATAGTGGTACATGTAAACCAATATGCTATGACAGATTATATTGTAGATTCTTTGGAAAAAGTCCATCTTGTCAGAGTTGTCGGTGAACAATTGGGGGACGTAGGACAGAGGAGAAGGAGCGATGGCGAAGTGGGCCTCGCCATTGAAAAGCCAGCGCACATTGAAAACCAAGGGAAGCTGGAGATAGTGTGCCAACAGCACTCCACCTGGAAATGCTGGGTCAGTCAGAAAAAGATCATATCCAGTTTCCTTCAGCTCCTTAATCAGTGCCTTGTTCTCAAAGATGCTGACAACCAGTTTTGCAACAACCTTCTGGTTCTCCCCTATCATGTTGAAAAGGTTCCTATAAAATTCGATAAACGCCCATAGCGAGCCTTTATTCCGACGGATCTCTATTGACCTCTTCAAGAAAGACGTCATGAAGTCTTGGCTCTCTAGGTTTTGGGTCTCTTCCTGGGTGATGGTGATGGAGGTGTAATGGGGCGAGGATTCGGAAACGTACCAGCTGGTGGAGGAACGTAGTACCACAATTTCATGGCCCTGAGAATGAAGCGCCTCCACCAGGATTTTCATGTTAAGCCAGTGGCTGCCATCTATGGGGTAAACCAGCACTTTTCCACCATTGCAACTGGAGGACAGAGTAGCTGAAAACAGCAGGGCAAACGCCAGGGCTGGATATGACCCCATTACTGTAGAAGAGACACATAACGTTAGTGAACAAATATTTGCAGTTCATACTTTGTTCAAGCTACAGAAGAGCTCCGCACATTATCTCCCATATGATCATATTAAAAAGTTTGAATCAACGTGTCGGCAAACAATTGACCATTTATACATCCAGCAGACATGGAGCAACATCAGCATTCATTTGGAATTGTTTCTGGCCATTATAATAATATAATATAGACTCTGTTTAAAAAGCTGCACTCATCTCATTTAAGGTGTGACAGGCTGTATTCTCACATCATTTATTTCCCATAGATCTCAAAGAAAAGACCTGTAGCATACTGCTAACTCTTGCAGAAAGCGGTTCAATTAAAAGAATAAGCAAAAATCATGCCCATTATTCACTCAAGGTATCATGCGGCCAGGAATAAGGTAGAAATAAGCAAGTTTTCTCCCCCCCCCCCCCCCCCCCCCCCCCCCCCCCCCACCCTCTCCTGCCACATTTGCATCCTTGATTGTAAACTGGTCAAACTACAGGCATAAATATAGCATTACAGTTATAGAATCTTGATTCATATTATATATATCTATATATGTATGTATGTATGTATGTGAATAAATATACAGTATATATATGACACAGAGGCACATGATGAGTCTCATGCACTACTGTCAGGATATAGTGACCGTTTTATAAAAATAACATTTTTTAATCAGATTTGCTCCAATTTTACCTACTGCTGCTTTAATATTCAATTTCTGCCAATATATCCCCCTAAATGTTACACATTGTTCCTTTAGCTGTAACTTACCTAAAATAATAATAATCTTTTTTTTTTCCAGATTACACTAATTACATAACTAATAATGTTTTGAGGAGAAATAAGTTAATATTTTGCTATGATGGTTGTTGTCTTACAGTAATTTTACAGTAGTCCTTATATGTTAAATATGTTGGTAGGATGAGGGTTAAAACAGCTTCATGCTGCTGCTGGAAACAATACAGGAAATATGCAGGTTGTAAAAAAAAAAAAAGGCCCTGAGGAGCTGCATGTGTGCGCGTGTGTGCTTGTTCAAATGCCTGATAGGGAACATGTTTCATATGTTTTGCTCTGCCAATGTCTCATGGCATTCTGAAATGTTTCCAACTTATCTACATCTACAAAAAAAATTACTTAGAATCTAAATTTGGTGTTTATGTTCAGTCTTCATCTGCACAGTATGTGTTTTCTGAATGAACATCTGCCACATTTTGCTCTTTGTCCAGTGTCTCAGTTTTTTTTTTTTCCTGGAACTGTTAGGTAATGTTCAGCACCAATTAACCAAGTCAAAGTCCTTGTGCCCATGGTACATGAAAGTGTCATGCATCAGTGCCGTGCATCTAAGCATGAAGTCTTGCTGCAAAGTCTTTACAGTGTGCACAGCATGTTATTAATGTAAAATGATTAGACTTAAGTTAAAGCAAACAGGTGTAACATGACAAATATTGCAGTGTCCAGCGTCAAATCTATAATTCATCTGGTCTGAAAGTTTCGTTTGCGTGGTTTGTCTGCAAATAATCACTCACTTCTTAAACTGTAATTTAGGGCACAACCACACACCGTAGCAAAATGCCATACACAGGATATAGAACACCATAGCCTAGATACACTATGACTGTGCTGTACTCTAGACTGTACTCAGATGACATTTAAAGTGAAATGGGCCATGAAAGCTTTGAAAAAAAGTTCCCACTTCTCTTTCTAAACAAGTGAGCATTTTCTTAGCAGCAGTAGTATTTAACAGTAAAGATGCAAAGTGTTGTTTAAAGAAACAGGATCTTCTGTGGGCCTGTCTGTGAAATGAGATTAACCGTGGTGTGCTGAAATTCCTCTGCATGATCTTAAGATAAAAAAAACACATTGCACACATGCAACAACGCACAGTTTGTTCGTAAAATAACTTCTCACCTCAGGCCTCTGTGACTACTCCCTCAGACCAAGAAGAATCCAGTGTCCGGTCAATGAACAGTCATGCAAAGCTGCTGGTCAAAATGCAAGTGAATGTATAACTCTACATGCCCCTGACCGAACCATTCTGCTGCCTGTTTATCCAAACACATGCAACCATACCGAGGTCCCCTCTAAACCCTCCGCCCATTTTTTTTTCCCTGTTTTGCTTCTCTGCACCATCTGGATATGATTTCACAAACTTCCGGAATGCAGAATTTCACAGAAATAATAAAGGGGTGCTAACAGGTCTGACGCTCTCAAAGCCAACTACAATGTAGCCTCTGCTCTTCTACAGTACCACTGCACACCAATAGTTTTTTATTCATATATGTCTTTAGTTCAGTTTTTCAGAAAAAAAGTAAAAGATATCCCTCTTCCCACTTCTCCCCTCTACACACATACACAAGGAGTATGAGGATGAGGAATATATATCTTTATATGTAGTTGATTGATTCATACTGCAGTCAAAACAATGATTCTTTATCAAAGAGTACAGAGTTGGTCTTGTAACTTAGTTTCTATAAATCAAGTAATAAATGTAATGTCCTTATGTGTCTGTAGATGACCTTTGAGTACATTAGCTTGCATGACCAGGTAACTTCACTCTATTCTGCTTTGAACCGCATTATACAGAAGTGTGGATGGTTATTGTTAAAGTCGTGTGAAAAAGTGATTCATTCACCGCCATGTTGGTTAATCAGTTGCTTATTCTCTTTCACATGTGCATAAAAGAGAAAAGCAGAAGTGCTAAAAGAGTCTTAAAGGTGCTAAATGTGAGATTGGAGCTTTTTCTATTGCTTCCGCACAGCTCTCAACATGGCGACGGCCGAGCTAGTGGTGCTAACAGCGCTAACGGTGAAAACAACGGCAACAGTGCTGACAGAACTAACAGTGTTTACCTGGGGGGGACCCCAGGGTGGACGCTACGCTTCCATCACGGCGCCGTCGGTCGGGGCGGTGTTATCAGCTGTAACCGCTGTATGAGAGCGATACAGAGCGGCGGCCGTGAGCGAGCCAGTGGGGCAAGCTCACATGCAGTAACCTGCACTAAAAGGCTCGCACGGCCGGCCCGGCCATGTCAACAAAGCACGGAGAAACTGAGATTACAACGCACATAGAGGCTCTCGATATCGTGTAGAGAACCTTTAAGTCCATGGCTAAAATAACTTTTAAAGGGGAACTCCACTGATCCACATCAAAGACTGTTTATAGGTGTTGTGGAGTATTACTGCATATGTGAAGAAAGTTCTAGAAAAGCCTTTTGTGGCTTCAGAGGGAGCTGTGCAAAGTCTAATAAATTACCTCAAGTGACTGACTAATCTAAACATGTTTTTTAGTGTGTCCACTTAGGAAAAGTGAGGAACTGAAGTCTATTCAAACCGGACAGTTTGATGCACACTCTTCTCCCACAGGGCAATGCACTAAAGAAATGGGGGAGTTGTTCACAGCTGGACAAAAAATAAATGAAATTGTGGGTGGTGGTGAGTCAGCTTCTTAAAGAGGAGAATAATCTTGTAAATCTTAGGACAAACATTTTGATGTCTGTTTTAAAAATTAAACCATATTTGGTATGCATGCTGTCTGGTTTGAGTTCACTTTATTTTGTCACAATATTACAAAGTCGTCATTTGATCGACATCCAATGTCATATTATAGTATTAGCAGTATTAAATAGTAAAGTAAAGATTTGTCTTGTATACTAACTGCTTGAACAGTGTACTGTGACAAATAGTATGAAATGTAAATCATTTGTATGTAGTCACACAGTCAGTATATTTATATTAAAGCAACTAAGATGGTTCTGTATTTTGCTATAAAGAATAAATACAGCAGTGCATCACTTCAAAGTTATATCTGAACCTTTGGGATCAAAACTCAAAGTGAAGTTTCAAACTTTGAAGTGATGCACTGCCGTATTTATTCTTTATAGTAACACCCTCCCCATTTGTTGAAGAGTGCTTCAGTGACACCGCACAGCTGACAACAATAGCCTCACTGCTGGTCATTAAAGCTGCAGTTGGTAAATTTGAGCAAATATGATAAAAATTGTTATTTTTATAAAACGGTCACTACAGTGTGTCCTGACAGTAGTGCATGAGAAACACAACCAATCAGAGCTGGGGAGTCTCTATAGCAGGTGTCAATCACTGCTCCTGATAAAACTGTCAAACTAGGCAGCGCTGATCAAATATGAATCAATATTCTGTTACCGTAATGCCTATTTCTTACGTAAAATGTTTTCAGAAACATCTTGTAGTGTACTGTTTATCTGTAAAAGGAGAAAGTTTGTGAGCCATGTTGAGATCTTCTGAGGAAATACCAAGCACCGCCCACCAGCCGGAGAAAACATTCTCAATTTACTGCCAAACAGTACACTACAAGATGTTTCTGAAAACAAGAAATAAACATTGCGGTAACAGAATCTTTATTCATATCTGATCAGCGCGGCCTAGTTTAGTTTGATTGTTTGATCGGAGTTTGCGAGTTTCCTGAGCAGTGGTTGACAGCTGCTTAGAGACTGCTCGGCTTGAGTTGTTGTTTTGGTTCGGGCACGGTGAAAACTTACAAATACCATTAGGAGTACTAGAAGAAAGCAGGGTAGCATGTTTTTTTCAGATTGTCTGTGTCTTGCACTACTCAGGACATAGTAATAGTTTTATAAAAATAACTTTTATCATATTTGCTCCCGACTGCAGCTTTAAACCAGACATGCACGATGAGTGATTGTGGTCTGTAAGCGTAAATGCTTTCTCCCCATGCAACGACAATCACCCTCTTATTGACCTTTGCACATGTTACGACGCACCCTCTTAGTGCAGCTTCTCCCCCGCCATGTGTGTACGTTGTGAACTCTGGCCCGGGCAAACATTAAAGGACAAGCCCAGTCTGCTGCTATCATATGTCACATGTGGCGTGAAAAGAGAGGGCTCGGAGGGGTGGGGGTGGGTTGAGAATACTCTGGCAGAGGGGTTTAGTTTCTTTAAAAAGAGCATCAGTTCCGTCGCCACAGGCTTCATAATCCGGTGTGTCGATTGTGCCGACGGTCGGTCAGTTGCTCTGCTGGTTGCTTCATTGGAGTGTAGCGCAGAATGGAGCTTCCCCAGCTGGAACATGTGCGGCTCCGCAATTGTGACAGCGCAGGTGAGCTCACAGATGAACTGCCTCTACAGAGAGCATACCAAAACAATACACTAGAAGACAGCAAGGTCTCTACTAATACGTTTGTGACATATGCAGGCCATGTTCATACTGAGTGAGTGCAACACGGATATATGAGAGTAAAAATAGACGTGTGTTGTATAATGCTAAGCTTTCTGCAGCAATGAAGTAACTTCCTTGTTGAGTGAAGCAGCTGCACAAGGAGCAGGTGCTTATAAATAGTAAGAGACTTAGAGCCGGCTATTTGATGGACTTCATTGTTGCTTTTCTACATTCCTCTCACTTGCTTTGTTTATAGGAAATAAATGCTTTGCACACTGACATGCAGGAGCCATACTGATGTGGAGTTACTTTATGAGACCGTAAAAGAGCCAGGTACTCTAACCCGGTCCTGCAACTCGCCTCAAACAAAAACACATATAAGGATATGATTCTGCAAGCTGATCACCAGAGAAATATGTCACCTCTGAGGGGGCTGCGTGCTTTGAAATATTTGGTGGAATAAGCTCATGTATTGTTTAATTTTCCTTGAAAAGCTCCAATCCCCCCGGGGCTGTTGTTTGGGAGGACATGCTAAACTCCTGACAGGGCAAACGCCCAACAGAATAACATGTACAGTACCTTCTCTTAATGGTCGAGCTCATGCCAAAACAGGAAACACTGGCCATTAGTGGCTATCGCTGCCCTGCTAATCACTGCACAAGAGCAACTGCCTGTTAGACTTTGAACACCGGCCAGAACCGGGTTCATGATGTTCCCTGATTCAAGTTAATGGAATGAATGACATTAAGGTTTGACATTATGCTTTAAAGTGACCCTTTCCTTTTCGGGGTCAGGCAGGATACGTTTCATATGTTTTACACCGAAAAAAAGATACAGCTGATTTTCAGTATTTATGTGGTTTGGTAGGTTGTTTGTCTGCTTAAAGAGCTCATGTCTCTGGAGACATCTGGTCTCTAAACAGCATCAAATTACATTCAGCAATAATCAAACACATTTGCTTAAGTGCTTTACTTCAGGTCACAGTTTGACATTTTGAGAAATACGCTTAATCACCTTCAGGCGGAGAGTTAGATGAGAATATTAATGTTGTTCTTCCTTCAGCTGTTCCTGTTAGGGGTCACCACAGTGGGTCATCAGTTTACATCTAGTTGGTAACCCAAGCCTCGACCGATCCGGTATGGAGATCAGATTTTTACTAGATGAGAAGATCGATACCACTCACCATCGATCCTCTCATCTAACTCTCCCACCAGAAAGCGAATGAGCAGTAATGTCAAACTATCCATTTAAAGCTTCAGTGGGCAGAAGGTTTTTGGCATCATTGGGCAAAATTCCATGATAACCTTTCAGCATATTGTAATTCAATTCTTCACCTCCTCATGGCTCTGTTTTCAGGCTTTAAAAAATCTAGCCTGTGACGGGAGACTTTGGCCAATCACAGGTCATTACAGAGAGAGAGAGCGTTCCTATTGGCTGTTCATTCAACGGAGGCAGCTGTCAATCACTCGCGAACTACGATCAAATGATCAAACTAGACAGCGCTGATGAAATATAAATTAATATTCTGTAACTGTAATGCCTATTTCTCGCCTCAAAATGTGTTCAGAAACATCTTGCAGTGTACTGTTTAGCTGTAAAAGGAGAACGTTTGCTCCGGCTGGTGGGCGGTGCTTGGTATTTCCTCAACTTATCTCAACATGGCTGCCGGATCACAAAGACTCTTGTGGCTCCAATGAGCTCAACTGTATTCATGTGTGATGACGTTAGTCCCCATAGTAGCCATTTCATTGTAGTGAGTGAAATTTTACCTCACTTTATAGAATGGCCTGTGGTGACCTTTAGGATAATCACAGCCTCATGAAACTTTACAGCCACAAACTAGAGACCTAGAGCATTCAGAGGATGGATGGCTTTACTATGTAGACAATAAGGAGGTTTCTGAGCAGTTTCCACAACAGAAGAGCTCGCTATCTAATCCTAAAAAATGCAATTCTTGCAGAAATCTCCCAAAGGTCAAAAGTTTGTGATACCAAATCACAGCATGGCTTTTTCTATGGTGTTCCTCAGGGTCTTGGTGTCTTAATGTGGTATTTTTCGATATTTTTTTATCAATTCTCGAGTGGAATTAAATGGTTAAATTTAGCACCAAATCTGTGTAACAAATGGTATCATCCCAAAAATTGCTGCAACAACTTATGAGACAACTTCATCCCTATCATAACATTCTAAGCCCTTATTTACTTTCACAATTTATTTTAATTAATTAATTGATGTTTATTTCTGATTCATGACTAGAACAACTTGACACACAGTGCTGAGCTGCATCTCAAATTAATCTTCAGATTCCCAGCTCTCAGATGATGTACACCACTTCTAAGTGACATATACGGTTGACTATTGTGGGTCTCAGAGGGTTAGCAGAGAAGCCCTGTTTCCACACAACATTTCAATATGTCAACAATAACTGTCACTTCTTAGTGTCCCAGATTTAAGGTGACGGTTTAAACTGCCCTCTAGTGGTAAGATAGGAGAAGCCCTACTCTGCACGTCACAGTTTGATAAACAAACAGCTTGTGCAGCACCGACTGTGCTCATCTGAATTCATGAGAGGTTCCCACCTCTGTTATACTTGTCTCACATGACTCTGTTGCTCTTTCTCTAACTGAGAAACCAGCTGTGTCACCACAACAGATGTACAGGACAGTGGATTTGAATGCTTCTCTTCTGTCTGACAATCACTGCAGAGATTTTGGCAGCTCCCCTCAGGCCTGTTTTTTAAATCATGAAAACAGACTGAGAGGAGCATGGCCTCGGGTCCTCCCCCCCTCTCCTGCCTACCAAGTACTCCTTCTCCTTAGCAACAGTCAGCTGACCTGCAGTAGGTAGTGCTCAGTGAAGCACACACATGCAGATCACAGAGCTGTGCGCCTCAGCCGTTCACGCTCAATCCTCCACTTGCCGCTCGGGCCTGATGGCTCTCACCATTAATGCAGAGCAGAAAAAACTCACACAGACTCCTCTGCTCAAGATCTGGGTGCCATGGATGGGCTGCAACCTGAACCGCAGGAGAGGATGTAAGTGCAGCTTGAATAGAAGAAGAAACATGAGCTATTCTGTCTTGCTGCTGTTTTATCTACTTTAACTCATTCTTGTTTCAGATGAAGCTATTAGAGTTTGCTTTAACACTTCCAGCAGTCATAGGTGTGTTTGAAACTGTTGAGTCCTCCAGGACTGAGCTCAGTCCGGTTTGGGGGGGGATGCAGGTAGGCAGGCAGCAGTCTGAGAGACAGAGGGGTCAGTCATGGGATGACAGCCAGGCTGGACCAAGTTGGCTCTCTCTGTTCAGTGTCTGACATGGGCCTTTGAGCATTTTGCTGACGCAGCATACTCCATTCATAAATCGAACAGCCTGGAGGCTCTCACTGCTGTCCCTGCATAGACACACATAGGCCATCCGGGTACAGCTAACTGGCAAGCAACCGTGCAGGCTGCCTTATAAATTTACTGGCACTTTTTGAGACAGACAAACATGCAATAACTGGCTCATGACTGGGTAAGAAACACTTTCAAAATGATGTCGGGTTTGTGTGGAAACTTCTGGGCTGGGAATGCTGATTCATAAATAATTGTGAGTAGTGACACAGCGTGAACCAAAGCCAAAGATTTGAAGAATAATGGTGTTCTATTGGGAACATTGGTTGAGTAAAGCTCAGCTGATTTGTAACCACCTGCAGGGAGGAGGCTGACATTTTAACACACTTGGAGATTAGGAGTGTTTTGTTCTGGTGATTGCCAGCCATATGGCGCAGTACGCTGTGCTGCTCTGGTTCTTTTCTAAAGATGTGACTACCTGAGGAGAAGCATCTGGTTAGTAAATGTTCACGCCTTTAAGGGTGTTTTTGACTGTTTGCAAATGTCTTTATTTTAGTGTCTATTTGAGTTTCCTGTGCCAGGTGCTGACATGCAGATAAGCCGGGTGACTCACTAGACTCGACATATGAGCTGCACCTCTGAGCTCTTATTCTCTCTCTTAATGAAGATTACCTTGGCAGTGACACACATTCAACACATGTCCTGCAGCAGGGACAGGCCTCAAAGAGTTGTGCCTGACTCTCATTTAACCACTTGAACATGAAGCTTAAAGCAGCAGTAGGCAGAATATTTCTGGCATCATCGGGCAAAAAATTCCATAATAACCTTTCAGCATATTGTAATTCAAGTGTTCTGACAGAAAACTAGACTTCTGCACCTCCTCATGGCTCTGTTTTCAGGCTGTCAATCACTCGTGAACTCCGATCAAACGGTCAAACTAGGCAGAGCTGATCAAATATGAATCAATATCCTGTGCCTTCTGGGCCAATGCCTATTTCTCACCTCAACTGTTTCCAGAAACATCTTGTAGTGTACTGTTCACCTGTGAAATGAGAAAGTTTGCTCCGGTTGGTGGGCGGTGCTTGATATTACCTCAGCTTATCTCAACATGGCTGCCGGGTCACAAACTTTCTCATTTTACAGCTAAACAGTTGTACGCTATTAAGATGTTTCTCAAAGAATTTGAGAAATAGGCATTATAATAACAGAATATGGATTCATATTTGATCAGCGCTGCCTAGTTTGACCGTTTATCGCATTTCGTGAGTGACTGACCGCTGCTCAGAGACGGCAGACTCCAGCTCAGCTCTGATTGAAGTCTTGCAGATGCCGTTAGGAGCACCGGAGGACAAAGAGGCACATGATTTTTTCAGATTATCTGTCTCATGCACTACTGTCAGGATATAGTGACCGTTTTATAAAAATAACTTTTTTTAATAATATTTGCTCCAATTCTACCCACTGCTGCTTTAATGCTCTTCTGCTGAATGATGTGTCAAATTGGCAACAATAACCCTTAAATTTCCACGTCCACAGCATTCAGTAACTATTGCTTTTATGTTATTGTGTGTCTGTCTTCATCTCAGCCTCGGTGCCTCAGTTCTGTAACTCTCCCACGATGATTGTGATGGTGGGGCTGCCAGCCAGAGGGAAGACGTACATCTCCAAGAAGCTCACTCGCTACCTGAACTGGATCGGAGTGCCGACAAAAAGTCAGTTTTGAAAGTGAATCCTGATCATATCAGTGTATGGAAGAGACAAGGAATAGACTGTTTAAATTTAAACTACAGTATTAAATCATCACACATTGAACACCGTTAGTTTTTCTTGCCGTAAACAGGGAATCTGTATTTTTGTAACCTCTCTGTTTCCCTAATCCAACCAGTGTTTAATGTGGGCCAGTACCGCAGGGAAGCTGTCAAGATCTATAAGAACTTTGAGTTCTTTAATCCTGATAATGAGGAGGCCATGAGGATCCGCAAGTAAGAACGATGATAAATGTCAAAACAGACAGTTAGATATTAAAGGGACTGTTTGTAGGATTCAGAATTACTTGTTAACAGCGACACCTGTGGCCGTTAAGTCAACGAATGTCAGCGTCTGGCTCGCGCTTGCTTGCTCTAAATAGACATGAACGAGCATCGCTCAAAACAGTGAGGCGACACACGTCAGCTAAAACCACAATATCACTCTATATTTCAGCTGCTTGGCAGTAATGTTAGCTGACCAGACAAAGGTCTCTCCATGAATCACTGCTGATCCTAGTGTTGGCTTCTCCTGCTTCAGCCCCGCTGCTTCAGCCTCCGGGGCTGAAGCAGCGGGGCTGAAGCAGGAAGAGAAACGTTATCGTGTCCGACCGGGTGCAGGTGTCTCCCTCCGGCACCCGGTCAGAGACGATAACGTTTCTCTCTGCGGAGCCCCGTCACTTCACAAGACACGGGAAACCTCTGTTGGTCTGGAGGAGCCACAGCATTTATTTCTGCACAAACGTCCACCGTACATTCACTAGATATTCTCAGAGCTACCAACTCTCCTGCAGTGTGGAATGTGCGCGCATGCACGTGTAGCGGTAGAGCGAGACAGCAAGAAGGCAAGCAGGCAGAGGAGCAGAGACTCCAGCCATATGCGAGCGCGCATATGCGAGAATATGCGA
Source organism: Sebastes fasciatus (assembly GCF_043250625.1). Classification (NCBI taxonomy): domain Eukaryota; kingdom Metazoa; phylum Chordata; class Actinopteri; order Perciformes; family Sebastidae; genus Sebastes; species Sebastes fasciatus. The sequence goes on along the minus strand of NC_133802.1, from coordinate 11,500,067 downwards.
GCGCGCATGGGATCCCGACCCGGTAGATTTATACGTGTAAGAAGTTACAAACAGTCCCTTTAATATTACTAGTTTTATGTAGTCAGTTATGTAATCGTTTTCCTGCCACTTTCACTCATATTTTTTTTCAGTTTTTTACTCCTTTACCTATACGTGTGTAACTTCTCTCTCAGGGCCTGTGCATCAGCCGCCCTCAAAGACGTCGCTCTCTACTTCTCAAAGGAACAGGGACAAGTAGCCGTGAGTAAGAGGACAACTGAAACTGTCCCTCTAATCTCAATAAAACACACAGATTAATTATTTATTAAGTGTGCGTGTGTGTATTTTACTGATCACTTCCTCAGTCAGGTGTCACTGAGATTAAAGGGGCACATATTTTACAATGTTCTCTTATAATTCTGATGCTTGTTAATTAACCATTATTATTAATAATGTAAATATGCTTTATTTGCGAATATTATAAGGATGTATCGATAACGCTTGAGTCCCGTTCCATCCAGGTATTTGATGCTACCAACACCACCAGGGAGAGGAGGGCAATCATCCTTAGTTATGCAAAGGAGAGAGGCTACAAAGTGAGTATATGTGTGGAAGTTGGACATTTTGGCAAATGTGTTTATCCGACTTCTGGTCAAGAGATAGATGGGAAGATTGATATTATTCATTATCATATGGGTTTGTTCAATTTGAAGGCGATTAGCTTAGCTTAGCATAAGCTGTCCAAAGATTAAATGTGTGTCTCCCAAACTGTGAATCTATTGCTTTAAGGGTGAAATTAAAAACACATGGTCACAGGGGTAAAATAAAGGATATACAGTATGTTTCACAGTCATTTAATACATACTTCTGTATGCAGGTGTTCTTTGTGGAATCAATCTGTGATGACCTAGAAATCATTACAGAGAATATTAAGGTCAGTCAAAGATATGTTTTTTTAAAATGTAAATGTTTGCAGAGGCTATAGGGATGTATTGTTTTCAATTAGTTTCCAAAACTGTCTTTCCTCTCCAGCAAGTCAAATTTGGGAGTCCTGATTACGTGAATTGTGACATAGATGAGGCCATGGAAGACTTCAGCCACCGCATCGACTGTTACAGAGCCAACTACATTCCTATAGATGACGAGAAAGACAGGTGCAGTCCCATGATGCTTTTCTTCCTGTGAGATTAAAAAGGAAAGTGGTTGGTGGACTGCATTGTCTCACGAAATGGTCTTTTTTCCCCTTAATTTCAGACAAATTTGTTTTATAGTTGTTTTTTTCCCCCCATTGCTGACTTTGAACAGGAAACTCTCCTACATCAAGATCTTCGACGTGGGCAGTAGATACCTGGTGAACCAGGTCCAGGACCACATTCAAAGCAGGATAGTCTACTACCTCATGAACATCCATGTCACACCGAGATCCATCTACCTGAGCCGCCACGGAGAGAGCGAACTCAACCTGTTAGGTCGCATTGGTGGAGATACAGGCCTCTCCCCTAGAGGACACAAGGTGAGTAGACTACACTCTGCCAGTGTAGGAAGTATTTAGATCCTTTACTTAAGTAAAAAGTACAAATACCACACAGTAAAAATACTCCATTACAAGTAAAAGTCCTGCATTGAAAGTGTTACTTAAGTAAAAGAATCAGGAAATGTGGTTAAAGTATTAAAATAAAGGACTCAATGCAGCAAAATGTCCTCTGTTACTACTATATACCGATCAGCCATAACATTAGGACAGCATGGGCACCCTGACCGGTCTGCGGCTACACAGCCCCATACGCAACAAACTGCCAGGCACTGTGTGTTCTGACACCTTTCTATCGGAACCAGCATTCACTTTTTCAGCAATTTGAGCTACAGTAGCTCTTCTATTGGATCGGACAACACGGGCCAGCCTTCGCTTCCTACGTGCATCAATGAGTCTCGGGTCTGACCCTGTCGCCGGTTCACCGGTTTTCCTTCCATGGACCACTTTTGGTAGGTCCTGACCACTGCAGACCGGGAACATCCCACAAGAGCTGCAGTTTTAGAGATGTTCTGACCCAGTCGTCTAGCCATCACAATTTGGCCCTTGTCAAAGTCGCTCACATCTTTACGCTGGCCCAATTTTTCTGCTTCCAACACAAAGTTCAAAGTTCAAAATGTTCACTTGCTGTCTAATATATCCCACCCACTGCCAGGTACCATTGTAACGAGATAATCGATGTTATTCACTTCACCACTCAGTGGTCTTAATGTTATGGCTGATCGGTGTATATTATAGCATTAGGTTATTATTATTACTCATGCATTAATGTAAAAGCAGAATTGTAGTTGGTTGAGGTGGAGATCATTTTGAATCATTATGGATTATTCAATGGATTGTTTGGTTTGTAAAAAAAATAGTGAGAAATGCTGTCACAATTGGAGCCAGAGACCAAAGCTACACCTTCACAATGTTTGTTTTTTCCAACGAATAGTCCAAACCTCAAAATAAAAAAAAAAATTACATATAAAATTGTAAAAAGGAAAATCAGCAAATCCTCAAATTTGCGAAGCTGGAACCATGAAATATTTTGGCAAGTAAAATTACGATTATCAAAATATTTTTCCAATTAATTTTCTGTCAGTCGATTGATTGATCAATCGTTTCAGCTGTACTTGTATAAATTGTTGAGTAGTTTAATTTATTACAAAGCATAATATTTTATAAGCTCTTCATTTTATGTGCAAAACATCTTAAATTGTAAAGTAACTAAATTTATCAAATAAATGTAGTGAAGTAAAAAGTACAATATTTCCCTCTGAAATGCATTGGACTAGAAGTATAAAGTGTCATGAAAAGAAAAGAGTACTTGAATAAATGTACTTAGTTACATTCCACCACTGCACTATACAGATGGAGTTTATGGAGCTTTATTATTTTATGCAAACTGTAAACATTAATACATTATAAATCAGTAAACGACAAATTCAAAACCGTTTGTAAATTGTATAAATTGCACTCATTGTTTCCAGTATGCCAATGCCTTGGCGACCTTCATCAGAGGTCAGAACATCAAAGACCTGAAGGTGTGGACGAGCCACATGAAGAGAACCATCCAGACTGCAGAGGCTCTGGGAGTCCAGTATGAACAGTGGAAGGCCCTCAATGAGATAGACGCTGTGAGTTACATAATCCTTCAGAGAGATAGATGATGTTTTCAAATGTTGGTTGAATGCATTAGAGATTGTGTAGATCATGGGAGGGGGGGTTATAATACAAAGAGTATTCACACTAAATGATGTACTTTATAGCTGTAAAAGCCAGAGTATCACCTGTTGTTTTTATGGTGATGTTTTGTTCTCACTAAGGGTGTATGTGAGGAGCTAACCTACGAAGAGATTCAGGAGAATTTCCCAGAAGAGTTTGCGCTGAGAGACCAGGACAAGTATCGTTATCGCTACCCAAAGGGCGAGGTAAGTGCTCCCCTGAATATACTGGGACTTTTTAAACCTTTTATTTAACCATTAAAGTATCACTAGGAGTTTTATTAGGATTGCACACATTCACACCTGGAAGCTGCCCGGTTTTACCACAGTCTGTTGGCCAGTGAGCAGCTCCACTGGGGCAGTTTTGTGATTTAAAGGAATAGTTCAACATTTTGGTAAATACACTATTCGCTTTCTTGCTGAGAGTTAGATAGAAGATATTTGTCTGTGAGATATGAAGCTTCAGCCAGGAGACCGTCAGCTTAACTTAGCATAAAGACTGGAAGCAAGGGAGACTGGAAGCAAGGGTAAACAGCTCGCCTGGCTATGTCCAAACTCCAGAGATAATAATAAAACGACAACATTATAGATTTATGAGGGGTTATGTCAGACTATTACTTGGCTGGCAAGCTCACAGTGATGACAACACTCCAGGAAGTCACTGCAATATACATGAATTAAACAAACAAGCAGTGGTAGAAGTAGTTCTCAGGTCTTTTACTTAAGTAAAAGTAGCAATACCACTGTGTAAAAATATGTTTAAAGTCCTGCATTCAAAATTTTACTCAATTAAAAGTATGTAAGTATCAGAATAAAAATATACTTAAAGTACCAAAAGTAAAAGTAGGAATACTTGTACGACTTCTATCAATCAAAAGTCACTAAGACGCTAAAGTAGGCTCTTTACTGTGTGAGGCGTAAAACAAATCCATACTTAGTCCAATTTTGTGTTATTATGATTATTAAATAGAAAGAATCACAAGCAATATCTATACTGGAATAACTAAAGTATGTGACATGATGTGAAGGTCAAAAGAAAATGTCCAAGTCTAACTCACCCTCTTTGATAAAAAAAGAATTAGATAGATAATAGAAATAAAGTGAAAAACCACGCCTGTGTCAACTACCGAAAATGATAATAAACAATATATGTTAAATGCACATTTTGGCTCCTACAGTACTCATAATGCAGAATTGCCCATTTAAAAATAATATGTATTATATTAATGGATTATAATTGTAAATTGAATGTTGCAGCTGTTGCATTATAACTAATGTATATACTTCTGAGAGGCTTAATCTATAATAATACATTGTAATTTGTTTGTTGATTATATTTTGTGTTAATCTGCGTGTTATATCTATGTATAAAGTAGCATAAAATACAAAAACTCAAGTAAAGTAACAGTATTTAAGTACATTACTTGAGTAAATATACTTAGTTACATTCCATCCACACCTACAAGATGTAGTGTGTTCATTACTGAACTTCCAGTCTTTGTGCTAAGCTAAGCTAAGCTTACTGTTATTTGACTTTAGCTTCATATTTAACAGACAAATATGCCTTGCTCAAGGGGATCTTTTCACAGTCAAATGTATCCGGCTGTGAGACATATTCATTATAAGAGAATCTAAATAAAGTCAGGTTGGGCTAGTTGTGCAGTACAAACGTAAAAATGGACTGAGAAAGCAAGATAGAATGAGTCTGGTGGAATAATTGATGATCTCTTCTTGTCCAGTCCTATGAGGACCTTGTCCATCGTCTAGAGCCGGTGATCATGGAGCTGGAGAGGCAGGAGAACGTTCTGGTTGTCTGCCACCAAGCTGTATTTCGCTGCCTGCTGGCTTACTTTGTAGACAAACCTGCAGGTACAGAAATCCAGCCGGACTTGTAAATACCTTCCCACAATAGTATGTGACCACTAACACTCTTAATAATCTTATTCCCTCCTTGAAGATCAGCTGCCTTATCTAAGATGCCCCCTCCACACGGTGCTCAAACTCACACCAATAGCTTACGGTAGGTGGTAAATGCCTGAGTGTGTGACATATCCATGTCTCTGCAAATCTCTCCCTGACTGTCTGACTTTCTCCTCCTTTGTAGGCTGTAAAGTTGAGTCATTTTTCCTCAATGTTGAAGCAGTCAACACACACAGAGAGAAGCCAGTGGTAAGTTTCCACAGGCACACGTTTGTCTTAATAGATACTTCGCTTTGCCAACTATTCTGTGGTACATTACATACGTCTGATGGCAGGCAGTACTGTTTTGTAATTTGTATGTATCGATGACATGAATATGTATAATGTTGAGGAATGAGCAAATATATGGCTGAGCTGAGCTTTTTCCTCCCTTCCCTTTCTCATATTAGAAAAAAAATTAAAAAGATACATTTATAAGCAATAAGGAGCACCCATGCTCCACAGCCTCACTGGTCTGGTATGACCAGTAGCTTAAGGTGGCTAGTGTTAGCTAAAGTGAGCAAACATTAAAGTAGATGCTGTGTAACTGACATCAGTGAGTATGTTTGCTGACTTTTGCCACTTGTGTATTCATGCCACTCTTACACTACATTTTAGCATGTCACAGATTAACATGAAGATGTAATTGCCACCTGTGGCCCCAGTGGTCACTGTATAGACTCCATACTGTAGACTGTATATAAGAAGTGGACGTAGTCAGAGTTTGACATTTTGGCCATTGCCATCTTGTTTTGTTGCAAGCAGAAGTGACATGAGAGAGTGGAGCTAAGTACAACTGAGGGCTGAATAAGACATTTTTAGGCGACCAAAATGTTACATTTAACTTTCAAGAACTGAAAACAAACTGTGAAAGGGTTAAAGTTTGAACAACTCCCAGACCGGACAATGGCGTGGTAGCAACCTGTCAATCACAAGGTAGCCACGCCCTAAAGCATACCCTGCTTTATGGTCTATTTGACTCTAAATGGGACCATAATTTGCTAAATGAACATCATGCTGTATTGAAGAACACTTGAAACTAGCGACTGAGACCATGAACTCATGTTTACAATGTTTACTGAGGTAATAAATCAAGTGAGAAGTAGGGTCCACTGTTAAGTTTAATTCAAGCATCTGCAGATGGACTCGCCGCGAGAACAGTCAACTGGGTGAGCTGCAGCAAGTAAGCCCAGAAGAGAGGAGAAGTCAGTTTTTTATACACACTTGTCAATGCATGCACACACTGACATTTGCAAGGTCAGGGAAAGATAGTGAATTAATCATTATCTCTAAGCTGGTACGGAACAGCATCTTCACAGACAGCAGAGCAACAGGACATCTTATCCTGGACGGTCATGACTTGTCTCCGGACATTGAGTAAGACACTAGCAGTTTGTTATTTGCAAAGGATTAAAACATAAAGTCTCTTCACATTTGTGAGCTTACAGTCCACAGTACAGTATATGAGGTCGTGAGATCTTTACAAGTACATGGTTAGCTGTTAGGAGCTTGCACCTGGGGGTCTGGACATTTCTACCTGCAGATATGGAAATTTCCAACAACACCGTTAAGATTGATCACTTATTTTTGTTTTCTAAAATCTTTCTGGAGCCGTTTCACCACCACCCAGAATTGATTTAATAGTTTTGTCCAGCTATGAGCGGCGTCTCCATTTCTTTTCTGCATTGCATTGTGGGAGAATAGAGCATCAACAGCACTCTACAAAAATGTACCATATTTTGCGTGGTGTCTAGTTTGAGTACACTTCATTTAGTCACTTTTCCGGTGTGAACACACCATATACTAAAACCCTATAGAATGAACATGTAACATGGATTTGAGCTCAAACTGGACTCTCTCAGTATTTGTGTTGCTGTCGTTGCAGAATGTCGACGTCAACAGAAACCCTGAGGAGGCTCTGCTGACTGTTCCTGACCACGTATAAATGCTGTTTTGTGAGAAAAAGGACTACGATCACGTGAAACTGGACGTGCTGCTACTTATTAGCGTCACTAAATATTAGAGATGCACTCCAGTGAAAGGTTGATTGTGTGAAAACAGAAGACTAGGTGGTAGAAATGGGGCTATATGAAAACATCAGTACAGAAGCACACGGACCTGCTGCACTGACTGAACAGGACATGGCTGGTGCAGGAGATCATGACTGTGAAATGTTCCTGTGTCTTATGTGACTAGAGTTTGCTTTTTTGTGAAATTGTTTACAAATGATTTAGAGACAATAAATAATGCACTGTGCTTTGAGGCTGAGGGGGAAACATTTAAAAAGATGTAGTTAGGTTGTCATAGTAACACCTGTAACTGTTGCACAGATAATGTGTTGTTGATAATCTAATTTTATTACACGGCTGTGTTGAATACTCGATTCTGATTGGTCAATCCCGGAGTTCTGCGGCCTGTAATTTCTTTATAACAGACCGTTGCTATGTATAACAGACTGTTGCTATGTATAACAGACCATTGCTATGTATAACAGACTGTTGCTATGTATAACAGACCATTGCTATGGGCACAGTTCTGATGTCGGACTCTGGCGCACCGTTTTTGTGTCAAATTATTGATTTCTTAAGTAAGTAGCCATGTAATAAGCGGGATAATGTACAGCTAGCGGGTCATTGTTGTGACCCCTCTCACAACAATGGCCGGCTCGCTGTACATTATCCCTTACATAAAGGTGGGAATCAGCACCATGGACAGTTCCCAAACAAACAAAACATGTTGTAGATTTGGGAACTTGAATGTTTGTAATGTAGATAAACTTCAGGCAGGTTTGACTGAAATAAAGTAAGCAAAGAGTCACCTCCAACAACATGTTGCTCAGAAAGTAAATCCACTTTACAAGTCCTGTTTGTGGCAGCTTGGCAGCTGTCCTGTGTTGTTAGCAGAGACGCTAAAGTTAAAGGTCCCATATTGTAAAAAGTGGTGTATAAATACTGTGAAAGTATCGAAATCCACAGAGAAATACACACAGCACATATTCAGAAATTTTAACTTTAAATGAGCCGCCAGGATTTCTGTACATTTGTGATGTCACAAATATACAATATATATAGGCTTTGTCCGAAATGGTATACTACAGTATATACTACACACCCTATATGTGTACTATGGTTCAAAATATTTTTGTGTGTATAAACAGTAGTATGTATCTTTTCGGATGCACTGAGCAGTAATTTACATTGTCACTTCCTGAGAGCCTCCTTGCCGGTTGGAGACGTGTAACCATGGTAACCCGTGCCAACCTCATGTGACCAAAACAATGGATTGTCAAAATCAAAGTCTGAACTAATTTAAAATATATATTACGCCTAGCAAAGTGGAATCTTATACTTACAATTAAATCAAAGCTTTATTGATGTTACAGAGCTTTCCGTCAACGTCTGTTATGAACGTTGTCATTGCTAGCTCATTGCATTGTGGGATATTAATGCCGCCATAGTGTCCAGCGTTGCATACTGTAATATTTCATCGTAAATAGCATGCAATTCACGTACTATTGGTTTCATACTAAAGTTTCGGACATACTAAAATATCTCATATACTGTACGTAAATAGCATGTTAGTGTGGAATTTCGGACGCAACCACATTCTTCATTTCAGGGTTGCAGTGTATCTGAATGACATCAGCTGACAGGAAGTAAACATGGACCCAATTTGTTGCCTACCAACAGAATTCCATTGCAGTTCCAGTAAAACGGAGCGTTTCAGACAGAGGGTAAATACAGACATATTCAGGCAGGCCGTATGAGGAAAATAAAGTTGTTTTTTTAACATTACATCATGTAAACATGTTCTAGTAGAAACATAAAATACAAGTATGAACCTGAAATTGAGCACATAACGGGACCTTTAAATTGAACCAACTGGTCCCACAACAGACCAATGCACTGTTCCAGTCAGCCAATAATGGCTCTTTGTGAAAGAAACTGGCATTTGGGAGTAATTTAAAGAATAAAAGTCAGACTTGAGCATTTTGTAGGAGCCTCCTACAGAGAGGAGGAGGGGAGGTGTTTTGGTAGCTGGGTTATTTCCCCCAAATAGCCGAGCAGGGGTTAATAATCCCTCATGTCTGGTGCACCTCGGTGGCAGCAGTCCGCGAAATTTCCAGTGCGCACGAATTTAAACTGGGAGCTGCTTTCTTCAAACCCAGCACGCAAACTTTCCGACTTTAACTTCACTTGAGCTTTTTTCGGCATCTTTTCTTTATTTCCAACAACACCTGGCCGATGTTTGACTCTTTATCAAAACACATTTCATTAGCACCGCCGTTTAAAGTGAGCCGAGGTGAGGGAGGGGAGAGAGAGAAGAACTGGTGTAAAATGTGAAGTATATGCGTGCACAGCGTCCTGCTGCACGAGCTGCCTCAGTCCAGCTGACGGACACCGCGAGACCACTTCACCTTGGAGACTAAAACCTGAGTTATTATTATTATTATTATTATTATGGACATGATGAATTTAAAGCTCCAGTGCATCCTGGTGGTCTTCACTTTTTATGTGCAAGAGGGATTATCGAGGGATTATGAAGCCAACCTGGGAGCAGATATTCTTTTACAGGTATATTTTACTTTTATTTATTATTTTTTTCTAGTTTGGTGTCCAAAGTGTACTTTCTGAAACACCCCCCGTCTGTTAAACCAGTCCGAATCAAGGCAGGAGGACAGGGTAACAATAATAATAATACAGAACTTTTATTTTGTAATTGAATAATAAAACAAGAATAGCTGTCCAACCAAACCTCAGTCACAAATATATGAAATTTATGTGTCTGAAAAATGTAATGATTTAAAGTTCCCTAAAGTGAGCTTTTGCAGCTCTAATGCAACAGTGCCTCACTTAGCCAGAACATATAATATAGTCCTATTTTTTTAATATATATAAATATCAATTATTTGATTTAAATGTTTCCGTATAAAGGGTTTCCACTCTTAAACCTATTTGTTTATGTTAAATTCCCAGCAATGACCGGTCCAGGGTATGTGGTAATGTATTGACACAGCAATGACTTGTGTGCAAAATTAACATTTGAGAGCAAACCGTGCAACCGGCCCTGCTTACAGTGAAAGCATTTATTTCCAGGTCCACTTCCCCTGCATTCATGAATGGCTTTGATTCAGACTATTTTGACACAAAATCTTGACCCAACCCTCACACAGGCAGATTGTGGAGATTACTTCATAAAAAAAGGAGGCATTTTGAACAAACACTGGTACTAATAAATGGTATTATGTATCATATAACAAAAGCACATTTTACCAAACTATACCCATGCACCTGATTGACTTTGTTTGTCTTGTTTCTTTTCCAGAGAGTAAGACGCCAAAGCAAAGCAACAAAACCAGTGGTAAGTTTATGCTATTACTGTTGTAAAATGTGTTACATAAAATACCAAATATTAATCTAATTGTTAGTGCAAGATTGGAGCTCCTCATGCTACAAAATATGATATTCTCAATTTCTTAACTCCTGTTAAACACATTTCTATTAATATATTAGACTTTTCTCTAATCTTTGATTTTTAGTGAAATATTGGATAATTTGATCTCTTTGGGATTCAAACAGTTATTTAAATGAAATCATCTGAAAAGTTAAGAGAGGAAAAGTCAACAACTCATAGACTGAATCAGAGAAATGACAATGGGGCCACAAAAAAAAAATATTTCATAAACTGCTCGTATGTTGTTTTTATGTAAAAATTGATTTGAAAAGCTGTCAAATAAATGTAGTGGAGTAAAAAGTACAATATTTCTCTCTGAATTGTAGTGGAGTAGAAGTATTAAGTAGCATAAAATGGAAATACCCAAGCACAAGTACCGCAAAACTGTACTTAAATATAGTTCTTGCCTAAAAATACTTCCCACCCGTGATACAAAGTGACTTGCAGAAAAAGCTTCAAAGACTGGGAAACAACCATCCCCACCTCTGGGGATCATCAGCAGCTCCACTGTTTTCCTTCAGTGTTAACTGTGAAGCAATCCCCCTGCACACGTACAGTAATCCAGTCTGTATAGCACAAACCGCAGCCTTCCTAAATACTTGTGAGCTGCAGGGCTGATGTGGCTCTCTTCCTCCTGCCTCCTGTTGCCTCGTACTGCAGTAATGTGGCCAGCACTGACCAGATTGGTCTCAGCAGGCGCCGGCGTTACCCGAGTCAACAAGAGGAGGACAGAGACACCATGCAGGGAACTGCTTTGTGTTGTTTGGTTGACTCGTCACAGCTATGCAGGGCCAAAGCGTGATATGAGGGGGAGAAAAGAAAAGTTATGTGTGAGGTTTAAAATTTGTTTTCCCTATACGTCGAGGGGTTTAAGTCAGCATCCATGGTTGTCAGACCTGATCGATGGTCTGTGTATAAATGTGGCATGAACCCCGACGTATGATCTGTGAGGATGACAGTCAGACAGCCAGTGGTGGAATGTAACTAAGTACATTTACTCAATACTGTTCTTAAGTACAAATTCAAGGTACTTGTACTTTAGTATTTCCATTTTATGCAACGGTATACTTCTACTCCACTACATTTCAGAGGTAAATATTGTACTTAATGTAATTGTAAATCAGATTTTATTGTCACACATTGCATTGTACACAGCACACAGTGAAACATAATCTCTGCATTTAACCCATCCTAATATTAGCTACTATACAGCACCCAGGAAGCAATGTGGGGGGTCGGTACCTTGCTCAAGGGCACCTTGGCAGTGCCCAGGAGGTGAACTAGCACCTCTCCAGCTACCCGTCCACACTCATTACTTGGTCCATGTTGGGAATTGAACCGGCGACCACGTTCATAAGCCAAGACTGAGCTACTGCCGCCCCATGCAATACAGGCACTACATTTGTCCGATAGCTTTAGTTACTTTTTAGATTCATTTTTTCATCCCTTTCCTGTCCAGTGAAAACCACATATCTCCAAATTTGATGGTTTCTGATAAACTGAAGGATGAAGTGTTCCTTATGTGTTGAGAAAATCCTCCTGCTTCTTAAGCTAAATGAACAATTTAAAAACCCTCTTGGATCAGCTAGAAAATGTATTGTCAAAAAGCTGAATGAGTCAGTTGACTTTTTCGAGATACATGGTTCTCACAGGACAGCAACGCTACAAACATGTAAACACACTTGTAAAACTGCAGTATCGTGGGTCGCCGAGTGCAAAACCGTGGTACCACCAGCCGCCGTCTGACTTTCGTTGCATTACCGCTGTTTTGCACTCGGCGGCTCACGTTACCGCAGCCCTGGCAAATGTAGGAGTGAGCGGAGGGGTAGTCAGTTGGTTTCAATCTGCAACCGCACCACTAGATGCCGCCAAATCCTACACACTGTAGCTTTAATGACTCCTTAACTTCAGTGCTTTCTCCTCCAGCCTCTGATTTATTTGATTTATTTGCTATGTCACTAGCTGAAGGTGACAGACTACCATGTGAGGTGTACGGTGGTGTCCCGCTACGCTGTCACCACAGTCCAGAGTTCAGTATGGAACCAGCTCCCCGTCACCAAGGAGGCTGCCTTTGAGGTGGACCTGCCCTCCTCGGCTTTCATCTCCAACTTCACCATGTAAGTCTTTCACGTCTACAGTTTACACGATCCCACATCACTACTTCCTGTATTTGTTTATTAGTGTATTTGAGTGTCTTTCTTTTCATTTCCTTTACTTCTAATCTCTAACATCACTATGAAAACCAGGAAATGCAGCCAATCATCGTCTCATAAACTGTGTTTTGGATGATAATTCCAAAGTATTTACAGGGAAATATTATTTCTTGCCTGTAGAAATATTTCCCTGCTATATGGTGAGAAATTGAAATAAATAGAAGTAATGTTCGTGTTAAATGGGAGGAATCCAGAAATAAAACTATGAATTATGATTATAAGAATTATGTCAGGAACTAGAATTCCGGTCCGGAGGAGAGATCCATAATTTGATTACTAAGAGGGTTTGCTGACCGCTCTCCTTCAAAAAAAAATGCTAAATATAAACAAAACAAATAAGTCAACATTGCAGGCCAAACCTGGAGCTGGATTTGGGAGCGGAAGCAGGTCAGGAGGAGGGGGAACCTGAGGGCAGATGAATACCAAGCTTTGTAAATGCAAGTCAGAAAGTTAATAGAGAAAATGACAGGAGTTTGCCCAGTCCCCGTTTTCTCCCCCGCACAGTTTACTAAGGCAGCCTGCCAGTTTAGATACGCTACAAACACACACACACACAGGCCTACATCTTCTGTATGTATGCGTGCCTACATGGAGGTGGATGTAGCTTTTTTAAGTATGTGTGAGTCTGGAGCTTGTACAGTTTCTTTTTACAACCATAATCCTTCACTTCTGCCTTTCACAGACTTACATATTTTCACACTCGGAACCTATACAGCCGTCTGCACATGAGAGGAAAAAAAGCTGCAGCGAATGTGTTGCGTTAGTCCTCTGGCATTTCTGTGTCTGGAACTAAGAACTCTGTGTTCTGTGTGCGGGTCACTGATGTACAGCAGTTCCTTTACCCCCTCTCAGCCAGCCACACACATAAATACTCCATTTTCCACTCTCGCCATTCTGCTCTGTTCCTCAAACAAGACCCTCTTCAAGCTTGTGGGTTTATTTTAGTTAGCCCTTGATGTTTTTTCCCTTCGAATATATTTGTTCAAAGGACTTGACCTTAATTTAGCACTTCATCACGTGACATCAGCGGTTGGCGAAGTCTAGGAAGTGCACTGTGTGAATTGAATCCCGGTGGTTTTGGTTGGGATTTTGCCGGGTGTAGCGCATGGCGGCACTCCCTCGGAGCGTCATCGCCCTGCAAGATCTCTCTTCATTAACGCTGTTTTTAGAGGGAAATTACTCTTTCCCGCTCGCCCCGTTTATGACCCCACCACAACCCCCTCGAGTGGTATGAACTCTGCTCGTAAACAAGCATGATGCGTGTTTGTGAGGCAGCTTTGGAAATACAAGGAGCAAAATAAAGTAAATCACGCTCAGCAGCTCAATGCAGGCCAGGCGTGTTTCTGACTGAAATATAATCTGGCTACTGTGAGTCACACAGAGAGCTGTTTCTTCTTCCTCTTTCCTCTACCCCATCAGCACCTCCAATGGCAAAGTGTACGTGGCCCAGGTGAAGGAGAGAGCTGCCGCCAGGAAGATTTACGATGCTGCTAAGAAGCAAGGAAAAACAGCCGGACTGGTTGCTACCAAGTCAGTCCCAAAGTTGTTCTTTAATCTTTTAATCGCAATTGATCGCATGATTGTCCATAGTTAATCGCGATTAATCTCAAATTAATCACACATTTTTTTATCTGTTCAAAGTGTACCTGAAAGGGAGATTTGTCAAGTATTTAATACACATATCAACATGGGAGTGGGCAAATACGCTTGCTTTATGCAACTATATGACTCGTGGTTACCCATAGAACCCATTTTCATTCACATATCTTGAGGTCAAAGGTCAAGGAACCCATTTGAAAATGGCCATGCCAGTTTTTCCACGCCAAGATTTGGTTTAAGTTTGGAGCGTTATGTAGTCTCCTTTGAGTATGACATGGTTGGTACCAATTTATTTTTCATATGATATGGTATCTTCACTCTAGAGTTAACACAGAGCCCGCTACCACCTAAAAAGTTGCATTAATGCATTAAAGAAATTACTGTCGTTAAAACAAATTTGTGTTGACAGCCCTACATTTTTTTGATTGTGAATCTGTTTCATTTCATTTCATTCACAATGTCATCTTACTGACATCTTATCCAATATTGTGAGCTTTACTTCCCTTTTACTCTGCGGTGTTCCAGAGAGAGGGAGGTTGAGAAGTTTCGTGTGGCAGTAAGCGTGCCGTCAGGAGCTCGGATGTCCTTCCACCTGTCCTACGAGGAGCTGTTGCTTCGTCGACTCGGCCGCTATGAGCTCAGTTTAGGTCTGAGGCCTGGACAGCTTGTTCAGAACCTCACGTTAGACGTCCGTATAATGGAGCGGACGGGCATCAGTTTCATCAAAGCCTTTCCTCTCAGGACGAGCCGGCTGCTCTCGAACACTGCTCAAGGTGAGTTATTACCGGTAAACATATTTGAATTGGGATAAATAACTTTCAAAGAAGAAAAAATCAACCTGGAATGCTCCTACACTGTTGTAAAGTACAGGTATACCGCCTCGTACCCACCATCGGGTGTTAAGAGCAGGAAGTGTAAAAGCTTTCAGGAATATCAATAAACGTCCTTGTTTAAATCAACGAATGAATAACAATTGGTTGATTGAAATTAGCATTTAAAGAAATAGTTTGTCAATTTTGGAAATATGCTTATTCACTGTTTTCTTGTCAGATGAGAAGATTAATACCACTCTCATGTTTATACAGTAAGTATAAGGCTACAGCCAGCGGCTCGTTAGCTTAACTTAGCATAAACAAAGATGCTCTATAACAAAGATGACACATTTCAAGCTCTGCCAATGGTTTGAAATGGCATACACTTCCTGTCTCCTAAGTGGGCGTGGTCATGGCACCTTCCACCCCCCCACACACATACACACACCTCGTTTGGAAGTGTTATGAACGTTGTGTGGATGGATGAAAGCGGATTGGATTATATTTGCATAATGTGCTAACATTAGATATTTAAACAGTTAACAGCCATATTAAGCATTAAGAAAATACAGGAAACCGACTCTCACTGCACCGTCTCCTTTCTGATCTGTCTGTAGTTTAAAGACTGGAAATGACGAAACAGTTAGCCTGGCTCTGTCCAGGTTGCAAAGTCCTGTTTTAACCGTGAGGTTGCCAGGAAACTCCAGGAAGTCACTGATCCCAGCCAAGAAATAGCCCAACCCATAATCCCCCGTAAAAATACAGTTTGTCATTTTTGTGATTTTAATTTTTTTAACAACCGAGATAGGGTGCTGGTGGGCAAATTGTTTTACCTTTGGACAGTCCCAGGCTAGCTGTTTCCAGTTTAATGCTAAGCTACGCTAACAGGCTACTGGTATTGATCTTCTCATCTAACTCTCGGCAAGAAAGCAAATATGCACATTTCCCAAAATATCAAACTATTCCTTCAATGGAAATGTTGTAGATGAGTACTTTAACCATTTCTGATTACTACTACATGGATTTAACCATGTCCTGCTTTCCTACAGGTGATGCTGAGGCGCCGGCCTCCACTCATGTTGAGCAGAGCGCTTGCTGTGCTCGAGTTCGGTACAGTCCTACTCTACAGCAGCAGAACAGCATCTCCTCCAAAGGTCTCAACGCAGACTTCATCATCCAGTATGACGTGGACCTCAGAGACCTCATGGGAGAAATCCAGGTCAGGAGCATCTCATTAAGATTAGTGTGCATGTTTGTCACAAACAGAAATGTGTTTTTGGTACCAGTAAGTGTTTTCTCTGCCCTTTATTTTTTAATTTTCTTTCAGGTGTATGACGGCTACTTTGTGCATTATTTTGCACCCAGAGGGCTTCCTGTGGTTCCTAAGGATGTTATATTTGTCATTGATGTCAGTGGCTCAATGATTGGCACTAAGATGAAACAGGTAAAGTGGACAAACCTCATGGACTTCATATGGCTACAGTTGAGATGAGAAAACTTGCTAAAATATAACAATATTCTACAAATATAATATGGATTTTCTGTCAGTAATTCTTATAATATCTGTCAGTAGACGAAGCAGGCCATGAGCACCATTCTCGGGGACCTTAGAGAGGGAGACCACTTCAATATCATCACCTTCTCAGACAAGGTTCACACCTGGAAGAAAGGACGGACAGTCCGGGCGACTCGGCAGAATGTACGAGACGCCAAAGACTTTGTGAAGAGGATTATTGCAGAAGGATGTGAGTTGAAATGTGATACTGTTTGAACTGTGGCATTGTATCCATGTATTTCTTATAGGGCTGTCAATCGAGTAAAATATTTAATCGTGATTAATCACATGATAGTCCATAGTTAATTTGATTTATCTCAAATTAATCACACATTTTTTATCTGTTCAAAATGTACCTTAAAGGAAAATTTGTCAAGTATTTAATACTCTAATCAACATGGGAGCGGACAAATATTCTTGCTTTATGCAAATGTAGGTATATATTTATAATTGGAAATCAATCAACAACTCAAAACAATGACAAATATTGTCCAGAAACCCTCACAGGTACTGCACTTAGCATAAAAAATATGCTCAAATCATAACATGGCAAACTGCAGCTCAACAGGCAGCAACAGCTAACAGTGGGTCAGTGTGCTGACTTGACTATGACTTGCCCCAAACGGCATGTGATTATCATAAAGTGGGCATGTCTGTAAAGGGGAGACTCGTAGGTACCCATAGAACCCATTTTCATATCTTGAGGTCAGAGGTCAAGGGACCCCTTTGAAAATGGCTGGGCTGTTTTTTCCTCACCAAAATTTAGCGTAAGTTTGAAGCGTTATTTAACCTCTTTCAAGACAAGCTATGACATGGATTTCTTCGATTTTCTAGTTTCATATGATGCCAATATCTTCACTCTAGTCTTAAACCTGAGCCCGCTACAACCTAAGAATCACAACCTGCATTAATGCATTAAAAAAATGAGTGGCATTAAAACAAATTTGACATCCCTAATTTCTTATTGTTTTTTTGTTCTCTTCCTTCAACACCGATTGTTCCACTTTTCTGTATCAGGGACCAACATCAATGCAGCTCTGCTTTCAGCCGCCCAGCTCGTCAACCCTACGTCCCCTGCCTCTTCCGGCCACCTCTCATCCCGCCGTGTCCCTCTGGTCATTTTCCTCACTGATGGGGAGGCAACCATCGGAGTGACAGCTGGCGACACCATCCTTGGCAACGCCAAGAAAGCTTTGGGCTCTTCCTCTCTGTTTGGCCTTGCCTTTGGAGACGACGCCGACTTCCTCCTCCTGAAACGCCTGGCTCTGGATAACCGAGGCGTGGCCCGAATGGTGTATGAAGATGCAGACGCGGCCTTGCAGCTGAAGGGCTTCTATGACGAAGTAGCCAGCCCTTTGCTCTCAGACATCCAGCTGTCGTACCTGGACGATCAGGCGTTCGACATCACCCGCGCCCTGTTCCCGAATTACTTCCAAGGCTCGGAGCTGGTGGTGGCTGGCAGGGTCAAACCAGGGGTCAAGGATTTAAAGGTGTCAATGTCCGCCACTGATTCAAAGCAACGTGTGAAGTTGGAGAACGATGTGTTGATTTCCCACGCCAAAGGGAATGGGAGTGTAGATTCACTCGACTGTTCCGAAGGCGTGGAAGGAATATCCAGCTTCGTGCACCGTCTCTGGGCGTATTTCACCATCAAAGAGCTGCTACTGGCCAAACTGAATGCTACCGACCCTGTAACTCAAAGGTTACTGGCAGACAAGGCCACCAACCTGTCCCTCAAGTATAACTTTGTAACACCAGTCACGTCTTTAGTTGTAGTTAAGCCAGACGCAGATGAAGCAGCTCAAACTCAAACCACAGCAAAACCCACCACCGCGGCCACTATAACCACGACAGCAACGACTACTGCCACCACCATAAAAATATCAGCTGCAAATAAGCCCGGCTCCCCTTCTAACCCCAGGTCTAACAAAACAAAGCCAGAACCTCCTCAGCCACCTCCAAAGCAAACTAAAAAAATCTCATTGCCAACTTCCACAGCAAAAACAGCAGTTTCGCCATCCAAGAAAACCACAACAACCTCAAGTCCCAGCTCTGTCAAAACTGCCCCAGCACCATTCTCGGGTAAAAAGCCAACTCCTTCCCAAAATGAATCTAAAACTGCCTCTCCTCCTCCACCTCCTCCTGCCGGTAAGATACCCACCTCTGTGCTGAACGCTCTAAAAACAGCGCCACCCCCAGCACCTGGAAAAGTCTCCACCCCGCAGCCCTTGAAAACAACCACTCCCTCCACAACCACCACGATGGTAACATTCACCACCAGCACCACACCTCTGCTCAGCTTAGCCAGAACTGACCCTGCTCCCCTGCCCGGGAAACCCCTTACCCCTCAGCCCAGTACAGTGAGGACAGCCCTGCCTCTTGTCAAAGTGACTGTGCACTACACAGAGGCAGAAAACAGCACCACATCTGATCCAGATGTGCCTGTAATCACCACCGTTCCGCCCGAGCTGTCGTATCCGCTCGCCTCTCCCACCCCGGCACCGGCTCCGACAGTAGACGACAACAACACGGACTTGAGCGTCGCCACCTTTGTGTCGGCCACCTTTGCTCCCATGCCTGGTGTAACAGACGGGCCGCGCCTGTGGGAGGCAGCAGGGCTTCTGGGTAGGTTCTCTGTTTTGTCTGTCTAGTCTAAGGTACAGTCATCAATCAAGTTACGAGCTGAATATTAAAGGTGCAAACGATAACATTGATAACATTCAGCCACTAGATGTCACACTCTCCCTCCCCTTCCATTGCATTCACATCACAACAAATGGTTGCCAGTTCGTTGCACTACCTGCATATTTTATGGTCCAGTGGAGTGATGAATCTTTCGTGGAAGAGTAATGAAATCATTTTGCAACATGTAGTTATAGGCCTACATTAGGGGTGTGTGTGTGTGAGCGTCGCCCCTTCCCCGTTGCCTTACAGTAGTTTCAGCTTGGAAATCAGCTGTTTTAGAGCGGAGCATCGTAAAACACACTTGATTCACACTCGACAGAAACAAAATAAAACTCGCCAAAACCATCTTGATGAGTCTTTCCAACAATCACCAACTCTAGTTTGTTCGGCAACCCTAAATCCCCTCTGATGCGCATCTTTTTTATACATTGTTTGAGGGAACTACAATGTTAGGTAACTTG
Organism: Sebastes fasciatus; assembly: GCF_043250625.1. Taxonomy (NCBI): domain Eukaryota; kingdom Metazoa; phylum Chordata; class Actinopteri; order Perciformes; family Sebastidae; genus Sebastes; species Sebastes fasciatus. The sequence goes on along the minus strand of NC_133802.1, from coordinate 11,480,113 downwards.
ATTTCACTCATGCTAAGATGCTAACATAGCTCCTCAGGGATTGAAGCTTTTATTTTTTAATTTTTACAATCTAACCGGTCACAACACATTAGTTAACGTTGTAACAGGAGAGACTTCCGAGACCAGGTCCAAAGCACACTAGAGCATACTGCTTTGGACCTGGTCTCTGAAGTCTCTCCTGTTACAAGATTGCCCTATTCTGTGAGCACCGGACAGGCCTACTATTCCTTGTGAAGCGTGTTTAACCTCCTTTCTTATTATTAGTTAAGGTTGTAAGAAATGTGGCTGTTGGTAGTTGTTGTTGGTTCAGTTTGAATATGCCAAATTTAAATTTTATGGTTGTTGTTTGGACGATTAAGCTAAGATAGCTAATATGTGCTAACGTCAGTTGTCACTTGTTGCCACGGTATTATTCTGCAGCCTGATGGAGACGGTGTCAGTGCGGCCAGGCATGACGGAGGCAGAGGCAGCCTCCTTTTGAGCACTTAGGATTAGTACCGGACTGAAGCCATCAAACTCAGACATTTATCCGTTTTTTCCACACTAACTGGCAACTTGATCACTGACGACCCACGTGACACCAACAGTGTTATACTATTGGCACAAAAGCCTTGTTAGAAGTGGCAACCAAACATTAGATATCCTCCACAGAGATAAACAAAACATTCTTTTTGGACCTGTCAAAAAAATTTTAATTATTAATTCACAGTCATATAATTTTTTTCACGAAAAGCCATACTTTTTTCTGCACCTTTCAAAGACTACTGTGGATGGATTATTATTTTTTTAATTATTTGTCTAAAGATGTTATCAATATAACCTTTAAGGGGTCAGACTTTTGTATATTTATTCCTAATTGTATGTTCTTCATCTCTCCACTAGATGTCTCCACTTTCATTCATAGGAAAGGTGAATATAAATTTCCTCTTTATATTACAGTGACGGATCACTTTTTTCTTTTAATTAAATTTGATCTGATAAAAACAAATTCAAACATAATTAGATACCCTGACAGCTGTTTAATTATGATAGACCATGATAAGCAGCTACATGACCACATTGGTACTGAATATAAATCTGTCTTATGTTCTATCTCTTACAGATATTGACCTTGTGAAAGGTGAGTATCACTATTAATACTTCTTATCCTGTTGTTCCATGTTAAATCCAAATTCCTTTGTGAGCAGCAGAACGGGTCCTGAACTTAAGTTCTAATTGCCTCCATTTCTCAGACTATGATGCAACCTATGATTACGACTACGATCTCAACTATGATTCCTGTAAGTTTCAAACTTTCATTAGAGTTGATTCTGTTCTGTAGTTGATTTTCAGGCCTTAAAAATACATTTTCTGACTTATTTTCAGGGGATGATACCGCAGACACAGAATCATTTGGTAAGTATTTAGTGGGTGTTATTTACAGCTGCATGTCTTAAATAATATGTCATTTATTGTAGAGACACTGCTTGCAATATCTGTGTAGTCCTGTCATTGGTTTCAGTGTTTGGGAGTGAGGAGGACTGTCCTTTAGTTGACTGTCTTGTGCTTTTAGATGGTACTCCATCCAGACTGAGCACCATCCGGGTCTTCTCTTCATCAGGTCAATTTAACGTTTTATGTTTTTAATTACACCGTCAAATTTATTTGAATATGTTATGTACTCATGTTGTATTTATTATGCTCAAATGTCGTCTGTTGTAGTTGATGGAGATCCTCATTTTGTGGTCCAGCTGCCAAAGCTGCATCAGAACCTGTGTTTCACCGTAGACGGCAGAGCTAATGATGTTCTCAGACTGTTAGAGGACCCGAAGAGAGGTATGCTTAGAAATAATAGCTCTCGTTTCAGTTACGTGTTTAAATATACATGTTTTAAGATCAACTAATTTGTGTTACTAGCATTTTGAAGTGTATTACTAAATGTGTGTTCCCTTCCTCCTCAAGGCATCATTGTCGATGGCCACCTAATGGGAGCTCCCTCAAAGCACAGTGCAGGAGACCGCCCCCGAACCTACTTCGACCGCCTCACCATTTCCTCAGTCACAGCTTCTGGCGACATCATGATCACCCTCTCATTGGACGCTGTAGTGGTGGAAGGAGAAGGGCAGGATACTCTGCCCATCAATCAGGAGGCATCAGTGACGAGGCAGGGGGTGACGGTCGCTGTGGACAGACATCGGAGCTGCTGGATCGAGCTGGACAAAGATGTGCGCTTCCTGGTTATGTTCCACCACTATAAACACCCCAGCTACCTGCAGATGGCTCACCTGGGCTTTTACATCACAGATGGACGGGGGTTGTCTGCTTCAACCCAAGGCCTGCTGGGTATGTACATATTTGCTCTTCACTGTCAGCTCTCACTGATGCTTTATATGCCGCTCACTGTCCTTCAGTGGTGAAAGAAGTACTCACATCCTTTAATTAAAGGTGCAGTGTGTAGGATTTCGCAGCATCTAGTGGTGAGGTTGCAGATTGCAACCAACTGAAACTTCACCCGTGTGCCAAGCTTCTAGGAGAACTACAGTGGCCGACGCGAAAACGCTAATGGCCCTCTCTGGAGCCAGTGTTTGGTTTGTCCATTCTGGGAAGTGGGTCTTACAAAGGGAAGCCAATGCTGAAGTGCCTTAAACTTGCATTCTCTCTGATAGCCAGCAGGGGGCGACTCCTCTGGTTGCAAAAAGAAGTCTGGTTGTATAGAAGTCTATGAGAAAATGACCCTACTCCTCACTTGATTTATTACCTCAGTAAACATTGTAAACATGAGTTTATGGTCTCAATCGCTAGTTTCAAGTCTTCTTCAATACAGCATCATTTTAAAAATTTTGGCGGGTCCAAAATGAATGTTTTGTTTATCTCTGTGTAAGATATCAGACATTCAGTTTTTCACTTCTAACAAGGCTTGTGAGCCAATAGTAAAACAATATTGGTATCAGATTGATGGTAAGTGCCTGGCGACGACTTGTTTTGAAGTAAATGTAATGGAACGAGGGAAAGGAGAATTAATTTTTTCAATGTTGTCAATAGCACCTTTAAAAAATGTGTTGTATTTTATAAGCTTATTATAGGTTTTATATGTAAAATCTTAAAAAGTAAACTTAAAAGTTACTAGTAACTATAGCTGTCAGATAAATACAATATTTTCCTTTGAAATGCAGTGGAGCAGACGTATAAAGTAGCATAAAATCGAAATGTACTTAGTTATTTTCCACCTCTTCTGTCCTTTATCTGCCTACAGGCCAGTTTCAGCACACTGACATGAGTGTAACAGCGGTGAAGGATTACCTGGACGGAGGAGCTCACAATGAGGCAATTTCAGCCAGGGGGATCCTGAGGTGGGGATCAAAGCACATGGCGGTCACCTTGCAGGACAAGACGCTGAAAGACACAGTGCGGAAACGCCACATGGGCAAGTGCTGGGTGGTGCCCAAGGCGGAGATAGAGAGACTACTGGGTCATCCGTACGACAGCTACGTGGTGGATCATGTGTAATCCTAGCCGAGTCGGCTCCGCCTTGTTGCCTCTCTGCTGCACAGCTCAGGTCACAGCAGTTATCAATGGCATGGTTATCGGACAAAGGATGAGCAAGAAAGTGGGACTCCGTGAGGCTAAAATGACACGTTGCCACTCATAGTATTCAGTAAGGAGCAGTGGGACACAGGTGTGGTTACAAAAAGAGGGGGTGGCAGTTTATAAAGGAGTAATGAGGAAGTGTGGTTCGACAAATATAGTGAAGGACTGAACGATGATGTTCTCCATCAGTGAATTTGACTTGGATTCAAGCTCCCTCTGTGTGCTGTATCTGTGACAGAGACGCCGTGTTCTCCTGTTCGCATGGCAACCACAAAATGTCCATTTGTGCTACAGCAGTTTGCGCTCGCTCCAAAATGTGTCGCACACTAACTCACGACTTTAAAGATGTTTATCAGATTATTCTTATATTCCATCGTGGAATGATTATTAGGCTAAGCCTTGTTATTATTAAAACTGTATCATTCTGTAAGTTGTATTTTTTAAGTGTATATAAAATATAATTGTATGTGTATGTATAGATAATCTTCCCATAAAACTCACCTGGATGTAGTGATTGCATCCTCAAGAAGAAACACAAAACAGAATCAGGGTCTTTCCAGGTTTGCCATGTGCTTTTTATTTTTCTATCATTTCATTCATAGTTTAATTCATTTTATTTGTTACACAAGACATTAGGCATTGCTCACATACTAGTGATCAAACAAGGACAGTAAGTTTTCTACTACTTCAGCCTGAACTATTTCTTTTTGTCAATTTTCAAGGGATAATTGTCAATAGTGGTTTCCAAATAGGCCAAAAACTGGATGGAAATTAAAACAGTACAACCACACATGAGGCTTTTGTTTTCAATAAATAAAAAAAGAGAGAGAGGACAGTATCTGATGCTGAGGAAGGGCAGGGGAGGGAGGGCTTCAGATATGTTCAAAGAGTAAACAGTATTCCAGTTTTTATCAGGTTTCCAGGATGAAGACCACACACAATGTTGTTTGTACACACACAGCTGTATACTGTATCTTGCTGTTATCCTTCCTTCAAAACCGGTTTCTTAGGAATGCTAATATTAGATCATGATGCAACACTGGAATGATCACTGAATAAGGTGAACGCAACACATGACACGGCAAATAACAAACGAAAAACAAAGAATTTCGGTGTGCATCACTTTTTAAAAATCAATTTTTTTTTATCATCAGAATGTAATCTAATAGCATAGCATATTCAGCATTTGACATAAAACCTTTTCACGATTCAAATAAATAGAGCATAACAATAAGACACGTCAACACCCCAAACACGCGATAACTTTGTTTAGAGTTGCTTAAGGGATTCGTCGTGGTGGGTATAAAGTGAGATGGAACTGCTTCAGTGGTTTAAAGAGGAAACTGTTTGTTGTTGATGTGTAACAAGCCGCAGATCAATCTGGCCGTGAGTGAGCGTGCAACTGCAGAGGAACTGCGTCCACTCAGGTGTACAATAACAGCCCTGATAGAAAACAATATCCCTACTGTAGTATTCAGTCAGATCTGCAGAGCAAACATACACTACCAAACTGCACTTTCAACATCGTCAGCAACTTTTGCCAATAACAGCAAAACCATTTTTGGCACAAGACTGACCTGCCGCTAACGGTTCATTAAAACAAAGCAGTCAACTTTTGAAAGGGCCCAAATGCTTGAATAAGACCCCAAATTAAGGCTACAACCAAATAAAAGCAACTTGGTTCGTTCTCGTGGGGCGGCACCTGCGACTGTGGCTTCACACCTTTGCTACAAAGTCTTTTAAAGTTACGGGAGTATCCAGCTTTTCCCTCTAACTACAATTTTCCATAGGATTTAGTCCCTAAGGGGAATGACTTACCTAAATGACACACACAAGGGTTGAAACAACCAAGACACAATCTGGTGCTTTCCACTATGAGCCGAAATTTCAGTCTTCACCCTCTTCACTCAAAAGTGAAACTTTCCAAAATCCAAAAACGCATACATTCTTTTCCCCCCATGCCACACGTCCTCGCATCTCAACCATTTTTACGATTCGTTTTTCATTCCAAATCCTCCCGAATACTTCATCGAAAGCCTCGCCTTACACTAGAAAAATCCTCTTCGTGCCTCTTTTTGCTTCCCTTTTTTTTTAAACTTGAAGACCACAGTTTCAACCTCAGATCTGTAAACTTCATAACTTCAGCCAGTGAAATGTGCACCAAATATATAGAAATAAAACTCTTCAATAATTTAAAAATGTTAGAAAGTAAACTATTCAAATTCAAAATTGACATCACACAACAGAGATAAACAAAGGAACAGTTTTTTGTTGGAGGGGGAGGGGGGGTAGGTGGGTGACAGTTAATAGCCACTGGTTAGCTTGCCTGCTAGCACAGGGAACACAACAGCATTGCAAAGTGAGCACTATCAGTTGACAGAACAGCCCATTTATATGTAATTTTTCATCACATTTTTTTTTTGCCTGACCGACAAGATTTTTGCCAAAAGGAGCGGAGTCTTTTTGACGAAACACAGGTAAAAGACCAAGTAAGAGAAAAGTGAAAGCAGGGTTGACAGGAGCGATGCGTGGAATGGTCCAGCCTTCATACCGCAGTGTCGTTTTGAGTCTATGTACAATACTACCGTGTGTAAAAGATGCATGCATGTCGACTGGAGGTGACCCTTCCAGAGGATTCTACACTAAGCCATACTACAGATCTCTCATGTCAGAGCTCGCAGTTCACACCTCTCAATGCCATCAATCTTCCATCCACCCAACCTCTGATATGAGGAGAACGACGTTACAGAAAGAATGAAATGCTTTGAAAATCGCCAACGACAAGTAATAAAGTCACCTCTAATGGTAATAGTTAAGACATGATTATACTGTAAATTCTACAATGGAATGAAAGACCATATCAACCCTGCTTTTCAGTGACAGAGATAAGGAGTGTGAGTATTTCAACAGAGTGTATGTGTGTGTGTGTTTGTGAGCATTTATGTGTTGTCAAGAGAGAGGGGGACGTAAGGAAAAGGAGGCAAACGGCTTGAGGGCAGGCAGAGCCCAGGAACACACACCCTCTCCGCCACGCTCCCACCCATTTTTTTTTTCTAAAGGACTGCTCGGGCAGCCCCGGCCCTCTACCGCGGGCTCTGCCGCCTCTTTCGCCCCTTTTCGCCTTTCCCGCCTCCTCTCCCGGCCCCGCCCTCTCTCGGAAGCCCCCTCTACCGCTCACTGCTCGTCCTCCCCGAACACGTCGTTCTGTTTGCGCTTCATGTTCTCAAAGTCAAAGTCGCTCCCGGTCATACGTTTGTAGATGTCCTTGATGTCGTTGCAAGTGGTCTCGAAGTGAGTGGTGGCATCGTAGGTCCTTGAGGCGAAGACCTGGGGAAGATCAAATAACAGGACTGAGAATCTGCAGCCACGCTGGCGGCTTTCTGAGACTAAAGCCGTCCACAAATGATCAGCTGTACAACCGCTCTGCAATGGCTGTGCCATTGTTTTCTTATGGGATGCAGTCCCGATACCGATAGCGATACCTGGGCTTTGGGTATCGGCCGATACCGAGTTCCGATCCGATACCAGTGATTAATTAGTAAGCTGTAGTGACTAAAATCATTCTTTTATGTGTAAGGCAACATCAAGCTTGACTAAAAACATCGCTTTTCTTACTTTGTAAAACAAAATGTAACAAATAAATGCATAGATATACATTTACTGAATCGTGCAACTAGGCGGAAGTGCTACCTTTGGCGAGACACACCGCTCGAAATTGCCAACTTTGACCTCGGTTGCCGCTGACCTTTCAAAGCGCAATCAATGAGATAACAGCTGCAAATGTTGTTGTTGTTGTTGTCCTAGAAACAGTGAGTGGCGTTCCTTGCGCACTTCTCAATGACCTACAGTATATACCTACCGGCGCCGCGCTTTGCCTCTGGCCCTACCTCGTGGCGAGTGAAGCGAAAATGTCTTATCTTGTGAAAGCAGCTTTAGGTACAGCAGTGCTTTGAGCTTAATGCTAACATCAGCTTGCTAACATGCTCATAGTGACGATGCTAACCTGCTGACATTTAGCAGTTAAAGTTTACCATGTTCACCATCTTACTTTGGCCTGTTTGCATGCTAACTGTGTATCATAAACGTCAATCCATTACAATTCATCTTCTTGGGACCTTGAATAGCAAATTGCATGGCAATCCATCCAATAGTTACAGATATTTCACTCAAAACCAAACTGTACAAAATGTCATGGCAATCCATAATCCAATAATTGTTGAGATTTCAGTCTGGACTTAAGTGGTGACTGACCGACCGACATTGCAATCCATAGAGCTCTGCCATTAGCTTTTTCTTTTTATAGTAGTAACATTTTTCCTCTTACCTGGCTATCAGTACCATCATCTGTGGGCTCATAAAGGTCACTAATAGCCACAAACCTGTCAAAAAAACAAAAACAAACTCCATCAATGAGTATTATCACAAGGTATAGTTCAGTATTTTTCTATCACATTGTCGTCATGTTTAGTTTTATGGCCTGCTTGTTTGTTAAACCATAAATGCATGAATTGTTAAAATGCTGACTTTTGGTCGATGGGCTCCAGCAGCTCCAGAGCCGGCTCTATCTCAGCCTCGGGCTCGCTGGTTTCCACTGTGGTGCTGACAATGGCGATGTACTTCCCCTGGGCAGCCACATTGTGAGCATAGGAGATCATGCACACGTAGATGTCTGGAGAATTGACAAAAAGGGTTAAAAGGAAGAGAAAGTCAAATCAGTTGAACTTTTAGGTGCGTTAACTGTTTTTGGCCACTAAGGGGCAGTAGAAACAAGCTGTACACACAACACTAACATATTATCCAGTTTAAAAGTTGATATGGTGAACTTGTTAGCAAACAGTTGCTTATTTACACACCCAGCAGACATGTAGAAACTTTATTTCTAATCATGTTTTTGGCCACATGGCGAATGTCTGGCGCTTGAGCTGTTAAATGTTCAACTATCTTTGTCGCTAATTTTGTCATGTGGTGCTGGGCAGGAAGGGTATAGCAGGTTTTTAGAGCTTTTTTTCCTGAAAACAGACGACTGCGTCTGGAAACAAGCTGATGAGAGCCATGAGAGTGAACCAGAACAGTAAAGTTGTGGGTCAGAAAAACCAAAACAATGAACTGAAAGATGATAAAACACTCCGTAGAGCTGAGGGGAACTGTAGAGTTGGATGGGTTTGTTGTTATGAGTGGCCCCTTTCACATACAATGTTTATTATAGTTGCTTTAAGAGGTAATATTCAATATGTTTTAGTACTTAGGGATTATGAGCCATTTTGCAAAAATACAGAAAGCCATTGGGGGGAATAAAATGGCCATGTTTCACTTAAAAGGTCAAATATAGAAACAAGTATTGCTTGATTTGTCCTCATAAGAGCACTCCTTGATATCTCCAGAGCTTAAAATCCAATCAGTTACATTTAACAGAAAGGCCATCTTTGTTATTGACCTTACTGCCCATATTTGTAAGAACTAAACACTCTACCATTTAGTCTGATAAGTTAAACAGTGACAATGATTCATCTTTACCTGAGTTGCGGTTAACCTGATTCTGAGGAATGATGATCTGGCAGGAGTTAGCGTCATTGGTGTTTTTGATTGGGTGGCTGAGGACGCAGATCAGACGGATCACCTGACCCGCCTTGCGGACGCGGTCCGGGATGTAGCTGGGGTCGCAGATGAGCTGCTTACAGCGAGCCACCTGCAGCGGGAATGAGACGGCAGTTAGAGTTGGGCGATCTTTACCATTTTTTTGAATGGCTAAACGGCAACAAATATGGATTGAAGCAGAATATCAATATTTTGTTTGGATCTTTTTTTCAATACATTTTGACTTATTAATGGAGCCAATTATATAGTGGAAGATGGAGCGTTGCGTCGCTCGTGATAGAGGGGAAGGGAGAAAGGAGGGTGTTATTACAGATAATGCCGTTTCTGTAAGTTATTAATAATAATAATAATTTGAATGTCAGTGTTATGAATGAAGCTTCAATGCTTCAAACTATGCGGTACAGCCCTAGTTCTGTCCATCTCGCCTCTGCTCCATTTAGTAGCGGGTACAGCGTGTGTCTGTTATATGTGGGGGGATGCCGACGTGAAACTATGATGCGGTTAATTAAATTTAATATAAAATGAATAGCCTAGTACTGATAATAATAATAATAATAATTGATTGCATTAATGGGAAAGAGCCAAATATCGTCTTGACATTGGCAAAGGCATCGGCTATCGTCGATCCCAGAGATCATCATCTATTGGTGCAACCCTAACGGCAATGTGTTTGCAGCATTTTAAAAGACTCGCTTTCTTATCCCCTCTGTGTGAATAAAATTCATGACTGATCGTTAAACCTGCATAATCGCGAACAATAAATCAGCATACCTCGCCCTCAGACTTCACTCCAATCACATGGCCCCCTTCCATCACTATCTCATCCACTGGTTTGTTCAGCATGTAGGTCCCTCCGTAGATTGCGCTCAATCTAAAACGACAAGTGAATAAGAGCTGTTAAATCACGGGAGTGGGTTTGTACTCATGTATTTACTAGTAAAGACAAGCTGTAATTTATAAAGAAATAAAGAACTATGGATTGAAAATATATGAACAATGACCTGGCAAATCCCTGCGGCAACTCTCCCAGACCGTACAGGGGGTAGAGGTAGGGGCTCTTCCCATACCGGGCCAGCGATTCACTGTACAGCTTGATACGATTGATCGTCTCCAAACAGGGAACATCAAGATAGCTGAAGGAGAAGATAATGAATAGGAATACACAGAAATAATGAGATACCTCTAATTCTATGTATATTCACAGCCAAAAAGCATTCTGCATGCAGTTTTGTTAAGAAGATGCTTTATTAAACTTTATTTATTTAAAATTTGAGTATATATTCTTTAGTTATTTCATGTTAAAAGTATAAATGCAGCTGTGAAATGAATCAAAATGCAGCTTGATAATAGTTTATGTTTGACATTATGCTGTTGTTCTTACTCATCTGTCCTGTAGAGGGCCAGGGCGTGGCCAGTGAAGTCAATGACATCCTGGCCGAGGTCAAACTTCTTGTAAACATCCCTCATCGTTGTGGTTTTGGGGTCCACGCCCTCAAAGGTCTTGGGGTCGTTCTCGTCGAAGTTGGCCACAAAGACTAAGAACTTCCGAAACCTTCGCTTCTCAAACATTCCCATCAGATCTGGAAATCCAAACAATGGCTTTATGATGTAGTACATGATCACTTAAATGTGATTTAAATACTCTACTTTTCATGATATCTTAAACACAGACATATTCGAGCAGCTTACTTGAAGCTAGTGCCTCAGTCTCGGTCGACGGCACCTTGTAGATCTTTCCTCCTTTGTACACAAAGCTTCCCTCCACTACTTTAAAGTCCAGGTATCGTGTCACCTCTGTGTATAGCAGCATCTTCACAAGCTGACCTGCAATCACACAGACACAAGCACATGTTACATCTTATTATTTGTCTGCCTTAAGAGCATCAACACAGAGACTGCCACTTGTCCTCTAAGTAGTCTGACTGGTTAAACCTGCAGTAGGCAGAATGTTTTTGGCATCATTGGGCAAAAATTGCATAATAACCTTTCAGTATATTATAATTCAAGCGTTCTGAGAGAAAACTAGACTTCTGCACCTCCTCATGGCTCTGTTTTCAGGCTTTAGAAAATATAATCTAGGTCATTTCAGAGAGATAGCGTTCCTATTGGCTGTTCATTCAACAGATGCAGCTGTCAATCACTCCCAAACTCCTATCAAACGGTCAAACTATTTGACGGTCAATCAAATATGAATCAATATTCTGTTACTGTCTCATTTGAGATGAGAAATAGGCATTACAGTAACAGAATATTGATTCATATTTGATCAGCGCTGCCTAGTTTGACCGTTTGATCAGAGTTTGCGAGTGATTGACAGCTGCTCAGAGACGGCAAGGCTCCAGCTCGGCTCTGATTGGTTGTTTTCCTCCAATCTGTGAAATCTTGCAGATGCCATTAGGAGAACCGGAGGACACAGAGGCACATGATGTTTTTTTCAAATTACCTGTCTCATGCACTAATGTCAGGATATAGTGACTGTTTTATAAAAATATATTTTTTAAATCATATTTGCTCCAATCCTATCTACTGCAGCTTTAATTCCTTTTTTCCTGGGCCTGATCAGTCATAATAATTATGCACTAATTGTCCATCTATGTCCTCTGTATAAAATGAGTGAGTTTATGGTGTTATATTCATCCCTTTATGAACAAAATCCGTGATGTGGGACTGACCGTTGGCCATGAGGAACTTGGGTATGAGGTCAACGTTCCAGTCCCTTCCCCTGCCCATCGACTCGGGCGGGCTATCTGGAAGACTGAAGCGCTTGTACAGCTGCGGACGGTAAAGAGAAACATTAACAACATCCTGTGAGGATGAAATCTACCAAGGGCCGATAGAAGATAAAGCATTACGGGAGGATGAGGCCGGGGAGCAAATGAAGACAATAAAAACAGCAGCTGATGCACAATGGCACCGGGAAGTAAACTGAGATGTACTGAGGGATATAAAACATATTGATTGTTTTTTACAGATCCCGGGAGACCTTTCTTTACCTCCTCCAGGGGGGTGATGGAGGAGCTCTCGCCACCATAGTAGGGGTTCCTGTCCATGTGCAGGACCTTTTTCCCGTTCACGGACATGATCCCGGACAGAATGCATTCCTGGATGAAACAAGATTGAACAATCAGCTTAACATCAGTTTTGAAAATAAATAATAAACGTGACTTCTCTCAAAAGAACACCAAATTTGAAGATACATGGTTTTCACTTGACAGGAAGGGTATGAAAAATTGTAATCTGGAAAGTAACTAAAGCTGTCAGACAAATGTACTGGAGTAAAAAAAGTAGTATAATATTTGCTTCTGAGATGTAGTGGAGTAGAAGTATAAATTTGCATAAATGTAAAGTCCCTTGAATTTGCACTTAAGTGCAGTACTTGAGTAAATGCAGCTTACTTAGTTACATTCCACCAACTGTTTTACCCCTATTTTGGTATTGTTCTCACACCAAGAAAATTCTGGAAAGAATATGGTGTTTGGTTTCTTCAAGAAAAAAACAACAACCAAAAAGAAGACAAATATTGTTTTAGAATAAATTTGATAATGATGTTGGCAAATTCATAGCCTATAGCCATAGCATATGTAAATTTAACAATTAATTAACAGATTTTAAGACAAGATTGAACAATCAGCTTAACATCAGTTTTGAAAATGAAATATAAACGTGACTTAGAGAAAAATTGAATAGAAGGCATGAACGCCTGTTAAGAGGTTTTTGACAGAAGGCTGCAGGGAGGACAGAAGGAGCGGTGTGCGCATGCGCGACTGGATCATCTCATCCTTATGTATCTACTGTAATAATAATAATAATAATGATAATAATGTGGTTTTCTTAACAAAAAAATATCCACATTATATCATCCCACCATAAAATACATATTATTATGGCTATGCATTGACAAAAAGGATATTTGATACCTGTTATAAAACTACCAAAATGTCGACTTTAACCTGGGTTAATATCACATCAAATGTATACTTGTGCATATTTCTGCCGCATTGGGTGTGATAAGTGAAAGGAATAACATATAATAATTTAATAAACCCCGTGCTCTGCAGGCCTGCGCCAACCTCAGCTCAGGATGGAGGCCTGTCTATGCACAGAGGACCATGACACACACACACTGGGGTTACGCCTAAAAGATGCTACTGGGTGGAACATCATACCGGCTCTGAGAACAATACAATAACTCCTGGAAGCATTGTTTGCTTCCTCTCATGCACCCCATGGGTCAAAGTACATTTAGAAGAAACATTTCTCTTATTATATATATTTTTTAATGTCACATTGCACAGGGATGCAGGAGACTTCTGGTTCTCGGATACATGAGAAGGATATTAACCATATGGAAAAGTCGCACATTCAATATGTTGTGTAAAAAGCAAAAAATGCAACTTGACTACTTACTGTGAGTCCGGTGCCCAAAACGATCACATCATATTCCTCATCCATGTTGTATCACCGCCTCTCCCGTCTCGCCCTCTTTTTTTTGCCTGGAGAAATGAAGGGTGTTTTATTTGAAGGAAAAGAATTTAGCCAGTGAGTCCACCAGGAAAAAAACACTCCCTTTTCTCTTCCACGAGTGCTTTAAACGGCTCGTTTCAAAGTTAAATGTTTATCAGTGAATCGTTAGGCATTAAATGGCCAATGGAATAAAGTGTCCACACTGTCACCGGCGAGGACGACCAAAGATGGCCCTGATCGTGGAGCGCTCTAGAACAATGTCAGTGCGCGTCAGGATATAGTGCGCATCCTCCTCCTCCTCCCATCTCGCCACACACACACACACACAATAGACTAGAGCCGGAAAAGCTCACTGTTAGTAGGAAACCCCACTTAGAGCTGGCGTTTTGAAGCGGTTACACGCATGTTTGGTTTCGTTTTCATACTTTGACATGGAGTTTAAAATGTTGTTGCTATTTTAAATACATTTTCTTTCTCTTTATCCTTCCTTTACTGTTGTAGGCGCAGCGTTGCGCGGATGCAGGCAAGGCGTATCCCTCCGCCACCACAGCTGTGTGTGTGTGGATGGATGGGAGTTGCTTTCACGCAGGCCATTTTCAATAATAATAATTAAAAAAAAACAAAAAAACAATTCGAAACTTTTAATTTATTTTATTTGTGTAGTTGTTTATTTAGGCTTGTTTGTTTCTGTTTTACAGTGTTTTATAAATGCATAATATGTGGATGATGGGGACATGATGACACGAGGAGCGAAATGCCCAAATTTAAGAGAGAATATCAGCACCATGGACAGTTATCAGGTCAGGTGTATAGGCCTACATGTCAATCATTGATGAAGCACAGTTCAACCGCATTATACACATTATCTGTGTATGTCTGTTTATGGCACATTCAGTATTATGACAGTTTACTGTTATAGCATCAAATGTTCTGCTATACCCTACCTCTACTAATAAGCATTAGCCAGTGGTGGAAGAAGGATCCTTTACTTAAGTAAAAGTACTAATACCACACTGTATTAATAATAATTCTATTTGTAATATCAGCAACATGTTTTACCATTATATATGATGTTTTTGTATTAATATTACTGCTATTCTATAAGATCATAAGTGTGAGTATTGTTGTTTTGTGAGAATCAAGTATCTCTAAAAAGTCAAATTTTCAGCTTTGTGATTATTTAATTAGTATATTTAGCTTACGTAGTAGGAGAAATCTCTCAAAAGAACAGTTCTGAATCACCAAATTTGAAGATGCATGGTTTTCACTTGACAGGAAGGGTATGAAAGATTGTAATCTGGAAAGTAACTAAGTACTTAGTTACATTCCACCAACAGTTTTACCCATATTTTGGCATTGTTCTCACACCAAGAAATTCTGGCAAGAATGTGATGTTTGGTTTCTTCAAGAAAAAAACAACAACCAAAAAAAAGACAAATATTGTTTTAGAATAAATTTGATAATGATGTTGGCAAATTCATAGCCTATAGCCATAGCATATGCAAATGTAACGATAAATAAACATATTTTATTGTTTTCCTGAAGGATGTTGACAAACAAAAAGGCTATCAAGACATTTAACATCTGTATATTTTATAATATTTTTGTCTTGTGTGATATACCCCTGGCTCTATTGTCATTGTTCTATTTTATAGATAGATAGATAGATAGATAGATAGATAGATAGATAGATAGATAGATAGTAACTTTATTGATCACGAGGGAAATTCAAGTTTCCAGCATCACAGTTCCATAGTGCAAAACATGTTAGTAAAAAGGCAGTAAAAAAGTTAGTAGTGCAAAGTACAAAAAAATATACCAGACATAAAAATACAAGGAGATGAAGAAAACTGTTAAGACTGAATATAGAGCAGGGTAACAGCTGTTATACACTAAAGTGAATATAGTGCAGAAGAGACTGTTAAAATAGCCTACTATTCCTTGTATACTGAATCTATATTTTTGTTCTTTTGTTTGATTAATATAAATAAATAAATAAATAAATAAATAAATAAATAAATAAATAAATAAATAAATAAATAAATAAATAAAGCTAATGTTAGCTAGCTTGTGTCCAGATTGGGGTAAATCAAACTGTTGTTGAGTTTTTAATGTGACCAGAACAGAGTGGGTGAGGCTGCAGCCAGTGGTGGTGTTTGGTGGAGAGGTTGGTTGAGAAGGAGGACAGCTATGGGCGTGGCCGGATGACGGAAGCAGGAAGTGCTGCACATGACTGTCAGCTGGTTTGCGTCACGTGAGCAGAGCTTTGCGGAAAAAGGAAAAATGTCAGGACTGAGGTGCTCGAGTGGAGTGAGATTTATGGCTTATATTGCCTTTTTCTCCACCCTTTTCACCACAGGGAGTACCGCTGCTCAAGTGCCTCTTCTAATGTGGTCCAGTGACAGGTAATATTTACTTTATATTCATCTGTCAACTAAGAAGACTCACTCAAACAGTCAACCTGCTGTTTGTCATGCTAATGCTGCTAACACTTGTTGCTAACTGTATCCAGATCAGACTAGCTGGTCCACTTAAGATAGCTAAACTTCATAGTTTTAAGGCTAAAAACTGAATATGCAACGTTTGTTTTGACTCATTATACTCACTTTATTTGGTACAATCGTTGGGGGGGAAAAGAGTCTCAAAACTGTGAAATTCTTGGTTGAAATCCAGAGCATTCCTCACAATTTCATGCATTTATTTGTTGCTTTCATACATAATGAAATGATCCAGTGATGTAGTGAGTTAGACTCTGGCATCTAAATGGATTACACTGCTTTTTTAGTGATCTGTATTACTCTCAGATGTGTTTATCAGCATGCTCATGTCATGTTTATATATATCTATATCTATATATAGATATAGATAATATAGATATATATTTGTTGCACTCTTCCCACTTTGTATTACAGTTGCTGCATAGCAATTTCCCTCGGGATAAATACAGTTTTATCTTATGGTTTTGCCAACATAATGTTACATACATTGTTAGTAATCTTGTAGTGTCATAAATAGAATTGATGCACCTGTAAACTAAAGTTACTAAAACACATTTCATACAGTAGGTACCACAGTTCCCCAATGAAGCAGACAGACATTAAACAGGAACAAACAGGCTGCTCATACAGAAGGAAAATATGAAAGTAGACTACTGTATGAGGTGGTTTGGTCAGAGGAAGAGTACATCTAGTTTCACTATGCCAACATTTTTGTATTGTAAGGGCAAATATCAGAGATAAAACAGATGAAAAGCTGTGGTTAGACAGGAGCAACTGACATGACTTTGTTTGGAGACATTTGTCTTTACTGTATAATGTTATGGCAGCTTTTTTTGTTTGTATTTTACACAACTGTTAATCGATTCCAATGTGAGTATAAGGTGCATACTAATAACTGTAAAATAAACCTATGAATGTAGAACTTTTACTTTGAACTAGTATTTGCATGACAACAGATTTGATGTGTACCATTCAGTTGGCTGTAGAGATAATTTGACTTCACTGTTGGGTTATTGTAACTAGGGGTGTAAGAAAATATCGAATATCACAATATTATGTTTAGTGATACTGTATTGATTTTCAAAACCACTGTATAGATTTTTAATAGTTACCTTCAAAGATTAACTCAGTCAGTACTTTATTGCATTTGCAAAGAGATACACCCTCTCAAAGTAGTGCTATGATGTGCTATGTTTGGACTGTGATAAATGCAGATACCACTGTTCAGACTGCATAGAAAACATATTTTACTCAGATTTTATGCATATGGTGGTGTGTTCTTTATGCTGTGAATGTCTTCCTAAAATAAGATCACAATATGTCGCCTTGCTCAGTGTATTGCAATATATCACAATAGATTGAATCGTAACCCCTGTATCATGATACATATTGTATCGCCAGATTCTTGCCAATACACAGCCCTAATTGTAACTCAGTCTGAATAAGAAATTACATTTCAGTGTTATCTGTTGTTTTGACATAATTCCCTTGTTTGACAGTCTTGACTTAAACATAAATGGAATTTTGGTGGCAGTGATGCACTAGTTAATGAATTTATTTACTTTTGACACACAAGTCAAATGTTACGAGTGAGTGACGGCCTTTTGCAGGACAAAGGAAGTGAAGTGATGATTGTACTGACAACTGCAGTTAAGAACAATTATATAACATATCACAATTTGTCTTTATCTTTCCTTCATGTTTAGTTTACCACCACTGGCCTCACCTGCAGCCGGCCACATCACATCCAATGACCAGCTGGCTGCCTACCTCACCTCTGCCTTTGGCTCTGGCCCCCACACTGTGCTGTTGTTCCTGCAGGACAAGGTCAGGCCCTGAGACTTGAACACTATATTCCTGCTCTGCAGCAAACATATACAGTAATTACAGTATGTCACTTAACAAGTTGGAGCTAAGGGTGAAAACTAGGGTTGAGGAGAAGAACTACTCAGAGATCTTCATATATTTCACTGTGTTCATTTACTAGAAAGGTAGTCCTTGGATATGTAAATAGTGTAAAACAGTGTAGTAATGAGTCATGTGTATTTGCACTGCAGTGCAGTCCCATGTGACACTGTGTAACAGTCTTCTCACTCTGGTGTGACAGTGAGCCTTAGCATTACTTCCCCTTTCACAGTTCCTCTCCAACACATCCTGTGGGTTTTTTCCTCTGTGGTGGATCTTCATTGCTGTGACTGATTAATGGGATTGATTGCTGTTTTAGTTGTATTTCGGTTTTGGTTGTATTAAGGATGCTTTCACAAGCCATAGTCCGTTTGGCTAGTCCGAATCAGAGTGTGAAATTGATACTTTTGGTTCATTTTCTATTTAGTCTGGTTCGGTTTCACAGTGCACGAAGCGGACTAAATAATAAAAGAAATTTACTGAGGGGCGTGTACGAAGGAGCATATTTATCTCTTTCGTCTCGAGAGCTACCACTTCTGTGCAGGGAATAACGGACTTTAAAATATTGCTGTCTAATTTTTTTTACTTTGTCTCGCCACTGATATTCTGTGCACATGAATCCTTTCTCCAGTTTATCTCAAATGATTTTATAAATGTCACTATTTATTTGGAATTTATTTAGCATTTTTATATGTTCTCTTCGGCCCAGATGTCAAGCAAACATCGGACTTCTGCAGAAGTCCAGGTCATTCCTCTCCCACTCATGTTTGTTAACTTGTCATTTACCTGTGCCTAGGGCTGGGCGATATGGAGAAAAATCAGATATCGCAATATTTTTTGATAAAATACTTCACTATTGACATGGCAACGATATTGTACGGTTGACTATTTGACAAAATATTTACACAATCAAATTTTTTATAAATAATCATTTATAATGTGGATGTAAAGAGTGAATGGGTAAAGGCATAATAGAACAGCTAGAAAAGTCAGATACGTTATCACTTTTCTTTAAACTACATCCCTTTACTATAATGCTTTAAAACCAGGAAAAGACACAGATTTTGGTATCCAAAATCTAAGACATTATCTAGTCTCATATCACAATATTGATAAAATATTGATATATTGCCCAACCTGTGTCCATCTTAACAAATGCCCACACAGGCGCCTGCGTTTTGGTTCGCTTGCAAACGGTCAGAGACCACCTCTCACAAACGATCTTGGATCTTGTTTTGGTCCGTACCAGAGTATGATTACTGCATTCACAACTGCCCCAACGAACCGCACCAGGGGTTGAACCGCACCAGGGGTTGAACCGCACAAGAGTTTGATTAAAACTGTCTAAATGTTGGTTTGTGAAAGTGCCCTAAGATACATATATTTTTCCAATTGTTGAATACTTGCTGAATTGTGCTATATTTTGTCCTTTTGTGTTCAGTTAAGCAAAGATGACTTCACAGTCTTTGGTGGAGTGTTTGGAAACAAGCAGGATAGTGTCTTTCCAAACCTTGAGGTAGGTTTTCATAACTTTATACACGAGTCCTAAATGAACATGATTTTGTCAGACTATTTACTAATACTGACGATTCTTTCCACTCACTCCTCCTCAGGCTGCACTGCAGTCTTCTTCGTCATCATTGACGCTCCCTGCTTTAGAGTGGTCGGACTCCTCTGCCCTCCCGGCTCTGCTGCAAGAGAAGCTGGGCGTCTCGCCTCTGCTTGTAGACGCAGACACTCTGTCACATCTCAGCATCAACACATCTGCCAGCAATCTACTGCTCATCAATCTTCCTTATTGCACTGGGTAAGACTTGTGTTCTGCAGCTTATCAGTCAATCTAAGTATAATGTTTCTCTTGTTTTTTTTACTCTGTGAAAATAAACATTTTTTATACCCTTTTTTTAGCGTGGACAAGTCTTGCAAGGAAGTCCTGCATGACAATGGTAAGTTTTAACTGTTAAGGAATTTCATTGTGTAAAAATATCAGCATTTTGGTCACTGTATAGTTGTAATCGTTTACTGTTTTGTTGACATGCACAATGTGTAACTCAAGTGTATTTTGTATTTTACAGATGAGATTATTGGGAAAGTTCTGAGTATCATGAAAGACAAAAATGTCCCATACACCGCGATATACACAGGACTCAAGCCATCTCGAGTAAGATATCCTAACTAGTACATCATGTACCAGAAATGTACAAAAACATTTTTTTTAATGATTTTCATCCTTACCGAACAACATATACAGTAAAACGTCAAACACACACGTCACGTGAAGACATAAAGCATTATAATATACATTTTGATTACTTATCTCTGCAGGTGATTTCAGAGAGATCTATGTCTATCCAGCCTGCGGGGCGGTCCTTGCTCCAAACAGCTGCGCCCGATGTCAAAGCGCCCATCATGTTCAATGTTTCCGGTAACCCTTGCATAATGCTTTGGGCTCAGAATCTCAACATCGGCCTCTCAAAGGATTCAGCGTGGACCGACCTTTCGGCACAAACACCTTCCTTGTCAGGATCCATGTGCAACGGCACCAACTCACTGTGAGATGGCCAGCATGTTAGCGTTTAATGTGTTTATTCTAGAGAACTTCAGTTTTATGTTATTTAATGGAAAGGAGTTGTTTTTAATGTATTCTTCTTTTCTCACTTTAGGCTTGCCCTCGTGTATAAAAACGCTACACTAAGGTAAGGCAATACATCTCTAATTTATAGGAATATTTATAAATTTTACAAACTCTTTCTTAGCAAGAGTTTGATATGAACATCAATACCTCTCTTATATCTGTTTGATAAATGTGTCGCTACAGCCAGCAGCTGCTTAACCTAGCTTAGCTTAGCACAGAGACTGGAAACTGATATCGTATCTCTGTCCGAAGGCGACAAAATCCTCCTCCTCCTCTAAAGCTTTCTAATTAACGCATTATATCCATACACTGTATATAAAGTTGGACGACATGTCTCCACTTTCTACCACTGTACAGAAGTGAAACCAAAATATCCCGGATACGGGAGCTGCCATCTTGAGATTTTGACGTCATTTATAGCCAGAGTCTGCGCTGTAGTAATTGGGCGGTGGAGCCGCGGTATCGAGGTCACTCGACCGAACCAATCGCGAGCCGAGCACGGCCGCAGCTTGTCAGCGAGAGACTCGCACCTGCCAATCATGACGTTTCACTCCCTTTTTATAGCATCAAATAACTAATTAAAACCAAACTTTTCAGAAAAATGAACATACATCCGAGTGATACGAACTATACAGCTCTGTAACATCAATAACACTTCAATTTAACTGTAAAGTAGAAGATTTCTCTTTGCTAGGGGTAATATTTTTTTTTAATTAATTCAGACTTTGATTCTCACAAATCGTTGTTTAGGTCACATGAGGTTGGAAGGGTAACCAATAGTAACCATTTGTCCCAATTCTAGAAATAAATACTAGTTAGTCTTTTACACTTATATGCTGTCGTTGAGATACTCATCAACACTTTTCTGTTGATCTCCAGGTTTGCCATGAGTCAACGTTTCTATCCCGTGTCTGCACGGAACTGGTCCTCCTTGGACTCTGTGACACTGACATCAAACGGTCTAACTGCATCTTTTATTGGGAGCCGCAACATCTACGCCCCTGCAGAGTATTCCTACCACTGCCAGTCTGTCACCAGCTTCCGAGATGCTCTGCTTGTGCCAAACGACACCAACTCCAACACCACGCAGTGGAGGCTCAATTTTATCGACTTTCAGGTAAGACTATAGTGCTGCATTTTACATCCTGCCACTCAATATTCCTGCAGGAGTGCATCAAGCACTTTTTTTAATGGAGTGTTTTTAATAATAAGGTGTCTCTTTAGTCTTCCTGTTCATTGAGGGTTTTATGCATTTTCCGATACAGATTCAGGGCTTCGGTTTGGCCAACGGAACAGATTTCTCCTATGCCAATGACTGCGCAGGCTTCTTCACCGCAGGGATTTGGATGGGGCTGCTGACCTCACTGCTCATGCTGTACATTTTTGTGTACGGTCTGCACATGATCATGCAGCTAAACACCATGGATCGATTCGACGATCCCAAAGGTCCATCGATTTCAGTGCCTCAGTCGGAGTGAAGCGTTCCCGAACACACACACACTCCTCAGCCCTTCAGTGCCTCCGAGGAGAGTCCCTCCTTGTCATGTAGCTTTTGGTTCTTTTTCTTTGAATATATTTGTCCGGCATATGGACCTCTCCTCTGATATTCTCTCCTGTGTGGTTTTCTTTCCTGAATCCTTCCACAGCTGTCTTTGGGATACTGTTATCTTGCAAGGCACATTCCATTTCATCTCTGCGCATTTGAAAGTGCCGAAGTGGATGCACCTTTTTATAAGAGTTGATTTTGAGTGCCATGTGCTAAAAGATGTTTTTGTGCCACTGTTGGCCAGACACTGGCTATTTTCCCTTAAATAATTAGCAATAATTTCTCGTACTAGAGAATTTCTTCATGAATGTGATTGCTGGATGCTGTAGGACCGTGTCAGACCTCAGTTCTTACTTTTTTATTTTTCCAACTCTGTAATTTAAAGACTACTGGTCAAGAATGAAGTGCCTGTATATAAAGAGCAGATTATTGTTTGTGACTGTGTTTTGGAATTGCCTTACAAAAAGTATGCTAATACTTCACCTTGGATTAGACAAATCCAACTCAAGTGCCACCACTTAAATCCAAGATTTTCTTGACAAGTAATTTATTTATATGAAAAGGACTGTCTCTGCTTACCCTTAAAGTTTACCTCTTGCTTGCTTCGGGTTCATCAAAACATGTTATAACAGTGCCTCAGTTCTGCTTATCTCAAACAAATGAATGTGCAATTGCCATGACATGTACATTGTCTTTAATTGACAATAAAGATATCTATAAATTGTGATTTTATTGGGTTGTTTTCAATGCAAAGACACAAGTAATCTTTAATACCAACCAAGGAACCTGTGGTTTATATATATATATATATATTTATATTTATATATATATATATATATATATTTATATATATATATATATTTATTTATATATATATATTTATTTATATATATATATATTTATATATTTATTTATATATTTTTTTATATATATATATATATATTTATATATATTTATATATATATTTATTTATATATATATATATTTATTTATTTATATATATATATATATTTATATATATATATATATATTTATATATATATATATATTTATTTATATATATATATTTATTTATATATATATATTTATTTATATATATATATTTATATATATATTTATTTATTTATATATATATATATATATTTATATATATATATATATATACACACACATATAGTCATTATTTCTTGATATGGTATATATACCATATCAAGAAATAATAATAATAACAATGCCATCAATTTGTGTAATTTGCATACCAACTCGGTTGCCATCGTTACAGCAAGTGAAAACACGATGACGTCATGGAAGGGGGAGACGGAGCTAACTGCGTGGTAGCGTCGCTTTGCTTTTTCCTTTAAGTTTTCACTACTTTCTTGCCCACAAGTTGTTTCCAAAATGTCAGCAACTCCTGTCCAGAGAGTGGCTTTTGGCAGCTGTCAGGAGAGGAGAGTCTTTCCCCTCCATTATGCTCCAGACCGGCTGGGAAACCAAATGGCACGACCGGAAGCGTCACACGTCGGTCCTGGCTGCTATGACAACCATGAGGTTCGTCTCCTAATTAAACATCTGACAGCAACACATCTTTCTTTTCTTTTGTAGCTTCCTTTGTCCTTGCTTGACACGTCTTTGATACAGAAATCAAATGTGTTATTAAACCGTAGTTTGTAGGTCGTTTTGCTTTATGATGATACATGTATAGGCCTACCTATTATATGATTATAGAGTTCTAAATATTTCTATTTTCTTCACAGTTTGGCTCCCTACTGTATGACTTACAGAGGACACCGGGGAGTAAGAAAGGATATAGTCTCTCTGCAAGGACTGCAGCACGCTTTCCGCCCTGTAGCAAGGTAGTACATGAAACACATCATTATTACTTCAAATGATTTATTTGCTCTATATCAACCATAGGCCTAGGTCAGGGGTCAGCAACCTTTACTATCAAAAGAGACATTTCAGGCAACAAATCTGTCTGGAAACGCAAAACATTTAAGCATTGCGATGACGGTAACACAGTTTATAGTCTAAGTATATAGTATATAAGTCTAATGCAGTGAGGGCCCAAGTGCAAAAGAGAAAAAAAAGTCGTAATATTACGAGAATAAAGTCCAAACTTTACGAGAAAAAAAGTTGTGATATAACGAGAATAAAGTCAGAACTTTACGAGAAAAAAGAAAAAATAACACGTAAAATTACTGCTTTATAATATTATGACTTTATTTTCATAATATTACGTCTTTTATCTCGTAAACCTATGATAGGTATTATATTTTTTTTCCTCAATGTGGCCCTAATACTCCGTCGTACCGTCGTACCATAGACCTACAACAATGATAAATAAAAATGAAAATGTAAACAAAAAACAGTGATTCATTTTTTCCATTTTTATAAATCCACAGGGAGCCACTGGAGAGGGGGTAAAGAGCTGCAGGTGGCTCCGGAGCCGCAGGTTGCTAAGAGACCCCTGGCCTAGGTCTACTGAGCACATAGTTGATGTTAGCTTTAAAGGGGCATTCCACCGATTTTACACAAGAGGCTCACTTGATTTGTCACAAGGACAGTGGTGAAATGTAACTAAGTATATTTAGTCAAATATTGTACCCTAGTACAATTTTGATGTGCTTGTACTTACTACATGTTATGCTACTTTATACCTCTACTACTCCCCTACAAGCCAATATTGTACTTTGTAGCCTACATTTATCTGATAATTTACTTACAAAGCAGATTCTGCAGATTTACTTAATTTACTTAATATTATCTTCCATTTCTGTTAATAGATCCCCCTTAATGCTACACACTGTTCCTTTAATACAAAATATAGATCAACTGATAAATTATGTATTATTACGAATTAAGCTGCCGGGTAGTAGCCTATATAAAGTAGATGAAGTTAGCCCACCTTTACCAGCTGCAACATTAAAGTGATGAACACATTAATGCATCAATAAGTAGTTCTGAAATGGGCCATTCTGCATAATGCATAATTGTACTTTCAGTACTTTAAGTAGGCGTGTATTTTGATGCTGTAATACTTTTGTACTTTTACTTGAGTATGATTTTGATTGCAGGACTTTGGACTATTGTATAAGCTCTTCATATATTTTGTGTGCAAGAAAAAAAACATTTGTAAAGTAACTAGTATCTAGTACTTGAGTAAATGTACTAAGTTTCATTCCACCACTGCTAAAAATCAGGACATATTGGCCACCTCTGCTTTGATTTCACCTTTCTTTGTAAAATCTGTCTCCTGTGAGTCCCCCGACTTTATGGAAGTGCAGTGCTAAATGGCTGGAATACCTGTGTAACATGTCAAGTTTAATTTAATTTTGTCCACTTTCTATCAGCAGAAAGCGACCCCATCCCCACAGCAGTACCAGCATGATCAAAGCCGGTCCAGAGTCCCCCCTCCGGGCAAAACACCTTTCGACTCAACCACACAGAGGTTCAAAAGCGTGTCATGTACAACTCAGGACAGCCCAGGGTGAGACTGAGACACACACACACACACACACACACACACACACACACACACACACACACACACACACACACACACACACACACACATACACACACAGACACACAGCGGTGCTGAACTGAGCTGACACGTTTTTTTTTCTATCACATTGATACATTGATATTGATACATCACTTTTCCAAAATGGTTTGGTTATATCTTTCAAGTCTCAAGTCTCCCTCGAGACATCATCCCCCCGTTCACCCATATACCAACCCATGAACTCCGAGTTCTCGGTGTAGATAACAACAAAATGATAATTCACAAAATTATAATAATAGTAATGAAAATAAATGAAATTACTTGTATATATATATATATTTATATAAATTCCCACATGTTGAAATGCATACATTCCAGCCTGCTTGACAAAAAGGGGGTACAGTCTCATTGGTAAATGTTAAATTGAAGTTTACGGTCTTGATTGGTCTTGATCTTGGTCTTGATTCCAAAAATGTAAGGTATAAATCCCAGATTTTATGAGAGATATGACTTTTTTGTGTGATTGTGTGTGTAAGCTTTTCAATCGCTATACAGGAAAAAAGTGTATTAATCCAAAGGTTCAAAGATGGACAACAAGCAGTTTTACAATGTCTAGTAATTAGGGCTGCACGATTATGGCCAAATGCTAATCATGATTATTTTGATCAATATTTAGATCACGATGATTATCATGATTATTCATAGATATTAGAGACAAAATATTTGTATTGCCATTTTACATTTAAATAAACAGAGCGCTGCTTTCACTTCCATGTTATGCTGCAACTGTCCAACCATCAAAAATTCGAAATGTTATCCTTATGTTATACTAATGTCATCTTTTGTGGTTATTTGCATAAAAACAAATTTCAAATGATTAGGAAATAAATTATTGTATTTTATGTAAATATTTGCTTTGATTAAAACAAATATTGGCATTAGTAGTTCTAATTATATATCATAAGTTGCTAGTGTTAGGAAGTTAAACAGGTCATATTTATCTCTCTAATATCTATTTTATATCCCTGTGAAAACATCTCCTTCAAACAACTGGATTTATTCAAGTTTCTCGCCAAAAACTACATTTTATAAGATTACATTTGACGCATCATGAAAGCGCTATAATTTACCATCGCCCGATACTCATTTTTACTGAGTAGAGCTTGAACGCACCACAATGTACACCGTGCTGTCGGCAGATGAGCCAGTCACTATGATTACTCTGAGCAGCATCATGGGCACGAATTCCAATACAATAAAAGTCTAATTGTTAGTTGTTCCCCTACGGCTTATTTTGGACTTGCAGTTGTTACAAATTGCAGCTTTATGTCTTCTTCTCTCATGCTGAAGAACTTCCACACCGACATGTTGTGTGTGTGTGTGTGTGTGTGTGTGTGTGTGTGTGTGTGTGTGTGTGTGTGTGTGTGTGTGTGTGTGTGTGTGTGTGTGTGTGTGACGTTACTGACTGTGCCGACATAAAACCATCACTTGACAACTGCACATGAAAAAAATTTATATATGACACTTCTGAAAACCTGCCAATTCTTCAATGGTGCTTAACTGAATTTTAGAGCAAATGAAACTCTGTATTTGGAAATATTTGAACAAATGAGCTTGAGGGATCCCAAATTTTCTTTAAGATTTTCAAAGAACGAGCTGACAGATATTAATTTTGTGATACAGGCCTGGGACCTACGATCATAATGAAGTGACAAACAGGAAAGTGAGCTGGCCGAAGTGCTTCGGGAGCCCAGACTGGTCCAGAATGCCTCAGATCGAGAAGAAGTCACTCCGGGTGAAGGTAAGGTTTTAACTCCAAAATGTAAAACAAATTGAAAGGGGTTCATACATGCAAAAACAGCTTGAGGATATTTTCTATTTTATTATTTATTATTTATGAACTTTTTTTCCACATACTTTTCTATCACTTTTTAAAAAATTCTATGCTATGACTATTTTATCACTTTATTCATAATACTGTACTATGACTTTTTTCGATATACTATACTATGACTTTCTTATCACTTTTTTCGATGTAATATACTATGACTTTTTTATCGCTTTTTCCCACATACTATTCTATCACTTTTTTAAAAATACTATGCTATGACTATTTTATCACTTTATTCATCATACTGTACTATGACTTTTTTCGGCATACTGTACTATGACTTTATCACTTTTTTTGCCCATACTATACTATGACTTTTTTATCACTTTTCTCGACACACTATACTATGACTTTCTGATCACTTTTATCGATGTAATATACTATGACTTTTTTATCACTTTTTTCGATGTAATATACTATGACTTTTTTATCACTTTTTTCCGACATACTATACTATGGCTTGTTTTTCGACATACTATACTATGACTTTTTTACATTTTCTTCGACATACTATACTGACTTTTTTTCGACATACTATACTACAACTTTTTGCATCTTGTCATAGTATAGAATGTTGAAATAAGTAATAAAAAAGTCATAGTATGTTAAAAAAAAGTTATAGGATGTCATAAGGTTGATAAAAAAAAGTAATGGTATAGTATGTCGAAAAAAGTCATAGTATAGCATGTTGAAAAGAGTAATAAAAAGTCAGTCATTTTAGTGACAAACATGACTTTTTCAACATACTATTCTGACTACTTTGAGTATTTTTAAGGCATACTATGACTTATTTTCAACATACTGTGACTATGAAATTTGCGCTTTTTTTAAAATGAAAAACAAAGCACAGAGAAGCTCTGATTACAACACACACAGGGAGAGCAACTTCATTCTCTGCTCAGGTAGACATTACTCCACTATATCAATGCTCTGAATCCCATATATAGAAACTTTAATCCACAGAGATTCGAGTGGTAAATCTCATCTATGTCTCGGCAAGAACGCGAATAAGTGCTTTTCCCTAAATGTCAAACTGTTCCTTTAGAGTTTGCTGTGCCGAACAAAAAACATGTTTTGAGAATTGTAACCGATCCTGAATCCTATACAAAATGACATACAGCTGCTAAAAAGTGCATGATTTTCGCATAGGAATTCTATGTGGCGGATATTCATAATGTATCTTGCAATAATGCTGTTTTGTTTTCTTTCAGATGAGCAGTGAAAAGGAGTTCCTGAAGCACAGGAGCAGAGTAGCCTACCTGAGTTTATACTATTAATTCCAAAGCTGATGGATGTAAACCCATTGTGGCACTGATGTAACATGGTGCATTTGCCACATTATTTACCTGAACTTTTACTGTCAATTTATTGGAATGAAACTGTTGCCAATATAGTTGGAGATCTCAAGAGTTATAAAAAAAAAAGAAAATTGTTTTTTTTATTCACAAAATGACTGGATTCCTATATGGTTTGTATATTACATCATAATGTTGCTTACAAAGGGAGTGCTTGCTGAAAAGATTACAGTTAACACAAAAGAAAGTTTTCTCTCTCAATAGAAGTCAGTCAGTATACAAAAAGCCAACAGCAGTACTGGTCCCAGCTCACACTCTGAAAGCACCAACCACTGTGGCAAATGTGAGTCTGTTGCTTCAAGGTGGGTCCCACTCATTTCTTCCTCCTCACTTTGGGTTTTTTGACCGGCCGAAGGTACGGGTTGTCGATCACGTTGTCCTCAGCGGCCTTTGCGGAAGGAACAACTCCACCGGGAGGAAGCATGGAGTTCTCTTTGTCAGCTCCTGGATCATCCTGAGTGAGGGAAACGGAAAAAAGATGGAAGTGATCATTGTTGAACACTTCTATACTCGCACATCACATTTAGTATGAATAGTTTGACATTTTAGGAAATTAGTTTATACGCTTTGTTGCAGAGAGTAAGATGAGCAGATTGTTACTATTCGTGGATAACACAGAGGTATGAATCTTATCAACAAACTCTGCAATAAAGTGAATAAGCGTATTTCCCAAAATGTTGAATTATTGCTTTAATTTCAAATTCAATCGAGTATCAATGACCATATAGACCCTTTTACTGTAGATGTCACCAAAAAAAATGCGCTTGCATGTTGGCAACGGAAGTGGTGTTTTGCCCCAGACATCCAGACGAGTTAGCAAGCTTTAAACCATAACGAGCATGAAAATGTCTGGTTGTTACGTGTTTGATTGTCAGAATCGATATTCCGTCAGGATCACGACCATTCAGAGCAACAAGTGTTTCGGTTTAACGAGTGACCATGGTTACATTCAGCCGAATGCGTCATGGTTGCTCGTAGTGACGACAGCTGTTGAAAACACGAACAGAACATGTAGGTGTCCTCGTAAAAGCCTTCAATCAATTTTAAATACTTACTCGTGTGTTTATTATCTACAAATATTCACGCAAGTTACCCCGAGCAACCACGGACGGAGAGTTCCCGGTTAACTGTCACTCATCGAAACACTGGAGGTGTCTATGGCTGCAAGTTATTAAACGTGTTGACTACTACGACCGAAAAAATGCCTGTGTTTGTAGCACCCATTTTAAAACTCGAACTCTGAGTCTATGCCATGGTATTTGACATTCTGTATATGACCACAGATAACGGAGTGATAATGTAGTGACATGTATGCTCGTAATTTCTCGCTAGTGTAAAGTTACGCTAAAGGTTTCTCCACTAAATACGTGTATATATCTGGTCACTGAATATTGGGCCACTTGCTCATGTCATCTACCAACTAACGAATAGCACACAGATCAGGAAAGTCATTTGTTTAGGCTGCATTCGTGATCTTTGCTGGTTAATGCCCTTGCGTAGCTTGACAAGCTATTGAACTCCGCCGTACTTCCGTCCGTCATCATTGTTTAGAAACTATAAAAGGGTCTATAAAAGTCACTTAGAAGAGCATATAAATGGCTGACCTTGTGCACTTAAGCGATAGCTTACGACAGGGCGTGGTAAGTTATATGTTGCCGGTCATCAACAATGTCAATATGAAGGTTATAGACCCATTTCAATTTAAAATAGTCCTGCTCAATCTACTCCTCCATAGAAGTTATAATTAAATGTTTCCATTTTGTAGCTTTGTTACTTTATATCTGTAACCTGTACCGATTCCCCCCGTGACCCTGTCGCTAAGCAACATTGATAACACATTAGTCTAAGGTTTTTTTTTCTCAGATGCAGAGTGATACTGAAAGTGCAGAAGAATTTGACGTCATAGCCATGGTACGTGGTTATTATATCATAGCTATGAACCAATCAGATTGCTTGATTTGAGCTCCCCATTTTATAATCGGAAATTACCTCTCAATAGTATAAGCATGTTTATTTGAAAAGGCAAATTGGATTCTTTAAAGTCAGATTTACTCCATTCGTTTTTGAGGTTTTTATATCATTCTGTAGCTTCACAGTGATTTTCCTTATGTATTCAAATTCCAACTTTCAAATTTTGGTCAGTGTATGCATGTTTTAGTGTCAAAATGCTATTTTCCCAAGCCCTTCTAAAAACGTTTTCCTATGTGACCTGACGTAGGTGTCTGCATGATGACGCTGCTACATGTACTGTATACTGTATATACATCCTTATAGTCAGTGTAGTAACGTTACATACAGCAATGTAGGTGGCGGTCGGCATGCTACCACTTTGGGGAAGCAGACATTTTTATATCTGTAATTTTATGATAAAATATCCCCAGTCCTCTGAACAAAACAGCAATCCACATCCCTGGCACTCAACCCTACAGTAGATGTTCATAATAGAGCTTCTGTATATTCTACATCGAAAAACAACTAGTGCTCCTGGAGGCCCTACATGAAATTAAAGAGGTAGATTTGATACTTGGTACCGGTAAGTAAATCTGACATTAATGAATTTGCCTTTTCTAAAAAAATTTGTGGAAACTGTGGCATATTCCCAGGAAGTAATCATTTTAAAATCTCTGGGAACTCAGAGAGACCATGATGATATGAAAACACAGACATTGGGCATGTTCCAGTAGTAAAGACTTACATTGAGGATGTTTCCTGCTGTGTTCTCGCTGTCTGTCTGGTCGTCCTGCTCAGAGGAGTCTGTCTCCTCCAGAGTCTGCAATTCCAGCTCCGAGGGCAGGAGGGCGCTTAGATATGGGATGGTGCTTGGTTGTGCTGCGATCACTGAAAACACATTCACAGAGATTAGTAGTAGGGACGATTAACGATTAATCGACGATTGATTAATTGGTCGTTAAGAATTTGAATGAGCACATGAAACTCAATCAATGTATCAAATAAAGATCTGAAATATAAAACAAACGTGTAGTCTCCTATTATATTCTAGATATCAGTAGATTGGTGTATTTACAAAGCATGTTTCAATGTCTCGCATTCGCAACCAGGCGATGCACAGAGAGGCGGCGGAGGTGGCCACGCCGAACCCGCAGGCTGAAGTTGATGCGCCCGAAAAGACATGTAATCATTTCCAATTTTCACAACATGTTTTTATCTAACAAAATATCCTGCTTCAATCCATATTTAGTGCCATTTAGCCTTTCAAAAACATTTTCACTGTGGTCAAAAACTGTTCACTCTCCCACATGCATCTATTAACGGGGCGGTCTAGCAGCAATCTAACAGCACCATAAATTACATTCATATAACCACAATAGCACAAAATCACATTTTCCCATCTTGTTATGGTGATAACTTCTTGAAAATAAGATGATAGACATCTATTCTCTCATTGCAGCATTACATTTTGTTGTTTTTGATCATCTTTCTTATAAAACTAAGCGGAGATCATTTTTATGAGCATGTAATCTGATATTCAATGTGTTTAATAAGTCTAGGCCTCTACATCTTTATATGTTTCATAAGCTATGCAATGCTGTCAGAGAATATGCAATACGTTGTTGTGGAATTAAAGCTTTGATTGAGGAAAAAAATGCATTATGTGTTTGGTATAAGCAAAATGTTTATTTTTTTAAATTATGATTAATCGATTGATTGATCGTTAATGTGATCAATTATCAATTCAATTTGCAACCCTAATTAGAACCCATGTAAACACAACATGCTTTCAGTAGCCTAACAGACATGCTGGCTTACAGAGAACAAGACAGACTTGAATGCGTAAACAAAATATTGCAACCGATTTTTTAACTACAGGTGGAATCACTCACATGGGAAGGCAGTGATGTCGTCTTTGAAGAGGCTCTGAGTTTCTCCGGTCTTGGCCATGAAGCGTGTGAGCGCTCGCTCCACGTCTCTCCTCTGACTTGCTGCCTTCTCTCTCACCACTTGGTAGTCTGACACAGGCTCTCTGAACGTCTGAATGCAGAAAGGAAAATGGACCTCACTTTCTGAATTTCATCTGTTACACATAATAAAGGGTTTGCTGATTGCTGCCCTGATGGCAGTGGTGAAACTGAAGGGTGTTTTCATGTTATTCAGGGAGAGTAAATAGTATACCTAATTTAATGTTCATACATAATATTAATAGGGCTGTCAATCGATTAAAATATTTAATCGCAATTAATCACATGATTGTCCATAGTTAATCACAAATTAATTGCATAATTTTTTATCTGTTCAAAATGTACCTTAAAGGGAGATTTGTTAAGTAACACACTTATCAACATGGGAGTGGGAAATATGCTGCTTTATGCAAACGTATGTATATATTTATTATTGGAAATCAATTAACAACACAAAACAATGACAAATATTGTCCAGAAACCCTCACAGGTACTGCATTTAGCAATAACAAATATGCTCAAATCATAACATGGCAAACTGCAGCCCAACAGGCAACAACAGCTGTCAGTGTGTCAGTGTGCTGACTTGACTATGACTTGACCCAAACTGCATGTGATTATCATAAAGTGGGCATGTCTGTAAAGGGGAGACTCGTAGGTACCCATAGAACCCATTTTCATTCAAATATCTTGAGGTCAGAGGTCAATGGACCCCTTTGAAAATGGCCATGCCAGTTTTTCCTCGCCAAATTTTAGCCTAAGTTTGGAGCGTTATTTAGCCTCTTTCACAACAAGCTAGTACGACATGGTTGGTACCAATGGATTCCTTAGGTTTTCTAGTTTCATATGATGCTTTAAAACTGAGCCCGCTACAACCTGTAAATGGCAAGTTGCATTAAAGAAATTAGTGGTGTTAAAATGAATTGTTGACTTTGACAGCCCTAAATATCACCAAAGGAAAATGACATTAGTTCAGAGTTTGTTTAAGGATCTCTATAACAACCAAGAAAAGTTGACTCACGGGTGTTTTGATGTAGGTGTGAGGGTCAGGGAACTCTGGGAAGTGGCTGGGGATGTGAGCCGGATGTGTGCGTTTCTGTCCGGCTGACAGAGCTTTGGGAGTCACAGGTGAGTTGGTCACTGGAGCTGAAATTAAAATCCAAACACCAAGAAAAAAAATTAAGTTCACACATCTATGTTAATTTTTTTAGTTATCATATTAGAATCAATGTAGAAAGTGAGACTACCATTACCAGTCAATTTCATAATCTATACTAGCAGTGGAAGGTAGAGTGGCTACTTACGGGCAGTTATAACCATCCTCTGTGATCTCTTGGCATACACAGGCAGGGTGTCTGCTTTGAAACCTGCAGTGACACAAACAGATTCAATCTGTGTTACCTTGTGTTAGCAATGCATACGTTGGTGTTGTCCTGTTGGTGTCCTCCAGTACCTACCCATTTCAATGAGCGTGACCACTGCATCTGACAGGGTTGGGATGCTTCTGGCTGTGTGTTCACAATAAGCTTTAGCACACCGACCTATTTCAGTTATGTCTGGAAAAGGGACAAAAAAAACCCCACTGGTGCTTAGAAAAGCATTTTGCAGATATAACAACTGGATGACTCATTGAAAAAATTTGATTTAATTTCTGTTTACAGGAATCATCAACAAATGCATTTAGTCATTTTGGACATATTTTTCAGAATCAGTATACATCATTCAAA
This sequence comes from Sebastes fasciatus, assembly GCF_043250625.1. Classification (NCBI taxonomy): domain Eukaryota; kingdom Metazoa; phylum Chordata; class Actinopteri; order Perciformes; family Sebastidae; genus Sebastes; species Sebastes fasciatus. Next base: position 11,445,508 of record NC_133802.1, on the reverse strand, counting down.
TAATAAGTGCACACTGCTGCTGAACTCAGAGTATCATGTAATGTAAAATGCCAAAGGCATTCAGGAAGTGCTCTGTCTTATGTTGCGTTCACAACAACTTACTACTCGCACGAGTTGAACCGCCCGGATCATTTGTGTTCATTCGCGTCATTCGCATTAGACACGCTAGAGAGAAGGAGCTTGTCTCCATAGATACCAACAACTTTTCTTTCCGCCATTAACCAAGGAAGAAATAACCACCGTTGCTGGTTTGTAAATGTTGTGGAAGTCCCAGATATGTCGGAAAACCAAACACCATCGTGTCTAGGTTCATAACATCACCCGAGGCGCTCTGAATTTCACAAAGCTGTATTCAAGTACAGTTCCATTGCAAGCCACATTTCGCTAATGTGGTATGAACCCAAAGTAAACAGATTGTGCTGTAATTTAATTGCAATAAATGGATCAAAATGATGCCAAAATAACTCAATAATGATGTTGATTTGTAAAAAGTCTGAATTCATGCTTTGTAAGGGCCGGCCGCAAGATTACAAGCAGACTACTTTTAAAATGCTTGTTTTCTGAATGGAGTTTGGATCGATCAGTGCCAGGCTGTCCTAACATTGTAGCTGCTCCATCAATACTCAAGATAACATCATCTAGGCATAAATATGACCGCAACGTTGTTGTTAACGGATCAAAAGTATGCCGAAATACTTTTTTTTTTTAAAGTCTGAATTCATGCTTTGTCAGGTCTGTCCGCGAGCCGACAAGCAAACAACTTTTAAAATGAAAAAAATCGCAGCTCTGGGCGTCTGCAAACGGCCACAATAAGTTTGTCCTCCATCTATGACAACGTCAGGACGTCAGTGACGAGAATCTCAATGCTGATGGGTTTTCACAACACAGTATCACATGAATTTCTCACTCCAGTGGAAAAATTTCATCTTGGGCAAATAGACGCCCGAAGCAAATTTGCGGATACTCTGAACTTCTCTGTGCTGTGTTTATATTGCCGGGCCAGCCATGCGTGTCTTTTAATGCATGTGAGCGTGTCCCTGGATAGCTAATCGCCACCGTTGACCGAGGATGCTGGGATTGTTGATGTAGTGCATTGTTATAGGTTTATAATAAGGTTTTCTAAACTTAACTAAAGACTAAACTGATGAGGGCAAGTTAGTCTAAAACATTTGGTGAATAAAGCACGGTGCCCTGGAGAAGAGTTGTGCGCTGTGTTTTAATTTTAATACACACAAATATTAAAATAGGCAGCTCTGAGGAAAGAGAACATGGACACATCTACTTTAGGATTCATACTTACAGCTCTGCATCATCTCAGTGAGTGTCTCCACTGCTGCCTTCTCCGCGCTCTCAAAGCCGCTCTCTGTCAGGAGGGCACTGACAACAACCTGCAGGGTTCGACGTCGGGCCAGGTGGTAGTTCTCTGCAGGGCTGGTAGCTGCTTTACCACCACTCCCACGCTGAAAAACAGACATCAACCAAATTATTGAGAATATAAAAACATCACCACAGTATTACCATTTTATATGTAAGGCTTGTATCTCCTATTTGGCTGAGTTAACTTAGGAGAAACTCCTAAAAATAAGGGGGTGTCAGTCCTACCTTCAGGACTCCTAAGTCTTTGGTCTGGAGACATTCCCAAAGTATTTTAGCTCTACAAGGTCCTCAGTCTAAGTAGAGAAGTTAAAGTCAGACCAGAGGACTCCTAGTCACCGAGACCTGCTCTCAATCAGCTAAATGCTGCAGTCAATGTGTCTCATTGTGTCAGCATTTACTAGTTGACAGTGGTGGAAGAAATACTCACATCCTTTACTTGAGTAAAAGTTAGAAGTACCATGGTCTAAAAGTACTCCATTACAAGTAAAGGTCCTGATTCAAATTGTTATTTAAGTAAAAGTACACAAGTACCTTTTTGAAGTATCAAAAGTACAATAACTCATTATGCAGTAAAATGTTCCCTTGCCCATGTTCCCCAGTGTTGTACTATTATATATGATATTTTGGAATAATATTAAATGGTAAATGGACTGCATTTCTATAGAGCCTTTTCTAGTCCACCGACTATTCAAAGCGCTTTACATCACGTCTACATTCACCCATTCAGACACAAATTCATATACTGATGGCAGACGCTGCCATGCAAAGTGCCAACCTGCTCATAAGGAGCAGTTAAGTGTTCTTATGCTGTTGGGTAGTTTAATGTACAGCAATGCATCATTTTCTATAATATCATAGTTGTAGTGTTGCGGTTCTGTGAGAACCACGTAGCTCTACAAAGTAAACTTTTCATAAGCTCAGAAAAACAGCCTTGTTATAAGCTTTGTGATGATGCATTTTCAAGCTGATCCAAGAGTTGTTGTTTTTAAAAGTTAATTTAGCTTAAGAATTAGGAGAATTTATTGGGTGAGCGATAATTTAATGATAATTTATCATCTTTCAATGGAATCGTATCGTGATGAAATCATATAGCCTACCGAGATATCATGAATTATGGATACATGATACAAAATGATGTTGTCTATATTGATAACAAGCACCTAGTAACTCAAATTTCCCCCAAAAATCTGATCACTTTGCACTAAAGTTTATAATTAAATAAGAAAATACTCTGTACTTTTCATTTGTAAAATATTTAATTCACACAGGACAGGAGTTTACAAAATAGGTTTAACCGTGTGGTTATTCCATAAAGGCATGGACTAATAATTTATTGAATTATCAGAAAACATACTATATTGTGATATAAATTTTATAGCATTATCGAGATATGAAATGACCTAGGTCCTATATCGGGATAGAAGAATTTGGCCTTATCGCCCAGCCCGGGGAGAACTGTCTCAACCCATAAAAGGAACACACTTCATCCTTTTATGTTTATCAGAAACATTCAAGATCACCGAATATAAAAGATACATGGTTTTCACTGGACAGGAAGGGGATGGAAATGTAATCTGAAAAGTAACTAGTATAACTAAAGCTGTCAGACAAATGTAGTGGAGTAAAAAGTACAATATTTGTCTCTGAGATGTAGTGGAGTAGAAGTAATTGCACAAAAGGGAAATACTCAACTAAAGTACAAGTACCTTGAATTTGTACTTAATGACAGAACTTGAGTAAATGTACTTAGTTACATTCCACCTTTCATGCTGTTTTTTTTATTATAGAAAATTATATTATTCAGTTTTTATCACAAACGAATACATGCTAGTGCATTATTATGTTGCAGTTCGTCAAATTGGAGCCAATTTTGCATTAGACTTTTATAATATTGAGTAGATTAGTATATGTTTTTATGAAAAAGCCTATACGTGTTAAATAAAGGTAATAGATAGATAGATAGATAGTAACTTTATTGATCCTGAGGGAAATTCAAGTTTCCAGCATCACAGCTCCATAGTGCAAAACATGTTAGTAAAAAGGCAGTAAAAAAGTAAGTAATGCAAAGTACAAAAAATATATATACCAAATATAAAAATACAAGGAGATGAAGAAAACTGTTAAAACTGAATATAGTGCAGGATAACAGCTGTTATACACGACTATTAAAAAAGTCAATATAGTGCAGAGTAACAGCTGAGAGACTGTTAAACATGAGTATAGTGCATTATTATCTATCCTGCAGACCGTCCTTCATAGTGTAAAAAGTACAACATTTCCCTCTGAAATATAGAGGACTAGAAGTTTAAAGTAGCATAAAATGGAAGTAAGTGCAAGTAAAGTACAAGTATGTAAAGATTGTAAAGTACTTGAGTAAATGCACTGCTGCTAGTTGGCAGGGTTGACCTGCAGGAGCACATGTAGCTACTCATTAGCAGGTGTGACGTTAAAGGATAACAAACACAAACAAATGAACCCAGACTAACAAACCTACTATACATATCGTGCTATTGACACTGTTAGCGTGTAAAGGCGGCTATACAGTCTGAACAGAAACATGCTCACAACGTGCACAATGCAGCCAACACATGCAGACATGTGTCCAGACAGACAGACAGACACAGACAGGGAGGTGTTCAGTCATTCTCTCTAACATTTACAGACACATTAACTCTATAAACGGGGACACAGCTAACCTTGTCGTCTGTGCTGAAGTACAGCAGGTTCATTGTGGATTCAACACCAGGTATTTTAAGTTATTAGTCCTTGTTGAGAGAGACACACTCAGCACAGACGAGTCTCTTCCAAATGGCTGCTGACTGCTAACAGCTAGCTAAACATTAGCCACCTAGCATCACAGCTAGCTCAGTTAGCTTCATCCTGCTAGTTAGCTACAGCCTCTTACCGTTCCTGCGTTCAGTGAACCTCCCGATGCCACCGCAGGATCCGCCATCTGTCGTTTGTTTGTGCTCTGCTCGTTGGATTAAACTTATTTTACTTTATAAAGACAGAAAGTGTGTGTTTGTCTGACGGCCGGTTTAGCCTAGCAGCCGGTAGTAAACACTGTGTGAGTTTATGTCGTCATTTCCGTCACGCCGACGGAAGTTGTAATAAACCCGGACCATACCGCCCCCTCGTGGCTGTATGTTAGTGATGGGAATTACGGCTCTTTTTAGTGATCCAGATCATTTGGCTCAGCTCACCGAGATGAGCCGGCTCTTTCAGCTCCCAAACGGCTCTTCACTGTGCCACTTCTGCCTTTTATAATTCAACCAAATTTAGCGCTGTTTTGACCTATGATTAGTATGTGTGCAGATATATCACTTAAATTATTCAATATAATTATACTAAACCTTATAATTTCCAGAATATCATCATTTTATATGCTGCTTCGGTTCCGACTGTCACTCATCTTGTCTGCTATCCACGCACCGCACTCCTCTCTCTCTTTCTCTCCTCCTCTCCCTCCTGCTCTGTACCTGTAGACCGTCAGCAAGGCGTGCACCCCCGCCCCTCCCTGCTAGATCGTATGATCCTTGTCTGTCATCACCTGATTGGTCGCACGGATGTCAATAACACAACATTCAGTCACAGTCAGTGCATGTAGTGCATGGAGTACCCGTTGTGCGGAGAAGATCGTCCTGTCATTCTATCTAGAATTAATTAAAGAAAAAGAGCCGGCTCTTGGAACCGGCTCGTTCGTGACCGACACATCACTAGTATATGTAGAATTACACCTGCTACATTTTCAATGTGTCAATCACATATCCAGATTTAATTAATTTTCCTCACTAAATATAGACTTGTGGGCAGCGGTGGAGTGTAACTAAGTACTTTTACTCATGTAATGCACTTTTAAATTTTAGGTACTTTGCTTGAGTTGTCTATTTCCATTTTATGCAACTTCATACTTCTACTCCACTACATCTCTTAGGCAAATATTGTACTTTTTACTCCACTACATTCGTCTGACAGCTTTAGTGAGGCCTACTACTTACTTTTCAGATTACATTTGCACTGCTGTAGATTAAACTATCCAATATAAAGTAGTTCTATCATAAACAACCATCACATTTAATAGTAAAACACTGGCAGGGACCTTTTTTTCTGCAGAATGAGTAGGGTACTTTTACTTTTGATAAAAGCAAATTTTGCTGATGATCTTTTTTATTTGAGTAAAGTTCTGAATGCAGGACATTTACTTGTAATTGAGTATTTTCACAGTGTGGTATTACTACTTTTACTGAATACTTCCCAACACTGCTTGAGAGAGATGCTGGTGCTAAGATACAGCTTACAGCAGGAACAATGAAAATACATCTATTTGATCTTTTTGCAACATGTAAGGGTTACATAACTCTAAAATGAGACCTGAATCAATTGCTACCTGAAAATAGTTTTATTAGAGTGTAAAATTAATTAAATCACACACATTACACATTTTCCCCAACACATTCATCAAGTCACATCCACAAATATCTGCTGCCCAGCAGCCAGACATCACTGCACCATACAGTTTTCAGTGTATCCACTCATTTTTTGCCAGACACCAGGGACAAATTGCATATTTAACAAAATCTGACACAATAAAATGAGAGCAAAGAGACAAGTTCAAAGTGGTGATTTAATTTACCACCATTACCATCAACATTGCCAGTGTCGTGTCCATTTACATCAGGGGGGCAGGGTTTCTTTAAGACGCATGTAAGCGGTAGGAGCTTCTCCGCCTAGCCAACACATGTTTGGCCTTGGCCTCGATCACTTCCGTCTCCAGCACGTCCTCAACTTCAGGGCTAACCGACATCAACACCTCCATCTCCTTTTCCTTCTTCTTCTCCATGATCAGCTCTGCTGGTGCGTCCTCGACAGTCTCCTGCTCCATAAACGGCAGGAACACAGTTTCCACCAGTCCACCGACGAGTCCTAGCATTGCCAGAGTGGAGCCAAGCATGTAGATCTTCAGCATGCTCCGGCTCGGCCTCTGGTTCAGCATCTCCTTAGCGAACGGGATGATCTCGCCAATGGTTTCCATAGTGGGCTGTTTGATTAGTCTGTTGAAGGAAAACACAGAACTCTTTTGATTTAGTGTTGATAACAAAGCACTTTGGAAACTTAAATCAATCTTTCTATACATAAAATGCTGATACTGACAGGCTGATACTCACTCAGAAACAAACTCTGAATCCTTCTCAGTGTTCGGCCCAGTCAGGGATTGGCAGGCAAAGACGAGAGCAGATCCTGCAATTTAAACACAAGTGGAGCCAGGTTAACTCCCACAGTGGCTACAGAATGCATATTCATGAGGCTATTGCAATTGCTTTTTGGAGATCTGGGCTTGTTTGGGTAAAAGGGCATGGGTTTTCAAGGACAAGAAGTGAAGTAAATATTCCCTGTAGGTGAAACTGTGCATGAGGTTTGTATGTGTTGCAGCAGATACAGATACATATCTCAAAAAGACCTCCAACCATGCAGCGATCCTGAAACAGAATGATGAATAAATCATATAAGCATTCAAATACTTCCCATATTATTGAACATTGAACAACATGAGGGGTTTATGTGCTTCATTGTTACCATCAACATTGATCCTCGTCAGGAGAGGTGAATAGTGTCCAATCATAGCATGTGAATGTGTAAAGCCAGTCCCATTTATTGGATGGAAGGCATTGTTTGACATATATGGTTACTTAAGGAACATCCATTATTGAACACTGAAAGATAAGGTTCATTAGAAGAAATGGTTCAATAGAATCCCTCCCAATCATGCCGGCCTGAGCTGCTCTGGCTCATGTTTGCTGTCTGACCATGGAGCTGACCATGAAGCGGTGAGAGATTGCAGGGGGTTAACATGCGTGTGTCTTCTTCTGAAACTGTCTGCCCTTTGACCTTGTCCCCTCACTGCAGGAGAGGAGGGAGTGAAGTCAGGCAAATTAGTTGTGAAATGTGTCTGATCTTTGTCACAGAAAGACAAAGATTTGTGATCAGCTCTGAAAATGGCAACCGGCCAGCGTCACGAGACGTCTGCATGTCGTTTCAACGTCTGCACACAAGATGATAGACGCTTGGCATCATAACGTATAATCCAGTTTGATTTAAGCCATGCCAGTGTTGTGGCTCTAGGGATGGCAGTGTCGACTGGTCTGTCAGTTTGGTCCAGACTGAAATACATCAACAACTATTGGATGGATTGCCATTTTATACACACATTCATGGCAGATAATGTATCCCACTGACTTTCCTTATGCACCAACATGAGGTTGACATTTTATTTTTTATTGAAATATCTCAACAACCATTGGATGGATTACTATGATATTTGTTACACAAATTCATGGTTCCCCTCAGGACCAAATATTATAACTTTTGTGATCCCTTTACCTTTCGTCTATTGCCATCATCAGGTCAAAATTTCAATTTGTCCAGCACTTCCGTTTATGACCAAATACCTGCCTCAGCTTTACTTTGTGTTTAGTGCTAATTAGCGAATGTTAGCATGCCAACATGCTAAACTAACAAGGTGAACATGGTAAACATCATAGGCCTACCTGCTAACATCAACCAAGGCCTATGGAAGGAGGCTGGGTCACTGGTCTTGGGATGTGCATTATGACACATGCACAGCGTAACTGAAGCTGCAGTCGTGCGTTGCGATTGGCTCAATTTCGGTGATTGCAGACCAGATTTTACTGCATGTGTGGTACCCCAAAGATATGACGTGTTCATGACGCGTGACCCAGCCTCCTTCCATAGGCCTTGACATCAACATGCGCATGTTAGCATACTGATGTGAACATTTAGCTCAACTACAACCTCACAGAGCTGCTAGCATGGCTGTAGACTCTTAGTCAATGTCCATTTGTGACCAGTGTTGTTTTACTAACTCATAGGCAATGCCTTGAAGAGAGGAAAGGGCCACAAAGGTTAAAAAACATATGAATAATACAAAAAATATGAACATTATGTCCTCATTTTCTTGTAAATATCCATTCTTTCGTAACAAATTCTATTACAAAATACCCATAATTGCAAAACATGCACAAAAAAAGAACACAGAAAAGAAAAGAAAAGAAAAGGAAAGGAAAGAAAAGACAGCTTATGGTGCACTTCCATTTATTGATCAGCATTTGAACTATTGCTCAGCAGTGATGAAATGGGGCAAAATTCAAGAACAACCTTTCCCCCATTAATCAGTTTTGGATGACAGACTTTCTACAACCGCTGCTGGTAATATCACTATGATTACACCGTTAATAATGTTCCTCTTTGAGCAGCTCAGTTTTGATTCTGGGTTTGCCGCTGCTGGGAAAAGGTTCAGACTGTTTGGAGACCTTTGCCCCATATTTCTGGTTTCTTAAGCTTGAATGGACAGTCTGTCTCTACACTGGACTTCCCCAAGTCAACAATGTTGTGGTCCTAAGGGGTGGGGGGGTTACGGTGTGCGTATATGTGAAAACTCTCTCAACAGGAGCTCAGGGGGAGAAAAGGTTACCTGATGATTTTTGATGATTGCAGACATTTAAAAGCTGAATCTTACAGTGTAGAATCTGTTATGTTTTTAATATTTTATTTGAAATTAAGCTCTTCCTATTGTTTCCATCTTCGCAAAGGCTGGTGATTCCAGTTCAGGGCTTACAGTGAAATGCAGGACAAGCAAAAGTGAATATTATAGGGCTATTAATGTAACATACATTTCAAAACATCGGTGGTTTCCCACCTTCTGATCAAGATTCATATGTTTTGATAAAAGCTGAAACTTTCAGTTTGAACTTGGTTGTAAGGACACGTTGGGTAACTGCTGGCTTACTGTAATTGACCCTGCTGTTGCTCTGAAGACATCACTCTTGGTAATCCTGGCTGTGCTTGAAGAGATAATGTGTCATCTAATCTATACTGACAAATTAAGCCTGATAATTGGTTTGGAGGTTAGTTTAATTAGGGATACCAGGTCAGGTCACAGAACCAGGTAAAATTTGCTATTTTTCCTCTTTACTTTTCTTAAATTAGTGAAAACTAGAATTACCATCTTGCGGTTATCTGACTCCGCCAACCAGTCATGTTGCAGTTTACATCCATGATAATTAGCATACAAATTCTTGAGTTATGGTCAAAAACATGTTTTTTGTGAGTTCACAGTGACCTTGACCTTTGACCACCAAAATCTAATCAGTTCATCCTTGAGTTCAAGTCGATGTTTGTGCCAAATCTGAAGAAATTCCCTCAAGTCGTTCCTGAGATACTGCGTTCACAAGAATGGTACGGACATACAGTATGTACAGACGGATGGACGGACGACATAACCCGAAGACATAAAAAGACTTACAAATGTAGTTGCAGGAGAGAACAGCAAAAAAAAAAAAAAAAATGGAGTTAATGATGAGTAGATTATTAATAATAATTCAATTGCATTATGACTCAACATAAACATTCACAATTCAGTTCCTTTGCAAGGAAAATCTCCAAAAATGATTTACAGTAAGAACAACCTCAGTCCAAAGGTTCATCAGCCTGGGACATGATGTAAATACTTTTAGTTGCGGTTTTTGTTTTGGGGTTAAAAAAGATCTGTTGATAATTTTCCATTTATCTTTCCAAGTATTTGCATGAGTAATGGTACATGTATGGATATTTATATATGTTTTAATTTGTAAAATACCATCTTGTGCCATAGTGGCAATAGCTTGATATAATTTTACTATAAATTTACTATAATTATTCCATTCTATGTATTAGTTATATATTTTCAATGGTTGGTGTGGAGTTATTTTTTCTAAGAAGAAAGAGAGAGAATTAAGATAAATAAAATGACAGCGAAACCACTGCAGATTCTGTACAGGCTTTATTTATAAGCATACAGTGATCCCATCATAATACATGGACTAGATCAATATCCGTTGAATGCATCAACACAAAGCCACATTGAATGAACCACTTACAGTAAGTGGAGAAACATCCATTACAGTGAATATAGATGACATTTTATATTCTAGCAGGTTGATGATGTGAGAGCTTTGAGTTGGCAAGTTATGGATATACTTGTGGCATTTACACTGTAGATGATTGGTTTGTTTGTTTGAACATATATTATGTTTTTTTTGTCTGTATAGCTCTTTTTTATCATTATAATTTTTTTTTTTTAAAAGGAAGAAAATACTTTATAAATAAAAAAATAAAACAGAACAACAAACAATTAACACAAAGAAGGTAAGAAACAATTTACCAGAATAGATTATACCAGTATGGCTTATTTGAAGCAGTAAGCATGCAGGCTTTCCATGTATTCTATTGCGCTTACAAATGTAGGTTTGCTAAAGAATCATATTTTACACGTGAAGTACAATAATATTGTATTGTGTGTATTTTCTTAAACAACATGTAACCACAGTGCTAATAAACGAGGACACTAAAACCAGGAAATGGGATGTAAAGCCTTCATGACATCAGAGGTCAGAGGTCAGGGGTGGCTTCACCATCAATGAGCTGGACATTCAGCGCAGGTGAGTGAGCCCATCCCTTGAATACTGTCTGAGCTGTCCTGTTTAACTGACGTCTATCCTGTGCATCTGAGTTAAAGTGAGTCTTGTGCATCTGTGTGTGCGTTTGTGTGTTTCTGTGTGTTTGTTAGGAAGCTTCAGAGGCACTCTTTCCAAAAACATAAATGTCCCCACTGACTGCGTGGACCTCGCAGACCGTTTGGGTCCGTCAGAGGATCAACCACTTCTCGTTCACAGCACCGGGGGACCCGCTGACACAAAACAGCTGCATGCTGAGTCAGCACGGCAACACTGACCTGCAGAGGGCACAAACACACATTCGCCTTTAATGAGCTGAAAATGACACAAAACATGCACAGCACACTCACAGTCAAATATAGATTGACTTATTGTCAACCAGCATGTGATTAAAGGACAACCACGCAGGTGTTTTGAGTTACTTGGGCTGAAGTTGGGAACTATGTGACATCACCAAACTCCATGTAATGATTGAATAGGCTTTTTCGTGGAAGACATTTTGACATGTCACAGCAGGAAAAGTTGTTTATTTCTAAATGTTTATTAATGTACAGTATTGGTCAACGATTATAACTTCTTCTATGAAGACATATTTTATATTATTACAACTATATTGTAAATAGTAACAACTGTTTATATAACAAGAGGAGTTATAGTTGTTGGCTAATACATTAATAAACACTTATATCTGCTTAAAGATACATTATAGTGTGTTATAACCCATTTATTAAATGTTTAAATAGTGCTTATACATGATAAATAGGGGGACTTGAATTGTTGCCACTTATTTATATATGTCAAATCTCTGGATTTTTTTTCGGGATAATGACACTTTAATAATGATGTAATTCAGATACAATTATAAATTGTACTACAATATATTAGTATTTTATGCAAATGTGCAACTTGAACCTACCAAGTAAAATGCATGTTTCCATGTAAACATCATGCAGCCTTCACATGACTGAGCAAACTCCGGTCTGTATAGTCTTGCCGTTGCGGTTTTTAGCGTACCTGAAAGTAGAAAAGAAAAGTGTCATCATGCATCAGTCCTGCTGTGGTATCACAAATTAAAAATTCAGATGAAACTGTTACGTACCCGTTGAGGTTGGCGGGCTCTGAGTGGTAGACATTCTTGCCCTGCTCAGCCATAGTGGGCGCGTGTTGTGGGCCGGCGTGACTCTGAGTGGCCTTCAGTGTGTGATAATGGCTCTTTAGTTCAATGGGGCTCGTGGGCAGGGACATGTGAATCGTCCCGTTTACTTTCCCGTTGGTCTCTTTCAACTTGGGGTCAAATTTGTCTGGATCAAGACGTTTGTGGCTTTTCTTTGGGGAGGACATGTCGACCACCTTGATGTCTGGGATGCTGGCCTGCCTCAGGGCCAGCTCTGAGTGGGCCAGCTGCAGCTTCTTCATGTGGTTGATGGCTACTGTAGCATTGTAGGCTTGCTGTGAAGTAAACATAGACAAGAGGCTCAAAAAGAGATCTGAGAGCCACATAGGCTACACATAGCTTCACTTTAACTGCTTATCAATGATGATGTGTGGAAGATAGAGACTGAGACAATGCTTCTGCAACACCAAATCGGAGCATACACACTAGACTGTCCAGACAATTGATTCATGTTTTAGAATCATTTTTTCAAGTGGATCCCCTGACAGTAAAAGCCCTACATCAGCCGTCAGTATAAGGCCTATTTTATTAAACTGACCTTAATCAGGAAGGACTTAGGTAGGCATCCGATTAATTTACTATAAACTGCAGGTCCTCAATGAGGTTACCACATCAAAGCCAAGAAATCAGCAAGGACTAACCTTCCACTTGGACTTGGCAAAGTTCTTTTGGATCTGAACGCTGACGGAATAGTAGATGTCCTGACTCCGGGCCGTCTTCCCGATAATCCTGGAAAACAGATGACGCAACGGAACACTTAAATATATTTCAAGGTAGATGTTAATCCCAACTCATTTGGGTGACCTAACACACTCCTGTACGTCATACCTGTTTCTTTAGCTTGTTGTGTCATGACAATTTGATAAATATAAGGATTATAATACAATTTCTTTCACTGTCCCTTGTCCCAGGAGAGATATAACTGCAATTTGGGATTACAACTGCACAGCTAAAAGCAGTACTAACTCATAATGAAATCTTTCAGATTCATATAACTTTCAAGACATGAAAATAAATATTGCTTCGTTTGTGCCAAATTTGAAGAAATTCCCTCCAGGCCGGCAACATGTTTTTTTAACTATGGTACAGTAGCCTGCCTATGGACATTTTACTGTGAAAAGAACAGTCTAACTGCTCAAGAAATGCAACTATACTTGATGATTTTAAGGGTAAAAGATGAGACAACTGAACACTGTTAAGTGTTTAATTTAAAGCATTATAACCAATATTAGTTTTAAAATCCACCCAGGCTGACGACTGACACTCACCAGGGATGTCTGAGCGCGAGGTCAGTAGAGTAGCGCATGCTGGGATTCTTCTGCATCATGTTACGGATGAAATCTTTAGCTGCAGATCAAAAGGTGACACACACACACATACACATGTTAGGGCTGGGGCTGTATGGAGGAATAAAGCAGCTGCAGCAGGCTGTGTACATTATGTCTCAGTGTAATTACCAGATTCAGAAATGTCATCCCAGAAGGGCGAGTCAAACTCATACTGCGCCTTCATGATCTTGGAGAACAGTCTCGTCTCACTTTCTTCATAAAAAGGGGGATATCCACAGAGTCTGAAACAGGAGCATTTATTAGTGTTGGAAAAAAAAGAAGCACTAATGAAATGTTCGACACACATTTACATACTAATGTGTACTGTAAACGGTATGCATAGTAGATGCTCAGTAGGTGGAGCTATGGCTCAACCACTGCAACATTAGTCTGTATTTAGGTAACTGTGTCATGCCACTGATGAGTCACATACTGTACATGACAAGCAGAGGGCTTTTAATCTGAAAATCCACTTAAGAAAGGAAAAACCTGGAGCTGATTTACAATCTTAAGAGACTATATTTTGCTTCCCTTGCTCTGTCGGAGTGTACTGATGCGTGCACACATTCACCGTGGCTTTTATACTTACAAGATGTAGGTGATAACTCCAATAGACCAGCAGTCCACTGCCTTGCTGTAGGGCTTCTGTGCCAAAACTTCAGGAGCTGAAAGTGAGGAGAAAATGTCCAAGTTATGCCAATGATTGCTTTAAATAGGCCTGTATGTAGAGAAACACAGGTATAAATATTACATATTGTCTGTCTTAGTGTGACACACCCTGTGTGTCTTATATTTATCTGACCTACTTAAGCCCCCCAACTTAGTAAGTGTCCATACATCATTCATTAGACAGACATGTCTCCTTACCTACGTATCCCGGGGTACCACAAGCTGTTGACATGATGTCATCGTCTACCATTTTAGAGAGGCCAAAGTCGCTGATCATGATCTTGGAGTCCTCATCGGGGCTGTAGTACAGGATGTTCTCTGGCTGAACAGGGACAAAACAGACAAGAGAGCTCTTCACACACTGATGTCCTCAATGAAGAACATCTCAGAGTGTTCCTTCGCCTGTGGTGGAACAAATTCTTAATGGGGACATATCACGCTCGTCTTCAGGTTCATACTTGTATTTTAGGTTTCTACTGGAACATGTTTACATGCTGTATGAGGAAAATAATGTGTTTTTTTTAACATTATATCATAAGGCGAGTAAAATCTGAATGGCTTGTTGACTGGGTTATCTTATTTCCCAGTTTGTGGGTTGGTAGCATATAGACTGTATATATAGATGGACGACGCGTCTCCACTTCCTCTCACTGCACAAAAGTGAAGCCAAAATAACCCGGATACGGGAGCTGCCATCCTAAGATTGGCAGCTAGGAAGCTAATTTGCTTTCTTGCCGAGTTTGATGAGATGAACAATACCACTCTCATGTCTATGCGGTAAATATGAAGCTACAGAGAAAGACATAATCCAGCATATAACCCTGTTGAACTATTTCTTTAAGCATTAAAAGTAAAAGTTATCATTCTCAAGAACTTTTGTATTAAAATATCTTTTCATCAAGTGTTTTAATAGCCCCAGCATTACTGAAAAGGATAATCAAGTATAGAAGTATTGATGGATGGATTGTGATAGGTGGTTTGTAGATGGTTAAGCTACTCCATAAATCAGGTTATCTAAACTCTGAGGATGCATAAAATTGTTTATACTTTGTAAATTATTCTAAAGCAGCAACTTAAGCATACTACAGTATATCAGATAAATAAAAAGTAATCAAATGTAATATAAATATTTGACCATTTAAGATAAGATCCTGTAATGTGGCTTGATCCCAAAAGTGTACTAAAGTAAAAACACTAACATTCCACCTTTATGCTTCAGCCTATGTAAATGTGTGACCTAGTTATATAATCTGATTCATACCTTGAGGTCACGATGCACAATGCCGTTTTCGTGCAGATAGCTAACGGCCTGCAGCACCTGCTGGATCACGCTGCTGGCATCCTTCTCCGAGTACACCCCCCGGTCCAGTATCCGGTCAAAGAGCTCGCCGCCTGAAACACTGAAAAGAACACACCACTGCCATCAAAATGTGATCTGAAATCCCAGTTTAATTAGCTAACCTGCTCATTAGATAATAATAATAATATAAAAATGTAAAAAAAAACAACTCACAGCTCCATGATGAGATAGTAATGGGTACAACTTTCATAGAAATCTTCCATCCCCACCACATTGTCATGTTTGATTCTGTTTAGGAAAACAACACAATCACAATTATTTGCACCATAAACAGCCGAAAAAGAAAGCTGATCAATTTGATTCCAGCCTTCACTGACTGCTTAGAGAATATGAAATAAAAGTTGAGGGCTGATGAAAATGTTAATTACCTTCTCAACACGGCGATCTCATTCTCCAGATTGAGGTCTATTTTCTGTTTCTTCTTCACGCACTTCATGGCATTCAACTTCCCCGTCTTCTTCTCCCTCACCATGAACACCTCCGAGAACGCCCCCCTGTTCATTAACACACATTGAAATGCACACATTAATGATGCAGTCGCTGATTGCTTTGAAACATCACAGAAAGAGATAACAAGTCTCCCCCACTTAGAGGAAATGAGTATTCCCTCTTATTAGAATTGCTAATAACATACAGTATGTGGACCTGAACAGCAGAATATTGGCCTCTTGGTGGGTCTACCAATTTTCTCAGCCAGTCAGGGATAATTTTTACTTGCCTCCATTTCTCTATTTTGTTGATAGGTCAAATGTCACTTTCTTTCAGCAGAGATAGTCTAATTTATTTGGAAATACATGAAAGTCTTATTGATTTAGAGTGCCATAGTGTGAGTCCCATTTGTCTGATCAATGCGTGGGTGTGTTCACATAATTTCCGTCTTAGTAATAGCAAGTATGTTATGTTTGCTTTTATTTAACCTGGTGTAGGCGTAGGTCCCGCCCACAAGATTCAGCTCAACAGCAAGCAAAACTTTTGGAATCGCACACAAAACTTTCAGATTTACATTTTTAATCTCAATTTCAATTTACTTGCAATAAAACATTGTTTTGATTGCAGTGTCGATAGTTTTGCTTTTAAGTTAATTTTCTGGTTGCAGTGTGGAAAGTTTTGCTCTCAAACCTATTCTGTTTGATTACATAATGAAGACACAAAAGTAACTCTGTATATACAAAAAACAAAAGTGTAAAAAACAGAATAGTGTGGCACTATTTCCCCAGTGAAAACCACAAATTATGAGCTTTTTTGAGGTGCTGCTAGATGGATTTTGTTACCTTCGGACAGAAACAAGCAACATTTAATCCACTCAAAGTGTTAAAAATGTCTCCTGTTTTCTATGGCTTTTACAGTTTCATTCTGTTAGCTCTCTTCGCCTACTTGCGTCACACAGATGGAAACGGCATTAAGATTCTTGGAGCTCGTCAGAATTAAAATAAACACACGGCAGGAATAGCAATATCAAGGGGTTCAATTAGGGTCTACTGAAGATCTCTGTGGCTTAACTATTCACATGTCAGAGGCTTATTTATCTGCTCTGTGCTGCCCAGGCTATCTTCAGCGCTGTCTGGGAATAGTTGTTCCTCCAGGTGGATTAGGCGCTTTATCCCTGACGCAATAGAGACAGTGGCGGGCCGAGAGCTCTAGGCGTAAAGAGCATGTGAGGCGGAGATCCTTGGGAACGGCAAGCTCCCTGCTGAGACAATACAGGCCAGGTCACAGAGAGATGTCAAGGGCTGTGGGCATACAGGTGTCAGCCGACTCTGTCTATGAAGTGACCCTGAAGGACGAAGAAATGCACTCTAATGAGGATCGACCCACCAGGATCTAAGTGAATCATAACGGTTTTCAGTTTTATGTCCCATTTTGCATGTTTTCTAATAAGCGTATTGTGTCACATGTAGAAGGCAAACACACACTCATACACGCTGCCTAATGGCGGTGGCTCAGGGAGGCAGACAGGAACAAGCTGCCCCCAAAGCATCATCACAGCCCTTCACATCCCATTGCTCAACTGATTTCTCCTTGGTTACCACAGCTCATTTTCTTCCTTCCTCAGATCTCCTTGAAGCTTATTGTGTCTCTCAAGAGAAATCATCAATCAAGCCCTGAACATGAATGCCAGACAGCATCTTATTTTATTTATTTATTTTTTTACAAAAAGACAAAAGGGCAATCAGAAATCACTGGCACGCTAACTTGAGTGTGTAAATTTGGGGACTTGAAATTCAAAGATGATGACGCTAATGAAATTGCTTTGTGCTTTTTGAGAGTTGCGTTTGCCCCTGAAGAGACTGCGTCCTGATTGCGAGGAAACCATTAGGATGTTGTTTACACTGCGTGGGATGATGAGGCCCAATGGGAAAGGATGTATCTGGTGTGCTACGCAATCTCCTGTCCCTTCTGGATTCTCTTCCTTTTATTGTGATGGAAGACAAAAATATATATACCGGAGAATGGGCGAAACAGCACCGAGTTCACTCAGTGGCTCAAACAGGAACAGTAATGCTTCAACGTGCTTTTGTGTGCCTCTTTAAGCTTATTGCAAACTATAAAGCATCATTTTGTCTTGAAATTGATTGTTAATACTTTAGATGAGGTGTTACAGAAATAAACTTATCACATCTACGCATCTTCGCCCACTTTTCCATAAAACTCCCAGAAGTGTTTGGGGAAATAAATGTAATTGCTGCAAACTAATTGGGCCACATATTATTATATCATGTCCTATACTCAGGAGGGCCTCGCCTCCCTCACAGTCCAATCACCGCTGAAAACCCCTCGGCAGTCTCTTCGGCCCTCAGCACGGATCCGTTCTGTTTTTCCCGAAACACGCTGATGACAGCAGCAGTCCCTCGATCGCACCTTTATTTACTGTTGGCCTCTGATGTGCTGTCCTCCAGACACTAGCTAAATACTCTAGAGTGCTAGAAGACCTGCTGATGATCAGTGTTGACCTCATAGAAATTAGGTCAAGACTATTAGCCGAGTGTGTGCACAGAATACAGTAAAACATTATCTTCGTGGTTGTTATTTAAAATGACTGCAGGTGAACTCTGAGGTCAATATCATTGTCTTTGCTTTTTGAGCTGCAACTAAACATAAATGTCATTATCGATTAATCAGTTCATTATTTTATTGATTCATCGATTATTTGTTTTGTCTATAAAATGTTAGAAAATAGTGAAAAATGTCCATCACACTTTCCTAAAGCTAAATGTGATGTTATTAAATGTTTTGTTTCGTCAAAAAACAAAGACCGTCAGTTTATTATCACAGAAGAGAAGCAGCAAAGACTTACCAGAAAATATTATGCATAAAATTACCTAAATAATTATTAGAGATGCACTGATACCAATAGCGGATCGTATATCGGGCCGATACTGACTCTAATAGCTGGATCGAGTATCAGGGACAATGGGGCCGATCTATTCAATTACATTTTTTGTTTATATACTATATACATTATATTCCGTTATTTTAACGGATCGGTACTCGTTATTGGCCGATACCCAAAGCCCAGGTATCACTATCGGTATTGGGACTGAAAAAATCTGATCGGTGCATCCCTAATAATTATTACGTTATCGAAATAGGTGTTGATTATTTTTTTACTGAATGTTGCAGCTCTACTTGTTTTCTAACCAGATTTTAAATGTTTTTTTCTATATTTCTTCTTTTTTTAAGTAGAGTTCAATGAGACCAGAAAAAATAATATAGTTATTTATGTGGGGTATTTGTGAATGATCTGCTAAGATGACTCTCAGCCAGTCACCATCAGGAAAGCCAGACTGACTAACCCGCTCTAACAGCCAAAGCGTCTTGTTGTCTAAGACCTCAGTAAAGTAGGCCTCCACTCGTCAATCCTATCAAACCAGTAATCTGTCTATAGCCTATAATCACGCCATGTGCAAGTCAAGACAAGTTTTTACTGTATAGTTGCCCTCAATATCACTAAAGTTTATACAGTTATATACAGTTTATACAAAAACTAGGGATGCAACGATCAGACTTTTTCCAGTCCCGATAGCGATACCTGGGCTTTGGGTATCGACTGATACAGAGTACCGATCTGATACCAGTGTTTAATTAATAAACTGTTTGCCTCACTCTGTGGACGTGACTGGGATCATTCTTTTATGTGTAAGGCAACATCAGGCTTGACTTAAACATTACTTTCCTAACTTTGTAAAACAAAATGTATCAAATAAATACAGAGATATACATTTACTGAATTATTATTTATTATTGAAATAATAAATCGTACACCAGCAACTTGGAAAAAATCTTCAAAATTAACAGGAATTGCAATTCCTTTTTAAACCTTTTTAATACAGCAAAAAAATGGTCAAAACTTAGACAGGAATTAAAATTCCAGTATATAATGTATATAGTATTCAAACATAGAAGTGAATTAGATAGATCGGCCCCATTGTCACCGATACCCGATCCAACTGTTTGAGTCTGTATCCGATCCGGTATCAGTGCATCCCTAACAAAAACTGAACAGGAAATTTAAAGCTGTAGCTCAATAAATATTAGGATTTCTTTGATCTTTTCTTTGTTTGTACTGTATGTAAAGAAACAGTGCTATCTCACATTGAGTAGAATGTACTTACGATCCCAACTCCTCCATGAAGTCAAAAACATCCTGGATGTTTTCAGTGACCTTCTTCCATACGGGTTCGGCCTCGTGACGTCCCATGTCTGCAGACGCTTCAACAGGGATTTCTTTCAGAAAGAGAAGAAAAGGAAAGATGTGTCAACACTGAAGTGCCACCGTGACCCCGTTTCCTCCAGGTGAGTAACTTCTGTTATAATCCCGATTTACTGTCCAGACTCACTCATGTTCATAATCATAATCATAAACAGGAAAGCCCTCTGGGATTATTGAGGAGTCATGATATAGCAGGTGCGAAGGTTGTCTGCCGCGCTGCTCAGACTGTCTAACCCAACGAGACGAGCAAATGACACTGACATGTGTCTTTGTCTGGCTGACAAAAGGTTAGAGCAGCTAATCTGTGCCGGAACTAGCACACGGGAAGGCATGAAGCAGTGCCAAGCCTGGCCCAGACTGGACCAGGCCCAAATGATACTGTAAATAATCTGTCAGATATGTCAAACAAGGAGAAAAGTAACAGGAATCTGTTGCCTCGATTTTTTTCTGCACTATCAAAAGATGTGTTTAATAAAATAATTATGAAATGCCATTGCCAAAAAAAAAGTTTGTGCAAAATTCTGATCACCATACAGTGATATTCAGTTCTTATGTTGAGCAATATACTTATTTTTGCTTAAATCATTATTAATTTTTGAGGGAAATGTCTTGCTGGAAAAAAAATAATAAATAACTCCTGACATTAACTGTTTATATTTGACTTCAGGACATCTCTGAATACATACATGCTGAAAATCAAACATTTTTACTGTATTAATTTATATATTTTCCAACGTAAAGTCCCTAGAAGTGTGTGATTCAACTGTTTCCCATGGTCTAGTGTTAAAAAAGTTAACAAAAATCGCAATATCGAATTGCAATACTTAAAAATCGCAATACATATCGAATCAGCACCCAAGTATGGAATTGGGGGATAGGCGTTTCGTCCCAGCCCTAACAATTAACATTTATTTTTTTTGCCATTAGGAAGAATGACTTATCCAATAAAACTGAAGGTACTGAGAAGGATTAGGAGCACTTTAAATGAGCAAGTTACCCAGTTTGCGTTCCTACCCTCTTTTCTCTTATATAAGGGATTAACTCTTGATCTGGAGACCTGACCTTGTCACAGCTATAAATATATACCAGAGTACAGCCTCAAACAACTTAACTTTAAATGCACTTAACTATAGCCAGTGGTGGAGGAAGTATTCAGATCCTTTACATCAATAAAAGTACTAATACCACACGGTAGAAATACTCTGTTACAAGTAAAAGTCCTGCATTGAAAATGTTACTTCAGTAAAAGTATGTAAGTACAAACAGGAGAATGTACTAGTAAGTAAAAGTAATCAAAGAACTCAATGTACTGTAGAAAAATGCCCCCTGTTCATATTGGATTATTAACTAATGATTCTTTTCATTATAGATTAATCTGCTGATTATTTTCTCCACTAATCGATTGTTTGGTTTGTAAAAATTCTGAAAATAGTTCGAAATGTGTTCTGTACAGCAGTTGAGTAAAATGTACTTATAGCTACATTCCACCACTGACCACAGCAGAAGGTATTTATTGAAAATACAGTATAAACACATACGAATCTATGAGCAACAGATGAGGGGGAAAATGATATTTAAATCCCACTTTCATTTTCCTTCTGTCCTCACATGAACTCAAATGTTGCAGCAAAATGCATACTGATGTATAGATTATATTCAGAGTATCCCTATTTAGTCAAACAATGTCTATATACACACAGCTGAGCTCTGAGGGTCTCCATGGTGTTTCCCAGCACACAGCAGCTTTTTCTCCCCCATTGTTCTCATGGCTCTCCCCCCACACAGTGTTGTTATTTAGCAGAGCAGCTCATGCAGAGGACCCAGCTGGATCTGACACATGCAGAGAAACCCACTGGATGCTGGAGAATATGTTCAAAACAAACAAGCAGCATGCACAACGCATTTGCACGATCAAACCCTGCAGCAGTGATCCACATATTTCAATGCGGGTACTGTGTTGTTGTTTTTTAATCGTGCAAAAATCCTTCCACATTATGGATTTATTATGATTTTATTCTACAGATGTCTCTTATACTCTTCCCTTCTGCAGGTTTACAGTTTTTTGTTTGCTTTACGCAAAAACACCAATCAATGAAAGGATGATAACCGGATAATAACACAGAAAACAAAGAGATTTGATAGTAACTGATGGTGTTATTACGCAGCCTCTCTTCTCTACTCTACCATGCAAGTTGGCTGCGGCATCTGTGGACGGACGGACGGACGGAGAGAGAGAGATCACTCTGCGGCAAAACAGGCGACTGATCAGATATTCAGATCAAGCTTGAAGCACGCAGGAAAGCTCTCCAGTCTGAGCAACAGCAGCGCTGTCAAACACAAGCAACTTTGGATTCATGGTGCTGAATGTTAAAACACAGAAAACTCAAAACTAACCCAAAAATTACGCACAGAATATAAATAAACTGGCAACACTACCTGGTTCTGAGATGAGAAAATATACAGCTGTTTAAAATGAAACAACATCCAAGATGCAAGTGATTCACTTGATAAAAGAAGAGCTTCATTTATTCATTCATTGAGCAGGACTTACTTACCTAGAGACTGTGCGCTGTGGGAGCTCTGCTCTGACTCTCCTGCCAAATGCTCGCTGAGGTCTGGACAGTTTACTTCGTCTGGGACCTCACAAATACCTGTTGTCAAGTCAGAGATTACATCCATGGAGAGAGCCGAGGGGAGGGGCTGCTGAGAGAGTCACAGGTGCTCATAGAGACTTCACTGCTGCTGATGGTGCTGTTGTTGCTGCTGCTGCTGTTGCTGCTGTTGTTGTTGCTGCTGCTGCTGCGCATCTTTCCTCGCAGCCACAGGTTTTACACAGAAATCGACGCGTTTTTTTCCAAAACTGAACACGATTCATTCAAAACAGCAACACGTGCACGCGCATGCGCAGCTACGCGCACAAGCACACCAGTATGGCAGGCTTTTCAGCATAGAAGTGGACTCCCATTTAGAAATGCATTGGTCAGTGTGATTATTGCTTTAAACAACCTGAGGTTCCACTTTCTAATGATGCACCCTTTATAATAAAGGGTTTATAGATGATGGTATGTTATTAATGCATTATAACAACATTTATTATTGCCAATTACCAAATAGATAAGGATAAACACCATCAAAATGGATTTTTTTTAACAACCGTTATTGATTGATTTATGCATTATTATTTATTACAGTGCCTATGAAAGTATTACAAATTAATTCAATTGGAAGTTTTTATGTTTTACTTTTTAACAACATTGAATCAAAGTAGATTTAAAGGGACTGTTTGTAACTTTTTACACCTATAAATCTACCGGGTCGGGATCCCATGCGTGCTCGCATACGCTCGCATATGCGCGATCGCGTGTGGCCGTAGTCTCTGCTCCTCTGCCTGCTTGCCTTCACTCACACACCTCGCGCGTTCTCGCTGTCTCGCTCCACCTCTACACGTGCATGCGCGCTCACTACACACTGCAGAAGAGTTAGTTTAGCTCTGAACATATCTAGTGAATGTACAGTGGACGTTTGTGCAGAAGTAAATGCTGCAGCTCCTCCAGCAGAGGTTTTCCCATGTCTTGTGAAGTGACGGGGGCTCCGCAGCGAGAAACGTTATCGTCTCTGACCGGTTGCCGGTGTCTTCCTGCAGGCGCAGTCGGAGACGATAACGTTTCTCTTACTGATAACAGAAAAAGACCCTTTAATGACTTGTATTTACCCCCTCAGGTCAGTATTTGGTAAAGCCTTCAGTTCTATTAAAAGAGGACGTATTATGCTTTTCTCCCTTTCCTTTAGTGTGTTATATACTGTAGCTTTTTTCTGCATGTAAAAGCTCTGCAAAGTTACAAAGCCCAAAGTCCACGCCAAAGGGGGTTCCTCTCCCCCACAGAAACACTGCTCCTGAACTGCCTGAAACGCCTCGCTTGAAGTCCCGCCTTTTCCTTCGTAATGTGATGTCACCAAGTAACACATTTGCATAATGCCTGCCTAGGGGCTAGTTTGGCACGCCTTCAAACAAAGCTAGTTAGAGCGGAGCTGGAGCGGAGTCTGAAGAGATCGGTTCGGTTGACCAATCATAACAGTGGGCCAGCTGACCATTCAGAGCAAACTGGGCTTTTCAAGTATGCACCTGCAAATAAGCACAATAGGTTCTCTTTAACTAAATATGTGACTTTCAAGTCCTGTAGATTTAGGTGTGTCCTATTAAAGGAACAGTGTGTAACATTTAGTGGGATCTTGGTAAAAATGGAATATAATATTAATCTGTATGTTTTCATTTGTGTATAATCACCTGAAAATAAGAGTTGCTGTTTTTTGTTAACTTAGAATGAGCCGTTTATATCTATATGCAGAGCGGGTCCTCTTCACATAGCCATCCGCCATGTTTCTACAGTAGCCCAGAACGGACAAACCACTGGCTCTAGAGGGAGCCATTTACTTTTTCAGGTTTTCATGTCGGCCACTGTAGTTTTCCTACACGCTTGGCACATGGGAGGAATTTCAGTTGGTTAAAATCTGCGACCTCACGGCTAGATGCCGCCAGATGCTACACACTGCTCCTTTAAAGTGTCTGAATACTTCTGCAAACAAGTATTTGGTATTTTATGTGTAATTAGGATACTTTGGAGATCTGTTTTTAACTTTGACATTAAAAGGTCTTTTTCTGTTGATCAGTGTATAAAAAGCTACATTTTGATTGAATGTTGTCAAAGAAAAAACCTTCCAATGTAATTCAAATGTAATACTTACTTAAATGGATAGTTTAGTTGTTTTGAACTGTGGTTGTATAAGGTTATTACCTACAGTAGATGACAGTCAGCACGCCCCTAGTTTGGAGAAGCAGAAAGGAGTACCGACACCGAAGCAAAGCAATGTACTGCTGTGGACGGGGCCGGCAGAAAATTGTATTTTAACCACCTAAAAGAAAGACTCGACTAAAAATAACAAAAAAACAATATCCATTTAAGTGTACACTATATTTAGAATATTTTCACCACTTTATCTGTCAGACAGCCCTTTCCTTCTCCTTTCCGACGGGAAACTGAACTGAAAGTGAAACTTATCTATGCTCTCTCCAAAGCCAGCAGAATCCAACGAGATGGATACGTTTCACTTCAAGTTCAATTCCCCATTGGAAAATATTCTAAATAAAGCGTACACACAAATGGTTATTGTTGTTTTTTTAGATGAGCTTTTTTTTTAGGTGGCTAAAATACGTTTTGCTTCTGGCCCTGTCCACAGCACTGTGTTGCTATGCTATAATGTTGGTGCTCCTGTCTGTTTCTCAATGCTGGGGGCGTGTCGACCGTCATCTACTGTAAGTAATGCACCTACTATGGATAAGAACCTCATACAACCCCACAACAAAACACTAATGACTTATAGATCAATCAATAAGGTTGTATAATAAGGTATTGATGGTGTTTCTCCTTTCTATTTGGTAATAATGCAGTTATTAAGCTTGTAATACATTAATAAACATTCAGTTTTTTTTCTTTTTGAGCAATAAGCCATTATGTCCTTAGGTGTTAGGTAAAATTGGTTGAACAGTCGTAGGAAATGTATTTGGAAACTTGTATTCACATGTCAGTATAATTTGACATGTGGGCCACAGACAGGGATGACTGCAGCATTAGGCTCTAAGCATGTCGCAGTCTACTACGTGGTCTTCTGTGGCAACATTTAACAGGCTTATGTATTAATCTGCATCTGGTTCTCATTTCACTTGCTGCACATGGAGCCGTACAGTAAGTGACAGAAGACAGTTGGGCCTCTCAGCTCGTGTGTTTACTGCACACAAAAGACAAGGACACTAAACAAGTTTGCTTGTGCCATGCAAAATAAATTATCCATAAATATTTCTAAACAAAAAGGAACAGCTATCGACTCAGGCACGTTTTAATGACAAAATAAACACAGCCTCTCATGATTTTATCTGCCATCAGAAAGGCCGCAATGTTGATCACGTGTGACTATCTGCCAGGTTCAGTTTTATAGCTTCAAATGCAGCCTACCTGAGTTTTAGGCACGTCCTGTAAATAGAGAGACAAAATATCAATAGCTGGACCGGCTCATCATGTTGTCTTGGATACTGGGTCAAGAGGTTGTCATAGTCATCCTCCGTTTCAGGTACCAGAATGAGGTCAAGTGTTTTTCAATCAGGAGGGACGGCGTCGGGCCTGCAGGAAACAGCAGCGTCTAGAATGACAGTGTCAGGTTTGATGTTGAATCACAGGATGCAGTTAGAGAGCAGCACTAAAGGACAGTTACAAAGAGCAGGAAGTAGCTGCTCAAAGGAATGCACTTACTCTGCATGATAGCACAGATTATCAAAAATATTCCAAAATATTAAATCAAAACACATAAACTTCTATACTGTTATACCCCCGGTGGTGGAGGAAGTATTCAGATCCTTTACTTAAGTTAAAGTACTAATACCACACTGCAAAAGTACTCTGTTACAAGTCCTGAATTGAAAATGTTACTCGAGCACAAGTGTAAGTATTATCAGGAAAATGTACTTAAAGTATGGAAAGTAAAAGTACTGCAAAGAAACGTCCTCTTTGACTGTTATACTATTATATATTATATCATTATGACTTGTGTATTAAAGGGACTGTTTGTAAGAATCAGAAATTGGTTGTAACAGCGACACCTGCGGCTGTTAAGTCAACGAAAGTCAGCGTCCTGTTGCTCGCGCTCGCCCGTGTGCACGCGCTAACTGAATGTGAGCGAGCATCCGTCAAAACAGTGAGGTGACACACGTCAGCTAAAACCAAAATATCACTCTATATTTCACCTGCTTGGCAGTAATGTTAGCTGACCAGATGAAGGTCTCTCCATGAATCACTGCTGATCCTAGTGTTGGCTTTTCCTGCTTCAGCCTCCCGACCGCAGCCGCAGGGAACAGTGAAGACACCGGAGCTTTGGTCGGAGATGATAACGTTTCTCGCTGCAGCGCCGTTACTTCATAAGACACGGGAAACCTCTGTTGGTCTGGAGGAGCTGCATCATTTATTTCTGCACGAACGTGCACTGTACATTCACTAGATATTCTCAGAGCTACGAAGTCTTCTGCAGTGTGTAGTGTGCGCTCATGTACGTGAGGTGGAGCGAGCTGTGAGTGAATGCAAGCAGGCAGAGGAGCAGAGTACAGCAGAGACTCCGGCCCTGGAGACCAAAGCTACGGTCTCCCCTGCGTCCTCCAACTGCGGCCAACACTGTTTAACAAGACGGGCTTCACTAGATATAACTTTGAGGTTTTGGTGCTTCCGTGTAGTTTGTGTTGGAGTGTTGTCTGAACAGCGTAGCCACACGCGAGCGCGCATGAGACACCGACCCGGATTGATTTATACGTGGAAGAAGTTACAAACAGTCCCTTTGATTTTATTGTTGTAGTTGGTTGAGGTGGTGCTCATTTTGAACTATTAACTAATGATTATTTTCATTACGGATTCATTTGCCGGTTATTTTCTCCAGTGATCGATTGATTGTTTGGTTTGTAAAAATTCTGAAAATAGTGAGAAATGCCCCAAAACTCTGGATTTGTAAAGTAGCATACACTGTAGTAGGCCTACTGATACTTTTACTGAAGGATCTGAGAACTTCTTCAATGTCATGTCTATTCAGATTGATAAAACACCAACACCAGGCCTGACTCGTGTAGCCTTTACATCACCAACAAGCTTACAAGAGAAACAACAGGATCAGTATGAAATTTGTAACCCCTTGCTGGTGAGATTAACCTTGATTTTAGCTACAGTAGCTCAGTCTTTGCGGACTTGGATTGTCCAGTTCAAGTCCAGCACGGACCAAGTAGTTCTACAGAGTGTGGACTGGAAGCTGGAGAGGTGCCAGTTCCCATCCTGGGTATTTCAGGCCTGTATGTGTGTGGGGGGGTTAATACAGTATTACTTCAATTATGTCATTAAAGTGATGTAAAACAAAGCTGCCCATTCCCACTGTGAGAGAAAACAAAACAATAAATACCGTCTCAGGCTCTTAAGATCCATTGCGACTAAACGAACGTTCAATGGGATTACACTAACAGGATCAGGTAAATGGTCAATACCTTATATAGCCTGATCTGTCACTGAAAATAGTTCAGAGTGAAAGTGAAGCTGCTCTAACATGAAGAAGTCAAATAGAAGACATTTAAACTCATCACGTCTACAAACCTTCAAAAATAAAAAATAATCAGGATTTAAATCCACTGAACAAAAATGAGTTATTTTGAGGGAGTTATAAAGTGTTACATAAGTTAATTGACTTAGTGCTAAACTGTTCACTGCTCACATAACATGAGATTAAAGTGAAGTTAGTGCTTGCATGAAAGCAGTGACCCGCGTGTGTGATATCTGCACACAATCAAGGTTATATAAAGTCATCAATCACTGGCCCAAAACAAGATGTTTTTGTCTTTTCTCTGTGAAAAGTGTGTTACACAATAAACATTATTTATTATTATGTGGGCAGTCTCGCTCGAATCATCTACTGCAATTATTCGCCTTTAGGTTTCATTTCAGAACATCCAGAAATATCATCCTCCACTCAGGCTTCCTCTCCGAGATCATAAGATCTGATAAATATTTACAGTTAGTCAACAGACACGCATAGTGAAGCTATTTCTGAGGTTAAAGCAATAAACACTTTGCTATTTGGCTGCCTTTATAGTGCCCACACATACACACACAACTTTTCCCCCCAATATAGCCCTTTTGTAACTCACTCAAGTTTAGTATCCAAGGTCTACAAAATGAGTCAAGGTAACTAGTTATTTAGCATCTTATTCTTAATATAATCCGGTGCTAAAAACAAACATATAAGGATATCTTCTCTAAATGTATATCCTTAAACATGAATGTGACTCTTAATATATTTTTTTGTCTGATTCATTATTTTGAATCAATTAGATTGTGCGTCTGATAAAGAAGTTGAATGACAGACCGACAGTGAGGTGCTCTAAACATCTTGTACCTGTTTCTTTAAATTACAGCAGCTATTGACTGTACTAACTAACAGCCTAAATAGAGTAAAAAACAACAACTGGGC
Organism: Sebastes fasciatus; assembly: GCF_043250625.1. NCBI lineage: Eukaryota > Metazoa > Chordata > Actinopteri > Perciformes > Sebastidae > Sebastes > Sebastes fasciatus. Next base: position 11,416,335 of record NC_133802.1, on the reverse strand, counting down.
CTCGCAAACATTCAAATGTGTAGTATAAGCTGCATTGGTGGAATGTAACTAACTGCATTCGATCTGATGCTGTACTTCAGTACAATTTTGAGGTATTTATTCAAGTATTTCTATTTAATGCTACTTTATACTTCACTATATTTCAGAGGGAAATATTGTACTTTTTACTCCACTACATCTATTTGACAGTTACTTTGCAGATTAAGATTTCACATGAAAAACACATTAAATATATGTTTTAATAGATTAAACTACTAGTGTGTAAAATAGTTAACCTTCTCAAGTAGCTACATTAAAATTCTGCTCGCACATCAGTAAGTAAATTATATATGTACATAGATAAAGTACATACATACATACACACATTCTGCTTAATGAGTAGTTTTACTTTTGATACTTTAAGGCAGGGTTGGTGATCTTGAGAAACGAAGAGTGCACTAGATTTAAAAAAAAAAGATCCAACCTAAAAACCCAGCTCAGCGTTGCCAACTCTTCTCAAATGAAAGTAGCTGGCAGCATTTGCTCCAAAAGTCCCTAAATCTAGAGAGAAAGTCGCCAAGCTGGCAACACTGACAGTCTGTTCCTTCAGGCCTCCATCCAAAGCCACTTCCCCCAAATTATCATGATGAACATAAACACATCGTAATGAACGTTAACAATGAACATGTCTATTGTTAGTACTCACAGCTTGTGGAAGACTCTGGTGAAGCGCAATGGGCCCTTCTTAGTAACCATTTTCACATGCAGAGTAAACACAGGTGTGTAATTGATCAAATTAATTATGGTCCCGTTCTATTTAGTGTCACAGTCAATCCAGTAAGCCAGCATGCAATATCAGGGCCCTGGCCCACCTAAATGGAACAGGGCCATAATTAAGGTTATTATCTACACCTGTGTTTAACCTGCAATGACATGTCAAGATTGCTGGCAGACAGGCAGGTACTGTAGACAGACAGGCAGGTACTGTAGGCAGGCAGGCAGGTACTGTAGGTAGACAGGCAGGTACTGTAGGCAGACAGGCAGGTACTGTAGGCAGACAGGCAGGTACTGTAGGCAGACAGGCAGGTACTGTAGGCAGGCAGGCAGGTACTGTAGGCAGGCAGGCAGGTACTGTAGGCAGGCAGGCAGGTACTGTAGGCAGGCAGGCAGGTACTGTAGGTAGACAGGCAGGTACTGTAGGCAGACAGGCAGGTACTGTAGGTAGACAGGCAGGTACTGTAGGCAGACAGGCAGGTACTGTAGGTAGGCAGGCAGGCAGGTAGCCTGTCCCAATCATTACATTCGGGCCAAATGACTTGATTGGACAGTTTTATTACAGTCCTGTGACAGCCACAGATTCAATTTGTTTTCCTTTTTTTGTCAGAGCATTTGAGTTATTGATGTAATGAGAATTTAAACTAACAAAAATGTTTCTGAAATCTTTACCAACCCTACCTTTGAGTACATTTTGCTGACAACACTTCTGTACTTTTACTTAAACACCATTGTGAATGCGGGACTTTGACTAGTAGCGGAGTATTTCAACATTGTTGTGTTGCTACTTTTTTAGTTTTAAATAAAGGATCTGAATACTTCTTCCATCTCTAGTAAACTGAGGAGTTCCTCAAGTGTTGCTGTCTCATTAAGTTTACTGGCAACGTAGAGGGACAAGTGTGCCCCCTAGAGGTTAGAAGTTAGAATAGCACTGGCAGCTAAACCCTTTACGTAAGTATTGTATAAAGTACTGTAGTTATATAAAAGGGCCAAGGTTATGGCAAACAAAACACCCGAGAGGACTGGGCATACATTAGTCCCTCCACTGAAGACCTCGGTGTATCATCAAAAACATCAAACTAATACATCAAAGTGCATGATCTTTATTTGATATACTGTGAAGTGCCGTCCAGGCGGCACAAAATGGCAGCAGGACAATGAATGTATAAGGCTCCTTTTCACTAACAACAAACTGGTCTTTGTCTCCATTTTGTCTATTCTGCCAGCACATGAATAGGAACACCTGCAAATGATGAAAGATAGCATTTATAAATAGATGATCCAGTCCGTTAGGTCTGTCTTTCATTCTCCCCGAAATCCCCCCCCCCCCCGTGTCCATATAATACACTATCACACAAAGAGCAGCCGACTGTCGAAGGCCATCGGTGAAAACCCCAACTCTGATCCAACCCGAGATCAACTAGCCAACATGCTAACGGGAAAAGGACTGGGTGAACAGCAGGAAGCGCTACAAAATTCATAAAGGAAAACTAAAGTGTAATAAAAATTGGATCATAAATACTAGTAACGGAATTTATTAATGCTAATACTTTATCTACCTCTTTGTTTTTTCCTCCACCATCGTATTTATTCAGTATACAAATACTAAACATAGAATTATATGTATATTATGTCATTGTGTACAGTAGCACTTCAAAAACACCATCCATCCTGTGCTTTCGACCTAGATCTCTCAAAGGCTCCAGAGCCAGCTACTGCAGGTTTCCCCACCGCTGTAATTTTATGCTGCTTAGTCTTGGCTTTGCACGTGAGTCACATGTTTCTGACACCAAAACCAGGCCAAGTCCCAGGCTGGGTATTGATTGGTGGTTGCTCAATAGTGCAGCAGACATTAGGGGTCCTTTTTCACATGTGGTCTGTTGCCACTATAAACGGCAGGCAGGGCTTAGCCGGAGAGTTATTGGTCGCATCGGCCCAAAGCCTCAGATCCCCTGGCTTATGTCTCCCTCTAGGGGGCAGATTGCAACAGATATTCACTCAGCCTCTGGCCCATAAGCCTCAACTCTTGAGGGACCGCTTGTGGTGGGTTTCCCTCCGCAACTATTCTATCATCTTTGGCTTTGCAAAAGTTAAGTCTCAAGTCTCACATACAGTCGATGCGAGGCCATCTACTGCACAGTACATACAGGTTCATGCTGAGTATATGTGTGTGCGTGAGAGCCTTATTCCCAGTGGACCTGAGCTCCTGCCTTCGAGTGCCTTTTGGCCTCCATGATGCAGAAGGCCTCTTGCTCCTCGCTTATCTCCTTCAGCCTCTTCTCCTCCAGGAACAACACCAGGGAGTCCCTCATGTCCACCACGTCAATCATCTCTTGAAGGACCCGATCTTCTTCTTTCTGCAGCTCTGGTGTCTTGTCTGCAAGGCAAACCCATACGCACACTTTAAGGCGGCTATAATCAATACTTTTATAATCCCAATGTATCAATGACAATGTGGAAATAATGTGAAAGGGTTTGCTTGTAATGGTGAACCTACAGAGAATTATCACTTGAAGCTGCAGCTCCATTTGGCTTTTCAGAGTTTTAGTATTAGTTTCAGCTCATTGTTTTGATTCACTCTCATAGTGTCGTTCTCGTCTATAGCAGGCAGTCGTTTTCAGTGAAAAAGATCTAAAAACCCCACTGTATACTACCTGCTCAGCACCAAATGGTCAGACACAGTTAGCGACTAGCTGGTGAACATAGTGGAACATTTAGCAGCTAAAGAGACAGATATTTTTGTCATGAATGGTAGAGACCAAAAACAGAGCTGGAAGAGAGTGAATATTGGACTTAAATTCATCAGGCGGACACAAGCACGACTCCAAACGAATAATAATGTTGCTCTGTAGCTGTTTGCAACACGTTAGCCATATCAACTTAAAAGGTGATAATATGTCAGTGTCGTGTTCACGACTTGTTTCTGCTGCCGCCAAGTGGCAAAAAAAAACAGTTATTACAAGTTTAAATTAATAATGAAATTACAATCATCCACTTATATAACAGAGATGTAGACTAAAGACAGAGGCACCTAAATGTCATCCTGTAAGCCAACTCTGACCCGCCTCTCCTCAAAGAGGGAAGAGGTCTAACTTGAGGAAGGATGAGTGCGTAATACCGCATTGGTCCGAATAGAAGATGACCCTTATTATAAGATAACCCTGCCTTTTCCAGAACCTTTTGTTTTGTTTTTTTTGCAAAAAGACTTTTTGAAGATACAAAGCATCTTCAGACTAGTCCTGTTCCCATAGATACTTGTTTTTACTTGTTAGGAATGTATTCCCTCCATTGCAGCAATACTGGTTAAAAGAACTATCAGAAACTCAGTAGGTTAAACTGGGCTTCCTAAACATTTTAAAGGATAGGTTCACATTTTTTCAATTGTATCTTAAAACAATACTCAGATATACTTTAAAAGCACTGCAGTTCCTCCTGTCCATATTGGCTGTGGAGAGATCACTCCTGAGAGCAATTCCAATGTAAATTATGGAGGATCAAATTCACAGTCCTCTTTCTGTGCAAAAATGCATTTCAAAGTTTCAGCCAAAGCTAATAATAGCTTATAATAATATAGCTATTATGAATCTTCAGCAGTCTGAGTTAGTCAAATCAAGTGGTCTTTTTTCAACAAAAGTCTGCATTATCAGTCTGTGGAGTCACAAAGACCACCTTTGCACCTGGCATTAAAATGTATCTCGTATCCAGATTGTATCTGGAGATGATTTAACCTGATTACATTTACACCTGGTATTAATGTGTCTCCAGTGTCCACATTGAGATCTAATCACTCTGTCTGAAAGGGGTGAGAAGAAGGCTGCATATAAACGGACCTTCAGCTGAGAGTGTGTAATGGTGTAGTGTGTAAATGTAATTACAGTGTGTAATGCGCGGACACATGAGCCTATAAACGCCATTGCTTAGGGGGAGAGGGCCTGCAAACGTGACTTAGAGAGGTACGACTACACTCGCACACACACAGAGTGATGATGAGAGGAGACGCTGAGCACAGACAGAGCGGTGGCGGTGATGTCCTCCCTTGTCACGGCGGTCCAGTGACCGGAGAAGCGCTGGGAACACGCTGCACACGCGGCTGAAGCTTTAAATATTCGTTGTTAATTACTACCGAAGCTCTAGAGTACAAAAAAAACGGTATTCTGGGCAGCCCCATTACGTATTTCCGCCCACGTAGTTGTTGTATGTGGATTGAAAATGCATTTGCATTTACATTTGTGTTCAATGTGGTCACAATACGTCCCTGACCACCTCCGGAGGTGGTTTGGCCGATCGGATCACAATACGTCCTCAATGCATTTTGGGTGCATTTACACCTGTACTTTCATGTGGTCAAGCATTATCCGATTACAATCCGATCACCCAAAACACATGCCAGGTGTAAAGGGGGTCATAGAGGGAATTTGGTACTAAACAGACAGAAACTTTGGAAAATACCAACTTGATGTTACTAACTCAGACTGCTGAGCCTCATACAGGACAACAGTTTGAACAGAAGGAACAATTCCATTGACCAATGATGCTTTCAATGTACTTATGGGCATGCGAGTATTGTTTTAAGACAGAGTTGATAAAAGTCTGTATCTGCCCTTTAAAAGTTGATTAACTCTACAAGACACACTATAAATGGACTTGAAGAGACTTGCCGGCCTAGCAGCATGAAGGCTACAAACACCCATAATGCAACACTCTCTGCAGGAGCTGGTGTTGAAATGGTACTCCCTGCCTTCCAGAAGAATATCGGATGTTGGGAATACAAAACCTCCACTTTTTCTGATGTTATTTCGATAAACAATATTGTCTTATATTCGGGCCAATAGGATTATTACAAAATGCACTGATTGTTTACAGGACTGGGTGAATAATGTTCTCATTAGAAGAGGACATGCAATGATTATCTCAACAGCCTTGGCTAAACACAACTGGTGCTTGTTTCGAAGTTGGCTTGCTCTCTTCTGACTGCTTCCTAATCAATAGGCCTATTCAAGAAGCTTCAGCAACAAATGTGCCTATGTGTGCACACCAAAGTACACACCATCCAGCTCCATGTATTTCCTGAGCTCCGACTCCAACATGCTCTGCTTGTCTTCCAGTTCCAGCTGTCGTGACCTGCGAGAAAAACAAACTCAGTCATGTCGACATCCTGCTGTAGCTGCAGGTTGTCATAAGGCCATATGACAAATAGAGGCTGACTGTAAAGAAGATTGGTTGCAGCTTAAGGTGAGAACAAACAAACACAGTGTTTCGATGTGGACATCTGCTGTTATGTGGCTACTTTGTCACTTGTACTTTGCACAAGAGCTGCGTTGTGTTCCCATCATGACTAGGCAGGCTTTTACTGTGCATCAATGTTTGAATTTGCGAGATCAACACTCACGCCACCATGAGGTCAGATTCCTCAGACACCAACGCGTTCTTCTCGTGGACGAGTTGGATCCAATGCTCGATCATATTAGGAAAGCCGCTGCTGCCTGGAAATGGAAAAACAACAGTGTTTGGGTATCAGCATGTGACGTTTGTTTGTAAAGCTGGGAAAAAAGAGGAAGACAGGTTTTTATGGAAATTCTAGATATACTTACAGTATGTGTTGCATGTGACACACATCCATGTAAGTTAGTGCGTCTAGAGGTTTCTGGAGGGTGATCCATGTGAATTCAGCCGACTTATATAATTCAACGTTTTTAACCCCATCAATATTTAGTTTTTAAGGTAACAGCTGGTGTTTATTTATAATTAACTAAAGTATATTTACTATTTGCAGAGCAGCCACTCTCTAGTTTAGTTTTGTACTTTTAAATCAACAGCAGCTCGTTTGTGTTTTCTCTCCACTTTCTGTTACCAGAAGAGAGAGGACTTAATTTACAAGTCAGCACCTTCTTCCAGCATAAAGCAACAACTTTTGTTTCCATGGGAACATAAAATCTGTGTGAAAATCATTTAAAACTAATCTGCTCTTTTTATTAGAAATCTCAAAACACAGAAGCCTGCTGTTAGCACGTGGGTCTTACCGGCCTCTCCTCGCAGAGTTCGCTCCAGCACTACACCTTTGTCCTCCAACTCCTTGAAGGTCACCTCAATCTCCTCCAGTCTCCTCTGGATGGACTGCGGACCACAGAAACAAAGAAGAGTAAGGAAGGTGGTTCAGCAAATTTTGACAAATACATTACCTCATTTATGATGCTATTTATGGTCGCCATTTTTCATATTCAATATGATTACATTCCATAATAATTTATCTATATATATAGTAGTTTTCATTGTTAGTGGCGGAGTTCCCATGCTGGGTTCAAATTGCCTGTCTATCCACGAGGGATTCACAGGAAACGATGTATGTTTTTTTTACTTTCATCTCATGGATATCAGAGTTTACTGTTTAAACAGTGAACAGTTTGCTGCTACTTCACATTAAAAGTGTTTAACTGGTGTAATAAGAGGTGACTTTTATTGTGAAGAAGCCAAAGGAAACGTATTTGCCACAGTGAACGTTCAACAAAAATGTGTGTACAAAACAAGACGTGGTCATTGTCAGCGTTTCTTTTTTACAGTGGATCGTTTTAAATATTGAAGGGAGTAATGGGATGAGAAGGAGCAACCACAGTGAGCTTTTAGATGAAGAGTTGCAGCCAACATGCTTTTACTGTACCCTGCTGTTGTGTGGAAAACTACTCGTGCAGAGTGCAGCATGAAATGAGACCATGGTTGCTCATGACATGATGGAAAAAGACAGATTATTGACTGACTTCTTTATTAGAACAACTTGAGTTTGTTTGCGCTGTAAGCTTCTCCACCAGGAGCTCTTCTGTTGTATGTCTAACAAAGTAGCTGCTCAAGGAGTGTTTACTGTAGTATTAAACCACACCGTGTTACCACAAGTAACCACGGTGGTCACCAAATCAACCAGGAATGAAATATTAAGGATTACAACTTTAACATACAACAAATATTCTGATAACAGAAAAAAAATTGCTACACTTAACCTCAATGTGTTGTAGGGCTGTACCAAAAAATTGGAAAAACATGATTTTATATTATTGGGGTTATATAAATGTAATTTTTGGTGCTGTTAGATTGCTACTAAGCCATCCTGTTAATACAGGTGCGGGCCTCCCTTTATGTGCGACAAGCCGGAGAGCAAACAGTTTTTTGACCTCAGTGAAAATGTTGCTTTTGAAAGGCTTAACGCCAACAAATATGGATTGAAGCAGAATATTTTGTTGGATAAAAACATGTTGTGAATTTTGAAAATGACTGCATCTTTTTTCAATAAATTTTGACTTTTGGACAGAGATAAGGACTGAGTGCTGTCTCACTCGTTATGTGTGTGTGTGTGTGTGTGTGTGTGTGTGTGTGTGTGTGAGAGAGAGAGAAGGTGGAGGTGAACGTTTCAGTAAGTTATTAATTATAATAATTTAAATGTCAACATCATGAATGAAGCTTCAAACTATTTGATATAGCTCTAATGTGTTGAAAAGTTATGAGCAATAAAATTGTGTATTCATATAGAAGTTTATTGCTTTAGTGAGTGAACTGGGAGAATTCACTGACCAATAAAACATAGATGAGCTGTGAGTATTGTAACGCTGTGAGACACACTGACCTGGGCTTTACGCAATCGTTGTAATTCGCTCATCTTGGCTCGCCGCTCCAGTGTCCTCATCTTCATCAGCTCCATCTTCTCAGCTTCAACAGGGTCTGATGGCATTGTCTGAAACTAGAGGAAAAGTATTGGAAGTTAACCACTGGTTAAAATGTAGCAGCTCACTATCGCTTATAATGAAAACAACAGCTCCATTCCTCTTCTTACTTTCTCATCAAATAAGTCCACATCATCACGCCCAAACATCTCATCATCGTCGTCGTCATCGTCGTCATCTCCATCGGCACCCTCTTCTGACGTGCTGTGAGCATGTCTGAATGTTGTTTCTGTGGTACAAATGCAAGAAAGATGTTGTAACAAGTGTTACGCAAGTGTTTTTCCCTGCAACGATTTTCTACACCAAAGATCAAAGAGGAGACGAGTCCTTGCTTACCCACTCTCCCTGGTTGATTAATGAGGACACTGAGCCGGGTGTCTCTGCTGATCCTCGGGGAAGAGAGATTCCAGGGGGAAAACTTGGATCGTACCTTGGTCTGCCCGCTTGGCATCTCTTTTTTCCTGAAGCAGCGACGATTCCTCTTCTCCCGGACGTGACTAGCGGTGCTCCCACTCCAGTAGCCCTCCTCTTCTTGCCCATCCAGGCCCTCTGGTTTGGGAGGGCTCGGCACTCCTGCAGTCGCAGAGGAAGAGGAGCAGGAGGAGGATCCACCAGGGGTCTCTGAGTCAGAGTCCACGCTGAGGCTCTGAAGGTTCACTAGCTGGCTTTTCTCCTCGTCGGTCAGCTGAAGCTTTCGGAGCGACTGCTTCGGACGGGAATCTGGTGCAGTCTTGGAGATCTCTTTAGTAGGAGTTGGAGATTTTTCTGGGGTCGAGGGGTTAAAAAGGTGAACTGTGCGAGGTTTTGCTCTTGGAGGGGAGGGCTGAGGGCTGGGTGTGGTCTGCTGAGAGAGGCGGGGCTTGGGGATAGGATAGGGCACGGCCTCCTCGTCCTCGCTGAGTGCAGTTTTAGATGGAGGATCTGTGGGAGTTTTGGATGTATGTGGTTCTCGGGACTCCTCTTTGGATTCAAGTATATGGTGGTCCTGTCCTTCAGGTTTATGTGAGTGAGCAGAGGGGCCACAGTCCAGAGTGTGCTCATACTCCTCATCTGATGGAGATGGTGTATAATCATCACTGGAAAGCCTGTTGTCTTCAGTTGTTCCTTGGTGATCCTGAATACAGAAATACCATTGAAAAAAGGCAAAGAAAGAGCACAAATCCCTGTTTATTATGTTTTGGTCCTCAGACTGCATATGCTTTGACACAAACACTCTCATTAGTTGTGCGTAACTGCTGCGAGCAAGTCCGCCCTGCAGGCTGATGACATCGGACCAGGCACCAGAAGGATGATATATCATGCAACAGCAAATTGTGTAACAGTTCGCATTACGAGCACAAGAACTCAACATGGGTTCTGGAGCAGCAGAATGGTTACATCTGCTCCGCTCAGTGACCCACCTTACACGATGTTTCAGCCCCGTTTTCCAGCTCCAGTTCTTCAGAGTGCAGCTCACAGTAAAATCTCCCTGAGGGGACATCACAGACGAAAACAATAAAAGGAGTTGAAAAGTCGGAGACAAGTGAATGTTGACGTGCTAAAAGAAGAAAAAAGCCTGCTGTTTTTCGTAAATGATTAATGCCCTTTCGGTCTAAATGGAAGCCCCTTTAGAAAGGGGTCTGGGTGCAAATTATTAATCAGACAAATAAATTAATAAATGATGCTACACTCAGCTGTTAACATAGCTGTTGAAATCAGAAAAACAAGTACTTTATACTCAGCAATAGAGCATTAAGTGCTTAAAATCGAGGATTAAAGCGAGGGTAGGCAGAGTGTTTTTGGCATCATTGGGCAAAAATTCCATAATAACCTTTCAGCATATTGTAATTCAAGTGTTCTGAGAGAAAACTAGACTTCTGCACCTCCTCATGGCTCTGTTTACAGACTTTAAAAAACTACTTTGGCCAATCACAGGTCATTTCAGAGAGAGAGCGTTCCTATTGGCTGTTCATTCAACGGAGGCAGCTGTCAATCACCCGCGAACTCTGATCAAACTAGACAGCGCTGATCAAATATGTATTAATATTCTGTTATTGTAATGCCTATTTTGTCCCATAAAATGTTTTCAGGAACATCTTGTAGTGTACTGTTGTAAAATGAGAGTGTGCTCCGGTTGGTGGGCGGAGCTTGGTATTTCCTCAACTGATCTCAACATGGCTGCCGGTTCACAAACTTTCTCATTTCACAGCTAAAAAAGGCATTACAGTAACAGAATACTGATTCATATTTGATCACCGCTGCCTAGTTTGACCGTTTATCAGAGTTTGTGAGTGATTGACATTGACTCTTATTGGTTGTTTTCCTCCAGTCTGTGAAATCTTGCAGATGCCATTAGGAGCACCGGAGGACACAGAGGCACATGATTTTTTTCAGATTACCTGTCTCATGCACTACTGTCAGGATATAGTGACCGTTTCATAAAAATAACTTCTTTTAATCATTTGTTCACATCCTACCCACTGCTGCTTTAAGCAAACAAGAGGCTGATAAAAAGGGATAACAAAAGACCAGATATTACATCAAACATGGACAGATACTCTGAGTGGGTGTTTGAGTCCCATTAGTGACTGTAAACATATGGAAGTCTTCCTTTTATTCTTTTGACAAAAGGAGGACAGCAAGTACTCACCTGTAGTCTGGTCAAATGTGTATCCTCCCAGTCTGAGTGTGATGCCACACCGATGGCAGGTGAAGCAGCTCCGATGGAAGAACTTGCCCTCAGCGCTGATGCGCTCCAGCACATAGACCCTCTTAGCACAGAAGTAACACTCCTCGCTGTTAGTCATTGACACAACTGCACCGGTAGGTTCAGGCTCAGGTTCAGGTGTAGGACTGAGCTCGTGGGTCAAGGGGGACACAGGGGACACAGGAGGCACCACCGTCTGAAGGAAAAGACAGAGTTCAATTCAGTGAAGCGACATTGGCAAAAAAAGAAGAAACAGTACAGAAAGCTTCCAACACAACTCACACTGTCCTCATCTCCCATTCTTGGCTCTCTTTTTCTTTTCTCAGTAGCCAGCTTTTCCTGCAGAGAAGATGAGAAAAATCATATGACCTAATTATGTGGAGAACATTCAAACAAATGACTAACTGGAAACCACTTCCCTTGAAATAACATCCAACAATTTGTCCCTAAATAACAGAAATGAATGGATACAACGGGCGTGAGTCACGGACGGCACGAGAACACAGACTGAGGGCCCAGACGTGAACTCCAGCCAACAAGCCAGCGTGTTTGAAAATATCTTTATCAAACATTTCTCTGTGCTGTGTAAACAGTGAACTCGCAGCCACGGTGGGCGTACCTTGCGTCTTTGCAGCGAGTTGTGCTTCAGCTTGGTCAGGAAAAAGACAGCTGACTGTGTCTGGGTGAGAGTCAGAGGCTTGGACGACAGCAGGAAGGCTGCAGGGTCTGCAGCCAGCAGAAAATGGAAAGAAAGGAAAATGTCAGAGAGGGACAAAGTCAGTTTATCTTACTGTAACACTAGGCTGCAAATCTAAAGACACCTGAACGTTACTGTTGGCCTACTTGCAGGGTTGTATACAGCATTTTAAAATATTCTGATTGTGCCCTTTTTAATATCTTCACCCTTCTATGTTGGATACTGTGTCATAAATATAAATAATCCCTCTTGCATGTATTTTCTGTGGCACCACAGCAGCTGCATTTAACTTGTCAATCCATATAAAAACTCCTCAGCTCCTGCTCTGACTACCACTCCCACCCTTTCATCATTCAGATAAGGTTACCGAAGAGTGACAGCTCCCTCCTGCCTGCACATCAGTCGGCGGATCCCAAGCAGAGCAGCACAGCATCACAGACATAGGGAGCGTTTATCACACCCACTTCAGCTCAATCAGTGCCTCCAAATGCTGGGGCTCACATTTACGCTGCACAAAACTCCTCATGCTACTAAGACTGTAAAAATACCTCTGCTGCAAAACAGCTGGGGAAAAAATCCTCCTTCAGTGCAGAAATAGTAGATCCCCTTCAGGAGATGCAAGTCCCTTCAGACCCTGATAAGCCAGGTCCACACGGTGACTGTTTGCTCTGTCTGCTGCTGCTGCTGCTGCTGCTGCTCGGCTGGCTTAGTGCAGGAGAGCAGCCCAACCAGTAGAGGCTGGCTCAGAGCACAGCACTAGCCACTTAAGCCAAATGAATTCTGGGTAACAGGCTCTTAAAGAGGCAGCAGCAATTTGATGGCCTCTCAACACCAAACAGATTTCAGTGGGAAGGCACCTGACCCTTTTAAGGTGATGCTAATGCTGTGCAGTGTCTAAGCAACCAAGTTACGCAAGATTGATGCTGCTGTCGCCAATAGCTATCTTCAGAAATATATCAGAGCATAAATAGCATTAAAAACGACATTAATAATGAAATGTGGTAAATTGCAAAGTGTTTTTTTGGCTTTCCAATTATGCCATGACATTGTTTTTACCTTTGCAAACAATACTCACCCAAACTTTTACCTTTTACTGGCACAGTAAAAGCACTTTGGACCTGGGTGAGGTAGAGGACCATGGATAACTTGTCTATCTGACTGCTGTTGGCTAAGTCGCTGGCAGACATGACAGGTGGGATGCCCAGCTCCTTCTCCAAGATGCTGAAGGCCAGTTGGTTGTTGTGAACAGCATTGGACTCATCCAGGGAGGACATGTCACTGTGGAGGAATCAGAAAAGCTGGGGTTACTCTACAGTATTAATTATAGAGCAGCAAAGATGACCAATGTATTTAAGGGAGACACCACAGGCAAAAAAAACATTTTCTTTTAGATTTTGGGTTATTTTGCTTCCATAACATGTCTTCTTTCAGACTAGTGGAATGAAAACTTCCAAAATACACATTTAGGTGTTTATTTTACTACTTTGTCTATTTGCGTCTGTAGATTTCTCCTAAATTCACCAAAAGTTACTATTACATAATGTCTCATTTGCATATTTAAACATAACATTTCAGAAAACTTGTAATACAAACAAATAGTTGTCCTAATGTAAGTAATCAACTGGGGAAGTGTCATAGTGATATCTATTAGTTAAACATGTTTTCCCTATTCACCTGAAGTGTCTTGCAAAATGTAAAATACTGTTTTATCAAAATGAGTTTGTCTTCATACTCTGAGCCAGAAATCTCCACTTCAGTGGCACTACCATACACAAAACTGTCCAGTTTCATTCCTATCTATATTCTGAGGGGTTATAAATAGGGGTTTGTTCATATATCATCCATAGCCTGATTTATTGAACATTTTATTCCTAAAAACATGGCGAAAATCGATTTATTTATGGCTGTTGTTGACAGTATTTTCTGATTTATGGAGTGATAAAAAAACAAAACATTTGACTCTAATATGTAAAAAAATGACAAGAATTTTGAACCTGGCTTTATCCAATGTTCAGATTTCTGTTCTGGAAATATATGCAAATTAGCACATATTTAATAAGATAAACATACATATTCATAAAACTTGTAATACCAAAAATAATTCCCTTAATGTAACAAATTAACTGGGGAAGTTTCACAGTGGTAGCTATTAGTTATTTGTTTTGCCCTATTCACCTGGGGTGTCTCCCCTTAAATATAAATACCTGATGCAAATTTCTTTCAAAGAACTGTGTCAAATTAACACAAATTAAACCAATACATAAATATAGAGCATCCTGCAATCAGATGAAAACCAAGCTAATGCCGGGGGAGTGACTCACATGAGTTGAGGTCTGAAGTAGTGGATCAGCGCACAAAGAGCCAGCCCGGAACTCCAGGATTGGGTAAAATCTTTTACATTCACATTCTTATAACCCGCGGTGTGTCTCTGACACCACTTCAACAACTCTTCAGAACCGCTGACTGAGTCTGAGGAGACAAACAAAGACAAATCATCAGACAATGCTCTCCAACCACAGTGGTGTGGTTTCACACTCATACACACATAAAAATGCCCCTCTGTGATGTGTCAATATGGTGCGAGTCAATGGTATTTTTTGTTTTTTTATGATGTATCAATGTTGACCACAAAGTGTTTCCTCCTTTATTCAACACAGCTGAATATAACCACCATACAGGCCTTGAGAGCCTGCACACTGAAGAGCAGCTGACCTTGATGCATGTAAGAAAACCTGTTCTTCTGTTTCTTGCTCGCTGTATTGGATTTATCAACATCATGAAGGTGCTGCACCTAAATAAAGAAACAGGTAGATTAGTCAATACATTCTGAGATCACAGACTAAATTAAGCCGTAACCAGTTAATCAAACAGGAACACAGCAGGATTTGTAAAGCATATAAATTATATTAATTCATGCAATCGATAATTTATGCAATAAATAATAAGAAAAATTTGTGTGGAAATCAAAACATATATCTAGCCCCAGAAATTACTTTAAAAGAGGACCTAGACTGTTTTTAATTAAAATGACTGGAAGGAGCCCGAGTCAGTGTCCCTGTGGATGTGACGTCATGCACGTTTGCGTGTGCTTTCTCTCTGGAGTCCGCTAATCGGGAGGCCGATGCAAGAAAAGTTAACACTAGTATGAACAGCGGCCGGGCCTTCGATTCATGGAGAGACCTTCGTTTGGTCAGCTAACATTACTGCCATGCATGTGAAATATACAGTATAGTGATATTGTGGTTTTAGTTGTCAATCGCCTCACTATTTTGACCGATGCTCGTTCATGTCTATGTAGTGCGAGCAACAGGACTCTGACTGTCATTGACTTAACGGCCACAGGTGTCGCTGTTAACAAGCAATTTCTGATTCTTACATTGAGTCCCTTTAATGTTCAAAAATGCTTTATTTTTCTCATACCGGCTGTGCTGCAGCACCTCTTTTCACCCTCTGTCTGAAACGCTCCGCTTGAGCTCCTGCCCCGCCCCCCTCCCGAAAAGCCCAGTCTGCTCTGATTGGTCAGCTGGCCCACTGTTGTGATTGATCAACCGAACTAGCTTTGTTTGAGGGCGTGCCAAACTAGCCGCTAGGCAGGTATTACGCAAATGTGTTACTTGGTGACATCACCATGTTATAGAAGAAAAGGTTGGACTTCAAGCAAGGCTTTTCAGACGGTTCAGGAGCAGTGTTTCTGTGGGGGATAGTAACTCCCTTTGGTGTGGACTCTAGGCTTTGTAACATTGCAGAGCTTTTACATGCACAAAAAACTATATATGCACTAAAGGAAACAAAAGCATAATAGGTCCTCTTTAATGACAACAAATATATAAAACACGTTATAATGAAGAACAGAGCTATGGAGCGGTTACTCACGCCAATACTTATTTCCGCAGTATTAGAACAGAATGTAAAGTTTATTTTGTTAACATTGCTTTAAATTTATAAGCCTGTGGGGCAAATTCACAAAGAATGGATTGCGACCGCTGATAGCACCAATTTATAGCAGCAATTTGCCTTTCTTTTGAATCTAATTGATAATTATCTATGTGGCAGTATACTGTACATGCGCTTGAGGCCAATGCATCGGTTGTGAGGGGTCAGCCTGAGCCAGAGGTCTGTCTGGAGGGGCCTGCCAGAGTGCCACTTCCATCCAAACCTCCCGAAGGCAATTAAGAGAGGAAAAGGAGTTGGGAGGGGGAAGAAATTAATTTGTTTATTTGTTTTTGTCTTACTTCGCAGGTTTAGCAGCCGCAAAAGCAGAGCAATCCTTTTGTGAATTTGCCCCCCCCCACCCCGAGTGTACTAGACTGTAATCTGCAGCCTTGACCTCCATGATGATTAAAGAGACTGATTTAAATGTCTGTTGGGTAAATAAAGGATAACAGTGCTGACCTGGCTGCTCTGGATGGAGGAGAGGTTGACTCTCTTGTACCGCGTTTTGGGGTCAATGCTGTAGCCAGCGTAGTTTTTGCTGGTGTTTTCTGGTGTGGTCTGGGACAGGGCCTGGTAGATGCTTTCTCTGTACATTTGTGAAGAAAAGATAAACAGAGTCATTTAGAGCCAAGCGCAGAGAGGCATTGCAATGTAACGGGAAAAGGGAACTAACATGAATAAAAGAAGAGTGTGGTGATGAAACTGGGTGTGTTTATAGATCATACAACCGTACACATTTTTGACTTCCCGCTACATGAACAGAAACAGAACTCTTCAAAATAACTTTAATGTGTAAGAAATGTTAGGAATTATCTGGTATTAAATGAATCTGCATGCAGTCTTTTATTTTGAACCAAATGAATAAATGACCATTTGTGTGGTTGACACTGGGGAGGTTCAACACTTTATTCTGTAATCTCATCAGGTTTACCACAATAAGATTTTGCAGTTTTATTCTTGTCACATAAAGGAATCATGCTGAAATAAGTTGCAATCAAAACAGCTATCCATCATACTCATTATCTCAGGATGGGAAGTGTTGCTGATGAGGAGATCCACAGGCGTACTAATGAACGTTGGCACTATATTTTTAAACTTCATTTTCAACACTTTCGGCACATTCATTCATTTTATAAACATTTAAATCCTTATTTTAGTTTCCCTAAAACCAAATATCGTACTAATAGTAGAACCTATGGTTTTCACTGTGTGTCTGAGAGACAGAAAGTAATGCTTCGCTGAGGCAAACATGGGAAGTAGTGAAGTAGTGAAGTAACAGGAAGCAGCTGCATCATTGCTAATGATGTGAAGATGAAATGCGATTGTATTGTGTGCTGCTTAGTGGTTTTATGAAGTCGACTCACCGCTCAGCCAGGACCTTAAGATGTGGGACCCCCATGCCCCAGCTCCTCACCATCCACGCGGTGTCAAAAGAGGCTAGAAACCCACGGGCAATACCTGTGCCCAGAGGCCAGAAAGGCTGCAGAGAACAGAGCATAAGAACTCATTTCAGCATTAACATAAAATGACAATTGACGGCATGTCACTTGTTAAAACTTATAGGACAGAAAAACAAACAGCTTCCCTGTTTTTCATGCAAACTCTGCAGAAGAACTTAATAAACAGTCATCCTCTTTATGTAAACAACACTAAGAGTCCACGGCTACACTAGTGGCTGTGTTAGGCTGTAGGCACAGTGGTGCCTTAAGCTAAATACTCAGAATCCAAACATGTTCACAATTACAATGCTAACATGCTGATGTTCAGCAAATACAATGTTTACCATGTTCACCATCTTAGTTTAGCATATTAGCATGCTAACATTTGCTAATTAGCACTAAACGTGCAGCTGAGGCTGATGGGAATGTCATTAGTTTTGCAGGTATTTGGTCATAAACCAAAGTATTGAACAAATGAAAATCTTGACTTGATGAATAGCGCTAGTCAATAACGTGAATCACCAAAGTTATTACAATGTATCTTGAGGGGGACATGAATGTCTGTACTAGGGCTGTCAATGGATTCAAATAGTTAATCGGGATTAATCGCAAATTAATCACATTTTTTTTCTGTTCAAAATTTACCTAAAAGGAAGATTTGTCAAGTATTTAATACTGTTATCAACATGGGAGAGGGCAAATATGTTTGTTTTATACAAATGTATGTATATATTTATTATTGGAAATCAATTAACACAAAACAATGACAAATATAGTCCAGAAACCCTCACAGGTACTGCATTTAGCCTAAAACATAGGCTCAAATCATAACATGGCAAACTGCAGCCCAACAGGCAACAACAGCTGTCAGTGTGTCAGTGTGCTGACTTGACTATGACTTACTCCAAACTGCATGTGATTATCATAAAGTGGACATGTCTGTAAAGGGGAGACTCGTGGGTACCCATAGAACCCATTTTCATTCACATATCTTGAGGTCAGAGGTCAAGGGAGCGCTTTGAAAATACTGTAGCCATGCCAGTTTTTCCTCATCAAACTTTAGCACAAGTTTGGAGCGTTATTCAGCCTCCTTCTTGACAGGCTAGTTTTCTAGTGTCATATGATGCCAGTATCTTCACTATAGCTTTAAAAGCTTTAAAAGCTTTAAAAGCCAGCTACAACCTAAAAATCGCATTAACGCATTTAAGAATTTAGTGGCATTAAAACAAATTTGCATCATTAACTTTGACATCCCTAGTCTGTACCAAATTCCATGGTAATCTTTTCACTCAAAACCACAAATGCGAACCTCATGGTGGTGCTAGAAAAGTCGGTGGATCACTATTTAGGGGGTGGGATTCGCCATCATTTATGGGGAGGATTTATTATTACCATTATAAGAAATCATTTTATTATTCTTATTTTATTTATTTATTATTATATTATTTCAAATCATGTTTTGATTATATAATATAATGTAATAATAATTTCCAATGCATATCTTTAAAACCAATACAATTTATCACAAAGTGATCAACCGACATCCCCATGCTGCTAGTGTGGCTATAAATGTGAACAAGGGGAAATTTGTACCAGATCACTAGAAATGTTGCCGCCCTACCTCCACCAGGCAATCTCCAACAAGACCCATCAACAGTTTCTTCCCCTTCCTCTCCCTGACCAGAGAGGCGTTCTCAGCACGGTGCATGCAGGTGAAGTCGAACATGGCCACGTCTGGCTTGCCGGCGTGGTTCTTAGCAAACTCAAGGTCAGGCAGATTGCCACCTGTGGAGAAGTGGGCAGCATCATGGGCGTAGTGGCACAGAGCCTCCTGATCCACGTTGTCAGGAGCTAGTAGCTCCTCTGCATTGCCGTAGTCCTGTAGAGACAGAGTGAGAGGTGATGAGTCATGGCACCTTTTTCTCATTCTGAGTGACATGTCTTATACTTGCTTTAGCTAATAGGCCAGGCTGCAGAGAAAGATTGACAGTTCATCTCTTCACACTGGAGCACCTGCACGGCTGCTTCATCCGTCTGGTTTGTTTCTTTTTCTTTACCGGCCAGAGATGCAGCCGGTGCCAATAAGAATCACACTTTTTCTTGGTAATGGATGTGTTGTTCTCACCTGTTTAATGACCCCCTTCTTCAGCAAGCTCTTCTTCTTGGCAGTCATGACAAAGTAGTGGGTGTCGTCTTTGTAGTAGACAATATTCTCCAAATCAATACCTGGAATGGAAAATGGAGAGGGAGCATGGTGGGCATATAGGGAGAGAAAAAACAGTGTAGGAGAGTGGCTGACTTCAAGAACATTTGTTATTTGAGAGTGACATTTTCTATATCATTAGCTTTTGCTTATGTTTTTCTAATGGTTTTACTGGAGGGTGGGGAAGCAGATGGAGACAAACGGAGGTCAGAGTGAATTAAAAAGTCATAGAACTGGGTGCGATCAGGGTTAGAAAGGCAACACACCTAATTCCTTGTTCAAAACTCAAGGTGCATAGTGAGTCAGAAAGGAAGGGTGGATTTCATCTGGGTTAACGCTGTCACAGGAAATTAACTGAAGATTGGAACACAGATTAACAGCCTCGCTAACCTTTTCACACTTCACATTGAACCCAACCTGACAGTGTGAACATTCATTTCATGCCTTGAGGGTTGCGTTCAGTGAGGCACAACAGGAGAACAATATGATGAAAATAAGAGCGCTGATATTCTTTATTAGAAATGTAATGGTTCAGTGACTCTACTTCACAATTCTTGTTCTCACATAGTGCAAGCCGTGGTATAAAAGTTCATCTGAAGCAATTTATATCCTCTTTTCTTGCTTGAATTTTTAAACACTTTATTGAAATGGAGCACACGGTTGCTTCAAAACAAGTTGCCCTCTGTGTTCCACCCAGCTGAACATGTCATATGGACTCCTACCCGTCTCAGTGAGCAGCTCTTGGAAGAACTTCTGGTTGTAGATGCGGGCCACACCGCTGATCTCCGCCACCTGGGCCTCTGCAGCCGTGTGTCTGTTGATGAAGTTGGTCGTGATGCCGATAGCCAGCTTGCCTCTCAGCTCCTTGTGCTTAAAACCTGATCATTTGGGAAAGAAGATAAAAGAGGAAATTGGGCTGATGAATGCTCACTCATTGAATACGGCTGCCGGAGGAAGTTTGTGACATCGTGTAACCGCCAGGCCTTGCAACATTTCTAACTACGCCTGTTTGTGCCCCCAATTGCGACAGTGGGAACAGAAGTGATGTGTGTTTGTCTCACCATCAGGGACAAACCTCCCTCCTCCAGCAGAGATGAAAACGTCAAACTGGAAGGCTGCAGCAGGATGTGACGCAGGCTGCAGCTTGGCCATCCAACCTGTCAGAAACACGTCAAACTTTACTGCTTTACATACTGCTGATTCATTAAAAAAAAAAAACAGTTGATGATGGTGTACTGAGCAAAACAAGCAGGGAGAATGATTGCTGGTTGGTACCGTTTTCTCCTGAGGGCTCAATCAAGCCCTGAAACTCCACTCCGGTGTGCACCTCCACCCCGAGGAGCAGTGACACTTTCAATAGAATCAACTGCAGCTGACGGATGCCTGAAAACACACATTTATGTTTAATTGGAAATGTGTGTGTGAGATATTTAAGATACTGAATACACAGTCAGTCAGTCAAACAAAAAGTTAATGGGAGCCAGGGCTGCCTGCAACTCATAATTATTATCATTACTGATTGATTAAGTAAGTAATGAACAGATGAATCTATTAATTGTTTGAATGGCCGTTTCTCTTTCAAAGTGTTATGCAAATGAGCCCGTCCAGCTCGACGCATCCGGCTCACGAAACTTGGACCAAGCTGTCAAACTAGGCCATCTGGTTCTAAAATGAAACGAGTTTCAGCAGTGGCATAGCCTATTTAAAATGTTTTCAGAAGTAGTTTTGGTGGATTGTTCAGACAGAATAACAGAAAGTTTACGAGCAGGCCGTCATGTTGTTTCCTGTTTGAAACGGCAAGCAGAAAACCAGGAATCAATCACGTGCATTCCACGATCGGATACGTCACCGCTTGAACGGCTAGCGCGTCCCTAGTGTCCTCGCCGGACCAAGTTACATGTTCCGCTGGATTGAACATTATAAACATGACCACTGACTATTTGTATAACAATTTAGCCACAAACTCACCGACTGACCATACACGGTTCAGACATATACTTGGTTTTGACCGAGTCTTGTTTTCACATATGCAGCAGTACTCCAAGACGAAGGCTCTTTGATGTGTAAAATGAAGTTCTACTTCAAGTGTATCACAATTAATACAATTAATAAAACCTATGGATTCAACTTGAGATGGAGCAAATTACATAGAGCCCTTTAATGGCCCTGTTAATGTAAATAAGGTTATTCAATCCACCTCATACTCTCAAATTATTTAAATGCCATATAAGCACATACTCTAATAAAACTATAAGTTAATTATATATTTTTTCTGTTGATCACTGAATTAACTATCAGCACTAATGGAGCATTGCAAAACAACACCAGACCTGATTCACAGTAAAGGACAGTCCTTTATGTCATTAGTTACTCACAGATGTGATCAAGAGACCCAGTGCAGAATTTGCCGTAGAACTTCTTGGCTCCGAGCCCACGGAGGTCATAAATGGTGAAGGGCCACAGGTGGAGAACATTGTTCCTGGAGAACGACTCTCTCTTCTCCAACACCACCACCTGAGCTCCCAGCAGGGACAGCTCGATGGCCGTTCTCAGCCCACATGGTCCAGCACCCAAGACGAGACACTGAGAGAGAAAGAGAGAAAGAATGAGAAAGTCAGGTGAAAGTCCTGCAGGGAAATCAGTGCAAAGTTAAACATTAAACTATGTGATGGATCAGGTTTCATTAAAGACCTCGACTGCGATTCATTTATCTGTTCAAAATGTACCTTAAAGGGATATCTATCAAGTATTTAACACTCTTATCAACATGGGAGTGGGCAGATATTCTTGCTTTATGCAAATGTATGTATATATTCATTATTAGAAATCAATTAACAACACAAAACAATTACAAATATTGTCCAGAAACCCTCACAGGTACTGCATTTAGCATAGAAAATATGCTCAAATCATAACATGTCAAACTGCAGCCCAACAGGCAACAACAGCTGTCAGTGTGTCAGTGTGCTGACTTGACTATGACTTGCCCCAAACTGCATGTGATTATCATAAAATGGGCTTGTCTGTAAAGGGGAGACTCGTGGGTACCCATAGAACCCATTTTCATTCACATATCTGGAGGTCAGAGATCAAGGGACCCCTTTGAAAATGGCCATGACAGTTTTTCGTTGCCAAAATTTAGCGCAAGTTTGATATCATTAACTTTGACAGCCTTAACTTATAGTTGTGCGGGGCTGACATTTTGAATCAATATTTATATAATATAAATAATATTAAATATTAAAACAGATAATTATCTAATATTAGGGGTACTCAGTGGCTTCTCTAAAAACGCCTAAAAAAAACAGCAGTTCGATCATGGTTCACATCACCGCTGTATCCGTTTAGTGTTTATGTAGTACATTAACATTTTGAAGAAATGAATCATTAATTCATACAATTGAAAGTAAAAACAAAACAAAAAGAAAGGAAAGGAAACTGTGTAGTGTATGTCTACTCAGAAAGGAAATAAAAAAGATCTCAATAATATAAAATATTATTCTACATCCACATCCTTTTAAAATACAGAAAGACAAAGAGAGTCACTGGTTGCCACTACCTTGTTTTGGACGCAGGCTTTTCCTTGCTTGTAATCCGGGTGAGATGCCCTTTTGTCCAGCTTGGTCCACAGGGCTTTGGCCTTCCAGTAGTTCAGTCTTTCCTTTAACTTAACGATATTCCTGAAATCCTTAGGATTGATATCCAGCTGCTTGCAGAGCGCAGCAAAGTGGTGCTTCACCTCCTTGCAAGTCTGGGCATGGATGAAGAGGTCAAATGTCGCATGTGAAGGGTTGACAGGGTCCTGGCTCGCCATAGTGGAGGATGATGGCTGACCCGGTCCTTTGGTCACTGGGTTTGTTGGTTAACTGTGAAAGAGGAGGTTATATCATGGTTTTAGAACTTCCTACCTGGGGCTGTGATTACTGGAAATGATCAAAGGGTTTCAAAGTCCTTGTTGCCCTTGTTGTTAACATTAGTTGGTCCAGTCTTCCTCCTCCTGTGCTATGAGAAGTCTCCTCCTGTTCTCCTAATTATAGCCAAGAGGTTTAAATATGTAGGACTTCCTCGTCACCTAGTCCACTGACTCAATACCAACTTCCTCAATGTGGTTTCTGCGGCTCACGCTAGCTTTTCTTCTTTACGACTGCTCTGCAGTCAAACAGCCCTCCCCCACAGCTGATGCGTCATTCTCACACACTGCCTCAGGAGGTGTGCCTGTCATTTGTGTCAGTACGCAGGAGTACACAATTTAAGGGAAACATATGGAAAAAACACATTGTGAGAATGTAACTTTTTCCATATGTCTGGGCTGGAATAACTGTTGTGTATCACCTCAACCAAACGAGATGTTACCTAGGGCTGCAACTAACTATTAATATCATTGTCGATTAATCTGTTGATTATTTTCTTGATTAATCGATTAGTTGTTTGGTCTAGAAAATGTCAGAAAATGGTGAAAAACGTCAATTAGTGTTTCCCAAAGCCCAAGATGACGTCCTCAAATGTCTTGTTTTGGCCACAACTCAAAGATATTCAGTTTTCTGTCATAGAGGAGTAAAGTAGGGATGCACCGATACCGGATCGGATATCGGGCCGATACTGACTCAAAAAGCAGGATCGGGTATCGGTGACAATGGGGCCAATCTATTCAATTCTATTCTATGTTTATATACCATATACATTATGTACTGGCATTTTAATTCTTGTTTGTTTTGAGCAAGTTGTTGCTGCATTAAAAAGGTTTACACTTGAAAATCCCTGTTAATTTTGAAGATTTTTTACCAAGTTGCTGGTGTACAATATATTATTTTAATAATATATATCAATTCAGTAAATTTAAATCTATGTATTTATTTGTTGATGCGATACCAGTGTTTAATCAATAAGTTGTTTGCCTCACTGTGTGGACGTGACTGGGATCATTCGTTTATGTGTAAGGCAACATCAGGCTTGACTTAAACATTGCTTCCCTAACTTTGTAAAACAAAATGTAACAAATAAATGGAACCCGGAACAAACAATGAATTGATTACTAGAATAGCTGCAGATTAAATTCCTGTCTATTGACTAATTGTTGCAGCTCTAAACACCAGTGTTGAATAAAAAGTAATTTAGTTAGTTTTTAATTACAATTTGTCTGGAATTATCAAGGTGGAGCGACAGAATTTTGTAAACTGGTAACATCGATGGTACAGTTTTCTAGTTTCCTCTAAAACTTTAGAAACGAATATATCAGAATTATTTTCATGTAATTATATGAGACATTTCTCATCAATGTGTCCACATTTGGTATACAATACAAGCTCACATACAAGCTCACAATCAACTTGTCAGCATTTACTTAAGGTGGGTTATTTTCAAATCCACCACTGCACCACAGGCAGTATGATAATCTTTTAAATAAACATCATACTGAAACAATGAAAGCACCGTTTAAAGTGATGTTCCTACAGTACACATCTACCACGTGTTAAAGCTTTTCTAGCAGCAACATAAAATTCAGAAACATGCACACAGTACAGTATTTGTTGCGGGCTGACGTTTCCTGTAACTATAACACTCATGCACCATCACTTCCTGATGAGAACATTAACCTCACAGCAACTCCCCTCTGCTGCTTTAACTGCAGCCCCGGCCCTCCACCTGAGACGCACAGTCTATAATTACAGTTACAGACGATGACTGCATGACTGCATGACTGTGCTTGTGTATGAACATGATGGAAACTGCATTTAAGCTGTTATTAAGACAAACATTCCTCTCTCATATTTTTTTAACTACTGGTTGTCTGTAGATACAGTATTCACTGAAAAGGAACGTCACATGATGACAGCTTCTGAAGAAACATGACTAGAAGCTAAAACTCTTCCTGCTTGTTGCATGACTGCCTTTCACTCTTTTGCATATGGCTTCAATTACTGAAACAAGTTACAAGACAAACAATACTGTAGCCTCCATGGAGACCCAAATGATACTAAACTAACACAGAGGCGTCAACATGAAATTATAGCTCAGGGGAACATAATCAAGCTTTGATGCTATCAGTATTTCTCATTAAAGGGACTGTATGTAAGTTTTTACACGTATAAACGTGTATAAACAGGTTGTAACCAAACCTAAAAAATTAGACCAGACATTCTGCGTTTCCTCACTCACCCTGTAGACAACCTAAAAATGGCAAGTTGCATTATTGTGTTAAAGAAATTAGTGACGTTAAAACAAATTTGCATTAATGCACTGTTATCGCATTAACTTTGACAGCCCTAATAGAGTGATATTGTGGTTTTAGCTGGCTAATGTTGCTAATGTTAATCAACATGATGCCTGTCAATCACAATCAGTATCGTGTGTGTCGCCTCACTGTTTTGACCGATGCTAGCTGGCATCTATGTAGTTCGAGCACAAGCTCAAGCTGTCGATGACTTAGCGGCCGCAATTTCTGATTCTTAAATCTAGCCCGTTTAACATTTAACGTTTAACATCCAGAGGCATTTTTAAACGTTAGACTTTTGATTTAAAAAAATCATTAAATGTCCCATCTTCTATTTCCCTACCCATTAATTGCAACATGGTGACTACAAAAGCAAGTGAATAAGCTTTGTGACATGTACAGCGTAGAGTTACCTTTGGTCTGAAATGATTAATCAAGATTGCATCGAGGTGAAAGTCTCCTAACGGGCTGCAAATAGTGCCAGTGTTCTGCCAGAGCAAAACACATTTAGCAAGAATGAAATGGCCTGTGAAGACAAGACAACCTGTCAAAACTAAAAATAACTCGGAAAAGATTGTCTTTTATCTAATTCTCAAGGAGGCTGCTGTATTTATACTCCGCTCTGATGCTACTGTACTACTTTTAACAGAAAATATAGCACACACATAAAAGCATAAACTAGTTCCCCTGTGGGTTAAAGTCACATTTTGTGACACTGATAAATATAGTTTGCGGGTGGTCATGCTGAATGAAGTGTCATCCGAGGCAAAGGTGGAAACTCACACCTACACACACACACACAAACAAAAACACGCACGCACACACACAGTCATCATCATCTGACTTGTGTTAAGCAATTCTAGGGAAGAGACAAGTTTTAGCAGGAATGCTGTGGACAAGATGAGACAGAAGCAAGCATGAGATTTAAAAGGTGAATTGACCTAATTTTCCCCATAGCCACTGCACTGGATTGGATTGGATTGACCCACCTTATTACATGTGTAAGCTCTGCTCAGTGTGTCTGGCAACGCTGTGTGTTATCAGGATGTTGGATCAAACACTGATCTCCAGCCTGGCAGGTTTTGGAGGAGAGAGGACACAGAGAGGAAAATAAAACAGACAGGAGAATGAGAGGGATAAAGAGAGGAGATGAAAGAAAATAAAAAAACATGTAATTTCCTGTATTAATCTGGCTCCAACAGACATCCATCCACGGTTTGTTGTGAGACATTTAAACACCCTTTAAAATGCAAGACCTCACAATGATAGGATGCTGATAAATGAACAGGAAGGTGTGGCTCTGAATGTGAGCAGGTTGCAGTCACAACATGTTACAGTGCTAGCAGCCAAATTCAGAAGAATGACTAATGAGAGCTGACATATGTGTGGACAGAAAATATGCTTTACATGGAGTTATATAACGAATGCATTCATTCATTCATGTGTTTGACTGTGGAAGTGAACCAGAAAGCACCAGCACATCATTCAACTACAACCCCCACCAGCAAACTTTTAAACTTAGATAGCTAACCTTAAAATATAACAAAAGAAAAAGTCTCCCCTCACAGTGAAAACAAGAGAACACACACACAATATTTCCTCACAAGTCAAATATGAGCATTGTCGAGGTATTAAACGCGTCGTGAAGTTACATTACCGGTTCTGAAGTCGTTCTGTAACCGGGTATCCGTCCACCTGTATCCTGCCTGTCGTTTCCATGTTTGCTTTTGTCTTTGTTTACAGATACAGAGCGCGCGTCTCTGTGCTCATCTGCGCCTCGCGCTCTCACTGCGCGAGAGCGGAGCCTCTTCCGGGACTTTCTGGTTCAACGCTGCTGGCACGTGACGACAGGGTAGGTGTTTAAGGTGATAAGGATACCCTGAGGACATCATGTATGAAGCAGTGATACACACATGATCTCTTCTTCAAATCTAATAATGTGAACAATTATAATAATTTACATGTGTACACCAATGGTGGAAAAGTAACTTATTGTACTTGTCAAAACACTATGTTTTGTTGACAGTTACTTTCTCATTGTTTGGGTTCCACACAGACCTCACTGCTGTATGCAGGGAATGCAATTAGCACCTGCCACCTGCCAACTACAGGGTACATGTTGGTTGTGGCAGGTAAAACTTTCAGGTCAACTGCCACCATAGCAGATTTTCAGGTTTTCCTTATATTAAGAAATATAATTTTTTTTAAAAGCAACGCCTAAATTAAAATTGTCAGGGATTAAGGTTACATGATATATTCCATATTTTTTACTGTCTGGTACCACTGACTCATTGTTTACAGTACTAAAGCCAGATAGATTTCAAAAGTGGCCGACAAAAAAATGGAGTGGCCGGTAGAAATGTTCAGTGACCTGCCACAGTGGCAGGTGAGGAAAAAACTTAATTTCAGACCCTGGCTGTATGTGTAAAAGAAGAAGTTTTTTGAGCTGTTAAAGAGTATCCCAAACACAACAATAGGAAGTTTAGAAGTACTTACAGTATTAAAAATGCTGTTTACACGTTAATGCATCAGTAATAATAACCAAATATAATATTATAATATATGACAGGGGCCTGCATAATGGGTTCTTTTACTTTTGATCTTTTTAAGCTGATAATAGCTCTGT
The DNA here is from genome assembly GCF_043250625.1 of Sebastes fasciatus. Taxonomy (NCBI): domain Eukaryota; kingdom Metazoa; phylum Chordata; class Actinopteri; order Perciformes; family Sebastidae; genus Sebastes; species Sebastes fasciatus. Next base: position 11,388,081 of record NC_133802.1, on the reverse strand, counting down.
ACTTTGTGGTAATTCAAATTTTGCTTATGTAAAATATTGTAATACTTCTTCCAGCACTGCATTACACTACAGTATACTAATTTGCAAACACAAGTACTAGGGCTGTCAATTGATTAAGATACTTAATCGTGATTAATCGCATGATTGTCCATAGTTAATATAATTATTCGCACATTTTTTTACCCGTTCAAAATGTTCCTTAAAGGGAGATTTGTCAAGTATTTAATACTCTTATCAACCTGGAAGTGGGCAAATATGCTTTATGCAAATGTATGTACTCAGTTAACACAAAACAATGACAAATATTGTCCAGAAACCCTCACAGGTACTGCATTTAGCATAAAAAATATGCTCAAATCATAACAGCTGTCAGTGTGTCAGTGTGTTGACTTGACTATGACTTTCCCCAAACAGCATGTGATTATCATAAAGTGGGCATGTCTGTAAAGGGGAGACTCGTTGGTACCCATAGAACCCATTTTCATTCTAATATCTTGAGGTCAGAGGTCAAGAGACCCCTTGAAAATGGCCATGCAAGTTTTTCCTCGCCAAAATTTAGCATAAGTTTGGAGCGTTATTTAGCCTCCTTCAGCTAGTATGACATGGTTGGTACCAATGGATTCCTTAGGTGTTCTTGTTTTATATGATACCAATATCTGCACGCGAACTTTAAAATTTATTTAAACTTTATTTATTCATGGATTTGATCTCGTTGTCCTACTGTGTCACATTTAATTTTTTTTAAACCCTCTTTTTTTTTTAAATCCTCTATACCATTAGTATTCCTAATGGATTTAGTTATACTGTGATAATTGCAAGGTCATCTTCCACAAAGATTATTGTGGCTTTAGTTCACAATATTCACGATACTGCAGCTGTATGCGGGAAGCTAAAAATTCAAGGTAGCTGACAGATCTGCAGAGCGAAAGTAAAAAAGTAGAAAGCAGGTCAATTATTGGTTACGACCTTTGATCACAGACTTATTGACTCACTTCAAATACAAACTCAGTGAGTTCTCCCTGATCATAAAGGCTGAATTCATTCAGCTGATAAACACGATAGGATACAGTTGGCAATATACAAATTTTATTCAAATTTGAACAATACTCAGTAGGATTTAACAAAGAGCTATTTATCTGAAAACTCCCATTGGATACAGTAGAAAAGAGTATATATATATATATATATAGGAATATCACAGATTAAAAAAAATATCTGCATAGCCAGAGAGAAGACCCACAGAACCCAACAGGAAATGTCCTTGGCTTGTAAGCAAGGCTGCATACAAACAACCTTTTTCGTGCACTTTTTGCTCAGAAGCTGAGACGGGTCAGGAAGAGAAGGGGAGGATGCCAGACAACCTGACTACACCCATGCAGGTCGATGCATTCATTGTGGCATATGTCCACAGGACATAGTACGCTACACAGATATCAAACTCCTTCTATTCATGGCAGTCAAATCGTCTTCTGTATGGAGTTATCTAATCATAATGCTTTAGGATGGAAGGACACACACACGCTACGTTGGTCAGGTGTACCCAGAAAAACAAGAATGACATTTGATTACCTGCTCATTTACCAGCCTCTGAAGCAGCACCAAAATGATTGGAAGATTATCTCGATGTAAACATTTGTGGTTTTGATTGTATTATGGGAAGGAGTGATGCTGGTAGATGATCAGTATCTGGCGAGACAGAAGTCAGGGGATTAGTTCTCCTCACCAATTCTGTCAGTCATTTTAAAAATTATAGGTTTCACAGAAATACGTGCGCAAAAAAAAACATACTTGTAATGTAAAAGAGTTTCTATAATATATATATTTATATTGTCAGATGTTATTTAACCCATAAAAGTACCATAAACATTAAAGTTTGAATGATGAAGCCAAATAAACAATTGGGTTATTTTAAAAGGAATAAATTATAAAGATGATATATACACAAAAAAAATATTAGCATTAAGGATATTTACAATTAAGGTTCAAGATGCCGATTTATTTGCTATACATGCTTGTTTATATGGGAAGGCTTTCAGGTCTGCCCCCTACAGGCTGGAGGAAGGCATAACCATACTCATTTATCACAGAAACATAATAATATCTCCAGTGTATGATCGTGCACAACAATGCACTAATATAGGAAAAACACAGAGGTTGATTAAAGATAGAAATCTTCATATTAATGAAGGTCAGAACTGAAGAGGAGATGAGAAGATTCACCTGGTTTTAATTTGAATACTTGAAAACAAATCAGCACCTTGACCGGTTGGTACTGTATACACACACAGGTGCAGGATCTCAAAACAGTGGATTATCCTTTAACAGCTGCTTACACAACTCGTTGTAAGAAAAGTAGTAAAATACACTTTTACACAGTAGAAGAACAGTACAAAATGTTGTTTTCCAATGGCACAATAATCCTTGCAGCACAATTCTCGTAGTCTTCTCCATCCTGAGATGACCATTAGTGATCAGTAGCCATTTGTTTGTAAGAAAAGTCACAATTAGAAAATAGAGAGACAGTCTCCGCCTCTTCTCTTCTTTGAGTTGAGCTGTATGGTGGTCACAGCGATTAACCAATTTGTCCAATTGGCGAGGGAGAATAAACACTCTTATGAGAATCAATAAGGGTGTTAGTCTGGTACTAAATCTCAACTAGCCGAAATGGTGCGCAGCGGAAGCATGATTATAAAATAAAAGATCATTCACCTGAATATATTCCAGTTGATCCAGGTCTAATTACAAAATAAAACCCCAAACATCCTGGCAAATTATTGTACGTCCCAAAATAGTTGTTTGTCGAGTGACAAAAATGGAAGACAGACTCTGAGCATGTGTGTTTTCAAATTGTATCCCAAAGAAAATGTAGTAAAAATAGACATCCTGAAGTGGTGCTTTCAGCAGGGCAACGTTCATTCTCTGGACTCCCGTGTTTGACCCCTCCGCAGTCTTTTATGTCATAGTCTGGTGTCAATTGCAGTGTAGAGTTACAGTTAACACAGGAAGAGTGCATGGGAAATGTATATTATCAGGGCGCCTTACAAACACAAGGAAGGTAGGAAAACCTGCTTGGGTGTGCAGGGTAATAAACTCAAACGCAAATAATACCACAGTTTCGTCTTTTACTTTGAAAACAGTCCCTCGGAGCATGACAATGACTTTGGGAAGAAGCAGGAGCTGAATGTTGCTGATTGGTTTGATGTCCCACTGACGCTCCTCGATGTCACTTTGTACCCAGAATGCAGACGGCCCCGTTATACATACCCTCACACATACTTGTCCATGCACTCTGAAGTAGATGCACATGCTCAGTTTTGCACATGCATGACGCATGCATGTTTTTCGCGTCCAGCCCGGTTACAGGTTCTCTCCCGGCTGGTACTGAGGCTCCGTGGAGGTAAAGTAGTCCTCCAGGAAGCCCTGCAGGTACTCAAAGGTGGGCCTCTCCTCGGCCTCTTTTCTCCAGCAGGTCAGCATCAGCTCGTGCAGGGATTCGGGGCACTCTGCTGGGATCGGCATCCTGTAGCCACGCTCCACCTGGTCCAACACCTCCCGGTTCACCATGCCTGGGAGGGCAAAAGGCATGATGTTAGTAATCACAATTTGAATCATATGATTGCTTATGAGTCATAAATCTTTATGGTATTGGACTGGTGGAGCAGTAACCAAGTCTAGGTGATAAAAGCACTCAATCTGAAATAAACAGGTTAGTCTCTCAGACTAAAGAAAATGGTCCTTGCCTGGATAGGGCACTCGGCCTTTGGTGGCCAGCTCGGTCAGCAGGACCCCGAATGACCACACATCAGATTTAATGGTGAAGCGACCGTACAGAGCAGCTTCAGGAGCCGTCCACTTGATGGGAAACTTGGCTCCTGCAAGAGGACAGGTTCATCAGCAAGTTAAAATGAGATCATTGTAGCACAGACTGAAACAAAGGCACATCATACCTGCTGCATATATCATAGAGTTTCCTTAAAGGGATAGTTTGGGTGTTTTGAAGTGGACTTGTATGATGTATTTACAGTTTCTATAGTCAGCGTATTACCTACAGTAGATGGCGGTCGGCACGCCCCAAGCTTTGAGAAGCAGACAGGAATACCGTCAGAGGAGCAAATCAATGTACTGCTGTGGATGTAACCGGAGGCAAAACGTATTTTAGCCCAAAAAATCAATATCAGTTTAAGTGTACGCTATATTTAGAATATTTTCACCACTTTACCTTTCTGTGAGACAGCTATACAGTCTATGTTTCCGACAGGGAACTGAAGCCATTATCTATGCTCTTGCCAAAGCAACCAGACTTCATTGGAAAATACAGTAATTTGACCTCACAGAACACGTGAGTTTCTGGTTTACCGCTGCCTCAATTGGTTAGTTTGTTTGTGTTATTGTGTGACTTTGGTTTGTTCGGATTCACCAAAGTCACACCATAACACAAACAAACTAACAAGGCAGCGGTAGACCAGCAACTCCCTTGTTCTGAGTCTGGTGGCTTTGGCAAGAGCATAGACAACGGTTTCAGTTCCCTGTCGGAAAGGGCTTTCTGACGGCAAGGTAAAGCGGTGAAAATATTCTTAATATAGCGTACACTTAAACTGATAAGGTGGGCTTTTTTTTAGGTGATTGGTTCATAGGTTGGTACGTTTTTCTGCCGGCCCCGTCCACAGCAGTACATTGCTTTGCTTCAGTGCGGTAACTCCTGTCTGTTTCTCCAAACTGGGGGCGTGCCGAATGTCATCTATACACTGACTATGGACATGTACAGTACCTCATACAACCCCACGTGAAAACACATGAACTATCCCTTTAAACACCTTATAACTTGAGTGTGGGAACCCAAATCTGGGGGGTCATGAGATGATTAAAGTGATTAGAAAGAAAATATATATTTACTACTGTTACATAAAATTATGATAATTAAAAAAAATTTAATTCAAATTCCAAATCAAACATAACAAGGGAAATATCACTCTGGCTGTGATGTGGGGTCACAAATAGATTCATTTTAAGGGGTCACAAGCTAAACAGTTGGGGAACCACTGTGCTATATAAACAAACAGTGTAGAAAAAAGAGCTAGCAGCTACCAACACCCTCCTGTGGTCTTACCTTGCCTGGCAGTATATTCATTATCCTCAATGAGGCGAGCCAGACCAAAATCAGCCACTTTGCAAACCAGGTTATCTCCCACCAGGATGTTAGCAGCTCTCAGGTCTCTGTGCACGTAGTTCATCCTCTCCACGTAAGCCATCCCTGATGCAATCTGAGAAATAGACAAAGCTCTGTGATTATCTACACTAAAGGAAAACACCAGAGACACTACTTTGAAAAGTGATGCGGCAGCAGATTATTTGTGCTGACCTGTGAGGCCATGTCCACCAGCTGGGGGAGGCGGAGAATCTTACCCATGTCACCTTTCAGGAAATCCAGTAAACTACCTGTTGGCAGGGACACATGCAGGTAAGGGGAGTATAACACTGCTGGAGCTGTTGTGGTCATTTCAGCTTTTATTCAGTGTTCATCCAGTGTACATACTGTACATAATGAAGTTGATATATTCAAATTAAAGGGACAGTTCACCCCAAAATAAAAAAACAAACAAACATATTTTTCCTCTTACATGTAGTGCTATTTATCAACATAGATTGTTTTGGTGTGAGATGCCAAGTGTTGGCGATATTGGCTGTAGAGATGGTGCCCGGCTTGTGGTACTCAATGCGCCAAAAAAATACATTTGAAAAACTCAGCAGCAACGTCTCTTTGCAGAAATCATGACCCGGTTACTCACGATAATCCACAGACCTTGTTGTGAGCAGTTTCATGTAGGAACTATTTTCTTTCTACCGAACTACACCCGCCGACCATATCACCGGGCAGAAGGAAGCAGATACAGATACTGCTCACCTAGCACTACTGAGCTAGTGAGGACGCTTTTAATGTTTACATCTCGCGCTGTCCCGAGCCTCTCGTCCATGAGTAGATGCACGCTTCCTTCTGCGCGGTGATACGGTTGGCGGGTGTAGTGCGGTACAAGTAAGAAGAAAAATATGTATTTTTGATTTTGGGGTGAACTGTCCCTTTAAGTTTCATTTTGAGAAAATATAACATTTTAAAAATATATTTGTTTTTGCAGGCTGTAAACGCATCATAGCTTGACTTGGTTTTGATTGTCTCCTGTCATAAACAAAAAAAAGCATAATGAAGATCATTATTTGTTTCCTGAGTTCTACTGTAAATATGTTTATATGTGAAAGTCCATGCTGACCTTGTCCCATGTACTCCGTGACGATGTAGATGGGCTCCTCGGACACAACAGCGTAGAGCTGAACCAGCTTTTCATGTCTCAGTTTCTTCATGACCTGAGCCTCCATGAGGAAGGCCTCAGGGGACATCGTGCCAGTCTTCAGAGTCTTTATTGCAACCCGTGTTGTACCGTTCCATGTTCCTGATAAAGGAGACACATCGGTATTGATTGTTACAAGGCAAACAATTATAAGCTACCAGCACAGAGTCATGTGAAACTAAATGAACACTGCAGACCAATGCCTATACCAGTGATTTCCAACCAGTGGTATCTGTACCCAGTGGGCAACCTCTGGGTCTGAAAAGTGAAGCCAATACTGAAGTGCCTTAAACCTGCATTCTACACAGGGTATGTTTTAGGAAGTGGCTACCTTGTGATTGACAGGTCGCTACCACGGCATTGTCCACTCTGGGAGTTGTCCGCTTTAACCCTTTCACAATGTGTTTTCAGTTCATGAAAGTTAATTGTAACATTTTGGTCGCCTAAAAATGTCTTATTCAGCAATTTCTTATCATACTAAATCTAGTATTTTCTAACATGGGACTACTGTTTTTTCCTAAAATATAATGTCTATTGCATGTCTATTGCAAAAAACAGTAGTCCCATGTGCCCAAATAATAGTACTAGTGCTTAGGCAAGGTCTGAGAACTTCCACCAAAGGAAATCAGAAATTTCAGTTGCGGGCACAAAAGCATTAAAGAGAAATGTATGAGATCCACTGCACCTTTTGGGTTAAGATTTGAAAGCAATATGTAAAAATACAACTTCTATAGGCACTTTGGTCTCCATACAGTTTGTTAATAGTTTACTGAAAATGTGCCTTGAAACTTGCTTTTTTGGTGAGCAAATATCTCCACAGAAAGACAGGAAACCAGCAGAAGTACTTTCTGAGATACTGGGTTTGTTCAAGAAACAGATCTATGCATGGCTTACCCATCCAGACCTCTCCGAAGCAGCCCTGTCCGAGCTTCAGGTCCAGACGGAGGGACTCTCTCGGGATCTCCCAGGCATCCTTGGATAAGCCCTGAGTCTGAGGCTTCAGTACAGGACAGATGTCTGATAGACTGTGACACAGCCCATCAGCATGCTCTGGGGGACACAAGAGAAGACGTGGTTAGCAGAATAATCTTCTGAGGGTACAAGAAGCAGAGGCAGTGTCTGACTTAATAAACCAATATGACATTATGAACTCACTGCGATAATGGTTGACGAGCTGCTGAAGGTTTTGGAACTGTGTACGTGATGTGATGTAGAAGCCTCCGCTGTCCAGCTTCCTGATCTTGTAGTGCTTCACATTCAGCCCTTTGGTGTTGTCATAGTCCAATACAGACAGACAGTAGGCACCTGGAAAGAAGAAGAGCAAATATGAAAAATATAAAATATAAAAAGCAAAAATTAGGGCTGTCAAAGATAACGCGATAACGCGTTAACGCAAAATCATTTTAACACCACTAATTTTTTTAACACGTTAACCCAACTTGCGATTTTTTTAGGATGTAGCTGACTTAGTTTCAAAGCTAGAGTGAAGATACGTCATATAAAACTAGAAAACCTAAGGAATCCATTCATCCAATCCATGTCATACCAGCTTGTTGCAAAGGAGGTTAAGTAACGCTTCAAACTTGGGCTAAATTTTGGGGAGGAAAAACTGTCATGGCCATTTTCAAAGGGGTCCCTTGACCTGTGACCTCAAGATCAGTGAATGAAAATGGGTTATATGGGTACCCACGAGTCTCCCCTTTACATTCATGCCCACTTTATGATAATCACATTCAGTTTTGGCAAGTCATAGTCAAGTCAGCACACTGACACACTGACAGCTGTTGTTGCCTGTTGGGCTGCAGTTTGCCATGTTATGATTTGAGCATATTTTTATGCTAAACGCAGTACATTTGAGGGTTTCTGGTCAATATTTGTCATTGTTTTGTGTTGTTAACTGATTTCCAGTAATAAATATATACATATATTTGCATAAAGCAGCATATTCGCCCACTCCCATGTTGATAAGAGTATTAAATACTTGACAAATCTCCCTTTAAGGTACATTTTGAACGGATAAAAAATGTTTGATTCATTTGCGAATAAGCTTGATTAACTATTTCAATCGATTGACAGCCCTAGATTTTAATTTATCAGAAAAATCACAGAAATATAAAAGCAAATCAAATGAGTTTTGGTGACAATGTGTTCATTACGCCACCAGAGGGCAGCGTCAGCCAGATGAAAAAACACAGTGTGAGTCACAGAGCTCTCTGCATGTTTGAACTGGGTGATATGGCCCGTGGTTGTACAGTCCTCAGCTCCACACTGACCTAATTCTGTCGGGCTCACCCACCCAGTACCTCCCCACTCACTCATCCCTCCCCACCTTGTCCCCTTTCCCCGTTCTGTGCAGAGCTTACAGTACACAGATATCCAATAATAGGAAACTACGGGAATCCTGTAGTGTACGTGTGTACACGAATCACACACAGAGCTAGTTGAACCCGTGGGGACTGTGTTGCAGCAGCAGCAGCAGCAGCAGCTGCTTATCAGAACTATCTCCAGACTGAGTCCCACAGGCGTCTCATCCAACCTTTTCCCATCTGCCCGATTCGTCTCTCTTCTGCACCCTCACCGCCACGCGACTGACATGACGCAGCGGGGCACACGGTGAACAGCAGGGTGTCACATCTAAATGCTAGACAGAATTTGCTCTCTTCTCCTTGGTGCAATTTGGTAAGACATGTCAGGAGCTTCCAGTCTTGTAGTCCAGACTATCTAAACCGAGACCAAGGAATGACCAAGACCAGAGTGTATCGAGACCGAGACAAGACCAAGACTTTGAGGGGTTGACACCAAGTCAAGACCAAAACCAAGTCAGGGCGAGACCGACTCAAGATCAGACCAGTGTGAGTCCCACACTGTATGACACACTTAAGATAAAATGTGGAGCATGCAAACCATAGGCACTCCTCAAATTAATCCGAAAGCTCCACATTCCCGTGAAAACACCTACAGAAAACAAATAAAGATTGCTCTTCATTCACCTCCTTTATTGCCATATACTGTATACTTTATATGTGTGTATGTAGTGTGAGAAATGTCTTGATGAAATAATCAAACGGTATTGTATATTATATAGTATTTAATACTCTTATCAACATGAGAGTGGGCAAATATGCTCACTTTATGCAAATGTATGTATATATACATTATTGGAAATCAAATATTGTCCAGAAACCCTCACAGGTACTGCATTTAGCATTAAAAATATGCTCAAATCATAACATGGCAAACTCAAGCCCAACAGGCAACAGCAGATGTCAGTGCGTCAGTGTGTCAGTGTGCTGACTTGACTATGACTTGCCCCAAACTTCATGTAATTATCATTATATTATATTTTTAACCTCCTTCACGACAAGATAGTATGACATGGTTGGTGCCAGTGAATTCCTTAGGTTTCCAACTTTCACTCTAGCAGTTTACTGATATCCCCACAGTTGTGGTGTTGACCGGTCTTGAAATAAAATCCTGAGTCCTCTTTGTCTGAGACCGAGTATAAATGCGGTCGATTCCGAGACGAGACCTTCAAAAAGTGTTCTTGAGAACAAGACCGATCTCAAGTACTACAACACTGTGAGCTTCACGTTGAGATTTGAACATTTCACAAGTTCACAAAAAAAGAACACGAAGAAAGAACAAGAAAACACGCCGGTAATCGATGGTATAAGTTGCAGCAAGTATGTTTTTCACAAATTTCCAGGACAAAATGTTCTCTGGTTGGGATTGCATACCATAGACTAAATAATTAGGTCTACTTCCACAGGTGCTGACAGTTCTAACCTTTACAATCTTACTTTCCCGTACTGTGTGCTAAACCCCTGGGCTGTTGTTAGAGGATGCCATAGTCATACCACTCCCTGGAGCCCCTTTGGCATAGTTCTATTGTTTAAAAGAGCTGGGTATCATAAGAAATGTTTTGCTACGGGTGCAATACAATATTGGAGTTTCAGTAAAATATCAAACTTTGAAAATCAGATTTTGTATCAGGCAATGGAAATTTGTCTTCGTTTAGGGAATATAAAGAATTTCTTCAACAAAAGCCCCTTTTTGATTTTAAAGCATTTGGAGAAAACTTTGGATAGTTTTTGATACTTAATAATAATAATAATAATAATAATATCTTGGATTTATATAGCGCCTTTCATGAAACCCAAGGACGCTTAACAAAGACATAAATAAATACAACAAATGTTGTATTTATTTATTCTTGAGGCTGAGAAGCTGTTTGATACCCAGCCTTACGATCTAGAGAGGTAGAATTAAAGGTGAGCCGCAGTGTGCAAAACCGTGGTACCACCAGCCGCCGTCTGACTTCCGCTGTAGTGTTATTATGGTACGGATGGCCTCTGAGCGAGGAGAATGGCGTTACCACAGTTTTGCACTCGGCGGCTCACGTTGCCGCAGTCTTGGAAAGGAAGGAGTGAGCTGAGGGGTGATTAGTTGGTTGCAATCTGCAACCACACCGCTAGATGCCACCAAATCCTACACACTATCCTTTTAATGATGAGTTTGCTTCTTTGTATAAGGCTCAACACTCTTACCTTTGGTGGTTTCACTCTCTCGCACCAGGAAAGTACCCCTCCTGTTCTCTAAACTTAGCAGCAGCCTCTCGGAGTCGCGGCGAGTGATTTTGCCAAAGTACCACCTGGTGAGGTTGAGATAAAAAACACATGGGACACACAAGGTGCAGGTTGGTGAGGGGATGAAGATGAATGTGGAAGGAAGGGAAGGAATGACGAAGTGAGGGTAAGTCGTTGCTCGTGGTTTCAGAAAAAAGCAGTGAAACTCTGTCTTTGCATTCCAGATGCATACTAATGCCTACAGTGCAACAGCTGCTTACCTGGACTCTAGAGTCAGTCTGAGATGACTGGAGGCGTAGGAGGAAAAGTGAGAAATTGAGTTGTTATAAAAGTTTAAAAGAAGTTTGTGTGGCTTGATTGTATAAGCATGCAGGTTAGCATGTAAAGGTAAGGAGTGCGCGTCCCCCCAGGACTAGAAAACAGGAAACGCACCACAGTCATTTAAAGGAATACTTCCACATTTTGGGAAATAATGGTTATGTGCTTTCTTGCCGAGACTTAGATGCAAAGCTTGATACACCTCTCATGTTTGTACCGTAAATCAAGCAGTTTGTCATTCTCAGAGTTTTCCTTTACATATCTTGAGGTCAGAGGTCAAGGGACCCCTTTGAAAATGGCCACGCCAGTTTTTCCTTGCCAAAATGTAGCGCAACTTTGGAGTGATAATTAGCGTTCTTTCCGTCAAGATAACATGACATAGCTGGTACCAATAGATTCCTTAGGTTTTGTAGTTTCAGATGGTACCAGTATCCAGAGATAGTTTACATAATAAAAGATCGAGACTTGACATCCGTGTATCAATACAATATTGGCACGCAAAATATCTTGATATTATGCTGTATTGATTTCCCCCCCCATCTCTACTTTGGACAGAGGCCAGGGTAGTCGTTTCCTCCTGGTTCCAGTCTCCGTACTTAGCTAAGCTAACCAGCTGCTGACTGTAGCTTCATTTAACGTACAGACACAAGAGTGACATCAATCGTCTCATCTAACTCTCCACAAGAAGGCAAATAAGCGTTGCACTATTCCTCTGATTTAAAAATTCACATTGAAATAAAAAGCAAGAAAATTCTTAAGAATCAAACATTCGTGCATGTGTTAAATCTTTCATGTGCTTGATGAAAGACAGATACAAGAGACGGAGCAAGAAAAAATAAATAAAAGGTTTACTCTTCTGCCTGGATGGAGTCAGATGGAGCCACATAATTGCTGGGGATATAACCGCTCTCTCCAGTGGTCAGGGAGCGCGCCAGCCACCAGTCGCCTTCTCTGCACAGATCAAACGACAACACACAGCTTCACCGAGGCTCATCAACACATCCAAACACACAAACAAGTCTGACTTCTTTAAGGGCTGGTGTTTATCAAGTGTCTCAGGATATAAATAGATTGATGGTGATCATTTTGTTTTTTCTGTATAGCCACTCAAAAGTTTTTTAGGTTCCCACAGTAATTGAGCTCTTGGCTCCCGGAGAAGCTTGATAAATGCAAGCCCTGCAGGTATCTCTACTATCTGGAGGTTATGTAATTATAAACAAACATGCATCCATGTGGGTGTGACAACAGGGAGGGATGGTGCTCTTATGCTACTCTTAATCAGGGAGTGAGCAGCTTTGCAGCACTAGATTTACACAAGTAAAATTACAGTCTGATTAATTGCCTCCAGTTGACCTGAATTGATTATAGTGCTGCAAGGCTTCGCACCAACTTCCCCTTGACTACTATACTGAGGGTTCATGGGGCTGCATGAGCAGAGTTATGTGGCTTGTGCAGTGCTTGAAGTGGAAAAAACACAAGTGCCGGTACTCCCCTTATTCCCATGTTGGCGTGCGTATCGGCCGGTATCAGCAATCTCTTGCGACTTATTCCTATTTATTCATTATTTTCTTTAAGCATGTTATATTGTGACAGTAGTGTGATTTTATTGTTAAATTATTATACTTGAGCTATGCATCTAAACTCCAATAATATTCCAACTGGAACATTATAGGGTTAAGGTAGTGTGTATATGGTGTTAATACTTTAAGTGCTTTCCTGTGTTATTTGTAGCATCGCTCTATAATATATTATAGGATGTCTATAGCCTGGAATTAACAGCACCGGCGTACCGGTGAGTACCGGTCCACTTCGAGCACTGGGTTTGTGCCGTTCTAGTGAAGTGGTACTACAGTGCAAAAAGTACGGTATATTATGCTTCAGGTGACACAAACACACAGGCAGACAAACAGCAAATACAATGCTAGAGAAGCTTCACAAACCTGCAGTTCACCTTCCTTCTGTAAAAAAACAAATGTGATGGTTTGTGATGAAATGGAAAAGAGAGATGAAAGGGAGATGGAGGGAAAGAAAGGGGTTAAAGAAATACAAAAGAGAGCACGTTATGTGCAGTGGAAGAATAGCAGCGTACACAGAACAGACCAATATGGTGCATAAAGCTATGAATCTAAAATATTTAAATCATTACATAACTTGCAGACGAGGGAGGCACAATGATGAGGGTGAAAAACATTATCATAAAATAATCCTATCAGGTCACTGTTATATCATTTAACTGGACCAATCAGAGAGCCTGACCGACACCTTGTTTGACTGTGATAACCCGTTAACTAATCTTAGAGGTTGTTAATGGATTCTGGGTGTACTTGACCCAATAATGATCCAGGTCTTTGGCTTAAGGGGCCAGATGCAGCGTTAATCCACTATTGTCCTCAGCTCCTGCCTTCTAGGTCAGCAGTTTGTTAGTGGGCGAGCAGCACTGGGGGTGCAGCGCTACAGTATTTGGTTCACTGCACCGCTATTGATTCACGGAGCAAGCCCCTATTTTTAAAACAAGCACGACTCCCCGTAAACAGGTTAGATTTGCGTTCGGTAACTGGGTCTCGCACTGCGTCTGCTTCTCAGGAAAAAAGCAACAAAAATAGCCACGTCCTCACCGAGGCGGGCTGAGCAGCGAGACGGAGTCAGGTCTTTTGTGAATGAAGCAACAAATTGTGCAGCTGACACAAAAAGCAAGCTCTGCCGAGGGAAGCCCGTTCCTATGGTTACAGTGGGTTTTAGAGAGAGACGACAAGCGGCATGCATTTCGGGGTGCAAAGCAGTCAGTCTGACAGCTGACAGACAGGCTGTGGATGTGTCTATGTGCAGTTATTCCTCATCAGTCACACAGTGTATGAAAAAAAAAGGACTATTCATGAGTTTACTTGAGTGTACTTGTGACAGAGATTGATAATTCCTTACGTGTTGTTGACTATCTGGAGGCGTTCCCCCTTCTTGAAAGAGAGGTCTGAGGCCGTCCTAGACTCATAGTCATACAATGCCACGAAGGTCGTCACGCCTCCTATTAGGAGAGAAAGTTTGACTGTTACCAAAAACATATTGTACATACATGGCATAGAGTTCAAGCAACCCACAGGCTGCAGAGCTACTGAATAGGTAAATGGTCTGTGTCTCACAGTGGCTTCAAAATAATTGCTGAACTATGCAAAAACGTTTTCTCAATAAGACGAAAAATTTGATGATTTTACACTAACTATTGATCAGAGGGAAATTGAGAAAGAGAATGAGTTCAAATTAGGGCTGTCAATCGAATTTTCCATAGTTAATCGCGATTAATTTATCTGTTCAAAATGTACCTTAAAGGGAGATTTGTCAAGTATTTAACACTCTTATCAACACGGGAGTGGAAAAATATGCTGCTTTATGCAAATGTATGTACATATTTTTTATTGAAAGTCAATTAACAACACAAAACAATGACACATATTGTCAAAAAACCCTCACAGGTACTGTATTTAGAATTACTTGACTATGATTTGCCCCAAACTGCATGTGATTATCATAAAGTGGGCATGTCTGTAAAGGGGAGACTCGTGGGTACCCATAGAACCCATTTTCATTCACATATCTTGAGGTCAGAGGTCAAGGGACCCCTTTGAAAATGGCCAAGACAGTTTTTCCTCGCCAAAATTTAGCGCAAGTTTGGAGCGTTATTTAGGCTCCTTCATGACGAGGTAGTATGACAACAATGATACCAATGGATTCCTTAGATTTTCTAGTTTCATAGGATACCAGGATCTTCACTCTAGCTTTAAAACTGAGCCCACTACACCCTCCGAAAGATCGATTGTGTAAATGGGTTAAAGAAATGAATGGTGTTAAAACTAATTTGTATTAATGCGTTATTATCGTGTTACCTTTGACAGACCTAGTTCAAATATTTAGGTGTTGTCTTAGATTCCCAACTATTACTTACTAAATGTAACAACGCTTACATGTATCGTCCCTGTCAAATAAACTAATAAAATAAATAAATAAAATAAACAAACCACACAATCTACAAGCTGAGGTTCTCACCTGCTAGTGTGAGTCTGTTGGGAGAGGTGACAGCGTTATTGTCCACACCTCCAAACAGGGCCAGCTCTGCGGTATTGGTCATACCCTGGTTGCCACCCACACCTCCATCCATAGCGGGACTGCGATTGGGCGTTATGGACTGCTGATTGGAGCTGAGGTGGTGGCCGCCGGCCCCTCCGCCAGAGCTGAGGTTGCCTTCGAGGCTGCGGGTTCGCTGGCCAACATCCTTGGGCTTACTCTTGGATCCCCCCATGGCCAAGAACCTGTAGTGCATTCGAGGACAGAGATAAAAAAAAAAAAAAAAGTCTATGAGACCACTGGTTTAAAAAAGAACTTAATTGAAATTGCATTCACTGTAAAAGATAAATGACATATTAATTTCGCATCAGATAGACTTGCTTTCATTTTCTCAGAATACATTCTCTGGAAAAATTCCTCCGATTGCCACAAAGCCAGATGCAGAAACCAGAGACGGGACAGAGACCACGGCTCTAAATCCACTGAGACACAGTGTCATGGAGACCACATGAACCACAACTTCCCAACGGACGTTGGAGCAGCTGCCACTCCTCGCTTTCAACACAGGCATGAGATCCACTTCACCCCAATGCCACCAGCTGAGCGCATACACACTGCAGACATGTCGCGCATGCCTGCATGCACATATGTCAGACACAGATGCACATACAGAGACATCAGCGTTTTGTGGTGTCATAGCTTTATTCAAACTGATCATTTAAGATGAGTCTGTTTACGTATTTAGTAGAGCTGGCTGTCTCCCAACAATCCCTATTCACATCCACACCACTTTAGACATTAAAGGGGTAGTTCAGGTGTTTTGAAGTGGAGTTGTATGAGGTACTTACCCATAGTCAGTGTATTACCTACAGTAGTATATTTTTATATTTTTGCCGGTTTATCTTGTTGTAAAACAGCCTTTTCCAACGGGGATATTGAAAAAAAACAACAGTAATTTTACCTCACAGAACACGGGAGTTGCTGGTCTACAAACTAAATAACTGATGGAAGCAGCGGTGGACCAGCAACTTTCGTGGTCTGCAAGGTAAAACTACAGTTTTTTTTCAATGGAGTCTGGTTGCTTTGGCAAGAGCATAGATAACGGCCTCAGTTCCCAGTCGGAAACAAACTATATAGCTGTATCACGGTGAGGATATTGATTATTGATTTTTAGGATAGACTTTCTTTGAGGTGGCAAAAATATGTTTTGCTGCCGGCCCCGTCCACAGCAGTACATTGCTTTGCCTCTGTGCGGTAACTCCTGTCTGCTTCTCCAAATTGGGGCGTGCCGACTGTCATCTACTGTAGGTAATACACTGACTATGGATAAGTACCTCTTACAACCCCATTTCAAAACACCCAAACTATCCACTTAAAGGTGAACTGACAAGAATTAGCTCTTCATCTTTTTAGTAGTGCTGAATTAGGCTACTTAACGGATCAACAGAAGATTGATCACCAACAATTGATGATAACCAATTATTCATTTAAGTAATTTGCAGCCACACTAGCGGCGCACACTGTTGCTAACACCCGCATGTTAACATGATGTTAACATGCTGATGTTTAGCAGGTGTACTGTTTACCAAGTTTACCATCTTAGTTTAATGTGTTAACATTTGCTAATTAGCACTAAAACACAAAGTACAGCTGAGGCTGATGGGAATGTCTTTAGTTTTCAAGTATTTAGTCATAAACAAAAGTATTGAACAGATGTAATTTTGGATGAAAAGTGAAGGAATCATCAAAGTTATTGGTGGTGGCGATGGACCGACCGTCCAACTAACCAACATTGCCATCGCTAGAGTCACGATGTGGCTAAAAAACGCCAAACATTCAATGGTTCTAGCCTTGAATGTGAGGATTTGCAGTTGGATATCATTGTAAATTGAATCTTTGGGGATTTTGGACTGTTGTTTGGCCTGTTGGTTGGCTTGTTGGTTGGTCTTCATCATGGGTTCTGACAAACGTTCAGCAGATACAGAACAGAACATCTTTTTTTAAGCTCTGTTTTGGTCTCAACCAAATCCAAAGATATCTGTCTCTTCAGCTGCTGTATGTTTCACTATGTTCACCTGCTAGCTGATAACTTAGTCAGTGTGCTGTTTGGTGCTGGGGAGGTACTGAACATTAGGTGAACCAGAGCTTGTTTGCTGATTGCTGCTGCGATTGGAAACAAGGCTAATGGGAGACTTGAGAGTGAACCAAAACAAGAGCCTGAAAGATGCTAAAATGCTTTGTAACTTCGGTGAAATGTGAGGTAATAACTCTCTCTGTGGTTTCATCCCTGCAAGTGAGTGACCCTGTTCACACTATAGCTCATTTGATCCATTGTTAATTTAAAATCATTGATTAGTGCAGCTTTAATGGTAAAAATAATCAACACATGAATTGATAATGAATCATTAGTTGCAACTCTACTGTGCAGCCACGGATCCATTTATGTGGATCATAACACTTAACAGCACATTACTTGAACACAGCTTTTATTTGTTCATGTTGCTGACTGTTCAACCAGTGAAGTAGTAGTAAATAGATTTAATCAGTGAGTTTTCAGTGATTGAAAAAATTTCTACCAAGGCCTGATGAGAACAGACCAAAGGTCAAGAGGGCAGTTTTGGACTGGATTTGGACTCTTCATTACTGAAGCTTCCCCGCCTACTCGGGCTGATGAAGTGGCTCTAATAACAGCTTAGTGCCGGGAAAATCATTACACTAAGCCAAGGATAATTTAGAGACTCAAGCCTGTGCTATCATGGATAGATATAGCCACGGGGGTCCACTAGGAAATGCTAATTTGTAAAAAAAACACTAAGGTGGGGTGGCTGGGGAGCCCTTCTGATAAGCAGAGGAGGGTCGGAGTGCATATGGGTAGTGTCAGGCTGCTCAGCCTTCTGCTGACATCCCCCTGCCTGACTGTTGCTATTTAGGAGACCGTGCATCTGTTGGATCTGACATCGGAGTCAGCCAACTCTCATTCACAGGCAAACAGACTAATCCTAAACAAGAGATGAGCTGCGATACACTAGCGGGCACGCTCGCAGTCAGAGCGATGGATGCAGTGGCATATGGTGGAAACTGCGTGGCACAAAGAAGAGCACAGTTATCCACGCAAGGGATATTAGTGAAACTGTCACTGGTTCTTGTCGGATGCGTCCTCATTGCCCCCCTTATGTCAGACTAGCAATCTTCTGGGAGACGGGAAGCAGAGGCAAGAGAGGAGACAAGGGCTTTCAGTCAGTTTAGGTTTTAGATTCCTATGGCTGTACAGTGAGCTCATCCAGAAGAGCAGCGATGCAGCTCAGAAACAAATATTAAAACCGACAGAAAGCGGCAGCAGAAGAGGAACAAGGAAGGGGAGGGGAACATAACACGGGGATTCTTTTTGGGTTGGCATCATGAGTGGAAGATGGGGGAGGCGGGCGAGGAAGTGAAGAGGGGTCAATGGGGCCGGACAGTCGATATCCCCCTCCCCCCCCTCCATCCCCAGGGCATGTCTGCATAAAGGGGGTCGCGTCCCGACAAGTGTAACATAGCGTGCAGGTTGACACACACAGACACAGACACAAGAGAGCAGACACAAAGATGACGGGTGGCTCAGGGAGCTGCTCTTTGTGCTGATCTGTGTTCTCCCCGAGCAGACTGGTTGCATAGTTAATAAGCCATCGGAGGCAGAAAGCTGCGGTGACGCCGCCCCTCTCATCTCCAGTCGTCAACCGCGTAAAAGCTTTCCCCCGTTCCGCACAGATGATGCTTTAACTTAAAGCGGCAGTAGGCAGAATATTTCTGGCATCATTGGGTAAAAATTCCACAATAACCTTCGGTCAAATTAGGCAGCGCTGATCAAAATATGCCTATTTCTCATATCTTGTAGTGTACTGTTTAGCTGTAAAATGACAAAGTTTGCTCCAGCTGGTGGGCAATGCTTTGTATTTGCACAACTGATCTCAACATGGCGGCCGGGTCACAAACTTTCTCATTTAACAGTACACTACAAGATGTTTCTGAAAACATTTTATGTGAGAAAAAGGCATTACAGTAACAGAATATTGATTCATATTTGATCAGCGCTGCCTAGTTTGACCATTTGATCAGAGTTGGAGAGTGATTGACAGCTGCTCAGAGACGGCAAGGCTCCAGCTCGGCTCTGATTGGTTGTTTTCCTCCTGTGAAATCTTGCAGATGCCGTTAGGAGCACCGGAGGACACATAGGCACATGATTTTTTTTCAGATTACCTGTCTCATGCACTACAGTCAGGAAATAGAGAGCGTTTTATAAAACTCTTTTTTTTAAATATATCAGATTTGCTCCAATTAGCCTACTGCTGCTTTAAACAACACATTATGTGGACAGACCATTGCTAAATAATGGTGACTTATGCTGAATATGCTTGTAGGACAACAGCTGTGCATGTAACATGGCATCTGATGTGGTGAACAAATAAGAAAGACCCATTTAAGCTACTCCAAGGTTGAATAAAATTTGGTCCTTTTGGCAAACAGCATCCTAATACTCTAACCCAGACTGCGTACCCAGACAAATAACACTGTAAACCCCAGAAAGGGAAGACCGAACCAAGTACACGCCGAGTGGAGCATTAAGAGAGTCTCTGCCCTTTTTCTTCACACTCAGTTTGCAACAAAGCCGTCTTTTGTCGGCTCACAGCAGGCGGCACAAACAAGAGACAGAAGTGGCCCGTAACTCGCGGGCTGCCAGATCTTAGCGTGTTTTAGCTCAAACAGCCGGGAGGACATATGGAAATGAAGGAAGTCATCAAGCCAAACAATGTCATGTTTTGCAGAACTCATGTTTGCGCGTGTATCATCAGTGGCTAATGGTAACGGGAGCCTGATTCTGGCCTAATAGGGCTGAGGTACTGTAACAAGCACCCACTGTCTGGGGTGGGAGGCAGGGCTGCATGAAAAGCCCTCTGGCTAGGCGGAGGCGGGGTGCGGCTGGGTGGGTGGGGGATTTGCTTAATTATGCATAAGATCTGACAATGAATTCCAAATCCTTCAAGTCTCCTGGGCTTTTGGTAAATGGGAATAGTCTTTTAATTTTGCTGCCGGGGTTGTTTTCCCCCAACTGGATGTTGCATATCCCTGTTTTGCTTGCTTTTTCATTTGATATGAAAAGAAAACAATTAGGATCTCATTGAAATAAAAGAAAGAAGGAGCTGGTGTCATTCATCCATTAACAGGCTTCACTGATGGAGTCTTTGTCAGGGCCGGATCATGACACTGGTCCATTTCCCCCAACAGCACAGGCTTTGTAATGAAGTGTACTGGGCTCTTTTCATCTTTCGGGAGGGATCAAATAGTCATGAACATCAAAATGGAACAGTCTTGCTTCAGATGTTCTGTATGCAGGCTTAATGAGAGATTTCCCACTATGAATCTGAAGCCAACCCAAAGTAATACTGAGGGTGACGGTGAGACTCTACTATGTGAAGCGGCGTGTCAGGACATGTGCGTTGCGATGACAGCTACAGTAGACCCCTCACTCCTACCTCACAGTGCTCGCTGCTATTGGCCTGTGGTCTAATACATGTTCTGACAATCTACCTTCACTAAAAGGCCGGTCTTTAAATGCCTCAGGCTGCAGGTTAAAGGTCGCCATTAAGCTTCTTCTGTAACACTGTAATTACAACAATGAAACTGTTGTCTTAACACTGTAGGAACAACAAGTGTTCCTGCAGTTCTTTCATTTGACCCTGTTCACATGTGATGATGGATCACTGAGGGCAGGCGATATGGGATTAGTCTAAAGCCCTCCGCATTTTTTTCTCTGACGCCACCCGAGTAAGATGCAATACATACATAAGAACGTGCAGCCATCTAACTATAAAGCGAGGAATCTCTGTCTGTCTGTCTGTTATTCGCTTGGAGGGTGTATAGAACAAGGCTCAAGGGAATGCAGTGTCGACTGTGGTGCACTTTGGCCAGACGGTGGCGCTATAACAATGAACTTTACGTTTTGGCCTGTAACTTTTGAACCGTAAGTCTCAGAGACAAAATTATTTCCTTCTTTTCCCTGGATTTTGTGGGACTCAGACGAATCTATTCATATAATCCACGGCCATTGGGCCGTTAAGACAAATTTTCCACCATTTAGAATTTTGGCCAATTCAGATTTTTTGCTACTCCTCCTACAAATTTTGAGCAATCGTCACCAAATTTTAGTACAGAACATCTCTAGACCAAGCCGGTCTAGGCGATTGCATTCACGCTTCAAAAATCACAACAGTGGTGTACATTTGTGAAGATTATCTCGCTAAACAAAACATGTAATTATCAAGTATATAAACTTTTGTTTGCCAAACTTATTTTCTGTAATAATCCAAAACCCAATGGAAAAATAGGCCAATAGGTGGCTTTGTAGCAGTATCATCTAACTATAAAAGAAGTATTCTGTCTGTCTGTCTGTGTATGTATGTATGACTGATTTCGTCTATCTCGAGATCCGCCTTGTACAGTACCACTTGTACTTGCCAACTTCCCACTTGGCGGGTACAAGCAGCCATACCGTGGTGGTCAGAATACACAGTGCATCGCAGTTTGTTGCGTATGGAGCTGCGTAGCCGCTGAACCGGTCAGGATGCCCATGCTGTCCTAATGTTATGGCTGATCGGTGTGTATATATGCTATAACTCTACCATGCTCCTAACTGTATTTGTGTATGTTTATAAACTGTGTATTTCAGCAGACAAACAGTGATGGTGGTGATTACATTCCAGGCTCAGACACACTGACAAGGATGACCCGAGTTTGACCGCTTATAAAAGAAGAAGTACATTTTGGATCATAAAAAGCTAGATATGATCCTGAATGTGGCCATTGTGCGGGGCATGTTCCGCACAGTGTAAGGAGAGACACATTAACATGTAGTCACCATGGGCCTCCTCTGCAAGTCCTCTTCAAGCGAGCTGAGTGAACAACAGGTGCCAGACTGCAGGGAGATCTCATCCTGTTTTTATTGCATTTGGTGTGTGTGCGTGTAATCTGTTCTCATGTGCCGGAGAGCATGAACTCAAGGGGATGGATGGACAAACTCACACTTGACTCATTCCAAAGAGGTTTTTCCATTTGACAATGGTACAGTAGAAAAAAAAAATCAATCCCAATCTTCATGTTATTTAAGCATGTGTCTTGTTGAAGTGAGGAAGGAACAACTGATGGAGTCCAGGGTATAGGAAGTGTATGTGTGTGTCTATAGGGAATGTATACAGTCTGTGTGAGTGACTGATCCTGATGTCAGATGCCTGGCGGATGTATTCCTTCATCTCGATGCTCTCTATGTAATTACTACGGAGGGAGTGTGTGTGGGGGGGCTTTGGCTCCTGCGTCACCAACTACCAATCGTAGCATAATCCAGTCCCGTTTGTTCTGTCCAGATTATCAACATCTATTCCCTAATCGTATTCGTCAAACGCTGCGATGACATTCCATCTGGGGCCTGCAAACAACACGCAATGACAAGACAGGATAGACCAGTCCAACCACAACTGCTGCTGCTGCTGCTGCTGCTGCTGCTGCTAGGCCTCAAAGCACTTCTCTTTATCCTGTCTCAACAAATCCAACTGCTGCAGCAAAAAAAAAAAAAATTCCACCTACAACAGTTTACAAGCCAGTCATAAGTCACACAGTTTGATAACCCAACACTCGCTCCATACCATAACAGGTGGGCTGGTTCCTGGTTCTGAATGAATATTGGTCATAGTTGAATGTCGTGTTGTTTCTCTTCTCCTTAAACAAACATGAATAGAGGAAATGGCTCCTCGGATGTGTTTGCTCACCGGTGCTACCCCCGCACAGGTTTCAGGGACTATCCATCCACGCTTCCCTGTTTACTTCCCCATTCGGTTGATCATTAAAAAGAGTTAAAGCAGTCGGCAAGATTGGAGCAATTATTATTAAAAAAAATATTTCTATTAAACGGTCACTATATCCTGACAGTAGTGCATGAGACAGGTAATC
This sequence comes from Sebastes fasciatus, assembly GCF_043250625.1. Lineage (NCBI taxonomy): Eukaryota > Metazoa > Chordata > Actinopteri > Perciformes > Sebastidae > Sebastes > Sebastes fasciatus. Next base: position 11,364,806 of record NC_133802.1, on the reverse strand, counting down.
TGAAAAAAAAATCATGTGCCTCCGGTGCTCCTAATGGCATCTGCAAAATTTCACAGACCGGAGGAAAACAACCAATCAGAGCCGAGCTGGAGCCTTGCCTTCTCTGAGCAGCTGTCAATCACTCACAAACTCCGATAAAACGGTCGAACTAGGCAGCGCTGATCAGATATGAATAAATATTCTGCTACTGTAATGCCTATTTCTCACATAAAAAGTTTTCAGAAACATCTTGTAGTGTACTGTTTAGCTGTAAAATTAGAAAGTTTGTGACCCGGCAGCCATGTTGAGATCAGTTGAGGAAATACCAAGCACCGCCCACCAGCCGGAGCAAACTTTCTAATTTTACAGCTAAACAGTACACTACAAGATGTTTCTGAAAACTTTTTATGTGAGAAATAGGCATTACAGTAACAGAATACTGATTCATAATTGATCAGCGCTGCCTAGTATGACCGTTTGATCGGATATCACAAGTGATTGACAGCTGCCTCCGTTGAATGAACAGCCAATAGGAACGGTCTCTCTCTGACATGACCTGTGATTGGTCAAAGTCTTCCATCATGGGCTAGATTTTTTAAAGTCTGAAAACAGAGCCATGAGGAGGTACAGAAGTCTAGTTATCTCTCAAAACACTTGAATTACAATATGCTGAAAGGTTATTATGGAATTTTTGCTCAATGATGCCAAAAATATTCTGCCTACGTCCGCCTTAAAACAAAGTAACACAGCAGCTCATGGCATCGCAGCTCTTTTGTATCGTAAGTACACGCTTGATCAAACTGTGAACAACTCGGGAGCCAGAAAGCTCCTCCGTGTTTGGAGGTCTGAAGGTAAACACACGCCCCCGATGGCAGGACTTTGCTGAGTCCTGGATAAAGTGTGTGTACCGATCCGCCAACCCCCCTTCCCCGTGCTCCTGTCACGGACAGACACAGGGATGGGGAGGTGGTTAAGTCAATATTTACCGCTCCGCGCACACATACACATACACACACGGCCCGTTGCCATGGAGGCGATTCCAAGCATTCCACAAACCAACAAACTGCACAGATGTAGGATAGTTGCACACAGACTTTCTGGGCCAGAACACTGCATGCCTATCTGATGAAGAGAAAGGCAAGATTAGCAGAGAGGCTCCATCTTTCTAAATTATGTGGGATGTCTGTCACTCCCTGAAAGCATTTGGGGAACGAAACAGAGCGAAGAGGGGGTTAGGGGGGTTAGACACAGAGAGAGAGTGACATAGAAAGAGAGCGAAAGTGAGATCACCTGAAGAAATTCTTTCCATTGTGATATTTCCGGGTGTACCACAGGAAGATTCCCATAAAAATATTCATGTTTACCCATTTTCCCCAGACTCTAAGGAGGCTGCAGTGCTTTGGCTTCTATAATAGGATCAGAGGCTGTGAGCCCTTATCCCTTTCACTGTGTGCATTTCTCACCACTGGTATTTGTGCTAAAAAAGCGACCTACAGTTCCCTCAGATCACCTTTTGTTTGCCAAACGCCAGCGCTAACCTGACCTCTAAAATCATATGACATCTCTGGGCTTGTAGAGTTGAGCAGCTGGCCACTCTATCTTAAACCCCGTGCTTACAGAGGAATTTTTTTGTCCACTTCCAAACAACAAACACCGCTGGCACCAACTGCAGGTTCATGGATTTTCTGTTATCCCCTGTTCCTAATCTGAGTATGACATACACCAAATTATTTTGGGATTGAGGCTCAGTTAGAAAATATCTGGGCCATTTTAGATGAGGTGATGTCTTGTTTTTTGCAGTGAAGGGAGAAACCTACTGAAACATGTCTGAATCACCCGATTCGACTGCTTTCAGGCCATTAAATAGGCATTATCTGTTGCAATGAGCACAATAGATGTGGGTCAGTGGGGGCCGACTACGCCTACTACTTTGTAAAAGTGAAAGCGAAACTTAAGAGCAACACGTTCTAACACGTTAAACTGAATGAAACATTACGTTTTGAACACAAACAAAAAGGCTTCTTCAGGTTTAGGCAACTAAACCATTTGGTTAAGTTTCGGAAAAACAATGTGTTTTGGCTTAAAATAACTATGTTTCAAAAGTGAAAGTGAAACTAAATGGGTGAAAATCCTGTGATTTGTGTCCCATCCGTTACCCCCGACCTCCGACTCATATGGAGTTTCACGCCGTCTATAGTACGACGCCTGACATCCGCTTCTGCTCCAGTTATAATTACTACAGTCTGCTGTTGTGTTCTTTTATACCTTCTTTTGGCGATCTACCATGTGAATAGATGATAAAACCTACTAGTGGGTGTAGTAGTCCCCTGTTGACTCACATCTATGGGGCTTACTGTATAGTGACCGATAACGCCTATTTAGCCTTTTTGGGAAATATGGTAATTTGCTTTCTTGTTGCAAGGTTAGACGGGGAGATTGGTACCACTTTCATGTCTGCATGCTAAATATGACAACTGTTAGCTTAGCTTAACGTAGCGACTTGAAACAGGGGTAAACAGCTGGCCTGGCTCTGTCTGAAGGAAACAAAATTTGCTTTCCAGCACCTCTAAAACATGTTATATCTCGTTTATTTAGTGTAAAAACATGGTTTTACGGGGGGTTATGTGCTGGACTTGGACAGGAGCAGTGACTTCGACAACCTTAGTCATTTTTACACTTTGGTTTTTGTATGTATTAAACAAATAGGAATAAACAAAATACGGAATAAATAAATGCTGATTAGTGAGATTTTTTTCATGCGATTAATTCATACGTCATATTTTTTCAAACTGTTGTTTCTGTCATGAGTACTTTCACACATAACATGAATATTATGTGGCGAAAAAGTAACGTAATTTTGTTTTCGGAACAAACACGATTTCTTTTTAGCTTTTGCACCGCAAAATATAGGCATCAACCAATCACGTTGTGTGGAACGGACATATTCAATATGTACACTATAGCATACAGCAACATGGAGGCTCTGTAGTCCGAACTAGACTTGCAAACTTATTACTCCTTTCATCCTTGACAAAGGCAGCACATACCAGATACACTCCTCCCGTTCTTACCTTTCACAATAACAGCCCTAGACATATGCACTGCGTAACTGTTTACCAGACACAACGCAAATTCACTCTGAGCATTTCGCTAAAAGTAAACTCAATAAATTAGCTTACAGTAGCTTAGGCTATACAACAATTTACCTCAAACAGACTGCCAGACGCTGCTCTGGGTCAACAGGATACCAGTAGTTGGTCCTTTTATTGATTGAAGTGATGAAACTGTCACAACTTCGCATCATTGCCGATATGAATAGTTTTGATGCAAAATATTCGCAGGCAATTTCGCATTTTCGTGTTGTTTATTCGTCACTCTCCCGATGTTTAACGGCCTTTACAGGTGCTAATAGGATGAGAATCATCAGACAGAGCCAGGCTAGCTATTTCCCCCTGTTTCCAATCTTTATGCTAAGCTAAGCCAACAGGAAGAGACGTGGGCTGCGTTCCAAATTGCATGCATTTTTCTTTTTACTTTTAATATGTACTGCAGCTGCCATTACAAAGTACGTACTGTTGCTTGCAGTATGCATACAATTGGGACATACTACTAAATCATAACATTGCGCCTTGAACTCTGACCCTCTTATATCTTTTGAGGATTGTGAGTAGCCAGAAAAGTATGCTTGCCTGCATACTTCAAAATGTGACCGGATGTAGTAGGACATTCTGGTATTTCTGGCATACTGTATTTGACCTACTATGTATTGGGACATACTAAATGTTTTTCTGGCATATTAAATTGTATGGTAGCATGGGTATTGGAACGCACAGGTGGACTCTACCGAGACCTTTTCCCCCTGAATATAATTCATCTAAAGTAATCTCTTCCTCCTTTCCCTCTTCTGCTTCAGCTCATCTGGAACCAGCTCCACCCACTCCACCCACTCCATACCCAACGTTATCCCAAATCCCACACGGCAACACATGAGCCCAACACTTCCCAGTTCCACAGGCAGCACTGTGATTAAATATGGAGAAGAAGCCATGTCACAGTGGGACACATCTAGACATGCCATATAACATCTTCCCCGCCTCAGTGACGAGACCAGACCAGTCCAGCCACATGACACCTATCTGAACCAAGTCATACAGTACAGAGTCTAGTTGCACCTGGGAGTGTACGAGTTTACACATAGTGTGGTTTTCTGTGTCCTCATACCAGAATCATTTCACACATTTTCCTGTCAATTGTGTCCTGCTTTGAAACCCACACCTCTGAGATTCTTGAAACCCTTGTCACTATGTTCTCTTCAAATGGTGTAGACCAAG